>NC_090270.1:134716813-135336063 GCF_040414725.1 Anabrus simplex
TCAGTCAGTCAGTCAGTCAGTCAGTCAGTCAGTCAGTCAGTCAGTCAGTCAGTCAGTCAGTCAGTCAGTCAGTCAGTCAGTCAGTCAGTCAGTCAGTCAGTCAGTCAGTCAGTCAGTCAGTCAGTCAGTCAGTCAGTCAGTCAGTCAGTCAGTCAGTCAGTCAGTCAGTCAGTCAGTCAGTCAGTCAGTCAGTCAGTCAGTCAGTCAGTCAGTCAGTCAGTCAGTCAGTCAGTCAGTCAGTCAGTCAGTCAGTCAGTCAGTCAGTCAGTCAGTCAGTCAGTCAGTCAGTCAGTCAGTCAGTCAGTCAGTCAGTCAGTCAGTCAGTCAGTCAGTCAGTCAGTCAGTCAGTCAGTCAGTCAGTCAGTCAGTCAGTCAGTCAGTCAGTCAGTCAGTCAGTCAGTCAGTCAGTCAGTTAGTTAGTTTTGCCCGGTCTGTAACCAAATTCAAGCAACAGGGACACAATAATGCATTCTCGATGCATTCACCTTAAAATACGTTACAATGAAGCTCGTGAGAGAGCTGATGATATCAGGTGCGTTATAGAACTTGTATACAATGTTCATCGAGGTAAAAGTCCCCAACTAAGCCAGGCGTTACTTCCTGTTACTTGTGCCAGGCTCCTCGTACGAAGAACGAACGTTCTGCGACATGGGAAGGAACTTCGTTTGCTCTTTCTTTGGGGGAACATTTTTGTTTAGATCCCATGGGAATTTTAGATCAATTATTTCCGCGCCTTTATTGTTTGGGGGCTACCTGCATACACATTTATATCTTCCTACGTGTTTTCATCATTATCATCAAATCCTGTAACTCCTATCTGGAGCATAGGACATCGACCAGCTTTCACCATCAAATTCTGTTACGTGCTGTGGTCTTTATCTCCAGCCAGGTTTTCTGTTCTTTCTTTGATAGTGCTTCTCATCCATGTGGTCTTCATTATACCTCCAGGACTGGTATCTTGGGGATTCCATTCTAGCGCTTGTTTGCCGATATTATTTGTGTAGCGCCTTGGCGTGTGCCCGATCGACTTTCTTTTCTTTAATGTCGATAAGAGTTTGCTTCGTCCTGCTCCACAGATCTTCTTATTCTTATTATTCCGCCTTTCCAACACCCCGATGGTGTAGCACATGTGGATTTGGTACTGTTTTACCTCCTTCCTAACGCCAACTCTACGTTGAAATTCGTGTTTACTATGGAATACTTCTGTGGTCGTTGGAAGTGTGATGTATTTTATATCTATATGAATATGAGTGTGGTAGGACAAACACCCAATCCCCGAGTCAGAGGAAGTAATCGCCCGCGATTACAATCCCCAACCCGGCCAGGAATCGAATCTGGGACCATCTCAACCGACGGCCTCGAATCTGACTATTCAGCCAAGGAGCCGGACCGTCCTGGTCCGTAGAAATAACCAGGGGCCACCGTATCGTCAGGTTGTTCCTCAGACATCTGCTCACAAAAGTCTGGAGGTTCCTGGCGTGTGGTTTGGTTAGTCTCAATGTTATACAACCATGCAGTAGAAAGACTTGACACTGGTGTTAAATATGCGCGACTTTGATTTCCACATATTCGTAACATTGCAAACACGATTTTGGCCTTATTGCTTGTATTCATAACATCTTCTCTAGTTCGCTCCACCACGGGTAAGGATGCTCCTTAAGTAGCAGAACGGTTCAACTTATTGAACTTCCTGATTGTCTATGATGAATCTGGCTTCCTGCATCGCATCTCTTTGATCTTCTTCGCATTGATCTTGAGCCCAGATTCTGCTGCACTGGCTTTCAGGTCATTCAACTTAATTGTTATTTGTGTGAAGCTGTAAGCTGGTAGGCATAAGACGTCAGCGAAGTCTGAATATTGCAACTGACTTGTTGGTCTCTACTGCATACCGCTGTTTTTCTTCGGTGCCTTCTAGTCTTTCAGAAAGTTTTGTTCATTTGTTTTACAAACTCCCATTCCACCTTTCTATAGATTTGTCATTCCCAACTGTCCAGGTAGTCTAGGTCGTCTAAAAACGGAGTCTATGAATATAAAGTTCGGAAACCATATGAACATTGGAAAGACTCCTGTTGCAAATTCAAATGGCTTCGAAAAACTTCCCATTTTTAGGATTCCAGAGAAAATATTGCATCACCAAGGTTCCCTGCGCCCTTCCGGGCTAAGGGCTATCTGCATATATACTTACAGCTTCCTAGCGAGTTGATTGCGTGGTTCGGACCGTGTAATAATAGGTAAAAGAAGATGATTTTACCCAAGCAACGCTTCCTACGCTTTATATTTTTCTTCATAATTTCTTCACTGGGTAGTTATTTAAACTAATACTTAATATATTTTGTTATCAGCTATTCGCGTCGTTACTTTTTAGTTTATTTACTAAGCTAAAGTCGGTTAATACGCACAGCTTCATCTATCCATCACATTCATTTCTAACTTAGCCCTAATCTCCTCATTCCAAGTACTTTCCTGACATTGTTCCCACCAGTTATTATGAGCTTCTTTCATAAGTGTTACTTTCAACTTAATAAGTTATCCTAAGTCCACCCACCCTTCATCCGAGGGCCGACTTACAGAAACCGTTGATCACAACCGCGAGCTTATTACCTCAGGGGATTATAGAGGAATTTCATGCTTTCTCCCAAATGTCTGAGTTTCCAAACTTTTTATAAGATGACCACATTGGAATAATGGACAACAAAAAACCGAGAGCATGTGCTGACTTAGCACCAAAATAGTCTTCGTTTCCAAGGCAACAAACCCTATCGGAAGGTAGTCTTCAACTGTTTTGACGACATTCAGCGCTAAATTCCAAGAGACTTGTTTCGTAATTATGAGTTTAGAAATAAGGAAGATTTCAGCTCGCAAGTAGGCCCTACTGTATAAGGTACTCATGAGTATGATGTTTGATGTGTCTGAAAGAAGTAACAAAAAAAAAAAATCCCATGGCCCAACATCCCCGAAGGGCCATTGCCTACCAAGCGACCGCTGTTCAGCCCGACGGCCTGCAGATTACGAGGTGTCATGTGGTCAGCACGACGAGTTCTCTTGGCCGTTATTCTTGGCTTGCAGACCGGGGCCGCTATCTCACCGTGAGATAACTCTTCAATTGTAATCACGTAGGCTGAGTGGACGTCGAACTAGCCATTAGATAAGGTAAAAATCCCTGACCAGAACGGGAATCGAACCTGTGGCCTCCGTGTAAGAAGCAGGCACGCTACCTCTACACCGCGGGGCCGGCGATGTAACAAAAATAACATTAAAATATATCTTACAGGCTAAATAACTTGACAGACCTTTGTGGTGGTGGTGTTGGTGATTACTTTCTTTTTCTTTCTCCTACCTGCTTTACGTCGCACCGACGCAGATAGGTCTTATGGCGACGATGGGATAGTAAGGGACCAGGAGTGGAAAGAAAGCAGCCGTAGCCTTAATTAAGGCACAGCCCCCCAGCATTTGCCTGGGGTGAAAATGGGAAACTACGAAAAACCATTTTCAGGCCTGTCGACAGTGGGGTTCGAACCCAGTATCTCCCGAATGCAAGCTCACAATTGCGCTGCCCTAACCACACGGCCAACTCGCTCAGTGGTGCTGATTGCTGTTTTAATAAGAAGTTCAACTAGGCAACCATCCTCTATTAATACTAACAGGAGGAAAAGAATGAAGGTATCGGCCATAGAAAGAGAAGGGCCACGAAGGGCATTAATGCCGTCGGGGTCGAATAAAAGAACTCGACCAAGCAAGATCGGATAGGATAGTGAGAACCCTGACACATGCAATCGGAAGCAATGCCCGACTCAGCTAGAGGACCCGTGACCGGCAACCCACGCTCCCAAGATGACAGCCATTCGATCCCCTTGTAATCACCTTTTCGGACAGGCAGGGGATACCGTGGGTGTATTCCACCGTCCCCACCCACATGAAGTTAAGAGAACTTGTACACGAATGACCATATTACACGAAATCCTTGTTAGAAGTGTTGGCAGTGCCCTCACTTACCACAGCTGACACAGAACTGTCGGCCTGGTATTCCCCTCTCAGCTCTGAGATGCCGAGAATCGTGTGAGGTAGCATGGAACGAATTGTTCAGTTAGGAGAGTTTTCAAGAAACATCCAGCTGCAGGAACGGACTTGAAATTTGAATAAGAAGAGATGAGGCAATACAATATTCATGATACGAATGGAGAATGAGTGTCATTTTACCGATTGGTAATTCGTTCTAGAAATCATACATGTGTAATAGTCACCAGAAATCATGTTCAGCCTAAATCCTATTTATTATTCATAGCGCATTGCATCGGAGTGGTGATCGGGGAAATTTCCTACTAACTGCACTACTTCAACACTCATATCTGTAGAATATTCTTCTTCCTCTTTATTGTAATATATGTGATTGTATAGAGCACAATACCTGACATACATTGTTACTGACTTCTTGTCCGACTCGTTGGCTGAATGGTCAGCGTACTGGCCTTCGGTTCAGAGGGTCCTGGGTTCGATTCCCGGCCGGGTCGGGGATTTTAACCTTAATTGGTTACTTCCAATGGCTCGGGGGCTGGGTGTGTGTGGCGTATTCAACATTAGAAATCATCCTAGGTAGGGCCCTCATCTTCACAGACATGCAGGTCGCCTAATAGGCCGTCTACTAGAAAAAAAGACCTGCACCAGGCCTCTCCGGAGGCCATACGCCATTATTATTATTACTGGCTTCTTACCAAGGCGTCCGTAGTTTAAAATTTAACAAATGCATGATGGGTTTGTGAAATGGAAATTATTGTCATGAATTCCATATGAGAGTATTATCTACTTACCACAGTTCTGACAACACAAAATACGTAGAAGGTCTAATACAGCTGTTGCAAAGCTTTTAAGTGTCATGGACACCCCGAAATACTTATTTCGTTTTGGCGGAACACCATAAAATGTACACATAATTTGGGCTATTAAATTTTGTCTGAATCAACGCAACTCCAATATTATATTCATTTTTATAATTTACCCCTGTAAACATTGTATAAAAACTTGCTCATTAAAGAAAAATAAAGGAAAATGTGTATTTTATTAAGAGGAGTCGGAGAGCCCTATCCTGATAATGTTAATTTGACAGAAAAGGAAGTATCTCAGGAAGTATTAAGTTTAGAGCTTTGATATTTTTACATATATTTACACCCTTTCCATAAGTACCGAACCAGGATGGAAGGGTTGGAGCAAACGACTGTAAAGTTATGAATAAGTTCCAATTTTTTAACAAAAAATGTTATTAAAAATGTATGTAAATCAGAAACTATATATGTGAAGTGCTTTTATCTGGTTTAGTAGCTGTATCATGGCACAAGGTGACTCTCTGCAAACAATAAACTGCCTGTCCAGTGTTGTTTCTGACATAATGGGTCAAACATATGAAAAAAGTCATTTTTCAGAATATGATTTCTAAGTAAAACAAAATGTTCCCTCTCACATTTAGCCACAACAGTGCCTAAAATTCAACTCTATTTAATAGAAATCATTGAACTGTTTGTTATGACAGTGCCAGAAACCTCTGCGCATAACATTCAGGAATAGAACAGTGAAAACCACAGCCTTCTAGATTAAAGGGTTCCATATATTTATATTTTAAAAAAGAAACATGTCTATACTCCGCACGGCCTTACTTCTAAATTGAAGTTTCGCAAAACAAATGAGCTTCGTCTTCCCTCTGTTGCCAGCGCGCTACGCCTGCGAGAACAGCTGATGCAATATGACCGCGGTAAACAGCCCTTGTAAATTGTAATACAGTACTCAGAAAAACGAATGAATATGGATTGAAAACAAATTCACAAGAACTACACTTTCTAACAATATCTGGCACTAAAAGAGAATATATTATTAACAATAAAAGATAATGAGGAAATAATACATCACTAACGGCTAATGGCTGGCACAGAAAGGAGGTTATGGCCTACAAAGGGAACACTCTACTGATCTCAGAGTCACTGGAACCCTCCAACAATATGAAAAACACACTAAATATTGAAGGAAAATGCAAAAGATCGCGAACCGTACCGAATACCACACACGCTGAGCGAGATAGGTTAACCACGTGGCGAATGTAAATATTAGAGTTGGCAACTGGGTTTCGAGATTGTGCTCTGCCGATATAAATCGATATGAATGGCAGCTTGGGATTGGTTGGATGTCTATGCTTCAGCGCATAACCACCAGACAGAGCCAAAATCTGCCAAAACGTCAATTTAGAAGTAGAGCCGTACGGAGTATAAGTTGCCCAATTTGACACTTGTGCATTGATTTTTTAAATATTTCTTTAAAATGCTTCCATGTGTCGTACTAAAATAAATTATACACCATTTTAATCAGCAGAGTCCAATAATTGAATGAGGCAACATTAGGAAAAAGTCGGTTTTTATTTTTTTGTTTTGTTTCCTACTCCCCTTAAGTTACTTGAAACAGTCAGTGTGATGGTTGGGCCTGTCTTGAAACAGTCAGTGTGATGGTTGGGCCTGTCTTGAAACAGTCAGTGTGATGGTTGGGCCTGTCTTGAAACAGTCAGTGTGATGGTTGGGCCTGTCTTGAAACAGTCAGTGTGATGGTTGGGCCTGTCTTGAAACAGTCAGTGTGATGGTTGGGCCTGTCTTGAAACAGTCAGTGTGATGGTTGGGCCTGTCTTGAAACAGTCAGTGTGATGGTTGGGCCTGTCTTGAAACAGTCAGTGTGATGGTTGGGCCTGTCTTGAAACAGTTACTGTAAATTTATCTCATTGGTAGACACTTCAAGTTGTAAATATGTGCTACACTGGTTATTATTTGCAGTTTTTCTCGAGGACCATGAATTCGAACTTTAAATACCTTTCATCGTATTTTCCAAACTCCACTGAATGTTGAGCTTGTAGGGTCTTCACTACCGGTATCGGCAAAAGAAAGGACATTGCCATGAGGGTTACGAGGTGCTGGAAATTTTGCTCAACAGGAGTTCTCCTTCGTGTCGGTAAATCTACCGGTAAATGCACACAACGCTTGGAGATTTGAGCATCTTGAAAAACCACCAAAACGAGCATCTTGAGGAATCCTAATTTTAACTGTAGATCCATATTAAATCATACTTGGAAATTCACGAACATCGAAAGACGCGATAATTTAAGCACAATACACAACAAAACAACTTACTACAACACAAGGAACGTGAAGAATGATATCCCAAATTACTTTTATTGTAGACTAGCAAATGTACCCATAAGTCGTCACGGTATTCTACCTTGTATACGGATTTGTACGTAAATTACTGTACACGCAGTGAGTAAGATGATATTAAATTGCATGTCTCTTATTACCGCAATTCGAGGTACGAATCGGGGAGGAGCCCATGCGTTGTATCCAATGTAAGGTGCGTGTTGGGTAGTTTTGATGATAATTGCAGGCCACATTTCCTATTGCCATTAATAATCGAGTTCGGCAGTTTCTACTATAACTACAGGCGTACTTGTCAACTGCCATTCACAATAGAGATGGGGAATTTTCATAATAAAAACAGACATACTTTCCTAATGCAAGTCACAATCGAGTTAGAGATTTACTGTAATTATATGTGAGCAATGCAGCTCTATCTAACGTACGAGGGAACGAGATACGACGAAGGGTCATACGACCAAAGTAGAAGATCTCTCCGAATTGAGCGGCGATTGTGTAATCTGTTTTGTGGTTTGACCTACCGTTTAGCCAGCAGTTACCCCGAAACGAAGGTCAGCACCGTCATTAAAATTGCGTCCATATTTCGATATATTTCGGGGGCGATAATGAATACATTTGAACATCTTGCAATTTTTCATCAAAGGAAGGTGTGTCCAAGTTTCGGGATTAGCACTCGCATATATACGGGAAAATTAAAGAAAGAATTAATACAGTTCAGAAAGTTATCATTAATCGAAAATATGATTATAACTGAGGTAGAAGGGTACCTCAAACATGTGAATACAAAGTGGATGTACTGAAACAAGTAATGTCCCTCACTAAATCGTGATGATATTAGTTATGGATTTAAGAAGGTGGTAAAAGAAGAGATATTTAGGCGCAGGGAACCTTAGGTAAACAGATAAGGAGATCACTTATGGTGTTCTGACTTAAGCATACAGAGGAGGGGCAGAGGCAAGAAATTAAAGCAGATAACGGAAGCAGAAGTCAAATACATGAAAAATTATAGCAAATACGAGAAGCAACCTACGGTATGAAATAATGGGCTACAATCCGTGGAACTGTTCAAATGTTAACAGCCCCCTTTAGTGCAATTCGAAGAAGATCGTAACCTCCAACGGTATTCCGCTGATTTCCTGTAGAATGGCAGCTTGACTTCTCTCTCACCTTCGACTCAAGGAACAACCACAAGAATACAGGAAAGATGACGAAAATGGCATTGCGTTCCTTCCCTGCTGGCAAGCAGCCAGAGAAATTGCCATGGGAACCGTGATGGTGAAAGAGACAAACAAACAAACAAACAAACAAACAAACAAACAAACAAACAAACAAACAAACAAACAAACAAACAAACAAACACGAAAGTTAAAAACCACTGATACGATATTGAGTTGATCTAAAACGGATAAATATCTGAAAATCTGTAAAAAACTATATTACAGACAGCGGACCCCATACAGTGTTCTACATGGTTGGTCTTAGGACATTTTCTCGTATCTGCTATATTTATGGGGTAGACTGAGTTAGGATATTTAAAAGGGATGAAATTTGGGTATATTTTTAACAATTTACATTATTTTTCCCATACTTATGTGGAAGCTGGAATCATAAAATTTGACTAACAAATAGCCATTTTTCGTGTCAATATGCATGCCGAATTTGATTATTCTATCTTTCCTATAAGTGTGTCAAACGATAGCATATACGTGTAAAAAGTGAAAAATTAACTTAATATTGAGAAATGCAGCTCTGTCTAACGTATAAGGGACCGAGATACGACAAAAATCATAGGACCAAAGTTATAGGTCTATCCAAATTGAACGGCGATTGTGCTATTTGTTTTGTGATACGACTTACCGTTTAGTCACCAATTACCTCGAAACGAAGGTATGCACCGTTATTAAAATTGCCTCTATATTTCGATATTTTTCGAAGCCAATAAGTCATACATTTGAACAGCTTGGATTTTTTCCGCAAGGGAAAGAGTATCCAGGTTACGGGATTACCACTGGCATACATACGGAGAAATGAATGAAGAAATTAATACACTTAAGAAAGTCGACATTAACTGAAAATAGGATAATAACTGAGGACAGCCGGGTAGGACAAATATATAAATACCAAGTGGATGTATTGGAAAATGCCACTCACTAAATTGTGATGATACGAGTTACGGATATAAGAAAGCGGCAACAGAGGAAAAATTTAGGTGGAGGGTTTCTTAGGTAAACAGATAAAAAGATTTGGCTTATGGTGTTATTACTTAAGCCTGAAGAGGCAAGACAGAAACAAGGAAATAAAGCACAAAAAAGAAGTAGAAGTGAAATACACTAAAACTTAGGTATAGCAAATGCCAGAAAACACCTTACGGTGTGAAATAATGGCTCCACTCCGCATTACTGTTCAAATATTAATAGCCCCCCTTAGTGCTATTCGAAGGCGGATGTAACCTCCAACGGTATTTCGCAGATATCCGGCAGAATGGCAGCTTGACGTTTCTCTCCCCTTCTACCCAAGGAACAACCACGAGTTTTCAGGAATGATGACGAAAATGGCATTACGTTACTTCCGTGCTGGCAAGCAGCCAGAGCCGTTGCCATGGCAACCGGTAGGTTCCGTGTCGGTCGAATGTCATTCAGTGCAGAGCATGAAAGACCCAGAAAATAGTAATTTTCTCCGTCATTTGAAGAGTAAGCGAAATTTTGTACATAATATAAGTTTTTTAAAGGGAAGGGACGTTTCGCATATAGTCCATGGATTTTACAGAAAATCAATAGTAAAAGAGAAAATCGAAGAAAACTGTTCTGGATTTCCTATAAAGCCTATGCAATGATTTTTTTACGAAATTACATAAAGCGGACCCCTTGCAACTTTATTTGTTAATTAGATGTCAGATAAGCAAGGGCACGTTTATAAGTACAGACCTTCATTTCGATATTCACTGATCCTAAACGGTATATCATATCGACAAACGGACTGCATCATCAGAAGCCCCTTGTATCGTTCTCTACGTGGTTGGGCCTATGATATGTTCTCCTATCTCCCATATTTATGGGTTAGATTGAGTTAGAAACTTTGAATAGGGTGAAATATGGGTACATGTTTAACACTTTACATTATTTTTCACATACTTATGTAGAAGACAGAATAATGAAATTTAGCTCGCATATGTCCATTGATTGTGTCCACGAGCCTGCTAAATTTGATGACACTATCCTTCCTATAAGTGTGTAAAACTATGAAATATTCGAGTAAAAGCCACAAAATGTACGTACAATCGAGAAATACAACCAAATCTAACGTATAAGGGAGAGAGGAACGACAAAAATTCATAGGGCCAAAGTTATAGATCACCATTTAGCCATGGAACCGGACAGTGATCTGGCCTTTGGTCACAGGGGTCCCGGGTTCGATTCCCGGCAGAGTCGGGAATCTTAACCATCATTGGTTGATTTCGCTGGCACGGGGCATGGTTTCATCCTCATCACGACGCGCAGGTCGCCTACGGGAGTCAAATCATAAGACCTGTACCTGGCGAGCCAAACATGTCATCGGACACTCCCGGCACTAAGAGCCATGCGCCATTGCATTTGTAGATCACTCCAAATTAAACCAAGATTATGCTATCCGTTTTGTGATACGACTTACCGTTTAGCTACCAAATACCTCGACACGAAGGTCTGCACCGTCATTAAAATTGCCTTCATATTTCGATACTTTTATGTGGTAAAAAGTGAAAAATTTAAACATCTTGGTATTTTTCCATCGGTTACAGGTTACAAGCTAACATTTTGCCAAATTTAAGTTTTCTAGCTCATCTGGCAGATTGTGCCGCCATCTTGTTTTGGGGGAGGTAGGTAAATATTAAGAATTTCTTGGAAGTTTTTACGCCCACGAAACCTCTAGGTTATCGCTTTGTATGTATATATCCGACTGCGTTCTTATCCTGAAGTCATCAGCTTCTCTGGTACCAAGTTGTAAGTTTCTGAGATGCCTGGAAGTGCCGCATTAATTCATGTCTATTTTCATTTTTGTACTTTATATATAGATCGCTCCAAACCGACTTGTTCTTTTAATATAGATTTACGTCTTTGCTGTTTATCTGTGACCAGCTAAATGTACTAGAAAATGTACCTGGTACAATACGAGATGCAATTTACGAAAACGTTCGAGAAACATAGAATATGATAAGTTAAATCAGCGTTCTTCAAGGACCACTTTTTTCGTTCCCATGGACCCCAGGTTGGGAGTGAAAAAACACAGGCCTTACGTCCATATAAAATGTTTTCTATGTCTTGCTTAAAATTATACATTATTTACATGGTTTAATAAAATAAATAAATAAATAGAATAAAACAAAATTTCCCCTTTCTTACATTTTCCTTGCTGATTCATTCTCTCAATGAACCAATTGACTAATCATTTCCAATCACCAATTCCCTCTCATTGGCGTGCTCATATTCTTCCTGTCATTCAGCCAGTCTGTCAGACACTCACAGACACATACGTCAATTATTTTAATTAATTTTTTTCTTTCTGTACATTTGAAAGTTTAGAAGCTATATGTTCTTGGCATTCCCTGACAACAAATTCCATGGCATTGCGGAGCGCCAGTAAAATCCCTTTCGGAATGCAGAAGTATAGTATAGGACTGGGAAGGAAGCGACCGTGGCCTTAATTAAGGCACAACTCCAGCATTTGCCTTGTGCAAAAATAGGAATTGACAGAAAACCATTTAAGGACTGCCGATAGAGGGATTCGAACCCATCATCTCTCGAATGCAAACTCACAATTACGTGACACGAACCACGTTGCCAACTCACTGGGGAGAGGTACGGACTAAAAGTGAAAAAATGGTAACTCCTCCTCGTCTCTTAGATGAACGGTATGCAAGTCATATACGGTGAACGGGATCATTGTGTAGTAAGGGATTTCCGGAGAAAGATTAGGTCAGTATGTTTTGCTAATGTCTCAATGGAAGAGAGCCTTGTTGGGTTGGAGGTGAAATGACGTAGTTTTTCCGCGCGGCGCTGAACTCTCTTCAGCAGCTTACTCATGTTCTCAACTGTTTTGAGATACTAATCAGGCTGATCATGTCAGAAAAGACACAAACCATACTTCTGAACGGTGACCTCTTAGATTTCCATATAGGAACCTCAGGATTTTCGCTTTCTTACATCAAGTCTCTTCGCACAGTACATTGCATTTCATACTGACAGACTGTCAAACACTCATTCTCTCACACACTCACAGACACATGCAGCAATTATTTTAGGTAATGTTTTCCTTTCTGTACATCTGAAAGTTTTGAAGCTTTATGTTCTTGATAACAAGTTCGATGGCTTTGCAGAGCGCCAGTAAAATCTCTTTCGGAAGACAGAAGTATAGGATAGGACTGGGAAGAAAGCGACCTTGGCCTTAATTAAGGCACAGCTCCAGCATTTGCCTTGTGCGAAAATGCGAAAATTCCATGGTTGTTTATTTTCTAATGCATTATAGGTGATGATGATAACAATAATTTAATGGCGTGTCTTTCGAGTTGACGCCGTATATGCGACCTGTGTCTATGAGGATGGGAGCCATACCTATGATGAATTCTAATGCTGAAGACGGCACACACACCCAGCCCCCGAGCCATCGGAATTAACCAATGAAGGTTAAAATCACCGACCCGACCAGGAATCGAACCCGAGATCCTTTCGACCAAAGACCAGCACGCTAACATTTTAGCCATGAACCCGGACCTAATAATAATAATAATTATTATTATTGTTATTATAATATCGTGTGGCTATTTCTAGCCGGGTGCAGCCCTTGTAAGGCAGACCCTCCGTTAAGTGTGGGCGGCATGTGCCAGTTGTTGGTAACTGCGTGTTATTGAGATGCAGAATAGTGTTATGTGTGGTGTGTGAGAGTTGCAGAGATGTTGGGGACAGCACAGATACCCAGCCCCCGAGCCATTGGAATTAACCAATTAAGGTTAATCCCCGACCCGGCTGGAAATCGAACCCGGGACCTTCTGAACCGAAGGACAGTACGCTGATTATTCAGCCAACGATTCGGAAATAATAATAATAATAATAATAATAATAATAATAATAATAATAATAATAATAATAATAATAATAATAATAATAATAATAATAATATACCACAAGGCTTATGGTTGCTATAAAGGTGAGAGCTTTGAATCTTTTGTGTTAAATCTGTATATTTTGGCACAAAGCGGACTCTTTTACGGATAATAAGTTGTTTATTACTAGAGCCCGGATTTTCATGTAAATGCATGTTTTTAAATAAGCTGGTTAGTTCTCAAACTTTGCAAATATTCGTTTTATGACTCAACGATTCTAAATAACCGTTATTTTTCCGTGCATGTTTAAATGTTTTGGCCTTTTTAGGAGAAAATGCATGCATAATACATATTTTGAAGATTATTAATTTAATAGCGAATATTTGGACCATTATATCGCATAATATGGCTTTTCTGACTTTGGCGCATATATAATGTTAAGTTACATGATAGTGTCTTTTATTGGTGTTGATTTGCAAAATTTGGGACCCATTTTCCACGTTACAAGTCTATTACTGAGATGCGGAGAGACATATAATGTATTCCATGACATCCTACCTGACAACCAAAGTTAGTACATACCGTACAGATCTTATAATCCAATTTACCACCAATGAACTTAATGCCACTGATTAGGCTTAGTATAACTTAGTAGAATTAATTTTTTCCGGTTTTAGGTCGTGGACAGTGTTCCAGTAGATGCGCAAGTGGAATTCAGCAAAGAGAATGAGCAGCAAGACTTAATGTATATAAAATAAAATTTTGGGAAATTGCCTGCTGCGATAACAAATTTGGAAGCTACAGGTCTACCCCTTGTCGAATATTTATCTGTTATTGAAGACATTCAAACGTGTCTGCAATCATCGCACGGAGAAGTAGCTGCGCTAGCTAGAGATAAGCTGAACAAAGCGATCCGTCAAATCCTGATTTTGATTCCGTCAAGCATATAAAGACATTTTGTGTGGTGAAAATGCAAAGGATGTACAATTTGACATCACATTGTGCCAAATGTCTTCATTTAAGTATGGACCTGTCACTTGCCAGGTAGAAAGATCATATTTTCTGTGTTTAAGAATGTACTGACAGATAAACGGATGAGCTTAATTAAGTCAAGATAAGTTGGAAAAATTAGTTGTTGTACAATGTTTCAAGAAGAACTGAAAATATAACCATGTGGAATTGAATTTTGATAGTGCATATTTTCCACGTTATTGTGCATGTGTTGCTATGTAATAGTGCATGAATGCATGCATATTTCGAGATTTGATAGTGTGTGGAAATCCGGGCTTTAGTTATTACAATATAGTCTATCCGATAAAGAAAAGAGGAATCAGAATTACGTGATATGACCACGATACTGTCATCTCATTACATTTATCAAATGGGTTTAACAATCATATCACTCAGTTGTCTACAGCCCGTTGGTTTTAAAAATGTGCGCACCTATTTTCTCTTTAGTAAAACACGCCTAGCACTATCAAATGCTTTGTTGATATGCTATAACTAACCCAGCTTTCAGTAAAAGCAGATAGTGTTCGATGATAGGACTGACCCTTGTATGTAGTAAAGTGCACTATTATCTTGGGTATTGAACAATTACCATTGACGGATATCGGCTTTCAGTAGACGACAGTATCATGTGTAGGTTTACATAAACTATTTAAAAATCAGACGTTTTGGTAACTATTACGTTAATGTTAAGGTCATATACTCCATTAACAAGGAATATCCATAAAGCAGTAGGTCTAGGCCTAGACGAATGACGGAAATAGTTCGATGGTAGTGGAAGACGGAACATAGAAATAAGAAATCTACTGTTCCGGGGAAACTATTTCATCATACGAGAATCACCATTGAAATTTCATTGAAGGAGTTACGCTTTTCAAGTACCTAGGACGCTGGCTGATACAAGAATGGGATTTCTGTTCAATATTAAAATGTGTTTTGCAATTAGGTTCTCAAGCATTCGCAATGATTTATATTTGAAAAACAAAATAAATAATCAAGAGGTGGAAAGGGTAAGCACTATAAATGATCTGGATGTTACATTAACTTGAACCATTTCATTTAATTTGTATTTTGAGAACATTTGTAATGAGACATATGAACTATTAAGATTTATTATAAGAAATATCAAAGATATGAAAGACATTTACTCCATATCAGCACTATTTATTTCCTTAATACGGAGTAGGTTGGAGTATGCTTCTGTAGTATGGATGCCATTCTACAACTCTTACATCAATCAATAAATTAGAGAAACTGCAGAATACATTTTTAAGCAGTGCAATCGCTCATCGTATAAAGATAGAAGATCGTAAAGGAATTGGTTTATGTAATTTAATTATTTGTCTTTAAAATACCTTAGAGAACTATGCCAACAATTTTTTTCTGTATAAAACTGTAATTGGCATAATAAACAGCAGCACTTTATTGGAACAATTAAACTTGAATATCAAAACATCTAATTTGCGGGATGGCAAATATACTATTGTATGCGTAGTAACACATTATATCATCAAAAATTCACCACTAATAAGAATGTGTGAAACATTTAATAATTTTATATTATAGGGACTAGAGATTGAATTTAGCTTGATTTTTTCCAAATGTTCGTGTTTGATTAAATAAATATTCAGTAAGAGAATGCCACTGTATATTATTGATAATTTCAGCTCTGCAGTACACCGTTACTTTACCTCTGTATCCCGTTACTATCATCGTCGTTGAAATTAATATTTTCGTCAATGTGAAACTAAATTTTGTGCATAATGTATTTTATACAATGTTGTAAAACTATTATTTAATTTTCATGTCTGTTATGAAAGGTGTTTCTCATAAAGTTAGTCGTGCTACAATAGCACTGTCTGATCCAGTGAAGAAAGCAATGGGAAACTACCTCACTCCTCATCTTGCCTAGAACGCCTCATTTTGGTTCTGCCATTGGTTTTTTTTTTTGTGGTTTACCTATAACTGCATAGCTTGTGGTTATGCTATGTGAGGATCAAACCAGCTTCTGAGCTGATGAACTAACAGACAGACATACGAAGTCTTAAATCTCGCAAAACAGACAAAAGCAGCCTACTTTGGACATATCTCCCAGACTGACAAATACAGCCTGATACAGCTAATCATAAAAGAAAAGATAAAATGGAAATGTGAACATGGGTGGACAAGAGCTTCCGACAATGGTTTGACATCCACGATACTGCAACACGGATTTTGCGAAGTGCAAAATAGGAAATTATACTCCATGATTGTTGAAAACCTTCTTTGGGGCACGGCACAAGAATAAGAAGAGGAAGGGAATTGTTCTTCATCAAAGATCTCCCGTTTTTAACATATTAGCCACCACCATCATAATCATCATCATCATCATCATCACTACCACCACCACTGTCTGGGATATTCTGGTGCATATGCCAATAAAACCCATAAGATTAATAGAGAATAAGCCACATATGAGAATTCTGCTTTCTACGACGAGTTACATAGCACACATCTAGGTGTATTTCATCGAAATGCAAGAAACGAAAATTTTCTTTACAACTTGCTTTACGTCAGACATAGATAGGTCTTATGGCAGGGCAAATTTCAGAAGCCACCGATCTTATTAGAATCGTATTTTATTATAAATTTTGTACCCCGAGTTTTTGCTCGGTACTTCAAATGCTTCCTAGGACTATATAAAGTTCTACTTGCCCAAAGCATCCGCTTCTTTGTGCAAATTGTGACATAGGCGTCCCCTATAAATAACATATCATTTTTGCATTTATTCTGCACGCAGCTTCAAGCTTGTATTTTGGGAAATAGTGGGTTCAAACCCCACTGTCGGCAGACCTGAAGATGTTTTTGCGTGGTTTCCCATTTTTACATCTGGCAAACGCTGGGCCATGGCTGCTTCCTTCCTGCTCCTTGCCGTTCCCTATCTTATCGTCGCATTAAGACGTAACTGTATTGGTTTGACGCAAAGCGAACTGTTATAGAAAAACTTACAAATATTCAGAAGCAAAGGATCATTGTTAAAATGAGAATTTGGAGACGTCAGGTTCTTGATACCTCAGCTTCAGATACAACTTGGCCGCTACATTTCTTCGTAGTTCATACTGTAATACTAGGTTTTTGTACTTACAGCATAGCGGGTTAGGTCATAAATTAGAATTTCTCCTCTACCTGTTTTATAACCTTTCATTTTATGTATCCGGTGTAGAATGGGTACAGGAAGTCGAGATATTGTGATGTCAGCCGCGTCTCTTGTATAACGCAGGAACAAGGATCTTCAATATCATTCCTCTAGATTCCAATCATAACAACCTTCATTAATCTACTGGAATGATTTATTATATTACTGTTACCGTGTTTTGGTGGATCAGCAGAGGTGAAAGAAGGTGCGGGCTGGAATGGGTCTAACTACAAGTCCGAAAGATGAATTTAAAATTTAAATAAAGGTTATATTTTCAATAGACAACAAGGTTTAACAATTTTCACCAGGTGAAATAACAAAAAAATACCAGGTACAATGTAATTTTACAAACGAAAGTACAAGTTAAGGGGTCTTTACAAATCCTGGGCTACGAGCCCCAAAGTTTAACAATCTGAGTTGTCAGCTCACAACCACATATTTTAGAAAAGGGCAGAAATTCCCTCAATACAATGGAGCACTTGCTCCCAGTAATCAAAATGTCACGCCTCCCCGAGGTACCTTTCAAAATACCAGAAAGAGCTGATCCGCTCTCAATCTTTCAAGCCTATTCAGGGCCATACCATACATTGCGACCACTTGCCACAACTTACAAGAATTAAACAGGGTTATCTCGTACCCAATCTACTGGGCCTTCTGAGGAAGGAAAACACAACGGGTTAAATTAATAGCCCAAAATACAAGATTGAATGGTGGCGAGTACTTGCACTCCTACATGAAAGCTTGTTAAAACCTAAGTGGCGCCAAGCCGATACACAGGGGCTATTCCCACACTATATAGGTGACTTGTATAAGAAAACTTTTAACACATTATGAAAGATTAGAAAATCAGTTACGAAAACATAGTCACCTCAAGTCGAAATGAAGGGGAGCTCGAGAGGGTAAAGCGCACTCTATCCCCGATTTACATTTAAAGATATATGAAGTTTTACAAAGATGGAAAAAGATTTACATGTTTAAGTTAAAGGTTACATATTAAAGGTTTCGGACCTGCCCCGCGGGTTAAACTGCTGAGCTAGCAAGGAAAAAGAAATATGTTAAACGGCCATTACCTTGTTGAAGAGCTGCTGCCCGAAGAAAGAGGCGCTACCCGCCCCCTGCTATACTTCCATACACTAAGCTAGATGTTGTTGAAGTGGCCGGGAGACAAGAAAATCAGCAGTTTTTATGCCCTCGTGGAAGATTCGACACCTTTCATGAATAATTAAGACACACCCACAGACGTTTATTGGTCGGCTAAAAGTTACAATTCAAAAATGAAGAAGAGACCTGTGATTGGAGGGAAATTAATTACAGAAATTCCTGATTGGGTAAATTCAAACCAGGCGGAAAGAAAGGATTAATTTTGCCAACCCACCAACGAAAGAACGAAATTTAGTAAAGACAACAACTTATGAATACAAAATATCTTCAAGAAAAGTTCCGTCACTTCGCACCAGGGTGCATGATCATAGTTTTTGGTAGAGACATCTGTGAGAGAATGTCCACACTTCTTGATAATTAGTAAACAAAACAATTCGAAATTAACACAGTGACATCTTCAGATAAATGATTGAATTAATTCAGTTTATAAGGTTCAGAGTTTCTCCACTAGAGGAGTACTTTAAGGCGGAAAATTCAAATGTGCGGCGTATGGGTGTACCAACCGGTACAATTACAATTGGAATTTTCTGGCTTTTTATACACATCCGTAGGAACGTTTTCAGTATACCATCAGCTCACAGTGGCAAGATCCGAGGTTCGAATTATAAATACATTCAACAGCCGCCCTAAATGTAATGTTAACTGTGGTCGTATACACTCAATCCAGATTCAATATTTCATTGTTACCGAGAGATTTGGCTACTGGGTTCAAATCGTATAGCTGTAAACTTGCATTCTTAAGATATTTGGTTCGAATCCCACCGTCGACAGCCCTGAAGATAGGTTTACGTGACTTTCCATTTTCACACCATGCTGGGAATTCACTTTAATGGCCACGGCCACTACCTTCCCAGTCCTAGTTCTATAACATCCTTGCGTCGCCGAAAACCCAATTTTTAGTGTCGCTTTAAATTAAACTTACTACAAAAAATAACTCAGTTTCAAACTTGACGGTCATTACCCGAGAGTGGAATAGTATCTACGGGAAGTGAGCCGGCTTCTTACTGGGAGGTTCTGTGTTTCAATACTGGTCAGGTGGGGAATATTCACCTGGACTTCAGGGCTAGTTCGAGGACCACTCAACCTACGTGAGAACCATTGAGAAGCTATTTGGCAGGAAGATAATGTCCCCGGTCTAGAAAACCAAGAATAACGGCTGAGAGGACTCGACGCGCTGACCACGCGTCACCTCATAATCTGCAGGCCTTAAAAGTAAGCAGCAGTTGTTTGGTAGTTAGTCCAAGGCCCATCAGAGCTGTACCAACGAGAAGTTTTGCTTTGGAAGTGGTATAAAAACATGAACTGCAGCGTATAAGTCTAATTAACAGGTTCTTTGTGTATATTAGAAATAATAATAATAATAATGATAATAATGAAAATGAAAATTCACAGCGTGTTTCCATTCATTCAACCGGGTCAGGAATGGAATGACTGAAGCCCTCATCTAGCGGCGAGAATAGGAATTGTACCGGCTGCCGAAGCCTGTCGCACTCCTCTGAGGCAATGATTAATGAATGACAGATGAAATGAAATGATATTGGAGAGTGTTGCTGGAATTAAATATGACAGGGAAGACCGGAGTACCCGGAGAAAACCCTGTCCGGCTTCCGCTTTGTCCAGCATAAATCTCACATAGAGTGACCGGGTTTTGTACCACGGAACCTAGCGGCGAGGGGCTGGCGCGCTGCCGCCAGAGCCACGGAGGTTCAATAATATAATAATAATAATAATTTTCTGTAAAAATGAAGCCCTACGTAAGATGAATTCAAGTATTAACGAAGGCACGAACATCCAGCTCCGAGCATATGGAATTAACCAAGTTATAATCCCCGACCCTACCGGGAATCAAACCCGAACCTTTCAGCCACAGAGCCGGACAATTGTCCAGAGAATTCTTTTAGGTGGTAACACAAGGAACCTTAATAGGCCTACTTATCCTATTTACTGCGTTTGGAAGACAGACTTCTTTAACGTAGATATAGTATAAAATCATGAACTGCAGAGCACAAGTCTAATTAACACGGTATTTGTGTACCTTAGATTTAATAATAATAATAATAATAATAATAATAATAATAATAATAATAATAATAATAATAAACGCCCTACAGGTGACCGACGCGCCTGTGAAAGTACTTAAAATAGGCCCAGTGTTATTTGCAGCGTTAATGCCAATTAATTCACGGAATTCTGCGGAATTAGTCAAAGTTTTACAATTGCAATTAAGTGAATTAACTGAGAAAAAATAGTATTATTATATTGGTTTGAAGTGAGAGGTGTTCAAGTGTATAAATCTTATTTTAATTTATTTAATTAATTAATTATTTTAATTATTTTGATAATCATTCTCGAAATACGCCCCACTTCCAAAAGTGCCTTAATATTGCCTAGTACGTCATTTTGGCACCGCCATCGGCTGTTGCGTTTTTCTTGTAATCGCATAACCTCTGATCATGCTAATTGAGGCTCTACCCAGCCTCTTGGCTGATCACCTAACAGACATCTTTTACTCCTTATTCAGTAATTTCCAGACCTTCTGCGTACTCAGATAAAATAACAGTATCATCGGTAACACACTGAGTCTTTGTTTCCTCTCCTCGAACTATAATTTCTGTCCTAAACTTCTCTTTAATTCGTCGGTGTTCTATATGCTGTAAATATGGATGGAAGAAAAACTGCAGGCTGGGTACGTGAACGAATCGTATCCATGAAATTTCATTTTAACTTTTGTCCTAAATGGAAAATGCTTTTATGCAAATTAAGAGTAAAATTAGCGGTCAATTAATAAATACCATTATTACTAGAGAAATTTATACATACATATTTCGCTACCATTCATTACGACTCTGAATTCTACTACGTCATACCGCTTCAGTATGTCTTTTTTTTTTTTTTTTCATGCCACACTTCTGTGTGTGAATTCTTTGCTCACTGAACTTCTTTGAACTTCTTTGATCTTCTTTGCTTTGCTTGATGTCAATTGGTGGGGCGAGTTGCTGACTTTGTCCATAACTTATTAATTAATATAATTGTTGGTCCAGGGATCATTCTATTTTTCTTTCAACAAAAGTCATTTTGGTGTTATTTAAGATATATATTTCATCTCCATTTTCCCGTTTGAACTGCCCGCGCTAGTCATGATGGACAAAGATATTGAGAATTCACAGACATAGCACTCCCATTCGTCGGTGCAAGCCCTGAACCTCAGAAAGAAAACAAAAGACGGCACGATGAAGTGGAATACCGCGGAAGAGAGTCGTGTCTATGTACAGCGAAATAGTCGCTGTAGTTATGTATCGATATTTCTCTAGTGATAATTGCACTTATTAGTCCGACTCGTTGGCTGACTGGTCAGCGTACTGGCTTCGGTTCACAGGGTCCCGGGTTCAATTCCCGGACGGGTCGGGGATTTTAATCGCTTCTGATTAATTCTGCTGGCTCGGGGACTGGGTGTTTGTGTCCGTCCCAACACTCTCCTCTCCATATTTACACACTACACTACCAACCACCACAGAAACACGCAATAGTGATTACATTCCCCTATATCGGGTTGGCGTCAGGAAGAGCATCTGACCGTAAAACAGGGCCAAATCCACATGTGCAACGCAGTTCGCATCCACGACCCCACAGGTGTGGGAAAAGCTATCGAAGAAGAAGAAGAAGAAGAAGAAGAATATCACTTAATAATTTACCGCTAATTTTATTGTTGATTTGCGTGAAAGCAATTATTGTCCTCCATTTAGGACAGAATTAACAATGAATTTCATGGACACGATTCGTTCTTGTAACCCTGCAAGGTAATTTTTGTACAGATTCTTTTCCGGTATTCTCTTATCTACTGGTTCGTATGTACTTTCAATTTCGCAATCAGACTGCGTGCCCTATGTCGTAAACCCATAGGAGGTATTAAGTTATGTCCGTATGCCTTCACAATTCCAGGTCATCGTTGTACCTGCCATAAATATACCTGTTATCTTCTATAGAGAGCCTCACCTTGAAGTTCCGGGGATTTTTTAATTCTTGATGGCGTACCCGTTATCTTGTGCAGTGCAGTTGGAATACGTTACGTGTCGATTGGAATTTATTACTTAAGAAAATAAAGTCATCTGATTTCACGTGTAAAGGATTATTTGAAGTATCACATAATTCAGTGTTTAGTTACTTGTGTTATATTAGCAGTTGCCTTATTAGTTCTGCTACAAATACAGCACTAAAACTATTTATTGGAGATGAATGGTAGAAAATACAGAGCACACCTTCAATTAACAATAATAATTTGTCAGTGTAATGTTATTGGGGGCGTGTGGCTTAACTGTTGGCTTCCTACCCAGAAGACTCAGGTTCAAACCCGGGTCAATCCTGGGTTGATATTTTCATCTCCAAAATTACGTGGCATCAGAAGGGACATCAGGCCTCAAATCCACGGTCAGAACCAAAATAAAACTTGGTTGCTGAAAAAAGTTCGTCAGTGAAATGTTATTGTTGATTATGATTTTTATTGGCTTAGGACAGACATAACCAACCCGTGACAGGTGTGCCGCTGGTGACACGCAAAAGCGTTTTTAGTAGCATGCGGAAGTCTCACTTTCCGTGTGCGGTTGAACTAAAAATATCCAAAAAAATCAGCAGCTGAGATGGTCTTGTCAGTTGCCTAAGTGATGTCTTCCATTGTGCACGGATGATCGAGCTGGGCTCAGATCAGCAGGTGGTTGGGATCCTGGACAGTACAGCACTCGCACATCTGGAGCACTCCTTTGGTCTTGCACTCCGACTCTCATGCGGTTTAATGACCTCCACACTGTATAGGGCAGGAGCCAGTTCTTCTTTCACCGGGATGTCTGGATTATTCAGCTCATTTTTCCACTTAACGATGTGGTTTCTTCCTGAGATTCCTCGAGGATCCGTGTTCAATACAAACTCTTCCTGGACTCGAGCTTTTTTGCCGCATGCTGGTGTCTGTGCAGGGGATGACGGGACTTTGTCTCCTGCTTCGTACTCTCCCTATCTGCAGCAATGTGTCCTTTCGGATGTGAGGTGCTGCTATCCTGATGAGTGGATATAGCTTCCATACTGAGATTGGCTTCAAGCATTCAACAGTTTCATTAACAGCAACGTGTACTTGCTTCAGATGAGTAGAGGTGTTCCATACTGGTGCAGCGTAATCTGAGGCAGATATGCATAGTACCAGCGCCGATTTTCTAAGGATACGTAGTTCATCTCCTCATGCTTTGCTTGTCAACTTTCTGATTATGATATTCCTAGTAAAGACTTCACTCCTGGCATTAGAAAAATGCTGCCTGAAGGTCAGACTATGATCTAGCGTGACGGCGAGGTATTTCTGCGTTGGGCAGTGCTGGTCACCTCGCTGTATTCCAACCGGTGCAAACAATGCGAAGACTATACCTCAAATATCTAAAGTTGCATTCTGACAGTTCTTATAGGGGGGTCCGTTTACTGCCTGCCGGGGTGGGATAAAGGGAGTGGGGGGTATGGTTGCGATGGAAACAAGGGTGGGGCGACTGCGGTTGCCATGGAGATAAATCTTCTGGCCAGCTCGTCTTACTTGGAGTTGCCACACCTCTCACTTCTGAGTTAGACCTTGTCGCAAGCAGTCCAGATAACGGAACATGAGAACAAGTCAGTCACAGTCTAGCCAGGTGATCTACAACAGATCACAGCGGTCTGAATGAACGAGGGAACAAGTGAGCCGGAAGCGAGAGGTAAGAGGAAGGAATGCTGGAATGTGGCAACATCATGAAATGGCACGTGCAATGCTCCTCCCTCCAGCCCTAGCTGTCAGAGTTCAACTTTAGTTATTACAGGTATAATAACTTGCATCAACGGGATAATTTATTTTATAATTCTGCTTATCGAAAGATACTGTGCTTCGGATGTACCGCCATTATTATAGTTCTCTATTGGAAGGTTATCTGAAGCGAAGCACTTCGAATATAACTACACTGTCCATCAGGAAACCCTCTGCGACAAGTCTTCTCTACTGGATCTAGTGTATTCCTCCCTATCAGTTTCCAGCGCTGCGAGACATAGCCCTGTGATACTGCTGTAGGTCTGGATCGACAAACATACGTTACAAATAACCTGTTTTCTGTTATGAGCATGGTGCAAAACAAGTATCGATCAAAACTCGCTGATCAGCTGCTTCTGGTAACATTATCCACGAACACCGTCATTGAAGAACTGGTGAAAAAAAAAAGACATCCGAAAGCCTCAAGAACTAAGCTTGTTTTGTTTCATGTTAGTGATATCAGTGTGGAATGTATTATTCAAGTTGCAGATATTTTCATTTGAGATGGGTTCTCGATATTTTAGGTACCTCGATATCCTCGATACTCAAGAGTTATCGATATCGAACGATACTACTACAGACGGAATAAAACGTAACGAAACATAGCTTGAGGAAGATAACAAATCCTGTGGTCTATTTAAATCATCAAATCACTGGCAAGGAAGCAACAATAAATTTATTGAAATAAATTATTTTTTATTTATTGTATTAGCTGTCAAGGCTGCCACAAGGACAAAGCATAAGAAAGACAAATAATACGGTTATAGTATTGCTGATAAAAAATAGGAAAATAGGATAAAAGGTTAAGGACAATAAGACATTGTTACATAGCATATAAGTGATTTCGTAAAATTGCAACAGATCACTTAACTGCCGAGATTGCAATTTCTTTTATGATATTATTTGAGATGCCTAACATTTTGCAGATCTTTCAAAAAATCCACAGTTCTTCAGGGAAGTATCTCAATGTTGAAAACATCCTAGGGATACGAGCTACGAATATTAGGTAAATAAAATATAATAATAAAGCATGAGAATATATTCTTTATTTATTCCTAAATATTACAATTCTTTTCTTAATAGTCGTAATCCGGTCAATTAGATTAGTAGTTTGCCTTTTTATATCACTACGAGCGGTAATGTGAGTCAGTTCATTGTTTCACTTAAGCACCACTACGAGTGCTAATGAGAATCAATGCAGAGTTTCACTTAAGCCCTTATAATTTCGTAGGTTCATTTGGCGTGGACATTTTTCAAAAATCAAAATAAGGCTGAGGACATTGAACCAAGGGACATATTACAGAAGTAATTATGTAAATAAGTTAATTTGGCTAGGATTTGAAACGAAAGAATACGCGAAATTTGTTTGCTTAGTTTGATAGAGCTATTCAAGACTCATAATTTGAAACCTTTCCGGGTCTTTTAGCCCTTCAACTTTCGGCACAATTGAGGAAATTGCTTAATTTTACGTTTTTCATGGTGTGGGGACCCCTACTTTGTCTGCTGAGAAATGTTGTCAGCATAAAGAGCTCGGTAGAGTTCGACGAGCATCCACCATCAATCCAATCACCTCAATACCTTCAAGTTTTTACTTGTTTTTGTAGAAGGGCACTGTAGGTTCATAGATAGCTTCCTTTTCATTGTCAACCTCCTGCGACTTGTTCAAACTTCACAGTAGGATCTAGTGTATAGCCAGTTTTTGAGTCGGCTTCACAGGCTATGCTATCTATAAGCTTTGTGCTCCCAGAAACTTCCTCATGAGTGGTATGGTATATCCTCCCCTTTGTAAAGGGTCCAGAAAAGTTTCCTGAAATTTCTATACTCGAGTTATAATTGCCTTTGAATGTGAGCTACGAATGTTTGCGAACAGATGCCCATTTCAAATCTCTTAGATCACGGACAGATTTATGCGATATGACATTTATGTACAAAGTTGTAAATAGCATCCTTGATAATTGGTATTTTCTTTCATTATTAAAATTCAATGTCCCACAGGTGAAAACACGAATTTCATTTTACGTTCTACCGTGAAAATGTTAAAACAGCCGATCTCAATAACTTACCACTTCACAGAACATGCACTAAACGTAACAAAATAGCCGTGAACAATATGAAGCTAGATTTTGGCTGCAACAAATAATCTTTCCTACATCAGCTCAGGCTCATGATTTAGACACTAACAAGAGTCTAAAATATGATAAATTAGCTATTAATTAAATTAGAAATATTTATTACATGAAGTTGTTACCATTCTTGCCATCATTGAGTTCATTTCTAATTATCATTATCATTTCATTATCATCATCATTAATTCAAGTGATATTGGAAGAACAGTCAAGAAAACATGACTAGTAACTCGTTCCTTTTCTTATTATTATTATAAAAAAATCGAAGAACGTAAGATACAACACTTGGGACAAATGATATTACATAACACATAGCACAGTCCAAAGAAGGTTCTCGAGCAGTGTCTATCAATTTAGTATATGTACCATTAATTTGAAATTTGCAACTGGATAATTTTTCTCTGTTGTATGTTTTTCATTTTTTAAATTACATACAGAGTGTCCGCTAGTAAAATAAATCTGTTTTCCCTGCGTTTTTCTTGGGATATTATCGTTTTCCCTGCATTAACGTTAGTGGGACATGGTGCATAAGAGTGACACTCGAGTATGTTTATCATACACTGGAATCCTCATGTTGAAACATATTTTGCACGAATACTTAGAATATTATAAAGAACTTAAAATAAATGCATCATAAGTGAAACAAGCTATACCTCATAAAAAGGTGCCAATCTGTGAAGTGGGCTATCAGTAATTCCATCGTAAACAGCCACTGCAATAATTTCTACAACCAACGAAAATGAAGTACACTGCTCACAGCAAGCCATCAGTCAATCACTCTTTAAACTAATGCCTGTGTTCAACAGGGAAGTTATTCTTGAAATTGGTGTGAGTGAGATTGCCAGTTTCTAAACACACCCGTAACAGAAAAATATGGTATAGTGTTCAGAAACTCAACAACAAGATCCCAGCTCCTGTAGCAAATGGGAGCGTTGCTCGAATACGTATGTTGGTCAACTGGCGTGCAAAGAAGCAAACACCACTGACCCATTCCTTTCTTTGAAGACTTTTCCTGTGATGATTGTGCTTTTCTGTAATAATTACTCCTTCATAGTGAGGCGAAATCCGTGGTAAATACATAATAGTTAGCACATATTAAAATATTTTAAAACACAGGTTATTCTAAGAAAGAACATTAAGTAGATAAGAGTTATTGTATATTTATTATTATTATTATTCTATCGATTTTGGCCAGCTGTGGACCACGTAAATAACTCCTCATGATTTAAACTTTCTTTGGCGCCAGTACTCCTTCATCCTCCTGCTTGCTGCTTCTTTTCTTTCAGCCGTCCATTGTTGTTTCTTCTTGGTCGCTGTTTCTGGCTCTAGGAAACCCTTAAATGTGTGTAGCTTGTTTCTGAAGGTGGTTCTATTGTGGATGTCTTGATGTGTGATGTTCATTTCTTGCAAATCCTTCTTCGTGTTAACAAACCATTTTTCATAAGAGCTGCCTTTCCTATTGGGCTTATTGAAGTGGTTAAAGAATTTCTTGGCAAGTCTGTTATCAGGCATTCTTGAAATATGTCCAAAAAATTTAACTCTTCGCTTTCGAATGACATCTGAAATCCTACTGCATGTTTTATATATTTCTTTGTTACTGCGTAATCGATATGTGTCCGTACATTTCTTTGGACCGAGGATTTTTCTTAGAATCTTTCTTTCTGTATATTTAATTTATAATAATATTAAATTTTAAGTTTTGGTTTAATGAGAACAAGGCCATTACAAATTAATGAGGGGGAGGATTTATTATCTACAAACATTTAATTTTACTATCAAAGTAAAGACCTGAAATTACGTTATCGCTCTCTCTCTCTCTCTCTCATACAAAATACTGTTTGCTGTGTATGACTTGTTCGACCAATCCACTCGGGTTCAGTCTTAGATCGAAAGCTTAATTTTGATGTGACAAGTAATTTTCCTGTGTTTTCTTATATATTTTCTGCATGTTTATTTTCCTGATGAGAAGATGATTACATCATGATTGATTAGTACATCTAACATATGCATCTCACGTCTCTATTTCATACTCCAATAATTTCAGTATATCTTGGTCCGTTTTCTCCTTTCCCTTTTCGAGAACGTGCGCCTGTACGTGGTTTCTGCCACTTTCTTATATTTTCATATCTGTTCACTTGCGCCTGGTTTCGTTGCCTGGTACGACTACCAGGTGAATACACATGTACTGTGAATAGAACCCAATAAGAATTGATTACTGGAAAACATTTGACATAATAAATGACAATTACATTTGCTTTTTTTCCCGAATAGTGATCATCAGGCTTTATCCATTGGCCTACGTAAGATCTTGTCATTCTTAATTTTGTCGTAGTTCTACTATTGGAACTTAGTTATCTAAAAACTCAATTTCTCCTTCCGGGAGGAGCATCCTGTTTATGCATTCTGATTCTGTGGTTTCGGCACGTCTTGTGATCAACAACGTCCGATAATACCCACAACTCTTACCGATTATAGCATTTTGTCAGGAAGAAGGAGGCACTTGCTGTGATTAAAATACATGCATTTTCCACACTTCTAAGGAAGAGACTAGGAAATGCATGCGTTAAACCACACCTTTCTGGTTGAGAATATAAGGATGTGATGCTTGGCAGGGCTGGCAATTTCCACCATTCTAACTCTTATCAGTGACAGCAGCATGGATTGCAAAGACGACCGAAGACAGTTCAATTCCCAGATCAGTTTTTATTTTTGATATGAAGTGTCCCTTTTCAATGCTTCAGATTTTACGTAATAATAATCTTAGTAACATGATAAGAAGCCAACCAAAGAACCTTATACTAGCACCACAGCTTTTGCATTGAGATCTCGGTTTTGGTGGTGTAGACGAGGCGACACTACTATTCTTCTCGATCCTGGTGTCATATGCCCATTTTAAGCGTTTCTCTGCACTCCATATCTTTTCAACTTCTATCATCAGAAACCAATACGTTCCAACATTAAGATACATTGAATGTATTTTGATAGTTTCCGGTATCCGTAAGTTCTCTAAAATTCCACAAAATTAATTTCCACGCATGTGAACCTGCAGACAAAATGTAATAATAATAATAATAATAATAATAATAATAATAATAATAATAATAATTTCATGTGGCTGTTTCTAGCGTGGTGCAGCCTTTGTGAGGCAGACCCTCCGATGAGGTATCTACGGTCTATGGAAAATTGCGTGTTAATACGATGAAAGAGAATGTTGTGTGTGGTGTGTGAATGGCAGGAATGTTGGGGACCGTATAAACACCTATTCTCCGAACCAAGGGAATTAACCAGTAAAGATTAAAAACATTCGTCTCAGCCGGGAATTGAAGCTGAGAACTGAATGCCAAGACGCTAACACTTACCCATGGGGCTCAACAATGTGGTGATTATGGGGTCGTTAATGACTAGAAACAAGAAACAAAACTATGGTGGTGATGATTATAGTTTTAAGAAAGAGTGCAATGGGCAACCATCCTCAAACAAGCTTACGTGACGGTTAATGCCATGTTCACATCCGCACAACCTCCTGTTTTACATGGAATCCGAGCCACTGGTATGTGACTTTTCATTTAAAAATCCCCCATGCAATGACTGGGATTCCAACCACAGCCGTGACGGTGCCACTCGGCATCACGTTCCACGCATTATTAGTCTATTGAAGATATGATTCATTAAATTCCGAAGTGTTACAACTTGTCAGATGTTCATGTGGTGAACGCAGGTCCCTGCTGAGTTACGCATAATTCCATTTACGGTTACGTCTCAAAATTCACGAGTCTCAAAACTCACGGGCTATAATTGGTAGCAAATAGTATCGAAACTCACGACTACAAACTGGTACCTAAAGTAAACATACTAATGAGTAGAGCCCGGATTTTTATGCATTAATAGGTTAGAATGCAAAGTTTCTGAAGCGAGTAGCAAGTATAGTCTACCTTCACAACGATTATGCTATGGGGTTTGCATTAACATTAGGGGTACGGCACATCAAAGCTCCTATAATTTATGTTACTCTTGCTACATTACGGACTTCCTATTAACCAAATTTAGTTCGCAATCTAACCTGTTACGGCATGAAAATCCGGGCTTTGCTTATGAGTCTCAAAATTCACGAATCCGGCCTGCAGGAGGGATGAAGTGCGCGGTGACTCACGCTTTCCTTCAACCTATGTTTTTCCACCGTTTAGGGCAGTCACCCACGTAGCAGATTGCCTATCAGTTGTTTATCTAGTCTTTTCTTAAATAATGTAAGAGCCCCTAGTCGCCTCTATCGACAGGCAGGGGATACTGTGAATGCTATTCTGCCACCCCAACCCACAGCTGAAAAATAATGGTTAGCGAATGAAAGGTGTACCTGTTATTATCATTATTTATAAAATATGTTTGCTGTTGTCTTAAATCTTTCACATAAATATGCGATTGTGACGTGCGGTCTCCGGAGAGGTCCGGTGCAGGTCTTTAGAGTTGACGCCGTACAGGCGACCTGCACGTATGTGAGGATGATGCCCTACCTGAGATGAAGTCTATTGCTGAAGACGGCACGAGTATCCAGTCCCCGAGACATAGGAATTAACTAATGAAAGTTACAATCTCCGACCCGACCGGAAACCGAACCCGGAACCCCCTGGACCCCTTGGACCAAAGGCCAGCATGCTAACCATTTATGCATGCAGTCGGACGACAAAAACATAAAATTAAAGTAGGTATATTGCCCGCTGCTAGTTAAAAGAAACTGTCAGTTGTTAGTACTGGGGCTTAGTTCCAATATGTGGCCAGAAGGCGGCATTTACTTTCTTTTTTGCTTTACGTCGCACCAACACAGATAGGTCGTACGACGACGGTGGGCCGGGGAAGGGCTAGGAGTGGAAAGGAAGCGGCCGTGGCCTTAATTAAGGTACAGTCCCCGCATTTTCGTGGTGTGAAAATGGGAAACCATGGAAAACCCTCTTCAGGGCTGACGACAGTGGGGTTCGAACCTACTATCTCCCGGAATACGTGGCATTTACTTGAAGAAGTAATTTTATTTAGAGATATTAGAGATCAAGACAGTTAATTCACTCATTTAGTTTAAACATTTGGAGATTCATTTGGAAAAAGGCGTATTTCTATTTTTCTTAAGCGTTCATCTATTCGCTTATTTCAATCGATTATCTACCTGACACACTTAAACCGAAAAATGCATTCATGACGCGTCCGGTTATTCTGCACGATATAACTGAATGATATCTGTAACTCATTCGATTATTTGATTTGATTATTCGTTCGATTATTTAAATAATCGGATGGAAGTTATTCGATTATTAAAAGTATTCCATTATCTTATCACTAATAGGGTGGACATTTATATGTTCAAAGAAATGGCCCTGCTCGTGAGTTTTGAGACTGGCCCAGGTAGAGAAGCCTACTCTTATTAATCCTCTTCCTGGAATTCGTGAGTTTTTGACTCGTGAGTTTTGAGACGACACGTCATTTATTTATGCTAGGCTCCTCTCTCTTTCATAAGTCGTCGCCAACCTCCCTTCGTCAACAATCGTGTTCTTTTCTGACGCAGTCGGTTTTTTTGACATTCTGTATCGTACGATTTCGGCGTGCTAGAGATCTCTGGTTACACATTCAGTGTTTACAAGACAAAATTAATTAAAACTCAGCCAAAGATCGTCGAACGGAGTTCCGGTTTTTCTGCCAAACGGTAGGGAAGAACAGAACGTCGAAATTGACACATAGACTGCCTAAATGATGTTAAATACTAATGTCAGCGATAATGTATCTGAGCCCATTCCGTGGTTATTATGTTGTCCCTGCTATTGGTTTTCTTAAGTCCCATAGACTTAGATAGATCTTACAACGCCGATGAGATAGGGCAGAGCTAAAATGGAGAAGGAAGTGACCGTGTCCTTCGTAAAGACACAGCCCCAGAATTTGCCTCGTGTGAAAATTGCAAACCACTGAAAACCATCTTCAGGACTATCGACAGTCGGGTTTCGAACCAACATTTCCCATGCAAGCTCACAGCTGCTTAGCCCGAAACGTGCATCCAACTCTCTCGGTATATTATTGTTGTTGTTGTTGTTGTTGTCCGCCTCTATGGTGTAGGGGTTGGTGTAATTATCTGTCACCCCCGGAGGCCCGGGTTCGATTCCTGGCTCTGCCACGAAATTTGCAAAGTGGTATGAGAGCTGGAACGGGATCCACTCAGCCTCGGGAGGTCAAATGAGTAGAGGTGGGTTCAATTCCCACCTCAGCCATCCTGGAAGTGGTTTTCCGTCGTTTCCCACTTCTCCTCCAGGCGAATGCCGGGATGGTACCTAACATAGCGCCACGGCCGCTTCCTTCCCTCTTCCTTGTCTGTCCCTTCCAATCTTCCCATCCCCCCGCAAGACCCCTGTTCAGCATGGCAGGTGAGGCCGCCTGGGAGAGGTACTGGTCATCCTCCACAGTTGTATCCCCCGACCCATAGTCTGAAGCTCAAGGACACTGCCCTTGAGGCAATAGAGGTGGGATCCCTCGCTGAGTCCGAGGAAAAAACCGAACCTGGAGTGTAAACAGATTCATAAGAAGAAGAAGAAGAAGAAGAAGAAGAAGAAGAAGAATTTATTGTTAGGTAAAAGCACCCTGGTAACATAAACAGCATGCTAACCTAGCATTTTCCCCACACTGGTAGTTGAAAAATAACCACTCACATTCACGATTACTACCAAAGTTAATTCGTGTGCAAGATTCGAACCACTCACTCTCGGTTTATTCTGCGTGAGATAACACGCGCAGCAATGGAAGCTAGTACTGATATTTGTGAATATATGTAACAGGAATATTGTTCGTACTTCAAAACGAAATACAGTTATTTGAAACATGAATCACCGGGCGAGTTGGCCGTGCGCGTAGAGGCGCGCGGCTGTGAGCTTGCATCCGGGAGATAGGGGGTTCGAATCCCACTGTCGGCAGCCCTGAAGATGGTTTTCCGTGGTTTCCCATTTTCACACCAGGCAAATGCTGGGGCTGTACCTTAATTAAGGCCACGGCCGCTTCCTTCCAACTCCTAGTCCATTCCTATCAAATCGTCGCCATAAGGCCTATCTGTGTCGGTGCGACGTAAAGCCCCTAGCAAAAAAAAAAAAAAAACATGAATCGTCTCGTTAAGACTCATTTCTCGTGAACAATTAGCCAGAAGAGCGAACTTTCTTCTTGAGAAACCAAGGCTTCTCATGATTTCTTAGAAGGTCAGCACGCACCTTCTAGCATTGCGAATAGGTGCATTGACTAGCAAATAGTTCGTGGCGTTCTTCCCTTAGTTTCAATGGATACCACACTGATTCCCGGAAATGTAGCAACAGAGTAAGTAGAATACCTTTTGCGCATTCTATCTGGTTTTCTTATGAAAATGTAAGATATTTGGACAAAACTTCGAGAACTCATACCTTCTTAACCACTTCGTCTTCAATGTACGTCACTAGGTTTCAGATCACAATAGTAGAAATTCACCACCAACAACTTTTGCAGGTTTACGTGATGTAATCTTGGGTCATAACCCAAGTGGAATCCGAACCACAGGATCATGGTATTCCATTTGTAAGGAAATATGGAATTCAAACTACGATGAACTTGATTATTTATTCCACAACCAGTACAACTGTTGAACGTATAAAGTTTTCCTCGTCGCTAACTGTAGCCAAGGTAGCAAATATGGTACCTATTTTATATTGGTGAGAATGTCGCCTCCGTTACGGTTAGCGCTCCGATCTGTCCAACCCAAAGACCTGGGTAGAATCCCGGCCCTGTCAGAGATTTAGGATAGACAGAGAGGCTGCTGTGTGGTTGAAAATGAACGTGCAGCTGACCAGCTGCAGCACCTCGGAAATGTGAGTTCACGAATGTAGTGGCTAACTGTTCAGCGTCTCGGACTTCATACATCGGGGTCCTGGTTTCGATTCCCAGTTGAGGCTTTTAAATGTGAGTGGTTAATTCCCATGGCTTAAGGACTGAGTGTTTGTACCGTCCCCAGTTTCTGCAACAAGCACGAAACTACTACTACCACCGTGAAGCACAGAATGTGTGTAGTCTATTATAGACTTTAACGAATAAGCAGTCAGATTTTTCAGTGAATTGTGTAAAGCATTCCTGGAGACATAGAAATCTATATGGAGATTGGGAAACAGTTCTTTGTATACATTTTTGGATAAATGCACTAAGCAGTCATTCCAAGTCAACCCACACCTAGAAAAAAATGACTCATACAGGGGATGAAAAACCTTCGGCTTGGGGTTACGGAAACGAAATATGGAAATATGGACATCAGATGCAGTTGGCAGGCATATCTTGGATTGTACAGGATGGTTATTATTCCTTCTAACGTCTGAGGAACGGATAAACGTCAGTAATGTAACAATTGCTGTTATTTACTATACTCTTGAACATGCAGGGTCCTCTAGGAATTCGCTATCACGATGTTCTTCCACTTCCACATGAAGAAAGCTGCTACAAGCAATTTTTTTTTTCTTCAGAAATGTGCCATATAATTTGTATTGCACATGGCTTTCATCATGTTGTTCAGGAGGTGCGCAATTTCTTTTCCAACGTCGATCGTTTTATCTCCGGTACAAAGATGATCTTTCTTCAAGTTCCATCCTGTGTCCAGAAATTCAAAGGGTTCGCACCTGATCGCATCCTACGCACAATCAATCCTAATGAGATGGGAAAGGCGGATTACTGCTGTTGTTTATTATGCAACGAACTTCAAGATAGTGGCTTAAATCATCGATTCATGTTTTATTCGTGATGCCAAAAAGAGTTCAGTGAAGCGGATATAGAAAACGACCTCGCCCTCACCACTGTCTATTTCGAAAAGTTACTTGGAAGTATTGCTACCGAATAAAGAGGATTACACTTGATTACGTCTTGGAACATTGTGGTAAAGACAGTGGAGTTGATCCAGGCAGTTCCAAGCAAGATAGAGAATGCAGTCAATGAGAAAATACAATAGAGAAATGTCAGGCAATCCAGACCCAGAAAAATAAAAATTGTTAGTGGTGAAAATGCAAATTCTGTGAAGTGGTTCCATTGGTCACTGCTTGTTTCAGGTATGTTCCACTTACTACAGCAGACGCTGAACGTCCCTTTTCCGTTCTCAAAGCTCTAATATCTGACATACGACTAAATTTGCGTATTGATAGTCCGAAAAACAGGGCACCTTATTGTTCGGTGCAACAAATGATAAACAGTATACAAAGGAAGGGTCTATTATTTTGGGGATTTTTCTCTGCAAAAAAAATCTAAATGCCCTTTTTATTGCCGATTATCTATTTTAAATGTTTTTGCCTACCTTTTCCTATATTATCTTAAAGCTTGAACATCTGTCTCTATCAATTAACATAGTCTGGTTCATTATAAAGTACTGGATCACAGCTATTGAACATTCAGACTGAATTGTGCAGAGATAGCTTTGTAAATATGTTAAATTTTGATTTATTCCAATTATAATATGTTACTCCACTTTTCAAGAAAATAATAGGTGGTAATGATAACGATGCTGATTTTCTTCTTCTTCTTCTTCTACAGCTTTTTCTCACACATCTGTGGTCATGGACGCGACCTCTGTCGGACATATGGATTTGGCCCTGTTTTACGACCAGATGCCCTTCCTGTTTATTATTATTATTATTATTATTATTATTATTATTATTATTATTATTATTATTATTATTATTATTAAAATGCATTGGGAGATAAGCCGGCCCCAATGTTTAGGGGTAGCGTGCCTGCCTCTTATCCGGAAGCTCTGGGTTCTATTCACGACCAGATCAGGGATTTTTACCTGGATATGAGGGCTAGTTCGAGGTCCAATCAGACTACGTGATTACAATCTGTTGGCGAGTTAGCGGCCGGGTCTTGAATGCCAAGAATAATGGTTGAGAGGATTTGTCGTAATGACCACACGACAACTCGTAATCTGTAGACCATGGTGCTGAACAGCGGTCGCTTGGTAAGCCAATGGCCCCTTGAGGCTGGTAGCGCCAGAGGAGATATCCTACTTACAGTAGCAAAACTACGAAATTAAATGAAAATAAAAGTTTCTACAAATAATTACTGTACAAGAAAATAAGAAATTTTAGCAAAACCAAAAATATAATGATAACGAAAGGCGAAGAATGGAAAACAAATAATTGAAAATAAGGAACAAATATATATATACGAGTAGAATAACAGAATAATAACAAGCAATCGCACAGGACTTCATACGAAATTGATTTAGGACATAATATTACAGGAAATGTAACATATGACAACCTAGTCACTCAGGAATTCACTCACGATTTTCAACGACAAAAAGTCTGAAAATGTTCCATTCCAAGTAGCGTAGTATAACAGAAATGTACGGATAATATGAATCTTGATGATGATGCTTGTTATTTAAAGGGGCCTAACATCTAGGTCATCGGCCCCTAATGGTACGAAATGACACGAAATATAATGACAAATTAAAAGTCCAAAATCCTCCACTGACCAGAATGCAAAACGCGAGGACGAAGAATGAATGGACGGATATGAATTTTAAAAAATCAGTGGACCCGACCCGCAATAACTCACATTCACAGAAACTGACGTAAAACAATTGTATTACCGACCAAGGACTGCTTCTATAGCATAGTTATGAATCGATAATGCTTGTAGTCTAAAGGAGTCCAAAATCCAAGTCATCTGCCCCTCATAATGGTACTTATCGCTAGGAAAGTAGAACCATGGTATGTGGTATGTTGCGGTACTAATCAAAAGAAGCATAGACTCGCGGTATTCCACACATTATGGTACTACTCACATGTAATGAAATTCGCACATGTAATACAGACCTATGGTGTTTCGCACATTGCGGCGCCATTTACAGGCAACGCAAACCTATGGTGTTCCTCACATAGTGGGTATTAATAATAGGCAAGCCAGAACCATGGTGTCGCTCCCAAAGTGGTACTAACCACAGGTACTATTAAAGCCGGCAACGTACTCTGTTGCTGCTAATCACAAACCTATGTTGTACCTAATATAGTGTTTCTACGCGCAAGTAAAAGCGTTCCCCGCGTGGTGGTACTAATCACAAGTATTTTCACGGTTCTAATACAATCATCCCCTTGGTCGCCTCTTTTAGTCGCCTCTTACGACAGGCACGGGATACCATTGGTGTATTCTTCGTCTGCGTCCCCCACCCACAGGGGTAATTTGAATCGTAAACAATTTGTTTTGCGTATGTTTTAGCGTCGCACTAACTCGGATAGGTTTTCGATGGCGATGGAATCGGAAAGAGTTAGGACTGGAAGGGCAGCGAGTGGCCTTGGCCTTAATTAAGGTACAGCGCCAACATTTTCCCGGGGTGAAAATGGGAAACTACCGGGCGAGTTGGCCGTGCGGTTAGAGGCACGCGCCTGTGAGCTTGCATCCAGGAGATAGTGGGTTCGAATCCCAGCAGCCCTGAAGATGGTTTTCCGTGATTTCCCATTTTCACACCAGGCGAATGCTGGGGCTGTACCTTAATTAAGGCCTCAGCCGCTTCCCTCCAACTCCTAGGCCTTTCCTATCCCATCATCGCCATAAGACCTATCTGTGTCGGTGGGACTATCAAAAAAAATGGGAAACTACGGGAAACTATTTTCTAGCTTTACTATAACTTTAATATTTATCTAGATGTACTTTCAGGTACATTATTACGTTTCAAATAGATAAAATAAATATGCCTCTGCAAGTGACCATGTCTCCTCGTCCCGTATTAAGACTGGTAGGAAATATTTTAAAATGTGAGCAAGGTGCGGTTCGTAATATAGACTATTAATTGACAAGGTGTTATGTACGATAATTTCTGTCGTGATAAGCCAGCTGGCGAGTATATAGGAATGGCAATAGCGGTGTGAGGACAAATTAATGCGGGTTAACCGTGGAAAGAAAATTCAAATATTTGAAACAGACAATCTCTCATACCCCTCACTGATAGGCTACGTGGTAGCGATATAGGAATCGTTTGTGCCAATCGATTGCCTCCGTTGCATAATCGAAGTGCAGTTTCTTTACACAGAAGGTCAGTACACTCTCGTACGAAAGAATAAGTATAAAATATTTTATTCCTCATCCCGCTCTATGTCCTTACATTCCAAGATTTCTTTCGACCGAGTGAGTTAGCCGCGAGGTTAAGGGCACGCAGCTATTAGCTTGCATTCGGGAGATAGTGAGTTCGAACCGCACTGTCGGCAGCCCTGAAGATGGTTTTCCATGGTTTCCCGTTTTCCCACCAGCGGGGTTGTACCTTAATTAAGGCCTGGCCACTTCCTTCCCTCTCCTAGCCCTTTCCTATCCCATCGTCGCCATAAGACCTATATTTGGTCGAGCTAAGTGGCTCAGTCCGGTGATATTTGAAGGTTCTGAAAAACAGCAGCCTCGTGTCAGTAGATTTACTGGCACGTAAAAGAACTCCTGCGGGACTAAACTCCGGCACCCCGGGGTCTCTAAAAACCGTCAAAAGTAGTTAGTGGGACCTTAAAAATATTATTATTATTATTATTATTATTATTATTATTATTATTATTAGGGGCTGCCTGGCCGAGGCGGTAAAGGCGTGCTCGGTGCGCCCGGAAGGACGTGGGTTCAAATCCCCATCAGGAAGTCGTAAAATTTAAGAAACGAGTTTTCCACTTCCGGAGGTGCACTCAGCCTACACCAAAAATGAGTACCAGGTTAATTCCTGGGGGCAAAGGCGGCCGAGCGTAGAGCTAACCACTCTACCCCATCACGTGCCGAGGTTAACAATGGTGGAAGCCTTTACCTTCCACTCCTCCAAGGGCCTTCATGGCCTGTACGGAGGTGACTTTAGTTTTGGTTTGGATTATTATTATTATTATTATTATTATTATTATTATTATTATTATTATTATTATTATTATTATTATTATTATTATACCTATCTGTGTCAGTGCGACGTAAAGCAACTTGTAAAAAAAAAAATCTTTCGTTACTCATTAATACAATATTTTTATCCAATATACACTTTGTCAAGGCGCTGCTGCCTAGGCGAGGTGGTAAATGTGTGGTCGATTCAGATGGAAGGACATGGGTTCGATTCCTCATCAGGAAGGCAGAATATTTAAGAAACGAGATTTTCATATCTGGAGAGGCACATGGCCCTGAGGTTCACTCAGTCTGCACCAAAATGGAGTACCAGGTTAACTCCTAGAGCCAAAGGTGGCCGAGCATTAAGCTGATCACTCCATCCCACTTAGTACCGAGGGTACAGATTTTGGAAGCCTTTACCATCCACTCCTCCAAGCGCTTTCATGACCTGTACCGAGATGGATTTGATTTGTTGTTTGTTTACACACTTTGCCAATAAACCTCCTCAGTATTATCGTGTTAAAAAAAAGTGACCAACAGCATTACGGGCAATTGTTAGCGAATTTAAACCAATCCTGAATTCATATAGTCCGCCTCTGTGGTGTAGTGGTTAGTTTGGTTAGCTGCCACCCCCGGAGTCCCGGGTTTGATTCCTGGCTCTGCCACGAAATTTGAAAAGTGGTACGAGGGTTGGAACGGGGTCCACTCAGCCTCGGGAGGTCAACTGAGTAGAGGTGGGTTCGATTCCCACCTCAGCCATCCTGGAAGTGGTTTCCCGTGGTTTCCCACTTTTCCTCCAGGCAAATGCCGGGATGGTACCTAACTTAAGGCCACGGCCGCTTCCTTCCCTCTTCCTTGTCTATCCCTTCCAATATACTCAACCCCCCGCAAGGCCCCTGTTCAGCATAGCAGGTGAGGGTGAGGTACTGGTCATCCTCCCCAATTGTATCCCCTGACCCAGAGTCTGAAGCTCCAGATCACTGCCCTTGATGCGGCAGAGGGAGTCCGGGGGACCGGAGGGTAAACAGATAAAGAAGAAGAACAATTCATATAAGTGCACGCTTTAATTGACAGAATGTAGTTAAACCTTCAGTGTTAACTAGCCAAGAAATGAAAATGAAAATCCATAGCCTGTGTCCAGTCATTCGACCGAGTCAGGAATGGAATGATTGGTGCGGCGAGGGTAGGAATTGTGCCGACTACCGAAGCCTGTCGCACTCCTCTGGGGCAATGATTAATGAATGACAAATGAAATGAAATGATATTGGACAGTGTTGCTGGAATGGAATATGGCAAGGAAAACCGGAGTACCCGGAGAAAAACCTGTCGCGCCTTCGCTTTTTCCAACACAAATTTCACAGGAAGTGACCGGGATTTGAACCACGAAACCCAGCAGTGAGAGGCCGGCGCGCTGCTGCCTGAGCTACGGAGGCTCTAGCCAAGAAATCTCTATGACTATTTAGCTTCAGTTACCAATCCGATATAAGAATATCAGGAATTTCAACCAAAGAACAGTTATATTTCGCAACAAAATGATCAATTTCGAATTATTGCGCCTGCATGCATTTGTTTTTATAATACTTCAGAACGGCACACTCAAACATCTGTATGTAAATACAACATATCTAGTGCAATATCATGCTTAAGTTGTCTTCAGTATTAAATGTACATAACTGTGTTATTCTCGTGAAGCCGACATAGGCATATTCGTAGACTGCCACCCAAAGAGTTTAAATGCTAAAATAAAATAGTGTATTTCTGTGCTGGAAAATTTGTTATCCGTATAGGTTATGAGTACTTATGGATTGGAGTATGCCATTTTTTCTTTTTTGTTAGGGTCTACTATGGATTACATTAAGCATCGTTCATTTCTCGTTCTTCTTCTTCTTTCGATCAACCCAATATTTCTCAATCTTTTCGGAGTGGGCGTCTTTACGTTCTTGCGACTGGTCTGTTTCTTTTTCCTGCGATCTTGGTTGTTCGTTTGATCTCGGTATCCCGTAATTTTATTGATGATCATCCCATAATTATGTCTATTTCAACATATACCGCGTTCTTTGTTATGTCCTCCTTGACTCCTCTCTTCATTGAGTGAGTTGGTCGTGCGGTTAGAGGTGCACAGCTGTGAGCTTACATTCGGGAGATAGGTGGGTTCGAACCCCACCGTCGGAAACCCTGAAGATGGTGTTCCGTGGTTTCACATTTTTCACACCAGGCAAATGTTGGTGCTATATCTTAATTAAGGCCACGCCCGCTTCCTTCCCACTCCTAGCCCTTTCCTATCCCATCGTCGCCATAAGACCTATCTGTGTATGTGCGACGTAAAGCCAGCTGTAAGAAATAAAGTGTCCTCCTCTGCATTTGTTCCATAATTCTCTTATCTGTTCTCTCTGGTGGTATTCTTTTGATGTGTCCGTAGAAACAAAGTCCTTCTCTTTTTAAATGCTGATGTTATTTTCTCTGTCCTTTTGTATAATTCCACATTTGGTCGCAGTATAATTATTGTCCCACTTTCCTTGGCCCTAGTGTTTTCCTCAAGAGTTATGTCTCTTTTTAATGTTTTCTAGTAAGCCCTTTTTGTTCAGTGAAATGCATTCGATCGCGAACAAACTTTCTGGCTTTATCACAGTGTTCTAATATCTTAGTTTTGCAGTGACTGAGGTTAATTTTTTTATGTTCGTTGCGGCACAGTTCATATGCTATTTCCAACTTCCTTGTCCTTTCCTGTAAAGTTATTATTATGTGCTTTCTTATGATTACTTATTTTTGTATTTATTCTCTAAATAGTCCAAATGAACACAACTCGAGCAGCAGATTTCCTCTACATCAATTGTGGAGCGCTCCTCACATGACTACAGATTATGTGCTCCTCTCTTTCAGTCGTGCTTGTAAACTATTCAAGGACTTCCCCAGTCATCAACAAATCGTCAATGATCTGCATTTAGGGCGGTCACCCAGGTGGCAGATTCCCTATCAGTTGTTTACTTCATATTTACATTTATTTATAATTGTTAAAATCTGTCCTCTTGAATTCCAACTTTATCTTCTTATTATGTTTCCTACTTTTAAAAGCTCCACTCAAGCTTATTCTTCTACTCATGTCATTCCACTCCAACTCACCACTGACAGCTCGAAACATACCACATAGTCGAGCATCTCCTCTCCTTACTCCCAAGTCTTCCCAGCCCAAAGTTTGCAACATTTTTGTAACAATACTTCTTTGTCGAAAATCACTCAAAACAAATCTTTCTGCTTTCCTTTGGATTTTTTTTTTCCAGTTCTCGTATCAAGTAGTCCTGGTGAGGGTCCCATACACTGGTGCCATACTGTAACTACGGTCTTACCAGAGACTTATACGCCCTCTCCTTTACATCCTTACTTCTGTTGTGCTCCTCACTTTTCTATCCGATCTCCCTTGACTAGATATTGTTATTTTCCGAACTGAATAGTATTAGAATTGCGAGACTTGGAGAGTCTTTCAGTTTCTTGCCCTCGAGGCCCTTCCCTTTTCTTGCCGACACCTTCATTCTTTGAAGGATCGGACTTTTCCCTTTTTCCTTCCTGGTTGTGTAAAGAGGAAACTGTTGCCTAGTTGGAGGTCTACTTTCCCTTAAGGGGGCTGATACACCTGGAATGCATGCATTTTGTAAATTACTCTGTATCTGTGGAACTGTAACAGGAATTTGAATTAAACTTTGTACTCTTGTAGTACAAATGCTGGACTTTCATTAGATGTATAAAGTTTTAAAATTCATTATATACAAGTGTAATACAATTTTCAGATTATAATACTTAAAAATATCTATTGAATGTTACAAAAAAACAACATTTTTTGAAAACTATCCACGTGATTGGCATACACTTTTTATTCCTTAATGACAACACTAAATTACCCAAGATAGACCACTATGAACTTACTGGAAGAAAAAGTTACGCTTTTATAGGTATTTCATTTGAATATTAAACAAAATAAGAATAAGAATTTCACATGATGTTTTAGATGCACTGAGCAAATTTTTCAAAGGAATTCAATAATTGATGTCCGTCCCCTATAACATAGTTCCAACAAGGGGTATCCCAAATTTCATGCATTTTCGACCATTAGTTCTTGCGTTTTTTGTGTGAAAAAAAAAATAACAAGCTTTTGGGAAAATGGCTCTAAACATAGTATATACATTTCTTCCTGCACATAACACTAGAAGGCACTAGAAGGCATCTCTACGTTCTTGCCATGTTCTTCCATCCTCAGTGTTGTATGTCCGGCGCTCCCTTTCTCGCTCCGCCAGCCAGCTGCAAGCGCGCCTGTGTATCATTCTGCTAGCTTCGACGCGCAGCCCTCAGTGCGCGTGCCTGACCATCGAGTGTACTATAAATAGGAGCTCCCTGCCTGCTCACTTGCCCACTTGCCCCGGTGTCCAGCTCCAGAATACACCCTACGTCGAGCACGGAGGCTACTCCTCTTGAAAATGTGCTTCGACCAGGTGGACTGAATTTCTGGCAGTACGAGGTCTCACCTCTGGTCACCGCTCCCTTACCTGTTTCCGCTGCCTATGTCCCGTAATTCTTTTACAAGCCATTTTCATTCCCTAATTTATGCAAGCTCCCTTAGTTTCGCTAGGTGGAATTTCTTCAATCAATTGAACTTGCTTTTAGGAATTCAGGCACTTCAACAAACAAGGACTCTCATAACATTTATGTTAGTGTGCCAGATAGTTCTCGACTATCAAAGTGTCAATTCACGAAGACTATCTTTTCAAGATAGAAGTGTATATAAAGACTGCAAACCTGTACATATTGTATAAAGACAGACTTTTCTCAAGATTCAATATTCCTTTTTTGCTTCAAAATAAATTTCAGTTATTTGTGTAAATATCATAAAGTGAAGCAATAAAAGTTGTGTTTTGTAAACTTCAACCTTGGTTACAACACTCAGCCTCCTTCTTGTCCTTCGTTCCTCCTTTGAAGACTGTCGAAGCCGTTTTTCAGCAAATTTGACCCAAAGAACGTCACGTTCGGACAGTACAGATGTTGCGTATTTCCCAAATTTGATGCCTAAACATTCTAGCACTCCCAGTTTACTTTTATTAACATCATTAAAAGAAGAGACAGCTTCAGCAGCTACAATGTTCACAACTATCCTCCCTAATTTGACATTTTAGGACAAACAGTCCATACTTCGTTGTTAAAGGACTCATTAACATTTTGAGGCCGACATTTCAGACATCTCCTTAGGAGGTCAAGAGCAGCAAAGTCTTGGACTATTGGCTGAATTGCCTTAATTTCAGCCATTGGAATTGGGTGAGGGTGCTTATACTCCTTCTCAGTTCCATTTCCCTGGGCTTGAAGCCACCCACACCATGATCCTGAACCTTTCGGACAACAGTAAGCGGCCTTCCTCGTGTCTTCCCAGTTTTATTTATTTTCCCTTATGGCACCGTCATAACAACACTGCAGCTTGTTCCCCTTTTTCCTTCCTGGTTGTGTAAAGAGGAAATGGTTGCCTAGTTGGAGGTCTACTTTCCCTTAAAATCATTCATCATCTTAACCCCCACCACCAGTGTACAGGTTTAAAAAAGGAAATATCTCCGCTTCAATTTCTTTCCATCAAAGTCGTTAACAACCTGATTTCCCAGATGATCAATCGAAATTCTTTGTCATGAGACAGCTTCCGTATACAGAAGATGCCAATAGATGGCATCAATTTCTCGGTAAGATCATTTGGAGGAGCCCGAGGAGCAGTTGCCACACGGTTGTCGGAAGGCCGCTCTACTCAGAAGTGATCGTGCCTGTCGTGACAGCTTGACACGCGTGTCAAGAGTACTGATGAGCGCTGATGCTGATGCTCTGTACCGGGGAGAAGAATCGTGACTACAGGCACGTCACTGAGTGGACTCTCTTGTGCTGCCAATCTCTTTGTTAATACCGACTCTTGATACGTACTCTGATAGCGAATTTGTGACTGTAAAACAGAAGATGGTGGTGCCATGCGAGGGGCTAGAGAGACTTCAGCTCCCGCTCTCCCCATTTGGTATATACTTCTCTCTTTTTTTTTTTCAAATAATGGCTAGTTTTCGCAGACGACAAAATAATACAAGAAAATCAATCAATCAATTCAATCAATCAATCAATCAATCAATCAATCAATCAATCAATACTGATCTGCATTTAGGGCAGTCGCTCAGGTGGCAGATTCCCTATCTGTTGTTTTCCTAGCCTTTTCCTAAATGCTTTCAAAGAAATTGGAAATTTATTGAACATCTCCCTTGATAAGTTATTCCAATCACTAACTCTCCTTCCTATAAATGAATATTTGCCCCAATTTGTCCTCTTGAATTCCAATTTTATCTTCATATTGTGATCTTTCCTACTTTTATAAACGCCTCTCAAACTTATTCGTCTACTAATATCATTCCACGCCAGCTCTCCGCTGACAGCTCGGAACATATCACTTAATCGAGCAGCTTGTCTCCTTTCCTCCAAGTCTTCCCAGCCCAAACTATGCAACATTTTTGTAACGCTACTCTTTTGTCGGAAATCACCCAGAACAAAACGGGCTGCTTTTCTTTGGATTTTTTCCAGTTCTTGAATCAGGTAATCCTGGTGAGGGTCCCATACACTGGAACCGTACTCTAGTTGGGGTCTTACCAGATATTTACATGACCTCTCCTTTACATCCTTACTACAACCCCTAAATACCCTCATAACCATGTGCAGAGATCTGTACCTTTTATTTACAATCCCATTTATGTGATTACCCCAAAGAAGATCTTTCCTTATATTATTTACTTATTTATTTATTTTCACTTTTAAATAAACTCTTCAGAGTTTTCAAACAAACACTGCTAACACGGACACTTAGCTACCCGTTTAGGAGACATTTTCTAGTCTGTTGGATATCCATAAATTAGCTCTCTTGTGTGTGTGGCACTAATCTGTCGATCGGTGTGTTATAATTTAAAATTTTTTAGAAGTCAGTTATACTATTTGGCGGTCTCTGTTAGGTCATCAGCCCAGAGGCTGGTTGGATCCTCAAATAGTACCACTAAAGTTTATGTGGTTATAAGGAAACCGCAAAAACCAATGGCAGCACCAAAATGAGGCGTACTAGGCAAGACGAGGAGTGAGGTAGTTTGCCATTGCTTTCCTCACTGGGTCAGAAAGTGCTATTGCAGCACGACTGACCCTATGAGCAACACCTTTCATAACACTCGTGCACTAGTCGTGCTCTGAATGTCATTACTCATCACCACCCATACCCCAGCAGCTTCCATATTGTCACAGCCATGGATGAGACTGGGACTTCGGTGGAAGCTACACTTTACTCTGGCTTGTGCCAAGAGATGGATACAAAAGTACTGTATCCATCAAGAAATGGAGACAGGCAAGTATTTGGCGGTAATGCACGATAATGTGCCTCTCGGCGCTCAACACTACCGAGGATAACTCCTGACATTGTCAAGACTGAATGTTTTAACTAACCTGAATATTCACAGAAAACAGTAGTTATCCAAGGAGTGATCCAAGAACTGAAGCTCACCACCTGTGATTACAATTTACAGTCACCATAACTGTTGATTTCAAGTAGAGAATTAAAAGCTTCGTATCTGTTACGAATGGTATTTTATATAAGAGCAGTAATGAACTGCTTAAATAACTGGCTTTAAAACATCAGAAATCTTGCATAGGCCTATACCTTAATTCCATCTCCTTCTAGCGGACAGCTTATTTGATTGCATATGATGAGGATCGATGTTGGTATTTAGGTGTTAATATAAGGAAATATCATCATTCCGGTAATCAAATTAAGGAGATCGTAAATAAAGGTTAAAGATCTCATAATATAGCTATGGCGGTACATAAGAACCTCATTTATCCGGATCAAAAATAATAAAAAATTATTTTTACTTGTACAGTATTTCTTTAACTTCTTCTTGAATGTCTTTCCGCCAAGGATAGTTAAGGGCAGGAATTGGAAGTAGGTTGGCCGCAGTCTATCAAAGATACCGTCCCAGCATTCGCCTGGAATTGAGAATGGGAAACCGTGGACTCTTCTGAGTTCCTCGACACGCATTCCCGGATCCTCGGACATAGATGGGAACGGGGTAAATGACTGGTGGAAAAATGACAGTAATTCAGGCTACGGCGTAATGACAGATGAATAAATTATTGCCTCTTATTCCTCTGCAGGTAATGACGAGAGTAATGGTGAATTCGAAAATGAAACCGGCGTTCCATCAGAAGAAACAATGACTTCTGGAGATGCAACAATGCAGCTCGACAAAGTGATGGCCTATTTAGAATCCCAGACTGAAATCACACCGCCAGAACTGATGTTAGTAAAACGTCTTCGTGATCGTGCTACGCGCGAACTCTATACAAATGTAAAACAGAAAAAGTTCACACATTATTTTAGTGCATAAAACAGAGTCGTAAATGTAAGAAAAGGCGTTCTTATATTTATTGTACAATTGAAGAAAGGTATTACTGTACAACTTATGTTAATATATTATAATATAAATTTGTTTCATTCGTTTCTCCGGATAATCCGGATTTTTGATACCTAATCCGGATCAGTTCTGGTCTCATTTAATCCGGATAAACGAGTTTCTTGTATATTAGGAGTTGTAGTAAGGATGTAAAAGAGAGTGTATGGGACCCACATCACATTTTTCTTTTCTTGTTGGCGATTTCCGACAAAAGAATAGTATTACGAAAATGTTGCGATCTTTGGGCTGGGAACACTTGGGAGTAAAGGGACGAGCTGCTCGACTAAGCGGTATGTTCCAAGCTGTCAGTGGAGAGATGGCGAGGAATGACATTAGTACACAAATACGCTTGAGTAGAGCTCAGTGGCGGCGCGTGACTTTCATCACTGGGGGTTCAAAAGAAGGAAAAATTGCCTCCCCCCCCCCCCCAATCTCTCCTCTCCCCATCTCCGCCAGCTTCTCTTCCATCGTGGGCCGTAACCTCCTAAACTAAGATGACATAAGTTCTAGAAATGTGATTAAATACGAGAGGAGCAGAAAATACGGTAGGCCTACGTGCCGAGTTTTGCCACATGCAAAATAAGAAATAACTTCTTCATTGAAGTCCGCAGAGTCTCGAACAAAGTTCCTTTCAATTGACAACATAGCAAGAGCAATGAGTCTATCCTCCGTCATTGTGCTGCGCTAGAAAGTCTTTATTCTCTTCAGGGTAGAGAAACACCTTTCTGCTTCCGATGTCATGGGAATAGTAACAACTATATTTAAAAGTTTTCATTGGTATTACCTTGCGGCTATTCTTTGCCTCAATGATTTTTGAGTTAAGTTTCTCTCCATAAGGTAATTATTCCAAAGAAGGTAAATTAATAGGTGTTTAGTAAGTAATGATATATTTGGGACAAGATATTAATTGGAATTTGACAGTTTAATGTGACTTTTGGTAGTAACGATGCTTTTCATCACTAGCGCTAGTTACGTGTACTATTCTGTGTTGCCTAGTCAAATTCCCGTAAGGCCAACAGATGGCAGGCACATACCCCAACCCCAACAACACGACTAGCTAGTCTTGAGACAGTGGCCTATTGCGCATGCGTAAAGAACAGAGATCCGTTTCTGCGATATCCTGGTCTTGCCTTAGTGCTGGCTTTCGTCCCCCCGCACCTCGCCACTCCCTTCGCCTATGAACGGACGGAGAGATCGCCTTTGCAAGGGGGTTCATTCCAGACAAGTATCCAGCCACAGACCTTGCGCAGCTCGCATGAATTGAAAGCCAGTACGAGTATATTACGGATAGAGGGACTTAGCAAGAGCTTCGAGATTGACAAGGGAGTTATGAAAATTACGTAGTTGAGTACAATTTGATATGAACTGGAGGTTCATTGCTCCATTGCGCTATACCAGAAACCGCCACTGGTAGAGCTATTAACGGTAGTAAAGATCATAATATAAAGATAAAGTTGGAATTCAAAAGGACAAATTGCGGCAAATATTCATTTATAGGAAAAGCAATTAGGGACTGGAATAATTTATCACGGGAAATTTTCGATAAATTTCCAACTTCTTTGAAATCATTTGAGGAAAGAAAAGGCAAAGAAACGATAGGGAATCTGCCATCAACGATGATTGATTGATTGATTGATTGATTGATTGATTGATTGATTGATTGATTGATTGATTGATTGATTGATTGATTGATTGATTGATTGATTGATTGATTGATTGATTGATTGATTGATTGATTGATTGATTGATTGATTGATTGATTGATTGATTGATTGATTGATTGATTGATTGATTGATTGATTGATTGATTGATTGATTGATTGATTGATTGATTGATTGATTGATTGATTGATTGATTGATTGATTGATTGATTGATTGATTGATTGATTGATTGATTGATTGATTGATTGATTGATTGATTGATTGATTGATTGATTGATTGATTGATTGATTGATTGATTGATTGATTGATTGATTGATTGATTGATTGATTGATTGATTGATTGATTGATTGATTGATTGATTGATTGATTGATTGATTGATTGATTGATTGATTGATTGATTGATTGATTGATTGATTGATTGATTGATTGATTGATTGATTGATTGATTGATTGATTGATTGATTGATTGATTGATTGATTGATTGATTGATTGATTGATTGATTGATTGATTGATTGATTGTCCGTGGTGAAAGTGAGTTGAGCAGTGCCGATTTTAGTGAAAGAAATCAAAGAGGAAAACCGTCAACGATAGACCTCAAGTTTGTGTGTGAATAATTGTTGATCATAAGTTGATCTACAAAAAAAAAGTCGAGTATATACCTATCTGGAAAAGGTGACCCAGTGAGTTCCTCTCATCGGTTGGCCGCAGGCGCGCCCAGCTTATCTGCCTCCCGTTGACTCATCGCTTCCCACTCCGCGGAATAGCAACAAGGACAATACTGCGCTCACTTTATCCGTGCACGACATGAGTTAACGATTAAAATTAAGAAAATAGGAATTAAGAAAACTAGTAATTAAGAATTGACAAGATAAGCTCGTACCTTATGATAGGAGATGTTGGAAATATTCTCCTCCGCCATCCACACATTTCTGACATTACTTAGGAAACTCCGATTCACACGCATAAGTTTGTCTTCCGTAACTGAGGCTATTTCTCTCCGGATATGTTCTTTCAGTTCATCCAACGTGTGTTGGTTTCTTGCATATACTTTATTTTTTAAGCTCCCCCATAAATAAGTCACAAATAGTTAAAACTGGGGACCGTGACGGCCGTAAGTCCGTACTAACAACACGGTCTTCAAAAATTTCCTCAATTAAGTTTAATGTGTCATTAGCTGCATGCACGGTGGCAGAGTCTTGCTGAAATTATCAATTTCGACAGTCAGTGTCAGTCACATCGTCAAAAATGGTTTGAGTATATTATCCCTGTATCTTTGTGCATTAATTGTGCCCTGATGTCCTATAATTCTGTACCCATTCACTGCGCACCATACTTCGATCCGTTCGTCATGTAGAGGAATTTCGTATAGGCGATGGGTTTTTTCTGTACTCCAATATCTGTTATTCTTCGTCGAAACATACCCATGTAAATGGAACCATGCTTCCTCAGAGGAAAATATTAAGCGTGGATCAATTATTTCATCATGAAGGTTTCACAACATCTAATTACAAAAACGTACCCGCTTATCATGATCACGTGGATGAATTTCGTGTACCAGAGTTACCTTGTACGGTTTCAATTTTAACATGTTCGTAGCCCGCCATGCTGAGCTCTTCGAAACCCGCCTTCTTGTCCGGGTCGTCTTAGGTGTATGATCTAATCTTTCTGCGATTTCATTTACTTTTTCTTCGTTAAGTACACGTTTTTAACACTTCTCTTCTTATCGAGTAAAGAACCACTTCCTCTCAATTTGTTTAGGAGTTTCCGCACTTTATTTATGTGGAAGGCGTTCACATGTAAATTGTGTTAAAAGCCGCCTAACGACTTCCCTGCAAGACTGTTTTCACAGAATTGTTGTACATGAATACCCTTTCCTCTGCCATGTACACATGTGGATGCATTATGAGAATTATACCCCGAAGTGACACTTCACAACTCGAGAACAGTTCGAGCGACAGATCAACACGTTATAAGCACGGACCTGAACTGCGAAGTGCGGGCATTTCCGTGCTGTCGCTGCGCTGTGTAGAGTCAACGGATAAACTGGGCGCGCCTGCCGGCCAACCGATGAGTGAAACTCACCATATATCAGTCACTGGTTTGATGATTGGAGGCGCCACCCTGAAATGTTTTATAAACTTCTGTAAACAGTTCGGACTTCCAAAATCCTTCATTAATATCGTTGCAATTAGCGCACTAAAAGGCTCAATCTTCACTTTCAGGAACCACGCACATGGACCTAAAATAAATCACTTGTTCCTTTTTCTTCAATTATTCCACTTCTACAAAGAATACGTTCATTGTCTTTGACGCAGCATGCAAAGCTGTAGAGAAAAAAAAAGCATTAAAAATGATAGTTTGCAATAAGAAATCAGCCTTAGAATTAGAAACCATATTTTGTGATTAATTACCCAAGTCTTACGAAAATAATTTTGTATTTATCCCAATAACATTAAGATAAAACTACAGTATCTACCGTAATTTTCATACGTGGTTTTGAGTCATTGTCGTTTTAGTGAAAGCGCAGAAATTATTGAAATTCTGGGAAGAAAGATACGATCCTACAGGCAGGCAGCCGTCAGGGCCTTGGAAAAATGTAACACTGATCTATGTATATGTATCAGTAGTTAAAACCAATTTCGTATACAAGGAACTCTCAATGGACTATCGACTTAAATTCCAAATTACTGCTGTGTGAAGCAATTATTAAATACTAGCAAATGTACCCGTGTTTCGCTACACTATTCCACACTGTATACAGATTTGTGCATAAATTGCTGTACACGCAGGGAGTAAGATTACATTAAACTGCAGAAACGCCAGTGGGAGGATCCCATACGTTGTTTGTGATGTAAGGTGCGCGCTGGGACGTTTTTATGAAAATGGCAGGTCACGTTCCCTACCGCAATTCACAATCCAATTCGGGAGTGTTTACTATAATGGCAGCTGCACTTGCCCACTGCCATTCGCAATGGAGATGTGGAGTTTTCATTATAAAGATAGGCTCCCTTTCCTAATGCCAGTCAGAATCGAGTTGGGGGTTTTGATTATAATCGAGAAATGCAGCTCTATCTACAGCTAAAAACGATGTAATGCAAAAATGAAATGCCCCTCACTAAATTATGATGATATGAGTTACTGATTTAAGAAAGCGGTAACAGAGGAAAAATTTAAGCACAGCTATTCTTAGATAAGAAGATGATTTATTGTGTCACTAATTAAGCTAAAGAGGCAATGCAAAGGCAAGAAATAAAAGGAGAGAACGGAAGTAGAAGAGAAATACAGTAAAATGATTAGCATAAACCATTAAAAAACCTTAAGGTGCGAAAGAATGACCTACAGTCAGCAGTACTGTTGAAATATGAACAGCCTCTCTTAGTGCTATTCGAAGACTATTATAACCCCCCGACGATATTCCGCAAATATCCCGCAGATTGGCAGTTTGACGCCTCTCTCGACTTCCACCCAAAGAATAACCACGAATTTTCAGGAGTATAGACGAAAATGGCAATACTTTACTTCCCTGCTGGCAAGCAGCCAGAGACGTTGCCATGGTAACCGGTAAGTTCTGTGGCGGTCACTCAATGCAGACCATGAAACCCGCAGAAAATAGTAATTTTCTCCGTCATTTGAAGAGTAAGTGAAATTACTGTATGCACATAACAAAAGTTGTTGAAAATGAAGAGGAGTTTCACATAAGGTCTCCGGATTTTAAAGAAAATCAATAGTATGGGAGAAAATTGAAAAGTCCTGTTCCGGTTTTCGTACAAACCCCCAGCCCGTTCAGTGATTTTCAAATTATATGCATATCTGAACCTGTTCGTGGATGTGTATACTGTAAATATGAAGTTTGATCCAGAATTATCCAGCCGTTTCGTGGTGATGGTGGAACAGCCGGACAAACAAACAGACACGAAAGTTAAAAACCACTGAAACGGTCATGAGTTGACCTAAAACGGATAAATATATGAAAAGTGGACAAAATAAATGAATTTACAGACAGTGTACCCCTACAACTTTATTTATTTATATGAATAAAAAATTGTCACAAAAAGTAGCTATTTCAAGAGGTGTCCAATGATTCAGAAATCCAATCGCAATGATAGGTGTTATCTCACTCACTCGTGTGAAGGTGCTTGTTTATCTATTGTGTTAAAGAGCTTAACCATCTTATCTATAGTTTATGAAAAAAGCATAAAAAATGAAATGCACTATGAAATTTGGCCTAACCAATATGTCACTAGGGTAATAGTGTCTTTAATTGCAAAAGCGGTTACTGGTCCATCATTTTTAAGAAACTGTGTTTTTATCTGATTTGTTACATCCAGACAGTCCTAATAATCCTATGCATGCAGAATGTCTAAATTCCACGTACATAATGTTTTTTAAGCCAGTGAAGTAGAAGGTTAGTTTCAATACCAGATACATGAACAAGCACTGCGCGGTGTGCTACTGCATCATCTCCCGTCCATTTACGCTATCCGAGTGTTGAATGAGAACAGGTAATGCCCATTGTCGCGTTCATTATCTGATACCGTTCAGTTGTTACTAACGCGTTCGTGTACGAAATGGAGCTACATTTAACTGAAAACAATAATTCGTTGCAGGTTTGATGTAGTGTGCTACGTGAATGTCAAAAAAATGAAGGACAAACTAACTCCTACGTTCATGCCAACTGAATCTGAAAAAATATATTGACCTGAAACGTTCAACACAGGAGAGACAAATGTGGTTGCAGCGACAAGGCCTTGCCTTTAGGATATGAATGAATGAATGAATGAACTTGAAGAACTTGCTATTTTTATTTTTTTGCAGGAAGAAGCAAACTTGTGTATGAAAATAAAAATCCACAGTCTGTTTCCAGTCATTCGACCGGGTCAGGAATGGAATTAATGAAGCCCCCAATCAAGCGGCGAGGATAAGAATTGTGCCGGCTGCCGAAGCCTGTCGCACTCCTCTGGGAAAATGATTAATGGCTGACAGATGAAATGAAATGATATTAGAGAGTGTTGCTCGAATGAATGATGCCAGGGAAAACATGGAGTGACTGGGATTTGAAGCACGGAACTCAGCGGTGAGAGACCGGCGCGCTGCCGCCTGAGCCACGGAGGCTCCCCAAACTTGCGTATAAAAATAAAAATGTAAAAAGCAAGCAAATTGTAAAGTTGATGATTTCTTGGTATAGGGGTTGATCGAAGAACTAGAACAAATTAAGCATTTCTACTCTTTGTTTCATATTGATTTCATGCTATTTATATTGTACAATATGAACTGAATTTGTACGTTTTAGTCATGCTTTGGCATCAGTAACGTTAAGAAATATACAGAGCCTGAAAAACATTTACAACACTCTAAAGAGTGATGTCTAATGTAAGTTACAATAGTTGCATGCCGGAGGATTGTAGTTAAACTGATGAATGTTTCGAGGACATCAGGCAACAGATGGCATGGTACTTGCACAGTGTCCAGCTACGCCCAAGACACAATTGTGTGTGTCTGGAAGTTGGAAAATTGTTGACGTGTGTACCAGTCAAGCTATATCGAAGACGATTGTGTGCCCCTGTTGTGCAATTACAGTCGATGCTGTTTAAGAGAAGTCGCATAGCAGGACTTCACGAAGCGGAATGAGCACATCGATGGATTGCTGGACACGTTTGTCATACTGCATCCGTAGTGTGGCGATCTTATCATCGGTGGTCACTTGAAGAGACCCACACACGTGAACCAGGTTCAGAATGGCCGCTTAGTACAGACAGGCGTCAAGATCGGAGTATAGTTAGATCATCATTGTTAGACCTTATGTATCCACAGCAGAGAACCGAGCGAATACAGCACCAGGGGTATGCACATGTACCTTTGGACACCGTCTACTTGCAGCAGGACTACGAGCACCAGTCCCTTTGGCTCGGCTTCCCCTTCTGTCACAAGACCGTCGTCCACGTCTCCTGTGGTGTCGGGCAAGTATCGCCTAGATAATGAAAAGGTGCTGTATTGTATTTAGCGATGCGAGCAGATTGTGTCGTCATGCAAGCGATGGTCGTTTGTGTGTGCGACGTCGATTTGGTGAGCGTCATCTTCCAGAATGTGTTCGCCCTCGACATGCCTGGCATCACGGTGTGGAGCACAATAAGCTACGGTTTCCGTTCACCTTTGGTGTAACGGTAGGTCCCTTAAATAGGTTAATCCTGTTGTTCAACCCGTCCTGCTGGTATTTTTGTGAAACGGGAAAGTGATGTACTCTTTCACCAGGATAATGCGCGTCCACATACTGCTTATGCTGGTGCTGTTGCTACTACGCCACGTGCTATTTCGTGGTCTTTTTAGATAACGCCCATGGTCATCTCGATCCCCAGATTTCTCTCTCTCATGGGACATGTTTGGGACATTATTGGACGGCTTCTGACCCAGTCTGTACGGCCTGCTACCCGAATAATGAACAATTGCAAGAACAGGAGAGAGAGCCTTGGAAAACTATACTAAAGGTTAATATTCGTCACCTGTACGATTGTCTACATGCCTACATGGCTGTCAGAGGAGGTACTCTGCGTATCGATGTGGCACTAAGCACCTTGACTATACTGCCTGGTCCGCATTGCTGGTCATGTAATGTCATCAAACTATATTACCTCTAGTTTGAATTGAAAATAAAATTATATGGAACCTATAATGCCACGATGTTACCATTTTTTCACACCAGTGTATCTTGTACCGTTTCAAACCGAAAAACATCCATTCGTGTTGTTTCAAATCCCCTGACATATCCAAAATAAATTCCTAATTATTTACAAAAGCTATAATACCGAACGTGTCTATTTTAATCATATTTGTATCTATCTGTTTCCAAAACATTTCCAGTTTCATTTTAAAACTCGTTCTAAAAATAGAGTTATTGCGTTTTATGTTTATCCTAAAAAATAATATCAAAAATAAGGTCCCTAGAAGGAAACCAGGGCGAGTTGGCCGTGCGTGTAGAGGCGCGCGGCTGTGAGCTTGCATTCGGGAGATAGTAGGTTCGAATCCCACTATCAGCAGCCCTGAAAATGGTTTTCTGTGGTTTCCCATTTTCACACCAGGCAAATGCTGGGGCTGTACCTTAATTAAGCCCACGGCCGCTTCCTTCCAACTCCTAGGCCTTTCCTATCCCATCGTCGCCATAAGACCTATCTGTGTCGGTGCGACGTAAAGCCCCTAGCAAAAAAAAAAAAAGAAGGAAACCATAATTTAATTTCATCGATTGTAAATGTTAAAACATTTAAGCTCTCTAGGCTTTTTCAACCGTAATTTCACGATCGAAAAAGCCTAAAGAGCTTAAATGTCTAAAAAATCATATTTGTGACTTACGTGCTTTTAAACCAAAATGATTCAATAGTGTCTTCACAATCACTTTTGCATGGTGAGTGGAGTAGCCGTGCCTATTAACGCACTATGGCTGTGGAGCCAAGTTCTGCATTTCGGTCCCCCTGTGGGTGGGGCGGTAGAATAACACCCACGGTATCCCCTGCCTGTCGTAAGAGGTGACTAAAAGGGGAGCATGGGCTCTTAACTCGGAAGTATGGGTTGGCGAACACGGATCCCTTAGCAGAGTTTCTCCTGTATGTGGCGGCCGTGAATAACACCTAAAGTATTCACTGCCTGTCGTGAGAGGTGACTAAAAGGGGTCCCGGGTGCTTTTAACTTTGAGCGTGAGTTGTGACCACTGATCCCTGAGCTGAGTCCTGACATTGCTTCCACTTGTGCCAGGCTCCTCGCTTTTATTCATCCTATCCGACCTCCCTTGGTCAACTCTTGTTCCTTTCCGACCCCGACGGTATTAGAGCACTCGAGGCTTACGGAGTCTTTCATTTTCACGCCCTTCGTGGTCCTTGTTTTCCTTTGGCCGATACCTTCATTTTTTGAACTGTCGGTTCCCTTCCATTTTTCACTCTCTGAGGATGGTTGCCTAGTTGCACTTCCTCTTAAAACAATAATCACCACCACCAGCACCACTCTGCGTTTCGGATACGTGTGTGTTCGAATACCATCGTCGGCAGTCCTGAGAATGGTTTTCTGTGGTTTTCCATTTTCATTTCTTGGAGAATGCCAGGGCAGACCTTATTCATAGACCACAGGCGATTCCTTCCAACTACTTAGCCAATTTAATTCACTGTCATCTTCATTAATTCCGCAGTTAAGGCTGGCATCAGGAAAGGCATCCAGCCATAAGAACAAGCCATATAAATTCTACTCACCTCATCCCGACCCCGCATCAAGAACGAGATTAAGCTGTAGACAAGCAAACACGGGTTCAAACAGGGCTGAAGTAGTCGGGCTTTTGAAGGACTGTAACAAGTGCCTTCGGCACTCCATGTCACACGATGTCGGCACGTAAAATGTCTCTGGTGACAGTTGGTGTTTACCCAATAAAATTAATTAACAATCATAGGTCGCTTAACAGAGATTCGGTTTACCCTGCCATCAGGTAAAATGAAACGGAACGAAACTGACATGGAGGTAGCCGAAATGGCACCACATTATATATATATAATTCGCTGAGGCCATCAAGGACCACGTTAAGTCTTGTTGCATTTGACACTGAACTTGGCCTTCTTTAGAGCCCAAATTTCCCTCATTCTATGTGAGTGGGCCTGCTTACGCTCCTCTGTCCAAGGGGCACCGTCTCTTCTCTTGGGTTGCTCGTCTCGGTTTAGCCCGTTCGTCAATATTTTCTTGCGGAAGAGATCTCTGTTAAGGGCGTCTTCAGCTGAGATATGTAGCATTTGCAGGTCTTCTTTGGTATTTCTAAACCAGGGAATTGTGGTTTTGGGGTTTGAATAAAAAAAGTGAAACATTTCTTTAGTTAACTTTCTTCCGTCCATTCTTTTCAGATGACCGTAAAATCGTGCCCGTCTTTTTCTGATTGTGTCGGTAATTTTCTCTATTTTGGTGTAGACTTCCTTGTTGGATCTCTTTTGATGGATTCCATTTCTGTACTTTGATCCCAAGATTCCTCTCACAATTTTGCGTTCTCTTTTCTCCAGTTCTTCAAGGAGTCCTTTGTTGGCATTTAAAGACAGGGTTTTGGCTGCATATAGAACTACTGGCTTCAGAACTGTTTCATAGTGACGTAGCTTGGTGTTTTGGGAAAGGCATTTTTTCTTGTAGATTGTGCGGGATGTTTGGTAGGCTATTTCCAGTTTGCGTACTCGCTCCTGAAGTGCTTCTTCGTCCAGTCCATTTTTCATGATGATCTCGCCCAGGTATTTGAATTTGTCTACTCGGGTGATGTCCCCGTATTTTGTATGGAGTTTTGGTGGAGCCTCTTTGATGTTAATCATTACTTCTGTTTTCTCAAACGATATCTGCAAACCAGTTTGTTTGGCAATTTCCTTTAAAATTTCAACTTGAGCTCTAGCGGTTTCTATGTCGTTTGAGAGAACAGCAATATCATCGGCAAATGCTAAGCAGTCTGTTGCAATCCCCTTGGATTTGGTTCCTATTCTCAATGGACTGTAGTTGGTTTCCTGTAATCTCACCCGCCAGGTTCTTATGATGTTTTCAAGAACACAGTAGAAGAGTATAGGGGATAGCCCATCACCTTGTCGGACTCCTGTTTTGATGTCAAAGGAATGCGAGACACATCCGTGGAACTTCACCTTGGATTTTGTATTGGTCAGGGTGGCTCTAATTAATGCCAGCAGTTTCAAATCAACTCCAAATTCATTTAAGATGTTTAGCAGGACTTCCCGGTCAATGGAGTCGTACGCTTTCTTAAAGTCCACAAAGACAGATACATACTGCTTGGACTTTAGTGTACAATATCTGATGATCGTTTTGAGATTTTGGATCTGTTCAGCTGTTGAGCGACCTTTTCTGAACCCTCCTTGGTATTCACCTATTTGATGTTCGACTTGTGCTTCCAAACGCTCCAGGATGGCAAGTGATAGAATTTTGTAAGTCACGGGTAGCAAAGATATTCCTCTGTAGTTGTTGATGTTCTTCATGCTGCCTTTTTTGTGTAATGGATGGATCAAAGCTATTTTCCAATCTTCGGGTAGGGTCTCCTTGTTCCAGATTTCTTCTATTTGCTTTTGCAAGATATCAAGTGATTCCTCTGGGGCATATTTCCATAGTTCTGCTACTACTGAGTCTTCCCCCGGCGCTTTGTTATTTTTGAGACGGGCAATGTGGCGCTTGATTTCATCTCTGTCGGATGGTCTGGAATCTGGGTACCTGAGTAAGGGTTCCTTTGTCTCAATGGCGCTTTGCGGTTTAGAGCAATTAAGTAAATTCTTGAAGTAATCTGCCATAATGCTGCAATTTTCTTCATTTGACGTCGCCAGTGTGCCGTCCTTTCGTTCAAAGCATAGAGATGGTGGTTTATAGCCAGTGAGTTTGCGTTTGAAGGCTCTGTAGTACTCTCTGCTTTCATTCTTCCTAAAGTTTTGTTCTATCTTTTCAATGAGAGACTTTTCGTATTTACGTTTCTCAGTTCTGAACACCCTAGCTGCTTGGGCACGTTGGGTTTTGTAGATTTCCCAATCATTTTCTGATTTCGTAGAGTAGTACTGTTTCCACGCATTGAGTCTTTCTTGGAGGACTGATTCGCAGGTACCATTCCACCAGGCATGCTTTTTGCTTCTCTTGATTTCTGCAACGTCTTTGGCGGCCTCAACAAGGAGACTTTTGGCGTTGTTAAAGTCACAGTCATTTGGTCTAGCCTTCTCCTGGAACTCCTCGACCCTTTGCCGAAGTTTATCATTGTCGAAGCGTGTGATCTGTTTGGTTGTCTTCCTTGTGTTTGCGGGAAGTGGTTTGAATTTGATAAGAGACATGTAGTGATCTGAGGGCAAATTGATGCCTTTCTTTACCTTGACATTCATAATCTCAGGGCTGTTTCTCTTGGAGACTGCACCATGATCTATTTGGAACTCTCCAAGAGCTTGGACGGGAAAACGCCAAGTCATTTGCTTTCTGGGTAGATGGCGAAAGTGGGTCGACATGACCTGCAGGTTGTGATTTTCGCAAATGGACACCAGTGTTTTGCCGTTGGGATTGGTTCTTTTGTGAGCAGGGTAATTTCCTATAACTTTCCTGTACTTCTGTTCACGACGTAGTTGAGCATTGAAGTCACCCAAAAGAAACTTGACATGGTGTTTGGGGATTTTGTTTAATTTTTCATCCAGTAGGTCCCAGAAATTATCAACTTGGTCTGGATCAGACTTGTTCTTATCGTTTGTAGGAGCATGTGCGTTAACTAGGGCGTAGGTTTTATTCGCGCATTTAATTGTGAGTATAGACAATCTGTCATTCACAGGTTCGAAATTTGCAACCGATTTAAGGATCTTGGTTCTAACAGCAAACGCGGTTCCAAGCATCACAGCTCCATTGAGGATTCCTCTTTGCCCTTTGCTCTTGAAAAATCGGTAGCCTTCGGATTCAAAAATCTCTTCATCTGGGTACCTTGTTTCCTGTAGGGCCGTTATGGATATCTGATTTTCGTGAAGAGCTTTGGTGAGAGTTTCAGCTTGCCAGTTTGTGTAAGTGAATTTACGTTGAAAGTTGCTAGAAAGGTTTTAGATTTTGGCCTGAGTTTTTGACTCTTCGGGGTACACCGAGACGCTCCGACTCGTCTCTTGCATGATGTCGAGTCTCCCCCAGAATCCGAACGAGACTCGTGCGCCATGGCGTTCACGACGAGGGATTTATCCGAAGATTTACCCCCTGGGGTATGTTTCTTGAAATGTTGTGCCATCATGCTTTTTGACTTGACTTTGCTTTGGACGGGTACCCATCCTTTTACAACTAGGGTTGTTAGCCCTAGAGGTTGCCTCAAGATGTTTTCTGGCTTCTGGTCATTTACCAGTCTGGTGGTGGTGATTATTGTTTTAAGAGGAAGTACAACTAGGCAACCATCCTCTATATAACACTAATCAGAGGGAAAAATGGAAGGGATCCGATACTTCGAAAAATGAAGATATCGGCCAAAGGAAGACAAGGGCCACGAAGGGCGTGAAAATGAAAGACTCCCTAGGCCTCCATACGTAATACCGTCGGGGTCTGAAAAGAACAAGAGTTGACCAAGGGAGGTCGGATAGGATAGATGAAAGTGAGGAGCCTGGCACAAGTAAGTGGAAGCAATGCCAGGACTCAGCTAAGGGCCCCGTGGTCGCCAGCCCACGCTCCCAAGTTCAGAGCCCCTAGGGCCCCTTCTAGTCGCCTCTTACGACAGGCAGGGGATACCATGGGTGTTATTCTACCGCCCCCACCCACAGGGGGTTTACCAGTCTTCGCCGTAACCCTGGCAAGGGACCATTTTTTTTCACGGTGGTATTTTATTTCCCTACTACCCTCTGACTCTGCTGGCGGCAGAGCCAGCGAGCTTCCCCAATTCCAATGGGACGCGCCCGATGGAGGTAACCGGTAAATCCCCAAACGGGGGCACCACATTATTATTATTATTATTATTATTATTATTATTATTATTATTATTATTATTATTATTATTATTTCCGTATTTACGTGAATAATCCCTGCACCCTAACCTTTAGGAAGGCTGATTTTGAAAAAATGCCAACATTGACTCAAATAAAACCCGCACCCCTATTTCGTCCCTCAACCTTTTAAAAATATGCGGGTATTATTTGAGTAAATGCGGTATTATACCTGAACTTTAAATAAAATAATCTAGACATTGCAGCTGTTATAAGACATTTATTTTCCGATAAAATACTCAGGATGACACAAAAGAGATTCAAAAAGCAGTAGTTTGACTTACAGCTTGGTTCTTTGAAGATGATGACTGAAATATTCAACACACGTAATTACTCAAATTGTATATTGGCGTAAATGTACCGCAAAGAATCTAAGTTGACTTTAACTTGAACTTAAATTAGGATTGCCAACCGTCTGAATTTTTTCTGGACCGTTCGGAATAAACAGGAGTCTGTCGTAAGAAATCTAAATAATATTCCGAACAGTGCAGTGTCCGGAATAGTCTATTTTAAATTCTATCAGTGGTGTCTCTAAATACACATTGTAGTAAATTAAGTTGCGATCAACAAAGCGTAATCATTGTCAAAAATGAATAACCGCTTACAGATTGACTTTTAAAAATTGGAAGACCACGTACGTTACCCACCGACAAATTACAGCTTCTGTTTCTTCCTCTTCAAATCGGTCGAGACTTTCGCCATAAAAGAGTGAGGTTAGTCGAGTTCGGGAAACAACAATAGTGCGCAAACGCCTGAAGAAACGCGAAGACATTCCTCAAATGGGTACCATTCAGCCTTAGCTAACTGAGTTGAGACGTAGTTTAAAATCCTCCGCACTTGATCTCAGTGCACATCAATCACTATTGATCTACATTTAAGGCAGTTGCCCAAGTGGCAGATTCCCTATCTGTTGTTTTGCTAGCCTTTTCTTAAACGATTACAAATAAATTGAAAATTTATTGAACATCTCCCTTGGTAAGTTATTCCAATCCCTAACTCCGCTTCCTATAAATGAATATTTGCCCCAATTTTTCCTCTTGAAATCCAATATTATCTTCATATTGTGATCTTTGCTACTTTAAATGATACCACTCAAATTTATTCGTCTACTAATGTCATTCCCAGCCATCTCTCCACTGACAGCTCGGAACATTCCATTTATTCGAGCAGCTCATTTCCTTTCCCCGAAGTCTTCCCAGCCCAAACTTTGTAACATTTTTGTAACGCTACTCTTTTGTCGGTAATCACGCAGAACAAATCGAGCTGTTTTGCTTTGGATTTGTTCCAGTTCTTCAATCAAGTAATCCTGGTGAGGGTCTCATACACTGGAACCATACTCTAGTTGGAGTCTTACCAGAGACTTAGATGCCCTCTCCTTTACATCCTTACTGCAATCCCTAAATACCCTCATAACCACGTACAGAGATCTGTACCCTTTATTTATAATCCCATTTATGTGATTACCCCAATGAAGATCTTTCCTTATATTAACACCTAAGTACTTACAGTGATCTCCGAAAGCAACTTTCACCCCATCAACGCAGTAATTAAAAATGAGATGAATTTTTCCTATTTGTGAAACTCACAACCTGACTTTTAACCCCGTTTATCATCATACCATTGCCTGCTGTCCATCTCACAACATTATCGAGGTCATTTTGCAGTTGCTCACAATCTTATAACTTATTTATTACTCTATACAGAATAACATCATCCGCAAAAAGCCTTATCTTTGATTCCACTTCTTTACTCATATAATATATACAAAGTCATGAAGTTATGATATGAAGTCAGTCTGACCAAGAAAGCAAAGATCTTACGATATACGCATCCGCCGCTTAATTAAACATCTGTTTGACATCAGAATATCATAATAAAAAAGTGGATGTGATGTGATGTGATGTGATGTGATGTGATGTGATGTGATGTGATGTGATGTGATGTGATGTGATGTGATGTGATGTGATGTGATGTGATGTGATGTGATGTGATGTGATGTGATGTGATGTGATGTGATGTGATGTGATGTGATGTGATGTGATGTGATGTGATGTGATGTATGGCCTCTGAAGAGGCCTGGTGCAGGTTTTTATAGCTGACTCTCAAGGGCGACCTGCGCATCTAGATGTGTGGTGGTGGTGGTGGTGGTGGTGGTGGTGACGATGATGTTAGGAGAGGGTGAAACGCGGTATCGGCACATAGCCTACTCCTTTGACAGCAAAGGGTCTACATCAACTCCTTTGAACACAGCTTTGAACACAGGTTTGGAATTGAATCCAGGCAGTGTTTAGTACGCAATCTAGCGATTGTAAATGGTATACCACCACCTCACCTACCTGCCAGTCAACTTTCTGATTGTGACTTTTTTCCATCAACGGGACTCGAACCAGCTAACCACAGTGTCTGACCATAAAGACTTGACGTGATGACCTCTGGAGAAATGATCAGTGGCTGACAGATGAAATGAAATTATATTAGAGAGTGTTGCTGGAATAAAATAATGATGCCAGGGAAAACCGGAATAGCCGGAGAAAAACCTGTCGCGCCTGCGCTTCTGTGGTATAGTCTAGTGGTTAGCGTGAATAGCTTCCATCCCCGGAGGCCCGGGTTCGATTCCTGGTTCTGCCGCGAAATTTGAAAAGTGGGACAGGGCTGTAACGGGGTCCACTCAGCCTCGGAAGGTCAACTGAGTAGAGGGGATTCGATTCCCACCTCAGCCATCCTCGAAGTGGATTACCGTGGTTTCCCTCTTCGCCTTCAGGCAAATGCCGGGATGGTACCTAACTTAAGGCTACGGACACTTCCTTCCCCCTTCCTTGTCTATCCCTTCCAAACTTCCCATCCCCCCACATGGCCCCTGTTCAGTGTAGCAGGTGAGGCCGCTTGGGTGAGGTAGTTGCCCTTCTCCCCAGTTGAATACCCCCGACCCAAAGTCTCACGCTCCAGGATACTGCTCTTGAGGAGGTAGAGGTGGGATCCCACCCTGTGTCCCAAGAGAAAAAAATCAACCATGGAGGGTAAACGGATGAATAATAATAATAATAATAATAATAATAATAATAATAATAATAATAATAATAATAATAATGTCAAGTAAGTGCCAGCCATATCTGTAGTTCTATAATTGCCATTCACGTTTAATAAGTTGTAGGGATTGTACTGAAGGAAGTAATCGATTTTTCCACTACGTATCGTAAAAGCTGAGAGAAGCTCAAAGGGTCAGTCCTCACTTTATCTGCTCACAATTATGGTTTCTATGCCCAGAAGGGTCGATCGGAATTTAAATGTACTTGAATTAGTAGATTTCTTTCTTCTTTCTTTTTTTTTTTTGCTTTACGTCGCACCGACACAGATAGGTCTTATGGCGACGATGGGATAGGAAAGGCCTAGGAATGGGAAGGAAGCAGCCGTAGCCTTAATTAAGGTACAGCCCCGGCATTTGCCTGGTATCAAAATGGGAAACCACGGTAAACCATCTTCAGGGCTGCCGACAGTGTGATTCGAACCCACTATCTTCCGGATGCAAGCTCACAATTGCGCGCCCCTAACCGCACGGCCAACTCGCCCGGTGAATTAGTAGATTAAAAAGCATTCCAAAAATAATGCTGGCACTCCTGAGTCACCTAAGGACATCAATAGTTTAGGGCACGTTAAACACCAGCATTTTTTTTTTTTTTAATCTAACTGAAAGAGATTGTGATTGTGTTTAAGAAAGTCCGCAATAATCGAGTGTTAATAAGACTCCCTCCCAACGTCATGCCTTGTTGAGCCTTTCCTCTTTTCCCTCAGGCTTCCCCGGTCATTACGCCTTGTGCACCTGATACGAAGCCGGACAGGAAACAATGAGATGGTGAGTTCATTCTGAGAATCTTGCAAGGCAAACTTTGGCGACTAAGCCGGCATATTAATAGAGTATTGCTTAATATGGCTTTCCATTTCCTGACATGCTCTTCTTTCCCTGAGACGCAGTAGATATCAATGTACGGATAAAAATGTGTGGTCGTTAAGGGACACTCCACTCAAAATTTTAACTTTTCTTTTACTTTGTCGACTTCAACCACATTTTGAAATCATGTTTATCACGTAAAGATGCAGTAATGCCCAAGTTTTGAATTCCATAACTGTACTGGTTCTTGAATTTTGAATTTTTAAAATGGTTTTAATGGTATTTTTAAAAACCAACCTTTTGTACTCTGACCACAATTTTTACATTCCAGATTTGTAGGTATATTGATAGGACAAACTGCAACAGTTCTATGCATTCATTTTGTGAGAAAGTTTATTAATTTACTTTCAGTTCCTTTTCAAAATTTCAAACCTATGTTTTTTTAATTATCGGTATATGAATGCCATAATAAAATAGAGAAACTTTATTTTCTATAATATTAACACATATAAGAATTCAGATAGGGCCTACCTCATGACTACTTCCTGCAAAAATGTCACTGAGACTGGTTAACATTTAAAATAAGAAAGCTGAAATTTAAGTTCGAAGAACAAACTTACGGGAAAATGGATTTTAGGAAACAGAACGCAGGTATAAGATACCCATTAAAATTCTCCAGTACCATATGTTTTCCCTTCCTGGTCCTATAGGGTTTATCTTTCTTTTCATTTCATGACCATGGTAGTCACTACTTTGCAATATTTACACAAACAGAAGTAATAGAAGTTATTATTTACACAACGAGACATGCTGGAGCTACTCTCTGGCAGGTACTTCTTCCGTGTTCACTACTGCAATAATTACAGCCGCATTTCTAATACGTTACCATTCCACTCATGGCAATGCCAAGTTCGTGACGCTCCCGCAGTCGTTTCATTCGGTCTCCAAATTTAGGCCTACTTCTGGTCTGATTCGATCCTTTATTGTGTATAGCTTACTTCTGCATACGTTTTCTACTGACTTTTACCCGTTTCTTCTTCATCTTCTGCTTCTTCTTCTTCTTTTACCGATTTTTCGCACACCTGTGAGGCGAACTGTATCGCACATGTAGAAACACGCCGTTGTATAAGTAACCTCCAAACACACACTTGTAAATATACATAATTCAAATTCTGTACGATGAAATGAAATGAAATTACGTATGGCTTTTAGTGCCGGGAGTGTCCGAGGACAAGTTCGGCTCGCCAGATGCAGGTCTTTTGATATGACGTCCGTAGGCGACCTGCACATCGTGATGAGGATGAAATGATGATGAAGGCGACACATATACCCAGCCCCCGTGCCAGCGAAATCAACCAATTATGATTAAAATTCCCGACCCTGTCGGGAATCGAACCCGGGACCCATGTGACCAAAGGCCAGCACGCTTCACCACTTAGCCATGAAGCCGGACTGTACGATGAATGATAAGGGGAACACATTTGCTCATTATTTTTTCGAATCCTAGGAGCAATTTTATGCCCTTGCTGGCGATACCTGACGTTTACAGTGCACTATATCTCCTGTTATAGGCTATAACAAATGTATTACTTTCATTGACCTGCCTCAGTCTCATCCTTGGCTTCGACGAATGCTTTTTTTATTATTTTTTACAGTTGGCTTTACGTCACACCGACACAGATAGGTCTTATGGAGACGATGGGATAGGAAAGGGCTAGAAGTGGAAAAATCGGTCGTGACCTTAATTAAGTTACAACCCTAGTATTTTCTTGGTGTGAAAAATGGGAAACCACAAAAACCATCTTCAGGCTGCCGACAGTGGGGTTTGAACCCACTATCTGCAGAGTGAAAGCTGACAGCTACGTGACCCAAACTGCGTAGCCACTTGCTCGGTAACAATAAAGTAATAATGATTTGATTTGAGATGGGTCGCAATCTAGTTTTGCAATGGTCATTATACTAACAAAAGTGAATTAATTTTAAATTGTTGTTACCGAGCGAGTTGGCCAAGCGGTTAGGGGCGCGCAGCTGTGAGCTTGCATTCGGGAGATAGTGGGTTCGAACCCCACCGCCGGCACCCCTGCAGATGGTTTTCCGTGGTTTCCCATTTTCACACCAGGCAAATGCTGGGGCTGTACCTTAATTAAGGCCATGGCCGCTTCCTTCCCACTCCTAAGCCTTCCTTATCCCATCATCACCATAAGACCTATCTGTGTCGGTGCGACATATGCAACTTGTAAAACAAAAATATATTTTCTGTTAAAAAGGTACATTTGAATGAAATGTTAAATTTAACAATGGATTAACTATCGATTCGGGCTGACTGGTGTCAACCGACTGAATGACACCACTGCTTATAGGGCTTAAGGGCATAATACTTCTGTGGTGTAGTGTGATACTCCCCCAGGAGATTAGCCTAAACTGATAAGTGGGTTTTTTATTATTATTATTATTATTATTATTATTATTATTATTATTATTATTATTATTATTATTATTATTCATATCATGTTTGCCCTTATGGACAGTGTTTGAACTCGAATGACTCATGATGACACAATTTTCACTTCTTTCCCTTCTTCCTCTTCTCTTCCCAAAACCTCTTCATCCTTTGGCTGTGCTCCTGTTTCCTTTGTTCTGTCCACAATGTTCCTGTCTTCTTCTCATTTACTATAAATTTTGTATTCCTAATTCTTTTCTGTCTCCTATCGTTTGCCTGTTGATCCCCACCTGCCTTAAGTCTTCCTCTGTTTCATGCTACCAATTTGTTTTCTTGCTTGAACTGTTTACTACATCAGAGATCGCCTTTGTAAGTCTGTCCATTCTCTGTATGTGCCCATAGAAAGTTAGTCTGCATTTCCTGATCATGTCTGTGAGTCTGTCAGAGTGCTGGTACAGCTCTTTGGTAGGTCGTTTCATCCATATGCCATCTCTGTGTATTGTTCCGAATATTTTTCTGAGAATTTTACGCTCTATTTTTTCTGTCTCTATTATTATTATTATTATTATTATTATTATTATTATTATTATTATTATTATTAATCCCCTTTCATTCACACGGCAGTTGACCGTTAAAAAGTTCGTTATGTCCCTCCAATTATCTGTGCGACGCGCCCTCATCTCAAGTAGGCCTGCACCTGTTCTACTTCCTGCCCGCCAGCAGCGCTCCCATCACTATCCACTAACATGCATTACTTAGACTGACAATCAATGACTACGTGGAACGCAGGAAACTTCTCGAGCTGTAGCCGAATTATTTAAAGAGGAAACATGGCCTTCCCTTCCATTAAGCGATAGTCGATTTTCTTCCTCAGTTTCGTCATTAAAATACTTATGATCTCCTCAGTGGTTACTCCTGTGGAACAAATTTGATCACGTGGTACCATGCATTAAGGTATTTTAACACGCAATATCATTGTCATCACCACCATCATCATAGTCGTTACGGTAATTTAAAAAAGACATTGCACATTTCTTGCGAGTGAGTGCCTTTGCGACCCAGATATGGTCCACAGGCCAGAATGTCAATCAGTCATAACAAAAACATAATATAATATAATATAATAATAATAATAATAATAATAATGCTATTTGCTTTACGTCCCACTAACTACTTTTACGGTCTTCGGAGATGCCGAGGTGCCGGAATTTAGTCCCGCAGGAGTTCTTTTACGTGCCAGTAAATCTACCGACACGAGGCTGTCGTATTTGAGCACCTTCAAATACCACCGGACTGAGCCAGGATCGAACCTGCCAAGTTGGGGCTAGAAGGCCAGCGCCTTAACCGTCTGAGCCACTCAGCCCGGCATAATATAATATAATATAATATAATATAATATAATATAATATAATTTATAGAAAGAAAATTGACAAGTGGGAAGTTACTCCAGAGAATGAAGTACCAAAAAGAGCAGGTACCAAGTGGACGGAAGAACGAAAAAGGATCTTTAGTCAACAGATGAAAGCATCCTGGATCCTCCGCAAACGAAATCATAAATAAAGCTTCGTGTGTTCCAATAGGGACCATTCACGTATTATAATAATAATAATAATAATAATAATAATAATAATAATAATAATAATAATAATAAATTTGTTTTGCGTCCCTTCTATTCTTATAGATTTTACCCCTATCGACACCTAAGAACGAAAAACTCGTATGTCCGATTTAACTAATTTTACCAACCAAATGGCTGTGCGTTTTTGGTCACGTAGCTATCAGCTTGCATTCGGGAGATTGTGGGTTCGAACTACAGTGTCGGCAGCTCTGAGGGTGGTTTTATATGGTTCCTATCTATGTATCTTAATCAAGGCCACGGTCGCTTCCTGCCCACTCCTAGTCCTTTTCTATCTCGTCGTCGCCATAAGGACCTATCTGTGACGGTGCGACGTAAAGCAAATTGATTGAAAACAAGAACTAATTTTACAGGAGAAACAAAAAAAAGTCCTTCAGATTTCAAAGTCTCTCTCAATAGGTTTATTTATGCTTATGTTGTATAACATCTTAGAAACTTGCGTGTACAGCCAACTTTGACATATTTACTTAATACGCCTGTTACTGAACATGCAAGTATTTCATACTTTCACAGTTGAGAATTACGAGGTTTTCATAATAAAATTAAATATTAAAATTATAAAATAAAAAAACCTAACTCGAAATATTCCCTCACAGGTATGTTACAACCGCAGCGTGCTTTAAAAAATAATTTTAGTCGATTTAATGGACCTGATTCCGTGAACGCTGCCTACGCATGTACTGTTTAATCTTGATAGGTGTACCTTGTACTGAACAACTCGCACAACACACACATAAACATTTTATTGCTGTCTGTAGTGGCGCAGGAAGGAAGGTACATGCATATCGCTTTGCTTTGGCGGTGTGCCTTAGAAAGCCTCCATCACATCCCACACAAAGCTTTATTTAGCTGTGTGACTCAGACGTAAATAGTTATGTAGAAGTGACTGACGTAAAATAGGCCTGATTACTATTGGACAGATAACATACATAGGTCCTCTTAAACGATTGTCTTCTCTTACTTATCCGTGACGTCGCAGCGAATTTGCATGGCGTTTTCTTCGTGAGAAAACAATAACAAAGAAGTGAAATAAGGAGTACAGCCCTGTATTAGTAAATAGGGCATCTTGTAAGAACAGATACTAATACTCGTCTGGCGATTACAACATGTGTAGTATTCTTCTTCTTCTTCTTCTTCTTCTTCTTCTTCTTCTTCTTCTTCTTCTTCTTCTTATTATTATTATTATTATTATTATTATTATTATTATTATTATTATTATTATTATTATTATTCTTTCGTTTCGGTCAGCTATGGACCACACTATTTCAACCGTTTTCTGTCTTGAGCTTTAACACTCGCCCAGTACTCCCGCATCTTTCTTCGGTGAGCTTCTTTCCGTTCTTAGATCCATGCCTTGCTTGTCTTCATTTTAGGTTTTCTTTCAACTGTTCCCAGTTTTGCAGATCAATAGATTCTAGCTTCCGAGTAAAATTCCTTGTTGTCCAATTTTTCTACATCAAAGTGATGTTTTTCTGGAACTTTTTCTCGATCTTGGAAGAAGCTTTGCTTTGAACTCTGAGAGATAATGATCCGAGTCAAGATGTGCGCTCCTCCCGTTGTGCTTTGCGGAAAATAACGACATGACCAATTTGGAATTCACCAATATTAGGATTTGCCATCACGTAAGATCCCCAATTCTTGTAAATCCTTCTCCACCTCGATGAACCAGATATGCATTGAGCCTGGCGGTCATCAGTTTGTACAATTACTATGAGCTACGTTGTTGTTATGCAGTCTACGCTTTGTATGTCCATAACACAATAAGTATACATTTCCAACCATTGGTTCCCTATCTCAATTTAATCGGTTTCAATTTGATCCAAAAGGTTTGAGACACCCTGTAGATATATTTGGTAAGGCGGTAGACCATTTCCATCCTGTCGAGTCTTCATTTTATTCCCTCTTTCTCAGAAATATTAGGTTCTATCTACTCGCCTAGGTATTTGAATTTCTCTGCCCGTTTTATTTTGCCCTGATTGACCTGTAGATTTCTGTGAGCTGTCTTGATGTTTATTATGAACCGTGTTTTCTCAAATGAGGTCGGCCTTAGCCGCTTGCATCTGAAGTTGGTTTATTTAGTTTTGGTGTTAAGTGAATCAGAAAAAAATCGCCAGATCATCCGCGAAGGCTAAGCAATCAGTTGATAGGTTCTTGCTCTTACAACCTAGTCGGACCCAATTCTCAACACTTTCATTATTCATATTTTAGCGCCATTCTCGAATAACTTTCTCCAGAACACAGGCTGAAGAGCAGAGGAGAGAGTCCATCTCTTTGTCTCACTCCTGTCTTAATTTGAAAGCTGTCTGAAATGTATCCCCTACATTTCACTTTGGAGGTCGTGTTTAACAGGGTCTGTTGAATGACAGCTCTCGTCTTGTTATCCAAGCCCAGTTCCTTGAGGATGTGAATTATTTTACCTCGATCAATTGAGTCGGTGCAGAGTAGGTCGAGACGAGTCTGAGTTGGTGGGCAAGATTTCTTCAAAGGTAAATTTTATTATGGAACTCCACAATTAAGCCACAATTTTGCCAAAACCTGGCAATTTTCTTTATCATTATAAGCAACTTTGCCATGCGGGTTCTTAAAGTTAAAGCTTGGCGGGGTGTATTTGCTTAGGTTTGCTTGAAAGTTTTGTTGAAATCACTAGTTTTGTTCTTTGAAATCTTGGTTTATCTGTTCCAACTGTTGTTGGTGGAATCCACGTTCAACTGCACGCTTGGTTTTAGCGACATGACTTCTTGCGACTAGGAAGAGTTCCCTGTTACCTTCATTCTTCTGTTGATTCCATCTCAGCCAGGCAAGCTGTCTTTGCTGTAAAACATGATCGCATATCTGGTTCCACCAAAGATGCATTTTAGGCTTTATTGATGGGATGGTGTTCTTAGCCGTTCAACCATAGCTTCTTTCAACTGTTCCCAGTTTTGCAGATCAATATATTCTAGTTTCCGAGTAAAATTCCTTGTTGTCCAATTTTTCTACATCAAAGTGATGTTTTTCTGGAACTTTTTCTCGATCTTGGAAGAAGCTTTGCTTTGATATCTGAGAGATAATGATCCGAGTCAAGATGTGCGCTTCTCCCGTTGTGCTTTGCGGAAAATAACGACATGACCAATTTGGAATTCACCAATATTAGGATTTGGTGATGTCCATGCTTTCTGTTTCCGTGGCAGATGTTTGAAAGCAATTGACAGGTTGAACGCCTTGCAAAGCTCGATGAGTCTCGATAAATCTCCGTGCAGTTGGTTCTCCGGTGGGCCTGATAGTCTACAACAATATTCCTGAACTTTCTTTCTTTCTTTCTTTTTTTCTTTCTTTCTTTCTTTCTTTCTTTCTTTCTTTCTTTCTTTATTTATTTATTTATTTATTTATTTATTTCCAAGATGGGCATTAAAATCTCCTAATATATTGATAGTGTCTTGTTTTGGAATTTTCTACTTAATGCCTTTAAGCTCTTCCGAGAATGTTTCTGTTCCTTATAGATCAGCCTTGTTCGCTTGATTCATTGGCGCATGCACATACACCATGGTGTAAATTTTATTTGTGCTTCGAAAGGAAAGAATTGCGACTCGGCTGTTAAGGGAGTTGAAGTTAGTGATCGAATCTAGTATCTTCTTACCGACAACAAATCCTGTACCAAGGTGAGGAACAGTATAAATTACGTATTTTCCCTTGAATATTCTATAACCTTGTGAATCGAGGGCTTCCTCATCTGTGAACCTCGTTTCCTGAACTGCGGTGATGATGATTTGATGATACTGCCGGGTGTCAATCAGATTTTTCAATTTACCGACGTTCAGAAAGGAGTTCACGTTGAAAGTTGCAAAGAAATTCTGGCGTTTGTGCTTGATCTTGTTTGTCGGAGTCTCCAATATCTCCAAGCATATCGGCGCGTGCTTCCTAGAATCCAAAGGCCCGCTTACGTCACTCAAAGCTAAGGTGAATTTGTTACCACCTGGGGTAGCAGCTTTTACTGATATTCCTCCATGCTGCTAACAGTTGAAAAATTGTAAATTATTATTTTTATTATTATTATTTCTTCGTTATGCCCAGTAAATTGTAAATTATTATTCTTATTATTATTTCTGTCCGCCTCTGTGGTGTAGTGGTTAGCGTGATTAGCTGCCACCCCCGGAGGCCCGGGTTCGATTCCCGGCTCTGCCACGAAATTTGAAAAGTGGTACGAGGGCTGGAACGGGGTTCACTCAGCCTCGGGAAGTCAACTGAGTAGAGGTGGGTTCGATTCCCACCTCAGCCATCCTGGAAGTGGTTTTCCGTGGTTTCCCACTTCTCCTCCAGGCGAATGCCGGGATGGTACCTAACTTCAGGCCACGGCCGCTTCCTTCCCTCTTCCTTGCCTATCCCTTCCAATCTTCCCATCCCTCCACAAGGCCCCTGTTCAGCATAGCAGGTGAGGCCGCCTGGGCGAGGTACTGGTCATACTCCCCAGTTGTATCCCCCGACCAAGAGTCTGAAGCTCCAGGACACTGCCCTTGAGGCGGTAGAGGTGGGATCCCTCGTTAAGTCCGAGGGAAAAACCGAACCTGGAGGGTAAACAAATGATGATGATGATGATGATTATTATTATTATTATTATTATTATTATTATTATTATTATTATTATTATTATTATTTCTTCGTTATGCCCAGTTATGGAGCGTGATTGAACTTATTTAGCTGATGTCGTTGCCTTTTTCCTTCTCCCAAAACATCTTCTCGCTGTGGCTTTTCTTGCGATCTCCTGACCAATTTTTGTTGTTGGTAGTGCTTGGGTGATGTTTGAAGCGGTGATTATCGACTAATTTTCTGAACGTAGATCTGAAACAATGTCATCTGTGATGCCTATTTCCTGAAGATCTTTTCCAACTTCGAGCATCCAATTGTTTTTATTTTCATTGATAGGGCTAGGTTCAGAATCATTTTGGTCAATCTCTGATTACTCATTCTGAGTGTCCATACAATTTCAGGCGTCTGAGATTTTCTCTGAGTGTTAGTACAGGTAATAAGATTTCCTTATCATTCGAATTCCCCCCTTTACAGACTGGTTGAAATATTTTCCTTGAGATTTTTCATTCTTGCTTTTCGCTTTTCTACATCTTCAATCAATGATATGCACACAATGATCAGTGTTTCAGATGCATATAGTGCTTCAGGCTTGATTACAGTGTTATAATGTCTTAATTTTGCATTTCTGGACATAGATTGTTTATTATACAGTATCTGCTCCAAGTGAGTCTGTGTGCTCTTTGTAGTTTAGAGACCCTTTCTTTGTTTGCTTCGGGACTTCTCCCATTTATTTGAATTTAGACACTTGGGATATTTTACCATATTGGGTTTTCATTGGTTGTCCATTTAGGTACCGAAGAGATCCTTCCATGTAGTGAGTTTTCTGATATGAGATCAGGAGTCCTGTTCTGCATGCACTTTCATGGCGTTTTTCAATGGATGCAATCGCTTCCTGTCTGTTACTGGATAACACAGCGAAGGCTAAACACTGTAAATTAATTTTGTTTTCACGTAATCTGCCAACGATTATTCCTTTAACTTCTTTTTCTCAACTACTAATCACTTTTTGAAAAACAAGATTAAACAATAAAAGGGATATCCCACCACCTTGTCGGACTCCTGTTTTAACATCAAGTGGTTCACATAATTCACCTAAGAATTTAATCTTGGAAGTGGTGCCTGTTAGTGTTTGCATGATTAATTCCCTTGTTTTCCTGTCTGCTTTGAATTCTTCCAGTACATCGAAAAGTGTCGGTCTATCTATAGAATCATATGCCTTTTTAATGTCCACAAAAGTAATCACCATTTGCCTAATTTTACGAATTTGTAGGATGGTCTTGAGGTTAAGAATCTGTTCTGAGCACGACCTGCCTTCCCTGAACCCTGCCTGATATTCCCCAAATCAAATGATCTGTTTGCGTTTCAAGTCTCTTGAGTAGGAGTTTTGAAAATAATTTTGTAGGTTACTGCTAGAAGAGAAATACCTCTGTAGTTATTTATGTCAGTTTTATCCCCTTTCTTATGTAATGGGTCAATTATTGCACACTTCTAGTCTTCAGGAATTGTTTCACTGGTCCAGATATCTGTAAGAATTTTATAGATTTTCTGAGCGAGATTTCTGCCACCTATTTTTCACATTTCAGCAATTATTATTATTATTATTATTATTATTATTATTATTATTATTATTATTATTATTATTATTATTATTATTATTATTATTATTATTATTATGTGGCATTCGGTCTGATAGGCGGAAGAGAGACGTGAATAGCTCAGTGGTTTAGCTGCTGCCTCCCCACCCGGAAGTTTAGATAATCCCGGTCAATGCTGGGTTGCGATTTTTGTTTCAAAAATCGCGTTGCGTCAGGAAGGGCATCCGGCTTTAAACGCCGGCCAGAAACAGAATGAGCACGGATGGCTCCAGCGACCAGAGAAGTAACTAGGATAAGCCGAAATTATCTTTAATTCGTTCTGACAAACCATACAGCTAGCTTTGTCTGTGATTATGGGATGGGAGAGGACTGTTGTATATCTTCCCCTCATGGTGTAATATGTCAGGGTTATATGAGGGGTCTTCAAAGTAACGAGTAGAGTGAATATGTTCATATTGTGAAATATGCTGCAGCCGACATATTTTTGGCTGCAGCAAATTTTGGCTCACAGTGTACGGTTTGGTGTTTGACTTCGAGGTTGTCGGTGTGTACTTTCTTGATCTGCTTCTCCCTTAAAGTTTTATGTTTAGAGAATTTAAAGGTACTGTTAAGTGTCTGCGACAGTATAATTTGACCCATAACTCCTTACGCAGCAAGAACAACCCCTTTTGTTAAATGTTACATTATGATGTACCCGTGTTTCGCTACGGAATTCTTCATTGTATACAGAATTTTAGGTTAGGTAGTGTACACGTTATCAGCAAGATTGTATTAAATTGCATAGCTCTTAGCGTTACCCTAGAAACGCGACGGGGAAGTCAGTAAGCGTCTTTTCTCATATGAAGACTGGGTTAGGAACTTTTTATTGTAATGGTAGGCTGGGGAGTTTTCATTACAATGGCAGTCACTCACTCTCCACTTGCCTTTTTACATCCTCAGAAAGACTGTCTTAGTGGTTTCCCCAACTGAAAAGAACACAGGTCATTACAACGACGTCAGTGGCGTGATTAAAAGCAATGCTTTCATATGAAATACTCGATCAAATGAAAAACCACACACTTTCTCACTTTTATGCTGCTGATCTAACAGTCCAAATTTCCAGAGCTGGAATGACCAAGCCGCTGACAACCGTGATCCGTGAACACTCTTCGTCTTTTTTTCGCCGGGGGTGGGGATGGGGGGCCGAATAATGGAGAGTCCCAGGACAAAAAATTTCCCTTTTACTAATCTGTTTCCTAGTAGTACCCAATGACTCGGAAAACCTCAATTCTCTACACTGGCGGTGGAAAAACCTATCTGACTTCAAGGCAAATTCTTCCTCCAAGCCAGAGAAGAAACCCCCTCTTCACTGCTAATTTGGCTGCTACTAAGTGAGCCTCTGCCTTAAGTGTGTAAACTGCTCATTTAAAACAGCGCGTCAGAGTAGGGATCGAATAGCTGGAATACTATGATGATCCAGTGTGTTACGTACCAGCAGCATCAGAAAATGTATGAACCAGAAGAATGGCATGCTAAAGAAGAAATATTTCTAAATCCCCAGCTATTTCTCGCCAGTATTCAGTCAGGCTGTTATACTCGGTACGCAGCAGTACTCCCATCTATCGGAGTTGAGTGGCAGCATAAGAGACAAAGAACATCACAACAAACAGTGATCAATGTAACGTTATTGTTGATCATTATGCGCTTTCGATATTGTAGGCCTTCACACTTAGTTTTCTTCCGACTCTGAAATACCATTCTTATCATAGTCGGTACGGTGAAACTGAATAAAACATAATAAATGATCGGAAATTGTATTCTCTTTATTTTTTGTTATGTAGTACTTTTCGACAGGATCAATAACATACGAGTAGGTATTTAAAAATTAAATTTTAGGCGCCTTCCCCTAAACTACAATTTCAACCAGGGTGAATAAAATTGTTTATAGCTTAGACTGTAGTTTCTTATTCCACGACTCTGTACACCGGTTTTAATTAAATTCTGTTAACCCATTTGCTCGTAGCTCGGCATTGATATGGACTTAGCAACAAAATTACAGATTCATGAATATCTGTGTTATCATAGGCGGTACGGTATAAATGTATAAGACATAAATGATCGGAAATTTAATTCTATATAACTTGGTTATATAGTATTTATCGATAGAGCCACTAATAACATAAATATTTGAGAATTTATTTTAGGCCTTCCCCTAAACTACCATTTCACTCAGCGTGAATAAAATTATTTATAGCCTACATTGTAGTGGCTCATCCCCCGACTTTACATACCGATTTTCATTAAATTCTCTTCAGCCGTTTTCTCGTGATGCGTGTACATACATACACACATACAGACAGACAGACAGACAGACAGACAGACAGACAGATAGACAGACAGAAATTACGGAAAAGTAAAAAGTGCATTTCCTTGTTACTGTGGACATGACCGATACAGAAATATCATTCTTTTCAAATTCTGAGCAATGTACAGACAAAACTCTTATTTTACATATGAAGATATATAGATTATGCACAATATTATAATTATATTCTGCATATACTTTTATATGCACGTCTAACACTGCACAATATTAGTAACTTGATAAATACTGCGCATATACTTGACACTTCAATAACACGGTTGAAATAGCACTGCTTGTCCTCTATACACAATGTAAACGTAACTATATGTGAACAACACATCCCTTACGACCAACCACGAATTCCATCATTTTCACGCCAATCGATAGTACATAGCATTAAGGTCTGAGATATTGTATTCGGCCTTTGTTCATTGTTTGGCCGAGAATGGAAGCTTCAAACGAATTGCCATTATTGCCGTCGATCGATACAAGAAGATGGGAGAAACAATCGATTCTTCTGTTCGTTTCGAGACCTCGGGGACACACCCATAAGAAGTTGACAAGAGAGGTGGTGGTGGTAATTATTGTTTTAAGAGGAAGTACATCTAGGCAACACTAATCAGAGAAAAAGTATGGAAGGGGTCCGATACTTCGAAAAATAAAGGTGTCGGCCAAAGAAAGACAGTGGCCATGAAGGGCGTGAAAATGAAAGACTCCCTAGGCCTCGAATGCTGTAATAACGTCGGGGTCAGAAAGGAGTAAGAGTTAACCAATGCAGGTAGGATAGGATAGGACAGGATAGGATAGGATAGGATAGGATTTAAATAGGATAGGATAGGATAGGATAGGATAGGATAGGATAGGATAGGATAGGATAGGATAGGATAGGATAGGATAGGATAGGGTAAATTAAAGTGAGGAACCTGACACAAGTAAGTGAAAGCAATGCCAGGACTCAGCTAAGGACCCCGTGGTCGCCAACCCACTGTTTAGTCGCCTCTTACGACAGGCAGGGGATACCGTGGGTGTTATTCTACCGCCCCCACCCACAGGGGGTAGAAGGGATACTTATGAGCCAACTATACCCTACACTGTATATAAAAATTGGCCGAGGGAAACAATTTTTTAATTTTTCGTAAAGTGGTGTGAGTATTACAGATTGGAAAAGCTAGTTCGAGAAAATATTGAAATTCATTCTTTGAAATCATTTGTGTGGATTACGTCATGACTGAGAGACTATTTAAAAAAGTAAGTTACAAATGCTACGACAAGAATGCGGTACAGAACCATACTTCATAAATAGAAACTGCGAAGTCTGCAGAAGAAGCTGTGAGAACCAAACATCAACTTTTAACCTTTCCTTATCTGCGTGAGAAAAGATGTTCAGTATGGAGAAGTACAGTAGCTCTCAAGTGATAAACCAGTGTCACTGCGACCGGCTGAGCAGAGTGGATCTCGCCACTTATGCTGAGTGTTGTGAGATTAGACCCCGTGGCTCAAGCGGCAGCAAGCCGGCCTCTCACCACCGGGTTCCGTGGTTCAAATGCCGATCACTGCATGTGAGATTTTGCTAGACAAAGCAGAGGCTGGACAGGTTTTTCTCCGGGTACTCCGGTTTTCCCTGTCATCTTTCATTCCAGCAACACTCTCCAATATCATTTAATTTCTACTGCCAGTCATTAATTATTGTCCCAGAGGAGTGCGACAGGATTCGGCAGCCGGCATGATTCCTATTCTTAACGCTAGTTAGGGGCTTCATTCATTCCATTCCTGGCCCGGTCGAATGACTAGAAACAGGCTGTGGATTTTCACTTTATTGTGAGGTTAAATCCCGACATAATCCGTTGGCATTTAACAGTCCTTGAGAAGGAGAGAGCCGTGCCCGTCGAAACTGGGCAATAATCGTGTGGCAGCCCATCCAGTCAAGAAAGCCAAGCAAAACGGTTGAGAAAGTCATAACGCTGTCCAAGTGACACTACAGTCTTACTAAAAAAACGGTTTCATTCCTCCCCTGAAGGGGGAGGCGGGCCTCTTCTCTCAGGCCGGGAGATTTGTTACGGTGAAGGAGATGCTCGGAGAATGGCGACCGTGGCCTAAACTAGGCACAGTCCCGGACAAATGACGCTACTTTATCTGGCTGGACTGCCGTCATCTTGATGGATCAAGGCCATTGATGACCTGGATGAGCCAAGGTTTCATTTCTTAGTTTCCTTAATGAGTGTATGACATAGTGCATCGTATTAAGGAAGTTGTGCTGCATATTGGAAGTTAGACCGTAACTACCGTATACTTCACCGCATGCTTATTATTTTAATACGAGCCTAGCATGTACCCGCAGCTTCGCCCGCGTTCATTAATTCAACCTTTAGATGTTTTAAAACCATTTCTTTAAAAGGAGAATAATGGACTCTGCTATGGAAGGTAAAAGAAGTAGAGGTAGACCAAGACGACGATGGTTAGACTCGGTTTCTAACGATTTAAAGATAAGAGGTATAGAACGAAATGAGGCCACAACACTAGTTGCAAATCGAGGATAGTGGCGACGTTTAGTAAATTCACAGAGGCTTGCAGACTGAACGCTGAAAGGCATAACAGTCTATAATGATAATGTATGTACGTATTTAAAAGCAAAAGAGCATTAGGCATGTATTACATTCTTTTCAATATACTGTTACTTTCAATGCTTGGTGGATGGTGTAAATAATTTTAAAACAATATGAAAGAAGATATTGTATAAAATAAAAATAAACTAATTTTTCCAACTAGAACTTTCGGATAAACTATATTAAGTGTCCTTTCATTTGGAACTAAGGTGTGTAGTGTGTTTGCCTTTCCAATTCTTGAACAACCCACGTACAGTTACCATGGGATAAGCACCGTTTCCGAAGATTGAGTGCTACAACTTTAAGCGATTGTCCTTGTGCCTTGTTGATGAATATAGCGAAACTCAAAGAAACGGGGAACTGCAGACGCCCAAATTGAAACGGTATATCCAAAGTGATGATTTGAATCTCGGGAATGAATACTACATAGCCCGCGGCATGTTCGGTCATGATGGTGTCTTCAGTAATTTTCGGCATCAGTTTCTTGACTGAGAGTCGTGCTCCGTTGCAAAGGACAGGATGATTCACATTCCTGAGAAGGATAATCGGTGCCACAATCTTCAGCTCCAAGATGTTCGAGGGTACTCCATGTGACTCCCAAGTTTTTCAAAAGCTCTGTCGTGTAGTTGACAGCCTCATCTGTATTATGTCATGTCGATAGACTACTACACTATGTGATCAAAAGTATCCGGACACCACCAAAAATGTACGTTTTTCATCTTAGGTGCGTTGTGCTGCCACCTACTGCCAGGTACTCCATAGCAGCGACCTCAGTGGTCATTAGAAATCGTGAGAGAGCAGAATGGGGCGCTTCGTGGAACTCACGGACTTCGAACGTGGTCAGGTGATTGGGTGTCATTTGTGTCAGAAGTCTGTACGCGAGATTTTCACACTCCTAAACATCCCTAGGTCCACTGTTTCTGATGCGATAGTGAAGTGGAAACGTGAAGGGACACGTACAGCACAAAAGCGTGCAAACCGACTGACAGTGACCGCCGACAGTTGAAGAGGGTCGTCAGGTGTAATAGGCAGGCATCTTTCCAGACCATCACACAGGAATTCCAAACTGCATCAGGATCTACTCCAAGTACTATGACAGTTCGGCGGGAGGTGAGAAAGATTTCATGGTCGAGCGGCTGCCCATAAGCTACACATCACGCAGATCAATGCCAAAAGACGCCTCATTTGGTGTAAGGAGTGTAAACATTGGACGATTGAACAGTGGAAAAACGTTGTGTGGAGTGACGAATCACGGTACACAATATGGCGATCCGATGGCAGGGTGTGAGTATGGCGAATGCCCGGTGAACGTCATCTGCCAGCGTGTGTAGTGCCAACAGTAAAATTTGGAGGCGGTGGTGTTATGGTGTGGTCGTGCTTTTCATGAAGGGGGCTTGCACCTCTTGTTGTTTTGCATGGCGCTATCACAGCACAGGCCTACATTGATGTTTTGAGCACCTTCTTGCTTCCCACTGTTGAAGAGCACTTCGGGGATGGCGATTGCATCTTTCAACACGATCGATCAGCTGTTCATAATTCACGGCCTGTGGCGGAGTTGTTACACGAGAATAACATCCCTGTAATGGACTGGCCTGCACAGAGTCCCGATCTGAAACCTGTAGAACAACTATGAGATGTTTTTGAACGCCGACTTCGTGCCAGGCCTCACCGACCGTCATCGCTACCTCTGCTCAGTGCAGCACTCCGTGAAGAATGGGCTGCCGTACCCCAAGCAACCTTCCAGCACCTGATTGAAAGTATGCCTGCGAGAGTGGAAGCTGTCATCAAGGCTAAGGGTGGGCCAACACCATATTGAATTTCAGCATTACCGAAGGAGGGCGCCACGAACTTGCACGTCAATTTCAGCCAGGTGTCCGGATACTTTTGATCATATAGTGTATGTATTCAATCCTGGTGACTGCACGAGGTATTATATTATTATTGTAAATATATTCCCTTTGACTTTTTTCGAGAAATGCAAGATTTTTCCTGTACTAATGATATGATGTGGAAGATTTTGGTACAAACCGCACCGTTTAAGTCCCTCTAGTTAAGAACTTGAATTTTGTAAAACATACACGTTTGCGTGTAGATTACTCGGCACGGCCATTCACTGCAAGATACACATTTCATATGATGCGATCTCGTCTTATAACTTACGCAGCGCCAGCGGTCAGATTATATAATATACAACTTGCTTGCTTGAGATAAACCGTGACTTTCAGTCTTATAGGCAACGCCAACGGAATTATCCTAGGCAACGTTATGCAAAAAAAAAAAAAGGCACATTGTCCATCTTAAAGATGGCTGACAGTAAGGGCAGGTTCTGCGACCTAGGCAACGCCGTGAACAGAAAGTAAAGTGTACACCATCTTCGTAGTTTCTATAGTAGTGATGGCAAAACAAACCGAGTGATCGTATTAATTAGTTAATAAATATATTTCCGTTTATTTTTCATGAAATGCAAGATTTTTCCTGTACTATTGAGACGATTTGGAAGATTTTGATACAAACTGTACGTTTTGTGAAATATGCGCACTATTGTTATATATATTTATCTTACTCTTTAATTGGTTTCAAAGTAGATTATCGTTGGGATGACAAACCAATCATTTCGTTTCATTGTCAGTTTAGAGTAAAGCACTGTATCAGATGAATTGTAAATATTAAAATGTTAAAATATGACGTGCAGCTTCCGTCTCAGTTGGAATAACAGCTGAATATGAACCAACGCAACGCGGAGGACTTGCTGTTATGGTAACGGCGATCAGCTCACCATGTCCACACGTAGTAAATGTGACGATTGTACTCTGCCGTCTATATCGGTTTTCAGCAACCATTCTTTACTCGCAGGACACCATAAGTTAGTTCATGGCTCAAAACGGTACACCAAAACGTTAATCCACCTCAAAAACATATGACATGACTCTCCCAATATAATTACGTAGAGTAATCAAAACAGAGCGATGTACAGATAGTTTCGTCCAGGAGCTGGCATTGTTCTTACATAGCACTTTTGATCGCACCTGGGAACTCACTCAGTTAGTTTTCTGCACCTTGATTCAGTCTCACTTTGCTATATAACCACCCTGGGAGAATACACATCCTAAATACTCGAAATGATCTACCTGTTCCAGTTCTGTATTCCCAACCTGTCATTCAGTTCCCTTAGGTTTCATTCCTACGGGCATCAATTTAGACCTGGGAAGGCTAATGTTCATGTCATACTCGCTGCACTTATTTACAAGTTCCTACATATTAGACTGTAGGCTTTCAGCACAATTTACCATTAAGACCAGGTCATCGGTGTAGGCCAAACAGTTTGCTACATTTCCACCTAACTGAACCACCCCCTGTCAATTTATACCATTCAGTAGACGGTCCTGGAAAACTATGAACAACAAAGGTGAAGGATTACAGCCTTGTCAATAAATGCTTTTGATTGTTTTAAATATTCTTCTTCATCCGCCGATTTTCCCACACCTGTGGGGTCACGGATGCGAACCGTGTCACACATGTGGATTTTCCCCTATTTTACGGCCGGATGCCCTTACGACGTCAACCACTATTGCTTGTTTCTGTAGTGGTTGGTAGTGTAGTGTGTTGTCTGAATATGAAGAGGAAAGTGTTAGGACAAACACAAACACCCAGTCCCCGGGTCAGAAAAATTAATCAGGCGCGATTAAAATCCTCAACCCGGCCGGGAAGTGAAGCCTCTGAACCAAAGGCCTCAACGCTGGCTATTCAGCCAATGAGTCGGACTTTGATTGTTTTAAATAATCTGCGCTTAATCCCATAATTCCTCAGTACAGCTAACATCCTTTCCCTCGGTACTCTTATGCCTTCTCTAAATCTACCAAAGATAACTGTATATTCTTCTCGTAGCATTTTTTACACGGAGTATACTAAAAGTCTCGTTCTGCTGACAGCCAGCCCCTCTGTAGTGCGAAACCCCACTCGTTTTCATTTAACTTACTCTCAAGCCCTCACCACACCCTCCCTTCCAATGTGCCAATGAACACCTTGCCTGATATAATGATCAATGAAATACCTCGATAGTTGTTGCAATCGTTCTTGTTCCCTTGCGTAAAGACAGGTGCTGATGATGATGATGATGATGCTTGTTGTTTAAAGGGGCCTAACATTGAAGGTCATCGGCCCCGATAGGTGCAATAATTGATTTCGTCCAATCAGAAGGTAACTTACTAGCATTCCATGCTAATCTGATTACTCTGTGAAGCCCTTATTCGTTCTTGTCTTCCCACTATATTCAAATATTTCAGTTCTAATTTCTTCTATTCCTGCAGCTTTATGATAATGGAGTTTATTTACCATCATTTCCACTTCCTCAAGCGCAATTTCACCAACATAATAGTCCTCCGCCCCATGAGCTCAGTTGTTCGCGCGGTCAACTGAAATAATATTTCCTTTTACGTTGAGAAGATTTTCAAAATATTTCTTCCACCTGTCCAGTGATTCCCTGGGATCTACTGTGAGTTCACCTGTTCAACCCAAAATAGTATTAATATTATTTTTCCCTTTCTTTGTAAGATTCTTTATTACTGTCCAGAAATGTGTTCCTGCTGCTTTACCAAACGTTTTCCAGTTTATTACAGAAATCTTCTCATGACTCCTGGGATTCAACAATGAATTGTTTCGCTTTGTTTCTTCCATCTACTGCACCCGCCCCTACCCATAGAGTCTCCTGCGATAAATCTACGGGGTCGTTGTGTGGGTTATAAAATGAAGTGGGCATAATAAATATATAAGAATAATTTAGCGGCATAAAGGGTAGGAGAATACGGGTGCCATATAACTAAAATCGAATGAGAACAATAATTTAAAATATTAAAATCAAAGGACGTATTATCCTCCTGATGATTGTGGAATCTGATGCAAAATAACCATATTGAATATACATGAATAATTACAAATTTCGCAATTAGCATGATTGTTTAAATATATTCTGAGGACGAGACGAAGTACACAAAGGAGAAAACCTTTATCATGATCTCGCATATACGGAAAAACAAGCAAACAAAATCACTCAAACTACCCCCATTAACACTGGGGTATATTTACATAACTTACACATGAAGCCTAACCTAGATCTAACTTGTACAAAAAGAGACCCATTTAAAATGACACGTACTAAACACACATCTGGTTTGGAATCGAACCCAGCACACACACAATCAACCCGAGGATTGGAACCTGCGTTGACAAATCAACATAAAATGCACTCAGCACAATTAAAGAAAACAATACAATAGATACAAATGAACATGGGTCTTCACAGTGCTCGCATGCATGATGATACAACTGGTTGAGTAGCAATCAACATAAGAAAAATATACCAAATGACACTACTGTCAGTAACCATTCTACATAAAGTCAAACTATGTAAAAACAAACCCGAGAATAATACCCAAATGAAAAATGAAGAATAAAATCTACCATATTTACAAAATCTAATTCACTCAGACTTGTTACTAATTGAACACTCTACACTTAATTAGCACAAATACAAATTAAAGGAAAGAAATCCTACTTATTGTTATTTACAAATTAATGAATTTTAAATGGATATTCCGTTGTATTATGACTCATGCTAGGAAAATAAATGTACTCAGCCTCATCCTCAGGACACCTCGGATAACTGCGGCACGTCCATTGGTCGATGTACTGCTTCATAGCTTCCACGTAGACTGCTTGGTGATCAGGTCAGAACTGGAACTCCTGGGATGAAACTCCATAATCCCTGGCACTGGAATCTCCTTGGTCTACGACACACAGCACACACAGGTAGGCCCGTTACGTCCGTCAGCTTCAAATGCGCACTTTACGGCCCGATTTTTGATCCCAGGTCCAGGGACCAAAATTACAAATACATGGTTATTAATTAAACGCCCATATTTAGTTTAGTAGTGACGTCTTAGTGTCAAGCGCTGTGTTTCCGCTCACGATATTTATTATTATGAGGGTACCAATAGTCCCTTCTTTGTTTTAAGTGATGACGGGAATGATAATACTAATAATAACAATCTCAGTTCAAGTTTGTGCCCTAAATTACGACCAAATAACCCGAATGCGCACTCTCATATATCACTGATAACACCTCTTCTCTTACACCAATTGTTTGAGACATTACTACTATTTTTAAAACAAAAGTTCACATACAAAAGAAAATGTTACTTGAGACGGTTATACATCTGTTTCTCACGAGACAAAAACGCAGAGTGCCCAGGGGTGACGCTTCCCAAACCGTATATTAGCTGAGAAGTTTACCCCTCTCAAATTTCCCATACACCCTATCCTCGTGTATTAGAGGCGCAATAGTACAATAATCAGGTGACCCGTGATCTTATAATATGGTTAAGACTCGCCCCGACGAAATCTGATCACAGAATCCCCAATAATGAATAAAAAACTGTCCTCAATTTTCAGCTCATTCACGGGATTCCCCCTGTCAAGTGGACGTCAGGACATTTAACACATGGCCTCTGTAACTTTCCACTGTTACGTAATCATATATTCCTTCTTTTAACAAGAGATTATCACCATAAAGGACGCCACACACACTAAATAAATTCACAGATGACGAACAGTTTTTTTGAATCCTTGTACAGTGCATTATTCTTAAAATCGTTAATTCCTTTGATTAGAAAACTAAGTTGGCCAAGTTGTTTTAAAGATGGTTCCAAGATTTCGATGTTAAAAAGTTTACCTCTCCCACTCACCAACGACTTGTTGTGGGGATAACTTCTCCCTTCTTTCCATCCAGGGATTCCCTAGCTCTGCTTGTGGGAAATGCTTCCTAGCCTAGCGCTTGGCGCTCCACTCTTCGAGATCCCGCGAACTCGCTCCCAGACAAAGAAATGCGCGTCCACTTGATCCCTAGTCCTTGGTTCATGTGCCTGTCGAGTACACTACGTACAGTACCCTGTCTGCATCAGTCCTTCTTTGGATTCATTTCTGATGCGCCTTCTTTTTATGTTTACAAGCTGCCTTCACTTCTTCATACTACCGAGCAAGTGGCCATGCGGTTAGGGTCGCGCAGCTGTGATCTTGCATTCGGAAGATGATGGGTTCGAATTCCACTGTCGGTAGCCCTGAAGATGGTTTTCCGTGGTTTCCCACACCAGGCAAATGCTGGGTCTGTACCTTAATTAAGGCCACGGCCGCTTCCTTCCAACTCCTAGGCCATTCCTATCCCATCGTCGCCATAAGACCTATCTGTGTCAGTGCGACGTAAAGCCCCTAAGAAAGAAAATTGTCTGCAGACAGATTTCACTTTCCCCATCCTAGACTTAGGGATACTTAGTTCACTGCAGATCAGATGGTGATCTGTGTAATCAGAAAATCCCCGGAATACTCGCACATTCCTGAATTCAAAGTCGGTTATTATATATTTTATTATGGATCTGGTGCCCCTACACTGCCATGTGTAGCGGTGGCTTGAAGAATGTATTCGTAACTGATAATCCCATACTAGCATACAGGCCTGGTGACAGAATTCTCGGGCCCGTGGGTAACTGAGGGGTCCGTTCCCCTAAATCACGGTACACCCCCACCCCAACCCTACCACTTAATTTAGACCAGAAGTGCGAAATTGCAGGTTATTTTATAACCAAGACTTAACTGATTATGTAAAATTGGTGTAAAATATCTATCGTTGCAAACGTGATGTATTTGTGGTGATAATTTGGTGCAAAAGCGACAATAGATGCACCCATTTAACACCAATGAAAAATGCACCCAAACTGCACCATAATTACACCCCATATTTGTTCACATTAATTTACACCTGTTTTTTACTCCAACAAAGTTGGTGCAAGAGGAGTGACATTTGACACCGCAGTTACACCAAAAACTGAAATGCATTAATCAGACAATTTCTGCAGGAAGTTCCTGCCAAAATACACCAAGTTTTTCTTTCAGCCTTCTTTATTGTCAACACCATTGTTGAACCTAATCATTTTTTTTAAGTCCCAGGCTCCCTGCAGGCCCGGGTGCCTGCACATTTGCCTACTCTGCCCCCTTGTCACCGGCCCTGAGTACAGAAGAGCTCCAGAATTTATCTAGAGAGAATCTGCAGCTTGACTTGTATTTGTTTTCACTATTATTGGCGATTGACTACAAAATTAAATAAGCAATGATACAAAAGAAAAGTAAGTACACAGGTGTCCATTAGCTACACAGAGAATAACACTTCAGCAGGAAATATACCGTTTTAATTTTTTCACTTAAACTCTTCGGACCGCAGTCTCCAAATAATGTATCAACTGTCGATTTCACCGGAATAACGCAGTTACGTAAATGTTTTAGCCTACTTCGTACAACTGAAACTCAATATTATAGCAAAATATATTTCTGATAAACATAGGTGTGATAATACGAAAGTGCTAATTGTGTGTTAATAGACAGCTGTTGATTACTTGAAGTTCCTCATATTTTTTACAGCGATTCGGTCAATGAAGCTATCAACTAAAATATTATTTATTTATTTATTTATTTATTTATTTATTTATTTATTTATTTATTTATTTATTTATTTATTTATTTATTTATTTATTTATTTATTTATTTATTTATTTATTTATTTATTTATTTGACTTAAGCAGTGGCGAAGTTACTCCTTGATATGCATTTGAACAACACTTTCTTTCTTTCTTTCTTTCTTTCTTTCTTTCTTTCTTTCTTTCTTTCTTTCTTAATCCGTTTACCTTCCAGGGTTGATTTTCCCCTCGGACTCAGCGAGGGTTCCCACCTCTACCGTCTCAAGGGAAGTGTCCTGGAGCGTGAGACTTTGGGTCTTGGGATACAACTTGGGAGGAGGACAAGTACCTCGCCCAGGCGGCCTCACCTGCTGTGCTGAAAAGTGGTCTTGTGGGAATGAGGCGGGGGGGGGGATCTTGAAAGATTGGAAGGGATAGATAAGGAACAGGGAAGGAAATGGTCATGACCTTAAATTAGGTACATCCCGGCATTGCCTGGAGGAGAAGTGGGAAACCACGGAAAATCACTTCGAGGATTGATGGAGTGGGATTTGACACACACACACACACACACACCCCACACACACTTAGCTGACCTCCCGAGACTGAGTGGACCCCGTTCAATCTCTTGTGCCACATTTCAAATTTAGTGGCAGAGCCGGGAGTTGAACCCGGGCCTTCGTGAGTGGCAGATGATCACACTAACCACTACACCACAAAGGCGGATCAACACAAACTTAACGAACAAAATTATATAGTTCTACTATGTTGGGAAAGTGCCAGAGTTTAGGGCAATTTGTAGCGAATGTTATCGTCTGAACTAGTTTTTAAAACGTAGAATTACGCCGTGTTATTGGGAAACTGTAAATGAAAGTTCTTGTGTAAACTACCCAAGAAATCTCATGATAAGGTGTTTCTTTCTTTCCAACGCACTCGTCCTCGAAATTTGCAGCTGATCACACTTGTGTCAGGAAGTACATTGTACCTAACACACAGGTTTCCTTCCTTGTTCCTGTCACAATCGGTTGCAAGCCAACACTTGCACATCAGTACAGATACCATATCATCATTTGATTTCAGACTGACTTGCTCTTCTTTCCTCAAAACGAAACCGTTAACGTTGAGCACCCAAACCCTTATAATGAACCTACACCAAACGTAACCATAAAATGCATTATTTTTATTTTGATATTTAACAATTTTTTTTATTCCCTGAAACGTTTATTATAACAAGGGAAAAATTGATTTTTTTTAAATTCCATGTTGTGGTAGTTTAAAGAGTGAAGAGATTTGTTTTTGTTTATTTATAATTTGCTTCATGTCGCACCGACACAAGACAGCTCTTATGGCGACGGAATAGGAAAGGACTAGAAGTGGGAAGGAAGCGGCCATGATCTGAATTACGGTACAGCCCAAGCATTTTTCTAGGGTGGAAATGGGATACCACGGAAAACCATATTCACAGTTGCCGACAACTGTGGTCCGAACCCACTGTCTTCCGAATGCAAGCTATGTGATCCAAACCGCGCAGCAACTTGATCGGTGAAGAGATTTGTTATTCTAATGTCGTATTTATTTATTTATTTATTTATTTATTTATTTATTTATTTATTTATTTATTTATTTATTTATTTATTTATTTATTTATTTATTTGAGAAACCAAAACAGCGAGAAGCCGAATTACAGAGTTTCCCAAAGGAAAAACATATTTGCAGTGGAGTAGCACAAGGCAAACATAAAAAAATAAGTGGAAGAACAATGAGGAAAAAACACTTAATGATAAAAAATAGAGGAAAAAATTAAAAACTAACAAAATAACAATAGAGACACAATAATTAAGAACAAAACATAAAGGCAAAAGAAACAACGAGGAAAATTGAAGATTGGACGTAAAATGAAAAGAAGAAGTTATAGCTAGGCACAGTAAGATAAATACAGATATAACACATAAGTAATGGTATAGTACAGTAAAAAATAAATAAATAAATGAATATTACATTATGTACAAAAGAGAAAACAGCAATGAGAAGAGAAAAAGAAAGGAATATGAAGACAATGAACTAGGTTAGGGTACGGAAGAATCTATTAAAGGAGGCATACGAAGAAAAAACGTCCAAGTTCCTGTCAGAAGATGAAGAGTTAAGGAGGGTTTGTATGCGGATAAATAAACTTCTTTGAACGATAGAGAGGCGGGAATATGAAGGGGCGGATTAGTCCTGGTTTTGCGAGTTGGAACATGTAAGGAAAAGAAGGATGCAGGTTCGGGAGAACGAAATAAACCGTTAACAGCGTTATATAGGAATCTAAGGTCGGCTACTTCCCTGCGACTAGATAGCGGGCGAAGGTTTAACACTATCTAGTATCTGATTACTGCTCAAGTTTCGACAATCAGATACTCTGGCTCTAACAATGGCACAGAAGAATGACTGCACACCTTCTATGTGATTCAGATTAGTGGGTGAAGAAGTAGACCAAATATGAGACGCGAATTCAATAATCGGTAGGATGCAAGATACATAGTAGGCTCGGAGGGCGTGGACATCGGCGATGTCAGAAAATCTATACAACAAACCGAGAAGTGACATTACTCGTGAGGTTATCTTTTGTATATGGGGGACAAATAACAATTTGCTGTCAAACAACACTCCTTAAGTCATTTTGTTCTGTTAGAGTTGGGAACGGGTTACCGAGGATGGAGTATTTACTGAGAATCGGGGATTTACGAAGCGTGATCGAAATAGAGGAACACTTGGTAGGATTAGGCTTAAGACGCCATGTGGAGCACCATTCAGAGAGTGAGTTAAGCCCACTCTGTAAGGAGTTTACGTCTGATAATGAATCGATTTGTTTTCTAGTTTTCAGTTCCTAGGAACAAGCTTCACTCAGGAGGAGAATACATTTCTTAGGATTCGATCATGGAAGGTAAGAGAAGCAGAAAGAGGCCTGTGAGATGTTAGACGTGGTTCTTAATGGTTTTCAGGTAATACGTATGGAAGCAAATTAGAGCTTAGACTGAAGACTATAAGGTCTCTGTAAGACCGTCGAACCGGCGTTTTTACTCTCTGATGCTTAAGCAGCAGTATGGGAGGCGCGCGTATAGTTCTTGACCTCACAAGCAGCCTGCACGTGTTCGACCTAGCAAGCATCAGTCGCCAGTCTGATCTCAGCCGTTAACATGGTGAGACAGTTATCATTGCAACACCGTATTTTCGTATGTAAAAGTTCTGGTTTCATCTTAATGGTCATGTGAACAGTCATAGCTCTTGCTATTGGTGTGCAGAAAATCCTAATGGGCGTTTATGAAGTCCGTCGTTATGATGGGAAGATTTTTGTTTGGTGTGCTGTTAGTGCAAGACAAATAATTGGGCCTATTTTTTGCGAGAGGACATTGAATGCAGACAGGTACTAAGATGACATTTTGATGCCATTCTTCCAACAGTTAACAGAAGAAGAAAAATCACGTGAGTGGTTTTCAACAATATTCAGCCCCTTCTCATACAGCAGAAGATTCCTTCTTACAATCTCGGAAGTGTTAGCAGACAGAATGATCAGTGCTGATCTATTTCCCCCTCGTTCTCCAGATCTAACAGTGTGTGATTTTTACTTGTGGGGTAAAATGAAATAAAATATGTATCGAACAAATCCTCACGCATTGGAGGAACTGAAAGAAAATATTACGAATGGAATACATAACAGTGGCAGAACTCACGTCAGCCAGAATGTGGTTACCAGATACAATGCCTGTATAGTCCAGGAAGGACGACACTTCCAGCATCTTTTATAAGGTAATATTTCATCTGAGATTATATACACGCTTAAAGCAGGGCGGCCGCACGCGACGTAAGTTCGGCTGAGGCAGCTGCCGTAGCGCAGAGTACAAACACTGTACGTTCGGTCTTAGTTTATGTGAGAGACCCTTTATGTAGGGACTTTAATTTTTAGATTTTATCTGGCTGAATAGTGAAAGACTTAAGAGAATTATTATTATTATTATTATTATTATTATTATTATTATTATTATTATTATTATTATTATTAATTTAATTGAAATCCCTAAAATTACGCTGATTGTATGTAGGAGGAGGTGTTTTACAGGGAATTACAACAAGATAACCATCCTTTGCTAATCGGAGTTGAAAAGGAAAGAGGCCGCCCTTTGAAGAATGGGGATGGCAGGAAATTAAGGGCGTGATTGTGAATGACTGCCTAGCCTTCACTAACTGAGTACCTTCGAGGTCGGAGGAGAACAGGAATTGACAGGTGATGTCGGGTAGGAGATGAAAGTGAGAATCTTGGCACAAGTAAGCGAAAGCAATGCCAAGCTGTGCTTGTGGCTCCGTGGTTACCACCCTACGCATTTTCGAAGGTCCGCCGGGCGCAGTCTCCAGTGAAACGTTGGGAGCTAGAAACTTAATTCTCCCACAACCTACAAGTGAAACATTGGGAGCTAGAAACTTAATTCTCCCACAACCTACAAGTGAAACATTGGGAGCTAGAAACTTAATTCTCCCACAACCTACAAGTGAAACATTGGGAGCTAGAAACTTAATTCGCCCACAACCTACAAGTGAAACATTGGGAGCTAGAAACTTAATTCGCCCACAACCTACAAGTGAAACATTGGGAGATATAAACTTAATTCTCCCACAACCTACAAGTGAAACATTGGGAGCTAGAAACTTAATTCGCCCACAACCTACAAGTGAAACATTGGGAGCTAGAAACTTAATTCGCCCACAACCTACAAGTGAAACATTGGGAGATATAAACTTAATTCACGGAGGATATAGTATTAATGAGATCGTCAATAAATAAGACAAAAAGAAGCGGACCTAGGACACTGCCCTGTGGGACGCCAGAATGTACCATAACAAGAGTCGAACTGAACCCATCAAGAACCACACGCTGAGTTCTGGCATTGAGGAAGCTCTGCAGGAGAGTTAGGATGCGACCATGGATATTAATACGTACTGAGAGTTTATAAGAAAGCGCGGAAAATGTATTTTAGAGTCATCTCCTTATCTATCTATATATTATGTAAAAGTCATTGTATGTATGTTGTTGGGTGTGTGGGTGGGTGGGTGGGTTTGTACCACATCTCCTCCTAAACCATTGGAGCGATTTCAACCAAGTATCAGGAGACAAACCGCGTGGGGGAAAGACACCGCAAACAACCTTAGAAGTGGGGTGGGGGGGCGAGGGGATCATATATCAAAATAAACGAAAATAGTGTCGAATCCACACTTTTCATGGTCGCTGAGATGAATAGTGACACTTCGATTTTTTAAAGTCCAATTTCAGCCCCCTTCGGAGTGGGGGGCGAGTGGGGGGAGTGATATATACAAATAATCGAAAATAGTGTCGGATACATAGTTTTCGGGGTCGTCAAAGTGAATAGTAACACTGCGGATTTTTAGTATCATGAGACAAACCACTTGGGGGTAAGACATACCCAGCCACCCTTAGGAGCGGGGGGCGACGGGGGTGAGATATAAAAATCATCGAAAGTATTGTCGAATCCATACTTTTCGAGGTCGCTGAGATGAACAGTGACACTCCGGAATTTTTTAAACCAAGTTCATCACCCTTTAGGGTGGGGTGTCGAGGGGGGAGTGATGCATAAAATTAATCGAAACTAGTGTGGAATACAGAGTTTTCGGGGTCGCTGAGATGGATGGTGACACTCCGGACTTTTAGTATCAGGAGACAAACCACGAGGGGTAAGACACCCCAGGAACCCATAGGGGCGAGGGGGGTGAGATATAAAAATCATCGAAAGTATTGACTTTTCGGGGTCGCTGAGATGAACAGCGGCATTCCGGATTTTTAAAAGTCCAAATTCAGGCCGCTTTGTGGTGGGGGTAAGGGGGGTTGAGATATAAAAATTAATCGTAAATAGTGTCGAACCCATAGTTTTCGGGGTCGCTGAGGTGAATTGTGACACTCCGGATTTTTTTATAAGTGCAAGTTCATGCCCCTTTGTGGGGGGGGGGGGTGTAGGGGAAGAGTGAGAAATAAACATAATCAAAGTGTCAAATCCATAGTTTTTGGAGTCGCTGAGATGAATTGTAACACTCCGGAGTTTTAAAGTCCTTTGTGGTGGTGTTTAAGGAGGGGTGTGATATTAAAATAATCGAAAATAGTGTCGAATCCATACTTTCCGGGGTCACTGAGGTGAATAGTGACACTTCGGATATTTTAAAGTCCAAGTTCAGCCCCCTTCGAGTGAAGAGTGATGCATACAAGTAATCGAAAATAGTGTCGAATTGGTAGTTTACGGGGACACTGACGTAATTACTTTCAATCCGAATATTTTTAAATCCAAGTTCAGTTCCCTTTGGGATGGGGGGCGCGGGAGAGTTGATAAAAAAAATAATCGAAAATAATGTCGAATCCATAATTTTCGGGGTCGCTGAGATTAATAATGACACTCCGGTTTTTTTACAAGTCCAATTTCATAGAGAAAGGAGCTGAGAAGGTATTAAAAGTAAATAGTACAAAATGACCGAAATTAGTTTTGAATCCAATTCTTTTGGGGTCACAACGATGATTGTGACAGTCTCAATGACAGCTGAAATCGTGTTCATCATATGTATAGTGCGAAACGGTAAATACAAATAGTTGTCAGTTATTATTTCTTTTGAAAGAATCAAATACTTCCCAATAAATTCTAGCTTCCACAAGGACAAAGTTTTACTCGAAAATTAAATAATCCAAAACTTGAATTCAAATACGTCTAAATAACTCTAAAACTACATAATAGGTCGTAAAATCAACATCTCAAAAAGAATTCTATAAGCATTCACTTCACACTTAACTAACTGGTAATACAAATATTAAAGGTAAACATTCAAAAACCATCCGGGCAACGCCGGGTACTATAGCTAGTCTGTTATAAAAATCTTTGTCTTTATTCTAGAGTAAGTCCAGGTAAATGTAAGGTTTTTACTGCTACAGGAAATAAATTTACAAGTGAATACTTCCGGAATTACCGAGTAGTCATTGAACCGAACGCTCTTAACGTCTTCATACATGGAGACTAAACCTTTTCTATATAGATAATTTTCTTACACCTGGAATATAAAGTCTTTACTACTGCAGAAAGTTACTTTACAAGCGAATACTTCTGGAATATTTGAGTAGTTATTGAACCCAACACAATTAACGTCTTCAAAACGAAAAGAAACTAAACCTTCTGGAAGGTAGATAATTTTCTTGCACCTGGAATCAAACCCGCATATTCTGCACCTAATTCCAGAGAAAGAAGTAAGAAAGTCACCGCGTTGCCAGGTGCTAATATTCAAACATATGATATGCTGGTGGCTCGAGTCTCTTTAACCCTGCAGATCAAGAGGAGAATTGCACACACATGGACGTAGAAGCAGGTGCGAGTCACATTCCCACGCTGACGGAGCCCGGATCCGCTCAGTTCACGTGTTATCTCACCATGGGCGATAATGCCCGCTAATTATGTATGCTGGGTTCAATTGGAGCCGAAGAAAATGGCCGTTGGAGCTTATCTTGGTACTGTAGACGGAGATAAAAAACTGGAAAGGAATTAGTAACTTTCTCACAACTTAGTGATTGATAGACGGCGAGTTAGACCAGGAAACGGACGTCACATATCTGGACGGTAACGTGGAGCCAGTTCTACGTGCGAATTGAAGCTTGCGATAAATATTCTGTGATATACAGCGTGGCACCACGAAACCGCTACCCACCGAGCAGGTGGCTGTACGGTTTGCGACACGTAGCTATCACATTGCATTTGGGAGATAGCGAGTTCGAACCTCACTTTCGGCAGCCCTGAAGATGGATTTCCATTTTCACACCAGGCAAATGCTGGGACTGTACTTAAATTACGGCCATGGTCGCTACCTTCCTACCGAGCTCGATAGCTGCAGTCGCTTAAGTGCGGCCAGTGTCCATTATTCGTGAGATAGTGGGTTCGAACCCCACTGTCGGCAGCCCTGAAAAGGGTTTTCTGTGGTTTCCCCATTTTCACACCAGACAAATGCACCTTAATTAAGGTCACAGCCGCTTCCTTCCCACTCCTAGCCCCTTCCTGTCCCTGCGAGGCCGATGACCTTCGATGTTAGGTCCCTTTAAACAACAACCATCTTCCTGTCCCATCGTCGCCATAAGACCTATCTGTGTCGGTGGGACGTAAAACAAATTGTAAAAAACAAAACAAAAAACACTATCCATGGTTTTAACTACAGTACCAAAGGATCACTCCCTTCTGAATGGTTGACATCAACTTTCATCCCTGTTCCAAAGAAAACAATGGCTTAATCTCATGCAGATTACAGAATCATAAGCCTAATGAACCATGTTCTCAAAATCTTCCTAAAAGTAATACATGCAAGAATGTATAGCAAATGTGAATTATACATAGGTAGTACCCAGGAAACGACCTGGGGGAGTCTCTACGAACATCTTGAGACTCTGGCTAGAAACGGGGGTGTGATGCGAATATATGAACTCACCAAGAGAGTTCACTTAGCCTCTCACACCTCAATTCTCCAAATCCTACCTACGCGTGGTGCCCCTGTTAAGCTGAGCAACCCAGTGGAAGTTTGGGTTTACAATCCCAGCGGGAAACTGGGTCAGTGAGCCAACAGGAGTGGAGGACAATGGAAGGCAACGGGAAACCACCACTGTAATTTTCCCAAGAAAACCCCATGGCTTTGCTCAATTCAAAATATTCCGGAGTTTCAAGTTCCCCAGTCTGATCTCCGGGGGGAACTACGTTGAGAGAAGCCTCAAGAAATGTGCGACGCTGCAAGGAACAGTACTGTTTAGGAACTTGGAATGTAAGATCCATGTATCAAGGAAAGCTGGATATAGTCAAACGAGAAATGAAGAGACTGGGCATCGATATACTCGGAATAAGTGAAGTGAGATGGATTGGTATTGGTGAATTTGCTACAGATGAGTACATAGTCTACTATTCTGGACATGAAAACCAAAGGAAAAATGGAGTTGCCCTCATAGTTAGCAACAGGGTGCGTAACACTATAATGGGGTGCAATTTTAAAACTGATAGAATGATGTCTGTACGTTTTCAAGGCCAACCTTTTAACATCACAGTCATACAAATTTACGCACCAACCACTGAAGCTGAATAGGAAGATATTGACCAGTTTTATGAAGACATACGAGAATTGCTACAGTTAACACCAAAGAAGGATGTCGTCTTCATTATTGGCGACTGGAATGCCAAAGTAGGAAAACAAACTGTAGATGGAGTAACGGGAAAATTTGGCCTTGGCACAACAAATGAAGCTGGACAGAGACTCCTAGAATTCTGTCAAGACAACTCACTGGTCATTACCAACACACTGTTTCAACTGCCCAAACGACGCCTATACACCTGGACCTCGCCAGATGGTAAATGTCGGAATCAGATCGACTACATACTCTGTAGTCAGAGGTGGAGGAGCGCTGTACAGTCATCCAAAACAAGGCCTGGGGCTGATTGTGGATCAGATCACGAGCTCTTAATTTCCAAATTCCGGCTCAAATTAAAAAGGATTGACAGAGCCAAACCATCAAGCAGATATGACCTAAATAGCATACCTCTTGAATATACAGTAGAGGTTAGAAACAGATTTAATGGATTAGATTTAAGAGATAGAGTTCCAGAAGAGTTATGGTCAGAAGTACGCTGTATTGTTAAGGAGACAGCGGGAAAGCATATTCCAAAAAAAAAAACAAGAAGAAGGCCAAATGGTTATCGGGTGAAGCACTACAAATATCAGAAGAAAGAAGGAATGCAAAAATCAAAGGGGAAAGATCGAAGATGTCTAAATTAAATGCAGAGTTTCAGAAACTAGCTAGAAGAGATAAGAATGCCTTTTTGAATGAACAGTGCAAGGAAGTTGAGGAAAATAACAGACTGGGTAAGACAAGAGATCTTTACATAAGAACTGGAGACATCAGAGGGAAATTCCAGGCGAAGATTGGAATGATAAAAGATAAAAATGGAAAAGATCTTACTGAAGCAGAGGAGATTAAAGAAAGGTGGAGGGAATATGTAGGCAATTTGTATAGGAAAAATCGGAATACTCCTGATGATGAAGTTACTCTGTTGTCAGAGCCAGAACCAGATATCCTAGAAAGTGAGGTCAAGTGGGCCCTAGAAAGTATTGCAAACAATAAGGCAAGTGGTTATGATGGAATCCCAGCAGAACTGTTCAAAATCCTAGGAGAGGATGCTGTGAAAGTGCTACATTCAATATGTCAGCAAATATGGAAAACCCAGCAGTGGCCAAAAGATTGGAAAAACTCAGTGTTCATCCCAATTCCAAAGAAGGGCAGCCCTAAAGAATGTTCAAACTACCGATCGCACTTATATCGTGTGCTAGTAAGGTTATGCTCAAGATCCTGCAAAATAGGCTTCGGCAGTATGTAGATCGAGAACTACCTGAAGAACAAGCCGGTTTCCGCAAAGGCAGAGGAACCAGAGATCAAATTGCTAATATTCGCTGGATTATGGAGAAAGCAAGAGAATTCCAGAAAGACTTATGCTTTATTGACTATGCTCAAGCCTTTGACTGTGTCGACCACAATAAATTGTGGCAAGTACTCAAGACTATGGGAGTACCAGATCATCTTATTTGCCTTATGAGAAATCTCTACTCTGATCAGGAAGCTACAGTGCGAACCCTATATGGAACAACTTACTGGGTCAAGATTGAGAAAGGTGTACGTCAAGGCTGCATATTGTCACCTTACTTATTCAACTTATATGCAGAGTATGTGATGAAGAATGCCAAATTAGATGAAACAGAAACTGGAGCTAAAATTGGTGGGATACATATAAATAACCTTAGATATGCCGATGACAACACCCTGTTGGCAGAAAGTGAAGAACAACTTAAGTATCTACTAATGAAGGTGAAAGAAGAAAGTGCAAAAGCTGGACTAAGGTTGAATGTCAAGAAAACAAAGATCATGGCAACTAAACCTATCACCTCCTGGCATATAAATGGTGAAACAATGGAGGTTGTTCCTAGTTTCATCTACTTAGGCTCCAAAATAACTGCTGACGGCGATTGCAGCCATGAAATTAAGAGACGCTTGCTCCTTGGGAGGAAGGCAATGGCCAACCTTGATAACATTTTCAAGAGTAGATATGTAAATTTAAGAACGAAGATTCGTATAGTGAAAGCTATGATCTTCCCAGTAGCAATGTACGGAAGCGAAACCTGGACAGTAAGAAAGGCTGAGCGCCGAAGAATAGACGCATTTGAACTATGATGTTGGAGAAAACTCGTTAAGAGTTCCGTGGACTGCGAAGAGATCTAATAAGTCCATATTACAGGAAATCAACCCAGGCTGTTCACTGGAAGGTCAAATACTCAGGCAAAAACTAAAGTACTTCGGTCATATTATGAAAAAACATGATTCACTGGAAAAGACCTTAATGCTGGGGAAGACTGATGGTAACAGGAGAAGAGGGCGACAACGGATGAGATGGATTAATGATATCAAGGAAGCCACGGCTCTCAATTTAGAAAGACTTCGGAAAATAGTATACGACAGGAAAAAATGGCGCACTTTGGTCTATGGGGTCACGGAGAGTCGAAAGCGACTAAACGACTAACGACAACAAAAGTACCCAGTTTGTTTTCCGTAATGGATTTAGCACCAGAGAGGCATTGCTGGAGGTGCAGGTTTTGGTGCAAAGATGCATAGATATGTTTGTGGATGTATATGCTTGTTTAATTGATTATAAAAAGGCTTTCGGCCATGTGAAACATGAAACGTTACTGCATATCTTACATGATATCGGCATGGATGTTAGAGATATGCGAATTATTCCCAACCTGTGTTGGAATCAGACCGCATCAGTTTATGTTGACAGCACAAACACCTGTGCTATTGAAATAAAGCAAGGAGTGAGGCAAGGCTGTGTTCTATATCCACTCCTCTTCAATATTTACTCTGAAAGGGTATTTTCTGAAGCACTAGAAGGAAAACAGGAGGGCATCGTTGTTAATGAGATCACAATAAATAATAATCTGCGATATGCAGATGATATACCGTTCTGCTTGCAACAAGTGATGAAAATCTGCAGACATTCCTAAACTGTGTGGTTGAACACAGTGCTGCAGCAGGTCTGCGCTTAAACCTGAAAAAAGACCGAAGTAATGGTCATAAGTAAACATATCATTCAACCTATTAACTTGAGAGTAGCTAGCACATCACTGGAGCAAGTCCAACGCTTTAAGTATCTCGGCAGCGTACTTCATCACAGCTGGAACAATGCTGTTGAAATTAGGTCCAGGATTGAACAGGCAAGAATTTTTGCATTCAAGAAAATGAGCAAGCTTCTCTGTAACAGGGACTTTTAAAGATCAATCTCTGTCTCTGTGTACTTCCGTGTTATGTATTTTCTGTCTTATGTTGTGGTGCCGAGACTTGGACCCTAACATAGAACACAACCAAAAAACTTCGATCTTTTGAGATGTGGTGCTACCGACGTCTGCTCAGAATGTCATGGGTTGACAGAATACGAAGTACTCCAACTCCTGAACAAAGAGGTAGAGGTCATGCACAACATCGAAAAGAATAAACTTGAGTACTTCGGCCATATCATTTGAAATGATAAATATAGACCCCTTCAGCTTATCTTAAAGGTAAAATTGAAGGAAGGAGAAGTACGGGAAGAAGGAGAATATCTTGGCTACGGAATCTACGAGAATAGTGTGGGCTCAGTATCCCCAATCTTTTCCGAGTTGTTGAGAACAAGAACCAGATCGCCCTGATGACAGCCGACGTCCGATGAGGATTTGGTACAAGAAGAAGAGAAGAAGAACCTCCATTTACTCATAACCGAAATATCACTTTACGGTCTTATGGCTATGATGGCAGAGGAAAGGGCTAGGAGTGGGAACGAAGTAGCCGTGGACTTTATTAAGTATTTCACCCCCTGGTGTGAAAATTGGAAACCACGGAAAACCATCTTCAGAGCTGCTGACAATGGGGATTAAACCCACTACCTTCCGAAAGCAAGCTCACAGCTGCGCGACCCTAACCGCTCGGTCAACTCGCTCAGTAATCTAAATATTAACTGAAATTAGTGTGGAGCTCAGATTCGTATCAGTCACAATGATAATAATGTTGAGTGCGTCTGGCTGTTATGAAAGGTACTAACTACTCGTAAAGCCTTTCGTGCTGCAGTAGAACTTTCCTGACCAATGAGGAAAGCAATGGGTAAACTACCTTGTGCACTGCACTTGTACACTGCATTATTCACCACCACCGGTGTTTATGGTTTCTTTATTAGACTAACGTTTGGTTTTGCTTTTTATGGATCCGATCACCTTCCGGTCTGACGATTTAACATACATAGACCTAAATCCTTCACGATGACTCCCATCCCAGCATTCCACCTCTGTGTGCAACCATACGGAGGTATCTATGCGAAAATCATCGGAAGGAGAGATGGTTTGAAATGCCTCCTAGGCCTCCAGACTGCACACATTGAATCCTATCAGAAAAGAAATGACAATGGACGTATACCTAACTTGAAGCATTACTCGAATAAGCCTTTATTCAGACGCTGCGGAGCAGTCTGTCTCTGTGTTCCTGACATTTTATTTATTTATTTATTTATTTATTTATTTATTTATTTATTTATTTATTTATTTATTTATTTATTTATTTATTTATTTACACTGACTGACAGAGCAAATGCAACACCAAGAAGGAGTGGTCAGAACTTTATGCCAATTGCAGGGTAGACTGACGTCACTGAGGTATGCTCATGATGTGAAATGCGCCGTTGTGCTGCGCACGTAGCGAACGATAAATGGGACACGGCGTTGGCGAATGGCCCACTTCGTACCGTGATTTCTCAGCCGACAGTCATTGTAGAACGTGTTGTCGTGTGCCACAGGACACGTGTATAGCTAAGAATGCCAGGCCGCCGTCAACGGAGGCATTTCCAGCAGACAGACGACTTTACGAGGGGTATGGTGATCGGGCTGAGAAGGGCAGGTTGGTCGCTTCGTCAAATCGCAGCCGATACCCATAGGGATGTGTCCACGGTGCAGCGCCTGTGGCGAAGATGGTTGGCGCAGGGACATGTGGTACGTGCGAGGGATCCAGGCGCAGCCCGAGTGACGTCAGCACGCGAGGATCGGCGCATCCGCCGCCAAGCGGTGGCAGCCCCGCACGCCACGTCAACCGCCATTCTTCAGCATGTGCAAGACACCCTGGCTGTTCCAATATCGACCAGAACAATTTCCCGTCGATTGGTTGAAGGAGGCCTGCACTCCCGGCGTCCGCTCAGAAGACTACCATTGACTCCACAGCATAGACGTGCACGCCTGGCATGGTGCCGGGCTAGAGCGACTTGGATGAGGGAATGGCGGAACGTCGTGTTCTCCGATGAGTCACGCTTCTGTTCTGTCAGTGATAGTCACCGCAGACGAGTGTGGCGTCGGCGTGGAGAAAGGTCAAATCCGGCAGTAACTGTGGAGCGCCCTACCGCTAAACAACGCGGCATCATGGTTTGGGGCGCTATTGCGTATGATTCCACGTCACCTCTAGTGCGTATTCAAGGCACGTTAAATGCCCACCGCTACGTGCAGCATGTGCTGCGGCCGGTGGCACTCCCGTACCTTCAGGGGCTGCCCAATGCTCTGTTTCAGCAGGATAATGCCCGCCCACACACTGCTCGCATCTCCCAACAGGCTGTACGAGGTGTACAGATGCTTCAGTGGCCAGCGTACTCTCCGGATCTCTCACCAATCGAACACGTGTGGGATCTCATTGGACGCCGTTTGCAAACTCCGCCCCAGCCTCGTACGGACGACCAACTGTGGCAAATGGTTGACAGAGAATGGAGAACCATCCCTCAGGACACCATCCGCACTCTTATTGACTCTGTACCTCGACGTGTTTCTGCGTGCATCGCCGCTCGCGGTGGTCCTACATCCTACTGAGTCGATGCCGTGCGCATTGTGTAACTTGCATATCGGTTTGAAATAAACATCAATTATTCATCCGTGCCGTCTCTGTTTTTTCCCCAACTTTCATCCCTTTCGAACCACTCCTCCTTGGTGTTGCATTGTCACTGTCAGTCAGTGTATTTATTTATTTATTTATTTATTTATTTATTTATTTATTTATTTATTTATTTATTTATTTATTATAATCTGCTTTACTTCACACTGATACAGATATGTCGTATGGCGACGATGGGACAGGAAAGGGCTAGGCGTGAGAAGGAATCGACCATGGCCTTTGCCTGGTGTTAAAATGGGAAACCACGGGAAACCATCTTCAGGACTGCCGAAGTTCCTGACATAGTCACTGGATTCTCACCAAGGCGACAGTGGCTCGAATTTCGGCCGATGCCTGTGGGATTTTTCAAATGTAAAGCTATATCGAACTGGTTGGGATCCTGCACAAAACTGAATCTTCCGTGGTTATGATCGTCATATCAATAGTCACCTAAAACTACAAGCTAGCTTTCTTGTTTCTGAAATCCTTCAGCTTCCTGTCAATGCCAAAGATAAACAATTTAAACTTTAAAAATGTACCTGCAGTAGTAGATGGGCAGTAATAAATGAAGAACTGAATTTTGTAGCAGCAAATGAGGAAGAGTGAACACCTTAATGACTTCTACGTCGCGCTGTATCAGTAAAATAAATCTATCAATTAGCTTGAGGTGATTTTTTGGGTGGATGGGGAGTGCGCTACCACATGTCTTTAATATGCCAACGCCGGGCTGAGTAGCTCTGACGGATGTGGCGCTGGCCATTTGATCCCAGCTTGGCAGGTTCGATCCTGGCTCGGTCCGATTGTGTTTGAATGTGCTGAAATACGTCAGTCTCGTGTCAGTAGATTTACTGGCACGAAATTGAACTCCCGCGGGAATAAATTCCGGCACCTGGCTCTCCGAAAACCGTAATAGTAGTTAGTGGGACGTAAGGCCAGTAAAGTTTATTATCATTATTATTATTATTATTATTATTATTATTATTATTATTATTATTATTATTATTCCAGCAATATTAAGACACAGAGATTAAAGATTTAAGTCCACCCTTAAAAAATCAGCAAGCTCCTCAAAAACCGAACCTGTGAACCTGGCATTATTAATCGAACGCACTACCGCAGAAACAACAGAGCTAAGCCTCCTGACTGTAGCGTGGGTAAAGTTTTGTCTGCCATAGTATGTGTCGATTATCTGCGTTTTTATGTCCGTGGTATGTGTATTTATAATCCAATGAGGCTGAGTTTTGAAGGAGGCGGTCTTGGATTATTGTTAGGTACCATCCTGGCATTCGCCTGAAGTTGGGGTGGAAGAAAACAACCTTCAGGGTGGTCGAGAAGGGATATTAACCCACTTCCCTACTCAATTACACTACCTGAGACCGAATGCACCCTATTCCACACGCTCAAAAGTAGTCTTTCTTTCTTGGCGGAGCCTAGTATCGAATTACGGCTATCTGGGTGGGATGCTACTTTTCTAACCCGTAAACCGTGACAGTGGACATCTTTTATGTGAAAATACGATGAGTAATTCGGATTGGTTTTAATACACACATGGGTTTAGTAGCTCACACGGTAGAGCACTGGCTTTCTGAACTCAAGTTGGCGGGTTCGATTCCTGCTTACGATATGTCACGACTGTAAAATATTCGCAATCGTGCAATAGACATTTAAAAGCTCTTATATTGGATCTGCCTTATAATTTATGCAAATTCGTGAAAAACTCAAATGATGCGTAAAGCTAGGAATTTTAGGTGCAAAATTTTGGTTAAAAAGGTGCAAAAATTGGTGCACCGGGCGAGTTGGCCGTGCGCGTAGAGGCGCGTGGCTGTGAGCTTGCATCGGGAGATAGTAGGTTCGAATCCCACTATCGGCAGCCCTGAAAATGGTTTTCCGTGGTTTCCCATTTTCACACCAGGCAAATGCTGGGACTGTACCTTAATTAAGGCCACGGACGCTTCCTTCCAACTCCTAGGCCTTTCCTATCCCATCGTCGCCATATGACCTGTCTGTGTCGGCGCGACGTAAAGCCCGTAGCAAAAAAAAATGGTGCAAATTTTAAATACAAACACTGCCAAAACCAATTTTACATAATAAAAAAGACACAAATTTCACTCATGTTATCATGTATTAAAAATCTGTCTAAAACAAGTCCCAGAACACAATGATATTAAAATCACATGACCGGAAAACTGTCATAACGGATAACATTTGAAAATGCAATGTTATTTTCAGTGAGGCTGCACCTCCGGTCACTAAAGCAGCCCTGAAGGTGGTTTTCCGATCTCCAATAGCCAATGGAAAATAGCCGTAGCACCTACATTATTCATTAGTAGTTTCTTAATGGACTCCTGTGTTTTTTTCTTGTTTTTGTTTACAATTTGGTTTACGTCGCACCAACACTGGCGATGATGGGATAGGAAAGGCCTAGGAGTGGAAAAGAAGCGACGTCCTTAATTATGGTACAGCCCGAGCATTTGCCTGGTATGAAAATGGGAAACCACGGAAAATCATCTTCAGGGCTGCCGACATTGGGGTTCGAACCCAGTATCTCCCGGATGCAAGCTAACAGCTGGGTGCCCCTAACCGCACAGCCACCTCGCCTGGTAATGTACTCCTTGAACTGAGGATACGTAGTTCTTAATAACTGAGAGATGTTTTACTTACGCTGACCACCAACATGCATTGACAAAAATACTCTCGTTACTCCTGACGTGAGGTCTGGCAGTCCACTTGAGAATTTCAGTCGGAGGTAGAGAGCTAACCCTGACCTGACCCAGGGTGTGAAGTGTGTCGACACAGATAAGAAGGTAACATAAATTACAGTTCCTTGCAAGATTTTTAATTAAAGAAGTCCAGATGTTTTATGTTACTTCGGAGTCTATGAGACCTCACGTCCCGGTTAAGTGATATAATAAAATTTTAAAAGCAGGGAAAATTTAGTATTTATTATTCAGCAGGGTTATATTAAATGAATACCGGTACCTAAGAAGTTTATTAAATAGTGCAAATGTAAACATTCCATAATTTCAGATTGATGTTCACTAACTAGTGGCGGTACTCATGATTCAAGCCTGACGAAAGAGATCTTAACATTATAGCTGCAATGAAAGATCAATTTGAATCCGATGAAAATCCGTTTGATTCGAGTTCCATTTTATTTGACAACTCAGTTCCTGTTTATATATATATATACATTTACAAGTTGCTTTACGTCGCACCGACACAGATAGGTGGGGCAGGAACGGGCTAGGAGTGGAAAGGAAGCGGCCGTGGCCTCAATTAAGGTACAACCCCAGCATTTGCCTGGTGTGAAAATGGGAAAACCACTCAAAACAACATTCAGGGCTGCCGATAGTGAGGTTCGAACTCATTATCTCGCTAATGCTGGATACTGGCTGACTGCAGCTATCGAGCTCGGTGTTCCCGTTTTGGAAGATATACAGTATCTGCAATAGAGGCGCCATGCTCCGAGGAGACTGTAACTGAAATAGCTGGGACAGATGACACCATACACGTGGAATTAGTGACTAAAGCCAGTGATAACGTGGGAGTAAACGTAGTGACCGAAATATTGTCGTCTCCAGCACACCCAATCACGTTAAAACTACAATGAATGATCATAAATGCACTGAGTGACCAAAAGTCATGGGAAGACCCTGAATGTGTTGTTAATAACGAGTTGCTCCTCAAAACAGCAGCAATACTGCGAGGTATCGACTCTACAAGGTGCTGGAATCGTTCTGGAGGGAGCTGGACTCATGCACTTTGCACTGCTACCCAGAATTGGTCTTGTGTAGTTGGAGCGGGGTTCATGGAGCGTACACCAGCAACGAGAGCATCCCATAAATGCTCGATTAGATTAAGATCGGGGAATCTGGAGGGCCAATCCGTGGCCGTATATTCACCGGAGTGGTCCTCCAACCACTTGCGTGCCACCATAGAGCGATGACATGGCGCATTGTCTTGTTGAAACATGGCATGTCCTTCAGGGTACTCTAGGGCCAGCAAGGGATGCAGATGGTCTCAAAGAATGTCCACATAACGTGCACCTGTCAGTGCTCCCTGCAGCCGGACCATGGGGCCTAATTCCGACCATGTGAACGCCGCTCATATCAGAACTGAGCCATCTCCCGCCTGGACAGAACCTTCTTGACATGTAAGATCCATAGCTTCATGGGGCATACGCCACACTCTCACGCACCCTTCAGCTCGATACAACTGGAACTGGGATTCATAGGACTATAACACACGCCGCCACTGTTCCATGATCCATTGCCGATGTTCGCGGTACCATGCGCGTCGTTGAGCCCTGTGTTGAGGTGTCAGCAAAGGGACACGAATTGGTCGTCAGCTAGTGAAGCCTATGCGGTGCAGTTGCCTCCTTACAGTCCTGGTAGAAATGGGTTCCTGACTCCCAGCATTCAACTGGGGGGTGATCTGACTCACAGTAACCCCCTCGAGCGCCCAGTATGGTTCTACAGAGGTGACGTGATGTCCGTTCATTAAACACCTGTTTGCTTCCCGTGCGGCGGTTTTCGCGGGTGGTAACATACTCTCCGCCATATTGAAGATCCGCCTCGACACTGTTGACCTCGAACACCCGAATTCGCGTGTAATCACCGAAATGCTATGACCCATGCGCCGTGCGCCGATGATCATCAAACGTTCAAATTCAGTTAACTCGCGACGTGTTGCCATCTTCACGACACTAGTGTCTTTGACATTCTGATCAGCTACGCCGAAGCTAGCCGCAACGCTCAGGGGTCATACACGGCATATGTTCTAATGGAACACCCCTTCCCGTGACTTTTGGCCACTCAGTGTATATTATAATCAGTTCATTATCACTTACTAATGTTTACGAATCCAATATAAGAACTTTTACGAAACCATAATGAAGTGGCGCCTCGTTGGAATCAGTTCTGACATAGAGGTAACTACAGCACTAGTTGCAGTTAACCAGTCGTTGCGCAGATAACTGTGAAGAAGGCGATACTCGTTGTTTCGGAAACTTATTTCAAACGTTTCACCATGTTAAGTCACTGATAACTACGCATACACAGATAGCTGTCATTCCAGAAACTAGTCATCTAGTACCTACAATACTTGTGTATCCAAGAAGTATTTCACCCTATGGGACTCAAAAGTATGTTCCATCAAAAATATGGGGGTGGATAGTGCCATACCACCAGTGATGGAAAAAGTACATCAAAAAATGTAATTGGGCTCTACAGTTACCTGAGAAATATTTTGCTCAATTACTATTAAAAATTACTTCTTCAACAAGTAATCAGTATTTTCGCAGAAGCAACATCGTCTTTGTATTTTCCTGTTTATGTGGGGGCTGCCTTCTTACAGTATTTCCTCCACTTAAGTCGATCCGTAGCGTCCCATCTCTCACCCTGTCCAGCCAGTGTGTTTGAGGTCACCCTCGAGGTCGGCGACCCTCCGCGTTCAGCTGAAGGGCAGTCTTTGCAACTGAGGTTTCACTGCTACGGAGTACATGCCCATAACATCGCAGACGTGATTCATGCATTTTCTCTGTGACTGGGGTAACCTTGAATTTCTTCCTCACATCATCGTGCCTTATAAGGTCTAGTCGAGTCAAGCCATGATAAGTGTACAAAAATAGAGGCATTAAGTAGCTATCATCGGTAAGTGAGACTACCCTGGAACTTTCAAAAAAAATTCTTTCCCGTCATTTTTATTTTACTTAGTGACTTCTAGCACTTCAGATAATTTGTCATTTACTTGTTTCTTAAAATTCTCATCGCTCAACCCCTACCCTTCTTATCGCCTACACTTCCCTCAGAAACGAACTGAGTAACTCCTGGGTGTCTTAAGATGTGTCCTGTCATTCTATCTCTTCTTGTCGAATTTAGCCAAATCGATCTCCTCTCACCAATTCTATTTAGTATCTCTTCATTGGTGATGCGATCACCTTCAACATTATTCTGTAACACCACATTTCAAAAGCTTCTATTTTCTTTCTGAGCTAGTTATCGTCCATGTTTCACTTCCATATAATGCCACGCTCCAAACGAAAGTCTTGAAAGGAATCTTCCTTATTCCTATCTCAATGTTCGAGCTGAAGTAGAAAGGCCTTTCTTCCTTGTGCTAGTCCGCATGTTATATCCTCTTTACTTCTGCCATCGGTAGTCATTTTACCACTCAAGTAATAATATGCATATACTTCCTTTAAGACTCGAATGTCTATGAAAGTACTGGAGAAGTAAGAAAGACCTTATTCAGCACCGGTGAAGCCACTGTAGTAGAAAGGTAAAAGTTATCTTCATCATTAATTAACATTTTTCCATTTTCTGCTTTCATGCGATGTATATCGATGACTAGAATGTAATTATTGTAAGAATGTAGCGATTAAAATTCTATTTCAAGAAGTAAATTACGAGTAAAAATTACGTTTTGTAAAAAGTACCGATTACAAGTAAAAACTACTTTGGAAGCGTTCGTTACTTTTACTCAGTTACTTCACAATTCTGCATACCATTTATATTTTAGGAAAAAATACGTAATGTTAGCTGACCGTTGGGAGGGAGTGGCAATTTAAATAGCCATTTGAAATACACTGTTGTTGCAAGAACATTTAGCTACAGATTTTATAAAATTATATTTTTGGATTCGGGAAAGTCCAGTCTGTTCGAAGAAGTGAAAACCCAATATGTGAATTGTTACTGACTTTGCATGTCCAGGTGCCCTTAAGACAACAAAAATCATAACTATCAGATCTAATGATACACGAAAAATAAGAGAGAAATCATAAATTGTTGGGGTTGAAGCCTACTTCTTATAAGTAAGGAGTAATAAAACAAATTCAATCTTTAAAAAAGCCCGCTGGTTGAAACGAGTAACCCTTTAGGAGTAAAAGTTTCATGTTATTGCTGTAAACAAGAAATTAACTTAACGGAATGTGATCAGAGATCTTTCATGACATGCACTCTGTCATGACTATCAATACTTAACTGCAGACTCCATTCTCTGTCGGGAAGTGCTGATGAAATCGGAAGTAGCTTACTTTAAATGAGTCAAGTCAGGCAAGAAGTGGATCCCCAAAAGAGCGTACTATGTATATTTAAAGGAGATCTGGATAACAGGAACTCATTTTAAACAAGCTGGCTCAAGTATACAATGACCGACTTTCTGTCCAACTTAGTAAATGCGGTTCTTATTGATGTGCACGCGAACAGACAAAAGCTGCTTTGAAGATTGTCTCGTGTCGACTAACAGGAAGACATGTACTGCCGCACGATATTCCACGTTGTCAAAAACCCAAATAATAAAATATGTTATATTATTTTTTATGTAGGCCTACTTATCTATTTTCTTGCTAATGTTTTAAAGTCGCATTAACAGATCAAAACTTGTCGGCGACGCAGAGGTGCGAAGGGATCACGACTGGGAAGGTAGCGGCTGTGGTCCTAATTAAGTTACAGCCTGGTAAGAAAATGGGAAACCATGGAAAACCCTCTTCAGGGCTGCTGACAGTGGGATTCGAACCCACCATTTCCCGAATCCGAACTCATGGCAGTGTGACCCTAACCGCACGGCCGACTCGCTTGGTATTATTATTATTATTATTATTATTATTATTATTATTATTATTATTATTATTATTATTAAACATTAATTTTGAACAGGAAAGCAGACATCAACGACATTATGAAAAAAGTTCGAATGGGGCTGTCTCGGTGTCACGGCCACATGTCTTGATGTACGAGGGTTGGGGCACAAGTCATAGCAACTGTCATAGCATCCTGCAAATGTATGAGCAAAAATATAGTCATATCATGCTTCCCAGGACAGATGACCATGTCTGGAAAGCATGATTCTGAAGTAGTACATGGACAGAGCACGAGATGGCGGTGCGTTTGACAGGTACCACGCTCAACGTGATGGGACTGCAGTAGTGAGTCAGGCTCCGTGCAGCAAGAACAGCGTGGGAAGACTTGAACACCCGCCATACTCACCGGACCTGCCTCCGTGCGATTTTAATCAAAGTAAAAGAACCATTGCTTGGGAGAACATGAGAACTGTGAAACATGAGATTGCAAAATTCAGACAGGTGAGGTGATTGGTGTCTGACGTGTCCCGCATCGTTGGCAACATGTTATGGACAATCCAGGAGACTACGTGGAGGGTTTACCATAAATGTTACTGTACTCGCTGAGAATAAACATTATATAGCACAAGGATTTCCTAGCTAACAGTTTACTCGATTTATATCCTACACTTGATAAACCTTCTCGGCATTATTCAAACATTCCATATCACCTTACGCTCTCCATTCCCATCTGCATATTTCCATTTGTCTGGTAGATCCCGCTTTCTTGCGGAAACATTTAGTTGCCCTGATTTATGCCCAACCCTCCTAGAATACGGACCGCGTCGTAAGTTGTGTAGACTATTGTCGAAATGAAGTAGGCCCCTATCTATTCAGTAGGGATTTGAAATGTTATTTGTGGCATTTTATTTCTTAATTCTAAACCAATTTGGGACAGTAGATGTACTCGGCTGGAACTCCAGAAGCACGGAACTTGCCCCATGAAGTTGGCACCTTAATTTTCAGACGCTTCCGATAAACCTTTTGACGCTTGGCATTAATGTTTTTGGAAATGTTAAGCCAGTTTCAGTAATGGCGAAGCTGTCTGACACGTTGGCTGAATGGTCAGCGTACTGGCCTTCGGATCAGAGGGTCCCGGGTTCGATTCCCGGCCGAGTCGGGGATTTTAGTCGCTTCTGATTAATTCTTCTGGCTCGGGAACTGGGTGTATATGTCCGTACCATCACTCTCCTCATCATATTCAGACAACATACCACACTACCAACCACCACAGAAACACGCAATACTGTAGTGATTACATCCATCCATATAGGGTTGGCGTCAGGAAGGGCATCCGGCCGTAAGCCAGGGCGAAATCCAATTGTGCGACGCAGTTCACACCCGCGACCCCACAGGTGTGGGAAAAGTGGTAGGAAAAAGAAGAAGAAGAAGAAGAAATGTCGAAGCTATTTACTGCCCATATAGCTTGACATTTTACAAGATAAATCTATTTTTCTCACTTGTTCGCACCACAATTATCTCAGATGTTCTCGGTTTGATTTACTTTTAGCATATATTTGTAGAACTCGCTGATGAGTCCGCCTGGTGGTCAAGCTCCTTAAGGGGTCAAGTCTATGGGCCGACACGGCAGCTGGCCGGTTTGAATCCTGTCGGTAAAAAAGCAATTCACCATCAGTATGTGAGCCGCAGGGCAAGAGACGTGTTTGTATACAATTTTATAATCCCTGCGTTGCATGCCATAACCCTGGATTCCGTTCCAGACCTCTTCGCAGTGTTCATACGAAGTGAGGATGTACAACGCTTTTGATGGCTATTCGTCCGCTGGATGGAGACATTAAACCTCGGACAGACCTCATGGTGCTGTTTGATAGGAGTAAGCTATATACCGGCACAGGGTTTCACCCTCTCCCTTCCTACTGTCATACAACGCGTGATTCATTTCATCTTATTAGCTCCTCTGATGAGGTTGACCTCAGAAGCTCATTGGCTGAATGTTTAGCGTTGAGGCCTTCAGTTCAGAGGGTCCCGGGTTCGATTCCCGACTGGGTCAGGGATTTTAATCGCCCCTGATTAATTCTTCTGACCCAGGGATTGGGTGTTTGTGTTTGTCCCAACACTCTCCTCTTCATATTCAGACAACATAACACTACCAACCACCACAGAAACACGCAATAGTGATTACATCCTTCCATAGAGGGTTGGCGTCAGGAAGGGCATCCGGACGTAAAACAGGGCCAAACCCACATGTGCGACACAGTTCGCACCCGCGACCCCATGGGTAGAGAAAGAAGAAGAAGAAAAAGATTAAAGGCACATTCCGGTCTTATACAACACAATCTGGTAAAGGAACTTTCTAACCAGACTATACATCGTGTTTGGTGAAGAAATGGCTACCGTGGCCGCATTTAATGCGAGAAGTTTTCATTTCATTAGTGCAACAAACAGTGTGAAGAGATTGACGATCGCGAAGGAACATGTTTCAGAAGGTCAAGACATTTTGGAACGAGGCATATGGTTGGATGAGACCACGACCCTATAGATGTGGGAGATAGCGGTAGAAAAAGGCGAAGAAGAAGAAGAAGAAGAAGAAGAAGAAGAAGAAGAAGAAGAAGAAGAAGTTGACGTCAGGAAGGGCATCAGGTCGTAAAACTTGCTACGAAGATTCATCTCGCTTCATACCCACTATCCGTAACCTCGGCTCTTGGTGGGGTAGAAGGGTTAGCTCTACGCCCAACCACCTTATTTCACCAGGAATTAACTTGGTACTCCTTTTTGGTAAAGGCTGAGTGAACCTCAGGGCCATGTGCATCTCCAGAACTGGAAATCTTGTTTCTTAAATTTTACGACTTCCTGGCGGGTAATCGAACCCACGTCTTTCGGGCCGAACCGCGCACACCTTTATCGCCTCGGCCAGCCAGTCCGACCCCGTAGAGAAACGGGACAAATATTTGACATACACATGTAGAACTCCTTGTTACAAAACAAATGACACCTTATACGACGTGCTCTCACGCCAGAGTCTAGAGCCACGCAGCACGGCGAATTTAGTATCTCAGGATATCGGCGATATTGCATCACCCGATGACCCCTTGCCAAGATCAGACTCTTCTTGCTATGTATATGTCTTCCTCCTTTACAATGATATATTGGTCAACGGCGTCCCACGTGTTGTCTGGAAAATGTAAAACTTCTGTGTCTTTGTAGTGTTCACCGGTCCAAGCACGGTTCCGAAACTATCGACGCTTTTTACGTCAAAAATAACTCGAAACCATTAGGAAAATTGTAGGTTCAAAACTCATAGGCGAACAGTACAGACTCAGGAATAAAGAAATAAAACAAGACACAGGCTTTCACAATACATCACACGACAAACCACCAAGAAACACGCAATAGTGATACATCTCTCAACATAAGGGATGAAAGACATCCGGCCGTAAAACTTGGATAAATCTATTCATAGTGTGACTACAGGTACGGCAGTTAGCGAAAGACCAGGAAGAAAAACAGCAACAAGCTTAATGTAAGTCCGCACTTAAGTTTGCATTTCAGATCCTTTGGGCCTGATTTCGAGGAACTAGGTGCTTCAAAGGAAGCTCAACGATCTCATTAACAATTTTTCCGCTGGCAAGTAATCTATGTAACAATTTTTACGGATCTTTTAGATAACGCAAATAAATACTGTTGTTAATATGTAATAGTTTGTTATACACTACGTCATTGTTTAATATGAAGCTATAATTATTTCTCTGTTATGATTATCATTAAATTAAATCTGTGTTTCGTTGGTACTTTTAGTGTTATAAATTTCCTTTCCGACCACTTATACTCATTTTTACTATCTTACGTTAGAACAGGCACCTAACAAAAATACGTGGCCTATATTTAAAAAACTGCTATTGTCTCAAACAAGAGTCTGACAAGGTTGGAAATTCTACTATTTTTCGCTAGTGGCTTTATGTCGCACCGACACAGATAGGTCTTATGGCGACGATGGGATAGGGAAAGGCTAGGAGTTAGAAGGAAGCGGCCGTGGCCTTAATTAAGGTACAGTCCCAGCATTTTCCTGGTGTGAAAATGGGAAACCACGGAAAACCATTTTCAGGGCTGCCGACAGTGGGATTCGAACCCACTATCTCCCGGATGCAAGCTCACAGCTGCGCGCTCCTAACCGCACGGCCAACTCGCCCGGTGGAAAAACTACTACAGCCTATCACAATGGTTCAGTTCTCGATCATTCCAAGCTCCTTTTCGCAGAATGTCAATATTCCACTTCATGTTAGATTACGTTAAAATGGCAATGCTGCCAAATGGCCAATTATTGCGAAGATAATTAGGGGAAAAAAATATGTAATAAGTATCTATATCACACGCATTATTGTAATAGCTCGTTGAGTCTGCGTGTATGTAGAACATTCATGCGAGAGAGAAACTGTTCCCCCCTCCCCTAACCTCTGAGCCAGGCAGCAGGTGATAATGCTGGGAGCTTGGCTCGTGCCGTCCAAGGCAGGCTGCTCGCTTGTCTGTCTGGCGGGATGCTGCTGCCGCCCGGCAGATGTTTCTCGTGGCCCGCAGCGCGCACGCGTCCGCTGCTCAACCCTCTGTGTACATGTGACTGATTGATAACACCGCCTGCTGGAGCAGCAACCTGCTTGCTCTTATAGCGGCTGGATCAGCCAGCTCTTTGTTACTGTTACAAGAAAATAAGCGAGCAACCGTAACGAATGGCTTTGCTGAAGAGCATTGCAGTGTGATTCTCTTACTGTGATGGCTTCTACTTTGAAAAGAATTCGACCAAGCAATCCTGTGTAATATTATGAGAAACTACCACAGTGCGTAATACAGAGTTTATTTTTTATTTTTTTATTTTTTTGCCAGTTGCTTTACGTCGCACCGACACAGATAGGTCTTATGGCGACGATGGGACAGAGAAGGGCTAAGAGTGGGAAGGAAGCGGCCGTGGCCTTAATTAAGGTACAGCCCCAGTATTTGCCTGGTGTGAAAATGGGAAACCACGGAAAACCATCTTCAGGGCTGCCGACAGTGGGGTTCGAACCTACTATCTCCCGAATACTGGATACTGGCCGCACTTAAGCGACAGAGTTAATTTTAGAGGGCATTATATTAATATTTTGGAAAATACTTAGTAATCCAGTCCGTGGTGAAAGCCATAGTCCGCCTCTGTGGTGTAGTGATTAGTGTGATTAGCTGCCACACCGGAGACCCTAGTTCGATTCCCGGCTCTGTCATGAAATTTGAAAACGTGGTTCGAGGAATGGAACGGGGCCCACTCAGCCTTGGGAGGTCAACTGAGTAGAGGCAGGAGGGAGGGGGGGGGGTGTTCGATTCCCTTCTCAGCCATCCTAGAAGTGGTTTTCTGTTTTTTACCACTTTTCTCCAGGCAAATGCCGGGATGGTACCTAACTTAAGGCTTGTCTTCTATGTCTATCCCTTCAAACCTTCCCATCACCTAAAGGCCCCTCTTCAGCATAGTAGCCTGGGTGAGGGACTGGTCCTCCTCCCCGGTTTTATCCCCCGAACAAATGCCTCACGCTCCAGGACACGGCCCTTGAAGCGGTAGAGGTGAGATCCCTCACTGAGTCCGGGGCAGAAACCAACCCTCGAGAGTAAACGAATTAAATAAATAGCAAATAATCTTTCTCAAATGGGCCTATAGGCCAGCCTCCGTTCCAGTCCTTCATTCTGTGATTGCACCCCAGAATAGACATAACAAAAGCACATTCACGCCATAAGTGCATGGGATTATTGACCACAATATCACAAGCACCTACAATAAAACCTCTTTAACAACAGTATCTGATGAGGATCTTCATATTTCCCATTTCTTTATACGGATGCAATTACTAGTATTGGGTGCTACTTAGCCGAGAGGATAATGGTCACACGCAAGGATATGAGTTCGATTTCCAGTCGGTAGGTGGAGAAATGAGACAATATCTCTATTCAGGAAAGACACGTGGCTTTGGAATTTACTCGGCCTACAACAGAAATGAATATCTGGTTTACTCTTGGCGACAAAGGCACCCGGGTTTAGAATTAACCATTCTATCCTCACTTACTTACGAGTTGTGGAAACTTTTACCTTCTACTTGTTCACCAGTTTCACGGCATGGAAGCAGTTGGTTGGCTTTAAATTTCTACTGCTAATATTGTTCGTAATTGCTTCCAATAGTCCGGTGCTTTGGCTGAATTGTCAGAATATTGGTCTTTGGATCACAGGGCCCTGGGTTCGATCCCCGGCCTGGCCGGCGATTTGAATCGTCTCTGATTAATTCCTCTAGCTCGGAGGCTGGGTGCTTGTGTTCGTCTTAACACACATCTTCAAATACATCACACGATAAGCCATCATCGATACACTCAATAATGAGTACATCCTTCCACATATGGTTGGCGTCAGGAAAACATCCCGCCGTTAAACTATGTCAAATCCATTCAAAGTGTCGACCCTAGGTGTCTGGAAAAAGACCAGGAAAGGAGAAGATGGTAAAAAATGTACAAATATTGATTACGAAAACAGTATTTCCAACGTTAAAAATTATGTAAAGCACAACGTCGTAGTATTGAGAAACCCATTCCACATTAAATTGATAATTTTTTAAGCAATAGAGATTAAAGTCTGTGAGTTTGAAAACTTGTTTAAAATATTTAGGGCTATGGCATATTAAGGGTTTATTATGATCGGATGGCGCGTCCTCCTTTTACGGAGTTGAAAATGTTTAAGAAAAATCTAGGTAAAAATTTGATGGAGCATTTGCCACCTGGGCAACAGCCCTAAATTCAGATCATTGATGATTGAGATTGAGAGTTGTCCATAGAAGTCCGAAAAAAAGTTATTTTTCGTTTCAATTAAAATAGCTACATCACTGGAACATAACAAAAATAGAGCCAATCTCCGTTAAAGGCATAACGATTGGAGCAATAATTTGGTGTGATTAGGTTGCAGATTGGTCCACATGTTCATTTTTATTGACTTTAATCTGAAGTTCCCGTACTTTTGAATCTAACTGCAGGGGCTTTGGACATTGTAGGCCATTATGTTATATTCATTTTTCCAGGGTGGTAATGTTTGAGCATCTGAGACAAGGAAGTTCCCACTCCCTCGCCGCCTCCTTTATGATTATATTCCCTCTCATCCTTTAAGTGTTCGGTCCTTCATGCGTTTCTTTTCATTTCGATGATCAACTTTATTATCTCCCTCATTAGAAGGGGCAGATGATCTCGCCTTTATGGACTTTACAAGGACAACATCACTACAGACACCAAAAACCAAACCCCATGGCACTACAGCCCTTGAAGGGCCTTGGCCTACCAAGCGACCGCTGCTCAGCCCGAAGGCCTGCAGATTACGAGGTGACGTGTGGTCAGCACAACGAATCCTCTCGGCCGTTATTCTTGGCTTTCTAGACCGGGTCCGCTATCTCACCGTCATATAGCTCCTCAATTCTAATCACATAGGCTGAGTGGACCTCGAACCAGCCTTGAGGTCCAGGTAAAAGTCCCTGACCTGGCCGGGAACCGAACCCAGGGCTTACGGGTAAGAGGCAGGCACGCTACCCCTACACCACGGGGCCGGCACTACAGACACCACTAAACAATATTTCTATGTCAGCGAACTTCGAGTTAGTGAATATCTCCATCAGAATTGGCTTTCACAGGATCAATAATTGTAATGTTATTGTATTTTACGTCCCACTAACTACTTTTGGTGGATTTCGGAGACGCCGAGGTGCCGAAATTTTGTCCCGCAGTTCTTCTTTTATACGCCTATAAATCTACCGACACGAGGCTGATGTATTTGAGCACTTTGAAATACCACCGAACTGAGCCAGGATCGAACCTGCCAAGTTGGGGCAGAAGGCCAGTGCTAACAGGAACACGGTCAGGTCACAAAATAACTTTAAATTTAAATAAGTTTTGCTTGAAACATTTCAAAATAGGTAAAGCTGACTGTTTCCAAAATATCAGCAAGAAACTATTTCAGTCCTCCTCTTAACCTCCCTTCCTTCTTTGAATATTGTAATGACATTAAGCTCTGGCTGCGTGATTTGGGTCACGTAGTTGTCAGCCTACATTCGGACAATAGTGGGTTCGAACCACACTGTTGGCAGCCCTGACGATGTTTTTTCCGTTGTTTCCCATTTTCACACCAGGCAAATTTTGGGGCTGTACCTTAATTAAGGACACGGTCCCTTCCTTCCCGATCCTAGACCTATCCCACCGTCGGCATAAGACCTATCTGTGTCAGTGTGACGTAAAGCAAAATTATATTTTAAAAAAAAAACAGACAGACAAACAGAACCGAGAAAATGGCTACGCGGTTTGGGTCGCGTAACTTTCATCTTGGATTGGGCAACCCTTAAGATGGCTTTCCGTTGTTTCCAATTTTCACAGCAGGCAAATGCTGAGGCGTACCTTAATTAAGGCCACGGCAGCTTCCTTCCCACTCCTAGGCCTTTCCTATCCCATCGTCGCCATAAGACCTACTTTATGAGTCGGTGCGACGTAAAACAAATTGTAGAAAAACCTTTTTTTATGACACTGAAAGCTTTTGAGTCAATTACCTTTCTCATTATCCACACACAAAATGTAATTTTTTAATAGAGATTATATCTCGTTGTAGGATTAGTTTGGAAATGTACGAAGTAATAAACCAGCGAAAGCAATTGGAACGTGCCATAGAATTGCTAACCGTAACTTTCTGACGTTCTATAAAAATGAGTGTAGTCCATTATAACTGACAGGTGGCACAATGCTAAGTACCTTGGCGCACCACCTATCTCCCTAACTCTTTTTGTTCTTCTTGACAATCTTCCTGGTAATGATATAAGGAACTACTCAAGGCCAGCGTGTACGCTTCAGGACAGAAGTTAAAAGTCGTTCTGATAGTTCTTACTGAGAAGAATACAATACGCAAAAAGATATATAACTTATATTGATGCGTTCATGGCCCAGGGTATTTAATAGTCATGAAACAGTTGGATTTATGCTGTGTGGAGGAAACAAACTACAAGGAAACTTCTCGTTGCACGAACATTTTGCACAACTTCCCTAGAAGAGAAATTAGAATTTCTGATTTCCTTGGTTAATTCTCGTACTCGTGCTCTACGGAGTCTTTCATTTTTACGCCCCTCATGGCTATTCGCTTTCCTTTGCCTATATCTTCATTCTTATCTTCCTTTTCTCCTCTGATTAATGTTACGAGGAGTTAGTCGCCTAGTCGTCGTACGCTACTTCTCGTTACAGCAATAACGACTACCACCACCGCCACTAAATCAGTTATCAATTTTTTCTTTCCTACCTTCTTCGTAATTACGAGGGTTGTAAATAAATTATTGGCGATATTAATAGAACGCAATATTTAATGAACTAAGAAGTACAATTGCATTATCTTCCTTCTCTGCAGTCACCTGCAAAGTCTATTACCTTTTGTCAAATGTCGAAAAGCCGTTGACAAGGCGTTCTCTGTTGATGACAGCGACGGAGCGTCCTACTGCGCGGAGTACAGATGCCACGTCAGCAAATCGGCAGACTCGGACGGGTGCCTTCAACTTCGGAAAGAGCACTCATGCCTGATGAGAACGGAGGATGTTCCAAGACCTCCCGATGCAATAAGAGCTTGACACTGTTTGCGACATGACAACGAGCGTCGTCGTGCAACACGATAGGGGGATCGTCTCCCAATAAAAGTGGACGTTTGAGCTGCATAGCCGGACGCAGGTGTCGCTCAAGAAATCGTCAATAGTAGTCACTGTTGACGGTTTGTCTCTCAGGCACAGCATGCGTAAGAATAACACCCCAATCAGCATAAGCTTCACCCGACTGGGTTCCTGTCAAAATTTCTGTGGACATGGCGAACCTGAGTAACGCCATTCATTCAAATGACACTTAAATTCAGGCTCGAAGGCTCGTGCCCCCGTCTCATCAATGGCGACAATGCGCTGAAGAAATATGTCTCCTTCGTTGCGGAATCTGTCCACGTGGATGCCAGTGCCATTTATGTACGTCGGTGAGTTGATGTGGAACACCAACGGGACGCAATTTCTTCATGTTAAGACATTTCGTCAGTACGTGCCACACCGTTTAATGACTGAGACTAACCTCTACGGATAATTCCTGGACAGCCCATCGATGGTCTTCGGAAACGAGACCACTCATGATGTCAATCTCATCTTGAGGAATGGACGGCCGACCTGTGCGGTGCAAATCCGCGGTCTCATTCTGACCCGCACGAAACGCCTTGATCCATCGTGCAACCGTCCTATACGGTAATGCATTCTCGCCACAGGCTTCACGTAATCCTCGACAACATTCTGATACAACGGCAACCTCGATTTGAATCCACGAACACTGATCACTTTTTGTAAACATGCTTTAGAGCGGTGAAATCAACACTCTTCACCACACAGCAAGTACACTTCCAACTGGATGCCCGTCCAATGCACACTATACATAGACAACAGCGCCACCTGACTGTTCCCATATCCGATCTCCTGGGAGTGTCTGGACTACGTTTGAAAATCCGTTATTTTTACAGCCCTCGTACGGTATGTGAGTTCGTCACTAATGTTAATTAAGCCCAGTTTTGCGGCCGGATACCCTTCCCGACGCCAACCCTGTTCAGAAGGACGTATTCAATATTGCTTGTTTCTGCGTTGCTTGATAGTGTGATGCCTTGTACGTATATGGATATGAGCATTAAAACGATCGCAAACACCCATCCTCCCAGCTAGAGGAATTAACCAAAGACGGATAATATCCACGGCCCTGTCGGGAATCGAATCAGGGACCCTCTGAATTGAAGACCACTACGCTGACCATTCAGCCTAGAGGACAGAGCAAAGCAAAGCAAAGCAAAGCAAAGTTATCTCCGTACAGGCCATGAAGGCCTTTGGAGGGGTGGAATGTAAAGGCTTCAACCATCCGTAACCTTGGTGGGGTAGAGTGGTTAACTCTACGCCCGGTCGCCTTTGCCTCTAGGAATTAACTTGGTACTCATTTTTAATGTAGTCTGAGTGAATCTCATGGCCACTTGCACCTGCGGAAGTGGAAATCTCGTTTCTTAAATTTTTCGTCTTCCTAACGGAGAATCGAACCCACGTCCTTCCGGGTGAAACATCACGCCTTTACCACCTCGGCAGGCTGCCAATGCCAAGGAGACAGACCATATCAGTACTCAATACAAGGTGGGAAAAACAGAATCTTTCCAAATCCTCATTAATTTCATTCTGTCGAAGTCAGATATGAAAAAGAGTTTGCGTTGATTGAAAGCTCTGGTATAGAGCAGGCCTACAACAGTAAAATGTAATTTCCCCTGAGTGAATACGAACACTAGTGCAACCGCTAACTACTCCTAGGACCGCCCGACCGCCCATTGAGTTGTGATAGTAGTAGGTCCTGGCCCATACATTTGCCACTCCTTGTCTTAGTCTACCATCTCTAAGAACCGACCATACCTATTGCCATATGGCTGCCCGCTTCAGTGTGATTCCTAATGTGTATGATACAAAGTCAGACAGGAAAGACGAAAAAGGAACTTTGCATGTATCTCTTCACTGGGATTCAAAGTTCACCAATTACCGGTTCGTTTCATAGGTCTTGTTATTTTTCATATTTTTTTACAATTAGTCTAACGTCGCACCGACGCGGACAGGTCTTATGGCGACGACGGGACAGGAAAGGGCTAGGAGTGGAAAGGAAGTGGCCTTGGGCTTAATTAAGGTACAGCTCCAGTATTTGCCTGGTATGAAAATTAGAAACCACAGAAAATCATCTTCACGGCTGCGGACAGTGAGGTTCGAACCCACTATCTCTCGAATGCAAGTTCGCAGCTGCGCGCCCCTAACCGCACGGCCAACTCGCTCAGTCACAGGTCCAAAGCTCCAGGGAGGTAATTATAAGAAAAAGATCCAAGGTAGGTGTGTTGTGGACTTAAAAAAGCAAGTGGTTTGAAGGATGTATGTCATGCAGTCAAATGTGTCTCCTTAATCACCATTGGATAATCGGTTCTGGATCGTTTCCCGGTACCACTTCTCTTTAGCTGCTTCGATGGATCAGCAGTAAAGATCCCGACTCGCGAACCCAAAATAGCGAGTTCTATCTCGTCTGGAGTATATGTTTTCGGGAGAACGGTGAATAATCCAGATATTCTACTGTGTATTGTAAGTGTCGACATGTTAAAATCCTCTAGTGTTATTCTTAGCGTTCATTCGACAAAAGGACTCAGTTAGAACAACAATTCAGCAAAGTGGAGCTCTGTCTTTGTTACCAATTGACAGTGTAATCCAAATGTCGAAATTGGTATACAGGCCACCTAAATGGCACCATTTCAGAAGTTCAACAACCGGTTAATGTATGTCTGCCCCCTAGTCCCATGTCCTAATATGGGGTCGAGGATGAGGTGAGATGAAATTACATGCATGTTTCTTTCGGACCCTAACCTCAGTTGAGGAGCCAATGAAGATGAAACGAATGACGGTGAATGATATTGCGTAGAGAGGTGGTAGGAATCAGCTGTGGCCTATGAATAGCAACTGTCCCGGCATTTTCCTGGAAATGAAAACGGAAAACCACAGAAAACCATTCTCAAAACAGCCGGCGGTGGGACTTGAACCCACACGTCTCGAATGCAGAGCTTGGCTCCATAGCGATAGCGGGTTCATATGCGCGACCATTCAGTTCGATCCCAACAACCCGTTAGTAAAGGTTTTTTTTTTTTTTTTCAGTTTTCTTTACGTCGCACCGACACAGATAGGTTTTTGGTGAGTATGGGAAGGAAACGGCCATGGCCTTAATTAAGGTACAGCCCCGGTATTTGCCTGGTGTTAAAATGGGGAAACCATGGAAAACCATCTGCAGGGGTGCCGACAGTGGAGTTCGAACCCACTATCTCCCGGATGCAAATTCACAGCTGTGCGCCCGTAACAGCATGGCCAACTTGCCCCGTTATTATTATTATTATTATTATTATTATTATTATTATTATTATTATTATTATTATTATTATCATCACGCCTCTCTACCTTCCTCTTTTCTCAAAACAAATCGCTATAAATCTTAGTTCTGCAAGTAGTTTAAGAAAGTCATGCGTGAGAAACTAAGAAAAATATCTCTATTGTTAAAATTGTGTGATACAGTCGATAATTTTCCATTATGAAGTATATCATGTGTAGTACCTACTATAAGTCTGCTTTGTTTCTTTCTTAATTATAATTCAACTCATCCAAATATATCTTCTGCTAATATGTATTACCTTTTATTGTATAATAAGGAAAGTGGAAAAGGAATAAAGAAAAATACGTTAAAAAAGAAGAATCGTACCCAAGCTTTTATGAAAATCACCACTACACTTTTCACATCTCCTTGCATTATTGCCTCTAAAAAATCTTTTCGTTCAAATACAGTCCAGTTTGGTCAATTTTTTAAAAATATAGTAAACTTAATCATAGACAAGCGATTAGTATTTGTGGAAGATTATACCTGTGGTTAATTCATCCAACAGCTGAGTAAGGATGTTTCTCAGGTAAAACACTACCTCCCCGAAGACCGAACGTGTGGGCAAATGTTTTGTGCTCTTGACAGCACGTGCCACTTCCCATCTGCTGCTCTCACCATAATGGGGCGTGGACTACCAGGGTCATTAGCTCATTCTTAGATACAGTTTCTAGCAGACGGGAGACGGGGCAGCCCTCGTCCGTCACGCAGCCAAGGGAAGTTAAAGGAAATGTGAATGTTGACTCGATCCTCTTCTATTGCAGGGCGCGTGTACGAACGGCGAGTACTGTACACTCAAAATCTTTAGTATCTCGGAACCAAAAATGTTCATTTCAGGCAAGAAATCAGTGCAGCCCTCAGAACCACCCAGTACCTGCTTACACACACTCTCTCATTGGTCACATCCATCAGACGCGTTAACACATGGGACTGTACATACTGCGTTCTTGTAGCAGACTCAGAAGAGTATCCATAGGATACGCCGCTGGAGTGCTTAAACCAGTCGTTCGTTAACATTTACAGCTTACGTTCCCCTTTGTAAGTTCTGCAAATCACATTCACACCCATACTATTATTAGTCGACCACCTGTGACAATAAAGTTCGGTGAATGAAGTCAGAACGGTTGATCTGGCAACACTGGCGACACACAACGCTGCACCTGCGTAGCAGCAGATTTTGACCACCTGCTCTCAACGTTCAGTTGAACATCTTGTGTGTGCCGTGTAAGACCTGTTTGACGCAGTGCGTGTTTAGTGCGTTGGTTCTGAACTGCGAATAGGAACATGAACGACCCAAAGATCAATGTACAGTTTTGTTTTAAGCTTGACAAGACACAGAGAGAAACGCCTGCGATGCTGGTACGTGTTTATGAGGATCAAGCACTGTCCTAGAAGTGTGTATACGAGTGGTTCACCCATTTTCGAAGAGGCCGGGGAAGTTATTTCTGACAACCGCCGTCAGTGACGAAAACATTGAGAAGGTGAGGACATTAATCACGAACGATTGGCGATTAACTATGCACATTATAGCGGATGAATTGCAGATTAGCCGTGAATCCGTCTTGTACCACATCACTTGACTGACGATCAGAAGCAGGCACGTTTAGAGGCTTCACAGGATTTTGTCGAAACGGTTGATGCGACACCATATTTCTTGAACTGTATTGTCAATGAGGATGAAGCCTGGTGTCTCAGGTATGACCCTGAAACGAGACGGCAAAGCATGGAATGGCGTTCTCCGGGCTCCCCTCGTCAGAAAAAGGTCAGAGCCGAAAAGTCACGCATCAAACTCGCTTTGAAAGGAAAGAGATTTGACCATATTCCTGACATCCAACGAAACGTGACGAGGCTTTTGAACACCATCTCAAAGGAAGCCTTCTTGCAAAGTGTCCAGGACATGTATCGTCGATCTCAGCAGTGCATAGTTATGGGAGGGGACTATTTCGAAGGACAGTAAGGTCACTGGCATGCATTGTTCATCGATGTTTTGTTATTTGCTTTACGTCGCACCGACACAGATATGTCTTATGGCGACGATGGGGCAGGATGGGCCTAAGAGTGGGAAGGAAGCAGCCGTGGCCTTAATTAAAGTACAGCCCCAGCATTTGCCTGGTGTGAAAATGGGAAACCACGGAAAACCATCTTCAGGGCTGCCGACAGTGGGGTTCGAACCCACGATCTCCCGAATACTGGATACTGGCCACACTTAAGCGACTGCGGCTATCGAGCTCGGTTTCATCGATGTTGATAGTACAGAACTTTATTGTCACAGGTTGTATAAATATTTCCCCCCAGAAACATACAGTACTACAGAATGTTTAGGAATAACTGGGAAAAATTAAATAAATGAAAATAATTGCAGGAAATGTAATTACAAACCTTTACAACTTACAACTAAATTATCAGCATTCATATGCCCATCTCAGGGCTTTCTACATTTATTCCCACGATTTCCTTTAAATTTTAATTTGGCATTCGACAAGCAGCCATGCAGCCACCAAAACATCATGTATAAATGCATAAAGTACATACCATATATAAAATAGCACTATATCTAAAATACATGCAACAGATGAAATGAAAAGAATGAAAATGTAAATCTACAGCCTGTTTCCAGTCATTCGACCGGGTCAGGAATGGAATAAATGAAGCCCCCATCTAGCGGCGAGGATAAGAATTGTGCCAGCTGCCAAAGCCTGTCGCGCTCCTCTTGAGCAATGTTTAATAACTGACAGATGAAATGAAATGATATTGGAGAGTGTTGTTGGAATGAAAGATGAAAGGGAAAACCGGACTTTCCGGAGAAAACCCTGTCCCACCTTCGCTTTGTATAACACAGATCTCACATGAAGCGACCGGGATTTGAACCACGGAACCCAGCGGTGAGAAGCCGACGTGCTGCCACCTGAGCCACTGAGACTCCCAACACATGAAATAGCTCAATAAAAAGGAAATAGCCCTACAACTCATTTTATTAACTTCCCAGCACACGCAAAAAGAACCTTCGGCGATAAATTTCTCATTTAGATCTTCAGATCAGGCATGTGTAAAAACTGGACAAGTGCTTGGCAGATCTTCTTAGTAAACATATTATACTGATAGGAAAAGGGACATAAATAAGCGCCAGCTTTTCGTATTTATTCCTACGATTTGGCATGGAGTCAATGAGTTTCCGACACTTCCTTAGAAGCGTCGTTCCACAGCTGGGTGAAGTATGTCGGCTAGGTCATCAGCCCAGTTATAAAAAACCACAAAAACCAATGGCATAGCCAAAATGTGGCGTACTAGGTAAGATGAGGAGTGAGGTAGTTTGCCATTGCTTTCCTCACTGGGCCAGACAGTGCTATTGTAGCACGACTATCCTATGAGCAACACCTTTCATAACACTCAGATGCACTAGTCGTGCTCCGAATGTCATTACTCGGCACCTCCCAAACCCCAGCAGCTTCCATATTGTCACAGCATGGATGAGACTGAGACTTCGGTGGAAGCTGCACTTTGCTCTGACCTGTGCCAAGAGATGGATGCAAAAGTACTGTATCCATCAAGAAATGATAGCAGGCAGGTAGCTTTGTGATATGGAACTTCAATTCAGCCAGATCCTTTTGGTTTCAGCATCATCAATCTAGTAAGTATGGTATTCCATAAATTCTCTATTGGATTTAACTCTGGACTGCGTGGAAATCATGGATGGACTTCAACATCATGGTCATCAAACCATGTTTTAATTACTTTTTATCTGAGTGCCGGCGCATTATCTTGCTGAAAAATTCAACTTTCACCAAGGAGATTAGTGAAGGATGTCAGCATCACTGGTGGCATTTCACAAGACTGTGCAGTGTTGACGGACTACTAACAATTCTCAACTCCTTAGGGCCTTCAGACGTATTGGAGCCCCGCATTATAATCGCTCCTCCACCCTGCTGACGTCGGGAATTGCATAAATGCAGGCAAAATCTCCTGTCTTCGTGCATCAAACTGATTGTTATATCTTCGGAAGTAACTCGTAGAGAGATTTCTCTAAGAAAACAACACATCTCCAAGCTTCTTTCAATCAGTGACAATCCTACCTACAAAACTCCAAGCGTTATTTCCTGTGCACTCTAGACTAAAGAGGTTTTCGAAGGGCATACGAAGACTCCATTATTGTTTCATGAAATCTTGACGAAACTTGTTAAAACGAATATTAACATCGTGGTCGTTCTTTAAATTGGGTGCACAGATGATCACTCAGACGGCATCAGAGGCAAAATTTAAACAAAATAAGAGCGCCTTTCTTTCTCATGATTGTCTTTCCTTTATCCCCCACAATTACAAACAAATCAATCCAGTCCCACATTGACACAAAATTTGTCTAATTTATTTTCATGCCTTGGCCTGAGTAGCTACATCCAACGTATGTCTGTACACTGGAGATTTCATGTACATAACTTTTGATTTGTTAAAGTTATGAATATCTTATCTTAAATGAATGAAGGGTTTTAATTATTTGGCCCTTTCACCCGGATGATGGCGGTAATAATAATAATAATAATAATAATAATAATAATAATAATAATAATAATAATAATAATAATAATAATAATAATAATCGTATGGCCTCAGCTACCGTGTGCAGACATTTCAATTTGATGCCATCTGGCTGTCTGCTCGTCAATTTCGACGTTCCGTTTTACTCTAGGCCCACTAGATGACAGACCGAGTAAACCGAAACTCACTTGGGCCTCTATGGCTGAGATTTAATGAATTTTGTCGGGTAAACACCAAATGTGTCACCAGAGATCTTTTGCATGCCGACATCGTACGACATGGAGTGTCGAATGGACTTTTTTCCGCCCTTCGAAAATCCGACTACCTCTGCCGGGTTTGAACCCGCTATCTTGCGATCCGGAGGCCGACACTCTACCATTGATCCACAGAGGCAGCTTTGATGGCGGTGACGTGGCGTGACGTGGCGTGACGTGGCGTGACGTGGACTCGACAAGATATCGAAGGCGTTAGGGAGCCATGCTGATCCATGAACACCGCACAACCTCCCATAATGTACAGAGATTGGTGGAAGTAACGCCCAGGGCGTGCGATGCGCCGGTGCATTGTCATGCTACGAGGAAAGTTTCCCTGCGGGGTGTTCGAGGCGAACAAATAGGTGGACATAATCAGACAGCAGGTTCCCGTAACGTTCGCTGGTGAGGGACGTTGGCAGATAGATAAGGAATCCCACAAGGTGAAAATAAACTCTACCGAAACACAGGCACCAAGCGTCAGCCAAATTTGATAATTTCACTATTAACAATGTCCCATTGACCTGGACCAACAAAATAAACCATCTTGGCCTAATAATGGACCACAGTTTGTCCTGGAGGTCGGTCGGCGGATGCAGAGTAGGCCTCGGCCACAAGTGGCCACGACTGTTCCGTGGTCCAACAGCTCTGCACTCCGACCGGCTAACCAAGCAGAGGAGGGGTGGCCATGGCTCTACCATTGTTCTAAGCCTCTGTATTCGGGAGACGGAGAGAGGCTGGTCCTCACTGTCGGCTGTCCTGAGAATGGTTTTCCTTGGTTTTCCATTCTCCTGCCCTAAGGCGAATGCCGGAACAGTTCCTACTACAGGCCACGGCCGCCAACCCTCTCCTATTCTCCGCACATGTCCTGCTCTGATACAAATATCCTGGCCTGAGAGACGGCATTACCGTCTAGAGGCCCACCTCCACCTTCAGGGGAGGAATGAAAACAATTCAATAGTAGTAGTAGTGTCCTGGAGGTACAATACAGAACAAGCCTTATATGTTGCATGGAAAATGCTTCTTGCGGCAGAGCTTTCAAGGATTTTTTTTTTCCCTATAATTTGGCATACATGCCAAAAATACTCATATATTTTTTTGCAGTCAGGTGTAAAATATTGGAGATATATTTTTTTTCAATTTTTCAGTATTTATTCAATGTCCGGCTCCATGGCTAAATTTTTATCGTGCTGGCCTTTGGTTACAGGGGTCCCGGGTTCGATTCCCGGCAGGGTCGGGAATTTTAAGCCTATGTGTGGTCTTCACCATCATTGCATCCTCATCACTATGCGCAGGTCGCCTACAGGCGTCAAATCAAAAGACCTGAACCTAGCAAGCCGAAGTCTTCGGACACATCCCGGCACTAAAAGCCATACGCCTTTCATTTCATTATTTATTCAATACCCAAAAATCTAGTTTTGTGTTATTTCAGGAGTAAAAATATTTAGGTAATATTCAACTGATATTAAAATGTAGTACTCCTTTTGGTTCTTGTACATATTCAAACATTCTTTGAGAACTTCAGGTGAATCTGAAAATAACTCTATCGCAAGGTGCATGTTATGCAAACAGCTGGAAATGTTTTAAGAGAGATAAAAGAAATTGAACGTTTTAAGAAACATACTTGCTATAAAACTGGTCTGGACTATGAGTTACTCCGTCAGATGTCCTTCTCCTCTTACACACAGCGGCATACTTGAAATGGTAGTCCGAAAGAACTTTGAAGCTAATTTTGCCTGACCGCATGCGCGAAAGGGCGTGGGCTTATTCTATATACGGCGTACCGCTATCTTTTAAATTCCGCATTTAGAGTTTTAAAAATGGTCTTAGGGAAAAAATTAATAGCGGGATTTTAAAGCGGAAGAATTAAAAATGTTTAAGTTAAAATTGAAAATTATATTTTTGGTAAAAAATTGCAAAATTTCAGTCACGACTTCCCTTAAGGGCCAACGGCCGTAGCCGTGTTGAAACACCGGATCCCGTGAGATCTCCGAAGTTAAGCAACATTGGGCGTGGTCAGGAGTTGGATGGGTTGCCACGCGCTGTTGGTGGGGGGTAAGGGAATGGAGGAGCGGAGAGGAACTGGCCACCCTACCGCACGTAAACTCCGGCTCAGGAGCACCTCTGCGGAGGTTCGGACCTGCCTTCGGGCAGAATAACCCTTACCCTACTTCCCTTAAGGGGAGATTGTAATTTGTATACTGACAAAGTTAAATTTGTCTCATTTAGGTATATTTATCTCAAGAACTGCGCATTATAAGAAAGGAAAATGTTAGTGGTTGGTAAAGCATTATTGTCTCTTCCAAACACCATTTTTGTAGCTAGATATTTTGAATAAAGTGTTTATTTAGAAATCATTTCGTAAGTTATTAAAATATCCATGTTTTTCAACTTAATTAATTGATAATTTCCAAACTATTTAACTCAAGTTCTTAAAAAACTGCATAAATGATCTTATGCTTATCCTTTGTAATATGTATAATTGGCATTGCCTTAAGATGGTTAGTTTCTGAGAAATTGGTAATTATCAATTAATTAAATTTCAAAATAGGGATTTTTCAATAATTTACGAAGTACAAAAATGGCGTTTGGAAGAGACTATAATGCTCTATAAGCCACTAAAATTTTTCTTTCTTATCATGCGTAGTTCTTAAGATAAATGTACCTAAATGAGACAAATTTAACTTTGTCAGTAAAGAAAGTACAATCTCCCCTTAAAAGAATATTTTCCTACCATATGTCAGGCCTACTCTGCTGTATAGATGTGAGAATTGGGTCTATATTCCCAAAACTCCACATATTTTCCTGAACAAAACAGTGATAATGGTATCTAGAGCCCCAAAACTGAAATCTAATAAAAAGATATGACATGAACTCCGCTTATTTGATCTCAGATAAATAAAATTCTAAAGATGACCAAATCTAGAATCGTCCATAGCCACTCTTAAAACACGTTGAGGACCAAGAAGCCGAACAAACGATTCAAACATCGAGGCCCTTTGCTCACTTATAATCTCTTTTTAAATAGGAAAAGAACAAATCTGGTCTAAATTTAAACCAAATAGAAATTCGGTTGGTTAAGAAGTGAGGTTCTACACGCACCCGCTCTAATACTCTGGCATTAATTTTTAAAATTAAATTCTGCGAAGAAGGGGTTTCTTTTCCTGAGGGTAAGCAAAATACCACCTCTCAGCCTGATCAAGTGCAGTAAAGAGAGAGTTTTCACAATCACCGAGTATTCTCGGAAACAGATGAGTAAAAGGGCATAGTTTTTCGTTCTGGGACTCTCATTTACTTGCCCTCAACAAATTAAAAAAAGTCTCACGTGAACTGCCCTCATACGAAGATACCGCCACCACCGGTTGAGTTGTAACTTACTGGCAAGAAGGACCCATTGGTTCATGTGGCGGGTAAAAAAAATGAAATGGCGTATGGCTTTTAGTGCCGGGAGTGTCCGAGGACAAGTTCGGCTCGCCAGATGCAGGTCTTTTGATTTGACACCCGTAGGTGACCTGCGCGTCGTGATGAGGATGAAATGATGATGAAGACGACACATACACCCAGTCCCCGTGCCAGGGAAATTAACCAATTAAGGTTAAAATTCCCGACCCTGGCGGAAATCGAACCCGGGACCCCTGTGGCCAAAGACCAGCACGTTAACCATTTAGCCATGGAGATGTGGCGGGTAACGTGTACCAACTGGTACCTGGACTCATCTGACCAGGGGAGCTTCCTCCGTACTATGTGCGTGAAAAGACGGTGTTCCTTTGCCCATATCGGGCATTGTGCTTTCTGACGTGCGAGAGCAGAGATACCACCCCTGTGAGATGATGACTCGTGAATCCTATTATGAGAAGAAGGTTCTCGATTGCGTAGCTGCTCTTGGTTTGTTGTTTTCCAGCGCTGTTCAACTGTGATCTACTGCGCTTTAGGCCCATCTATCACGTCTTACCGTCTGAGCGATCCGATGGTGAGCATCATCGACACGTTGTAATCCACGGCAGTTGAGCCTGGTGGTAGTGGTATGGGTATGCACGCACTCATGGAACACTCTTGACACGGTGGCCCGTGGAAAGCCCAGTGTCTACACGGCTTCGGAGATGGAATGGCCCATACGTCTGGCACCGATAATCTGGACGCAGTCAAATCCGCAGAGACCTCGTGTCTTGCCAATCCTATGGTCTACTGTTACTCACACGGCCAGTGTGAGGTATAACGACATCGCATTCAGGTGTCACGCCATGCCGTTACATTTACCGGCCCGACCATAGCGCCATTTTGCGAAAATGCAGTTTTCTCTAACTAAAATGCTCATCAGTGTAATTAATCAGTATATGGACAAAAGCTGACATACTACTTCGTAGGGGTGTCCCTAAACATTCTGTAGGGACCTGTATTTTTTTAGAATAGCCTGATATAATAATAATAATAATAATAATAATAATAATAATAAGGAAATGAAATGTCTTATGGCTTTTAGTGATCCCAGGACGGGTTCGGCTCGCCAGGTGCAGGTCTTTCTATTTGACTCCCGTGGGCGACCTGTGCGTCGTGATGAGGATGAAATGATGATGAATACAACACATACACCTAGCCCCCGTGCCGTAAGAATTAACCCACTAAGGTTAAAATCCACAACCCGGCCGGGAATCGAACTCGGGACCCTCTGAACCGAAGGCCAGTACGCTGACCGTTCAGCCAACGAGTCGGACATAATAATAATAATAATAATAATAATAATAATAATAATAATAATAATAATAATAATAATAATAATAATAATAATAATATACCGTTGTTCGCTGGTTCGAGCCTCGTTGATCGAAAAAATCCCGTGGCTATAAAAAGACATCAACAGTCACGTAAAACTATGCATTTGCTTTAGAGGAATTAACCAAATGCGACTGAGATCCCCAAGTTGGCCGAGAACCGAGCCAGGAGCTCTCTTAACCGAAGGCTGCTGCGCTGACCATTTAGCTAAGGAGTCCGACAAAGCTTAGGAATAGATTTTGTAAAATAGAGCAACTCAGTGGCACTATCCGTTAGCCGGTTGCCCATCTGTTCCCAAGATTGCGAGTTCTATCCCAGCTTAGGTTGATGGGTATGTAAGGCGTCACTTCGGAGATTAAAATCTATATTTGGGTCATTTCGGTGAAACTTTTTTATGGCTGAAATTGAAAGGATTGAGTTTATTTTTTCTTGTCACGAAGTTATTCCGCTGAATTCAAACAATTTATCACTGTAATAATATTTTGTTTGCCAATTGTAATTTTACATTTAAATCCTATTTTTCTCCCATAATATTCTGCCAAATGTAACAAAATTTGTATGGTATATTGCACCCATCTGATCGAGCTCGGTAAAGGATGCAATATGTATCACAGCTATATTAAGAAACCTGCGTATGGAATTTTTGACTGCAGAATTTTTTCAAGTAGTAGGGATTTTTAAGTTCTAAATTTTGGAACGTAAAAATTACACAAACTTGAGTTCGATATATCTCTTTATATAAATTATCTACAGAAAAATCGATACGTAGTGCTTGTAAAAGAAGTATTGTCTACCTAATTACGAATTTACATTAACATGTTAATTAAATTTCATGAAAAATGGATTTTAAAAATGTAAAAAGAATATTTTGGAAAACTCTTAATTGTATATGAAAGAAATGTTCGTGATATCTCTACGTTTATGTAAGTGACATTACCACAAAGTTTCGTGAAAATCCATGCATTAGGTAAAAATATATTTTTATCTCCGGAGTGTCGCCTTAAAAGTGCTTGAAAGCCGCAACTCAGTGTCGGTGGCTTCCAACATATTAAAGAAATCCTGCGGGTCAAACTTCCGACACTCTGGCGTCTCGTAAAATATGTAGCTATGGAGCAACGTTAATCAATACTATGTAGCATTGATTATCATAGCTATCAGGAATAGTCTTACGTGGACGACGGCGGAAGACTGTTTCCCTTAAACACTTCACCCTCAAACTTTCTTCCATATTAGAGCTTTACTGCTCCACTTTTACGTGTGTTTTTTTGAAATGAGAAGCCAGCTCCGTGGCTATAAGGGCCTTCTTACTTACTGGCCCTGGGTTCGATTCCTGCCTCTACTATTTTGATCCTGATCCGGGAAATGAAACGCAATTTACACAGCTTCGTAAGGTCGAGTGACTAATATGAAAGGAAGGGAATCTAGTTGGAGCAACCAAGTAATACGGCTGAGAAAGTTATCATTTTGACCACGTGGCGCTCCAATACCTTAATGAATAGACCAGGAGTTCAGATGTCTTCTTCGGAAGGAGAAGGAAATTGCGCTTTCTGAAACCCTACTTATATCACTGTTTTCTCTTTTTACTGTACTGTATATGTTTTTTTCATGGGTTCCCTTCACAACGCAACGGTATACTTGAATTTCATTAGAATTCATTGTCGGTTGCGTATTAGGTTGTCAAACCACCCAGTTCGGCCTGGTACCATACAGTCCCAACTTAAACATTAAAAATAGAGAAACAACAGCAAAATACCCCGGTTTCTGTATTTATGCCCAGCACCATTTGACTAGGAGCACTTAAAACTAGGCAAATAGTATTGATTTACAGAAGAAATCGATTTCAGCCCTTGTTTTGACAGCATCGATTTATTCCCCAAACATTCGTTCTTCTGGAATGCAGTGAAGATCCGAAGAACAATTTTAAGTAAAAATGTAAGGAAAATTATAAAAGTGAATTATTATTTCTGCCTGAAGGAAGAGCTTATTTGAACAGAATGTTTGCTTTCCAAATTTGGTGATATGATGTTCTAAAAAATGGACTGAATTGTTGAAACTGTACAGATTCTTTTAATTACAGCCCATAACAAAACCGTTAACTTTATCAAATGTAGGTTGGGCAGAGGAGAGAAGCAGACTATCTACAGAATGTGTCGATAATTGTCCTTATCTCCTTTAATTATAAAACTCACTTGTTCTTGATTCTGTGACTGCATCAAAACTAGAAACGGATTTCTTTGAAAGTTTCTCGAAACGTAAACGATATCCAAATGAAGAGTATTTGTAAATTGTCAGGTATAATAATCCTAGTTGCGCTACTCCGCTATAGGCGCCACAACTAAAAATGGCTGATTTGCGTGGGCTTTGCGGTTATGCGCTCACTGCCACGAGTAACAGGCAGGCATTGAGCCAACGACATCCTTTATCTAGGACCATCCATCATTGTTTCTGTTATCAGTGTTCGGGCTACACTGGTGCCACTGAGTCTCTTCATATATATCTATATCGACACTATACCTGTAAGGATCATATTTATGGTCACACATAAGAAATTGATAATTTTGAGATGCAGTATAAGTTTAGATTATTTTTCAGGGTATTAGACCGTATAGATGTCCCGAAATATCCCAAAAAACATTCCTTCTAAATTTTAACACCGAAAGCAAAGGCTGCACCAGTATATCCAAATTATGGTGTATCCTATTTTAGATTACGGCACTGTAATCTACAGCGATATCTCAGAGAAATATAATACCAAACTCCGGCGAGTTCAGAATGCCTGTGTGCGTTTCGCCTTCAGTATTCGTAAAGACTGTCATGTGACATCTTACGACAAAGCTGCAGAGTGGCTGAAACTCAGGGAAAGACGATCATATTCGGCTGCTTGCTTACTAGTGAGAGTTTTAAAATCTCGTGCTGCCTCATATGTGTCCAAGTCCATTGTTCAGATGAGGCAAGTGCAAGTGCATCGTACAGTAAAGTGCAGCAAGTCGTTTATTGTCTCTGCCTCTCAATTATACAATGACCTTAAACTGTAAGAAATACAGCAAAGTAGTGTCAAAACACAGAACAAATATTTGGCATGCAATCGCTCCGCGGCTACTGTAACTTGCTGCCACGTGTTCAGCAACATCTTAGATAACAACGTAAGCTAAGACACGTGACTCTTAACTAAATTGAACAAATTAAGCTCCAAGTTTTAAATACCATTCATCATCTCCCTCCGTAATTTTGAGTGGTATACTGAATTTTACTTAAATCGTGTAACCATATTTCTAACTAACCCTGTAGGTACATGTCATCTACAGGATGCTGGGGGCGGACGAATGAGTGGGCATGGTCTGTCAGCAGGTTCCTGTGCTGCTCACCTCTGAGGGACGTAAGCAGATGTCCTATTACAACACAGGTAACAACCCCGTAGAAGGATAAGCCTACCACTACCACCGGCCTGAACTGTACTTTGCTGGCAACAGAGATCCATTGCCTCATGAGCCTGTCCACGCACTCGTACCTTGCCATCGGCTTGTATTAACTGGTACCTAGACTCATCTGTCCAGCTCAGGCGTCATCAAATAGTTGCTCTAGGGAGCAGGCGATAGTTGCTTCGCTCAGGACGGCTGGCTGCCGAGTGAGAAGAGAGTAGCGGACAGGAGGGTTGCATACACTGATCTCTATACATGGATCGCTCGCTGATGGCAGCTCTCCGCTGCAGGAGAAAGTACGCCAAGTTGAGCGCGCCGTCCGCCATGTTGGTGTACTCATCCTAGAGCTCTCCTTATGGGGAAGCAATGATAATATAATCAATTTTAAATCGCAATCAATGGCGCATTGCAATAATTAAAAATATAGGGACATGTTCACTCAAAGCATAAGGACATTGGGAACACCGACACGTCATTCCAAGTTCAGTAAATCTCCAGGATAGCAATAAAAATGAGTGTACAATAACGGCCGACAAATATTAACTTAGGTGCTGAATACATGCAATTAGCGATCGGTAATACAATACGAGTGAAAATCAGTTTCGGGAAACATTGCTGTAAATTTTATGCATGTATGCCACGAAATTATGCATTCTTAAGGGGAAGGAGGTATGACTGAATTTTTCGTATTTTGAGCCAAAAACTCGGTTTTTTCTTTTTATTCATACAATAATAGCCCTTTTCTACCTCTTTCAGAAAATGTTCTTATTTTAGTAATTCCAGCTTGTTTAAAGCTTGTAGAAGCCATTTAATATGAGCCCACAGGACATTTAAAAGCCCAGAACCACATCCACTTCTTCTGTAACGGCATAATGATAGTTTACTGTGTGTTTTTCGCTGGATATTCAAGTATTTCGCGACGTATTTGCCGTAGAAGTACACTTCGGCATGCTAACAGTCACTTGTTTACTACGTAATCAATACAATTACGTTATGTTAGGAAATATTGTAATTTGAACTGACGGAGAGAATGTTGTACCTCTTCCAAATAGACCTCAATTTATATCTGCTACACATGTATACTTTGATAGTTTAAATATATTATGTATTTGTATTATTTACATTTAGGAATTCGTATTTGTGTTAATCGTAGTAGTATAATACAAGCATGGCTCCCTTGTTTGTTTATATTTTACTAAAATTGCGAAGTAACATGTTGTTGCAATTCAGCGAGTGAAATATCTAAACTAGTGATTTTTCAATGATGTATTTCATCTTAATTCCTTTGTAAATGTGTAGGGTATTGCAATAAAACAGCACAGAACACCCGTGGAACTACAGTCAGGAGACCTGGCGTCACTGAACTAAGCATAAACAAAGCAAGCGCGCTCCTCGTGGTGTACTGCACCGTGCGCTCGCTGCCATCTTACTACGCCAGTCATTTTCTATTCGGCTTACTGCTACCCAAGCTACCAGCCATCCTTGTATAGAGATCAGTGGTTGCATACCATGGTGGTACTTGTAGTAACCGCACGGGAATAATGTTACCATTTGAATAATAATAATAATAATAATAATAATAATAATAATAATAATAATAATAATAATAATAATAATTTGGAGCATGGATCATGTGGAACGAACAGGATACAGATTATAATAGAGTATAATAGGGCAAGAAAATTATTCATTGACAAAGGAAAAAGACAAGAGTGTTTAATATGTCCTGAATAAATATTCACGGTTACGTAATTATAGTTGTGATATACGTGTTTTTATTGAAAGAAAATATAGGCTTGAAAGTCGTGTGGTGTGAGAATAACGTGCATCCTCACTGTACTTTAGTACGTTGTACGTCATACACTTCCCCTCCATGCTCGCTCAGCAGCTCTCGCTCCTTAACAGCGAGAAGCAAACTGGCTCCGAAGTTGTTTCGCTTTACGTTGACGCTAGCTGATTCAGATGACCCCTTTTCATGCTTTGATATTCCGATGATGGTGTTCCTTTATACAAATGGGTTTTTTTGCCTTGTGACCTGCAGTGAGCTAAGGTATCCTGCTGGGACTGTGGCTTCTGTACCCCATTACGATTAGATAGCTCTGGCTAGTATGGCAGCTCACACTTAGTTGTTGTCCAGTAGTTAATTCGCAAGTGGCCTGCTTCCCTGGGCCCGCCAATCAGCTCTTACCATCCGATCTAGCAGACGGCAACCCTTGTCATCAAGGCGATGTACACCACGGCAATTTCCAGAACAACGTAGCCTACTCACGGTTCTCTCTTGAGACGGTGGTCTGTGGAAAATCTGTGCCTGTACGACTACGAAGATGCAATACATCTGCCATCGACATTCTGGCTGCGATTAAACGCGTTGAGATGTCATGTCTTGCCCATCCTGTGTTGAACAGTTACTCATACGGCCAGTACGAGTTCTGACAACATCGCAGCTACATGTCATACCGCACTACCACATTCGCAGGGCCGATCACAGCGCCATTTTGCCAAAAAAGGTAGCTAATTCAATTTATCATCAGTGCACATAATTTATTACTTTGATAGCCAGTTTTGACATGTGATATTTTTATTATTGCTACTTATGAGATTATACGAGGACTACCCAGAAATTAAGTTTCTCTATTTTAAATAAAACACAACATAGTTACGTGAAAAACTTTATTGCAATGCGATGCAGCAACGTTGGGGCAATATTTCGATGTAAACACCAAAATTGAGACACCTGTCATATCGTGGGATCAACTGCTGTATGCCAGTATCGTAGAAGTCTGCTACCTGGGAATGGAACCAGCGTATGACGTCCGTCTTCAGCTCTTCGCCATGTGAAAAAGCTGACGGGAGGACAGGAATTTTTTGAGGTGCAAGAAAATATGAAAACCACTGGGAGCAACATTAAGACTGTACGGCGGATGATCAAACACCTCCCAACCGAACTCCTGCAGAACAGTTGCTGAGCATGGAGCCTTATATGGGTGAACATTGCCATGGATCAGCACAAAACCTACATAGAACATTCCACGCCTTTTGTTCTGAAAGGCCTTTCACCATTTCCGTAGAAACTTTATCACTGGCCGAACCTCGCAGGTGGCGGGAGAAAGAATACGAGCTGCCATTCGGAGCCACTGCTGCTGCGCTACTGACATCAGGCGGGATTTTCCGGCCAGTATACGATCGCTACGCCATAGATCGGTCGCGTATGCTCATTTTCCGGCTAAATAGGTTTGCTTCACAAGAAAAGAAGTAGGGAAACTTAATTTCTGGATGTCCTACGTACATTTGACGGCGAGATAATAGCCCCGGTCTAGAAAACCAAGAGTAATGGCCGAGAGGATTCGTCGTGCCGACCACATGACACCTCATAATCTGCATACCTTCGGGCTGAGCGGACGTCGTTTGTTATGCCAAGGCCCTTGCAGGGTTTTGCAGCATGTAGTTTGGTTTTTATAAGTCTAAACGACAATGTTTTTGTTTTTTGTTTTTTACTTTTTTTGCTTGTTGCTTTACGTCGCACCGACACAGACGGGTTTTATGGCGACGATGGGACAGGAAAGGCCTAGGAATGGGAAGAAAGCGGTCGTGGCCTTAATTATGGTACAGCCCCAGCATTTGCCTGGTATGAAAATGGGAAGCGACGGAAAACCATCTTCAAGGCTGCCGACAGTGGGGTTCGAACCCAATATCTCCCGGATGCGAGCTCACAGCTGGGCGCTCCTAACCGCATGGCCAACTCGCCCGGTGTTTTTGTTATTACGATTGTTATTTTATAGGCTAATTATTGTTATTTTCACCTTATAGTCTATTGTGGGATGTTACCATTGACCTTAAAAATAAAACTGCTGCACAGAGAGGTAGCATGTTTTACTACCCACTACATTTATTAAAGTATTATTCACAATTATTTACAAGTTCATTCGCGTTTGAGTAGACCAATTCACATTCTCACTCATTCACTCACTCGGGAGAGCACACAGCAATCAAATTCCTGCTCTCCAACAGGGCTGTCGTTGCAGAACAGTTCACGTCGTAGTTCGCCACACTGCCGCGTAATCCAGAGCACACTTCTGTGTGACACATAGGAGTCGCAATTGACGCAACACTAACTCACACCAGACCGACTGACTCTCACCAGATTTGCTCTTCATATGGGCCTCCAGAATACTCTAGTAGTTTCCACTTACAACTCATTCTGGGCTCCAGCTTCTACCAGGAACTTCTTTATGGCGAGCCACATAATCCGCCGGCGATATTGTCTTGCTCTCTGCTGGCTCGTACACATTGTTGCCTCTCGCCAGCATTGTAGACTTTCACCTATCCCCCTACACTCTCGGCCTTCAATGCCACAATATTATCATTATGTATATTATTTTTCTATAAAAATGTTTTTGCTTTATTTACTACTGTAATATTAATTTTAACAAAGTTGGTTGTTATTTTTATTATTATATTTTGTACCCATCCCGGGCATATCTGGGCAACAATTATATAATTCGGCTTCACAAACAAATATATAAATGGAATTCCTGGATAAGAACCTTCGGAAATCACTTCCCGGGGCTCGGAGTCCCTTCCGCCCTACTTTCATTGTGTCAACGGCTAAAGCTCAGAAGCATACGGGCAATGGAATGTTCGTAAAAGAAAAATAGGCACTACATTAAATATAACGAAAGTAGGGTTCTCTATAATGTAAGAGGAATACATTAATATTATTAAATGAGAAGAATCTTTGTTAAGAATTGTACCGGGCGGTACCCCTCCACGCCGCTAATTTAAAATGTGCGCCAGTTGAAACTCCTCTGCTGGAGGAAGTCTGAACTTTATTCACGGTATTAATTTTCAAGTTTCTCAGAAGATGTCACTACGTGGAAAGTTTGGAGTTTTTGAACTGTGCCACTTTTGATGTATTTTTGTTTTACCGGTAGTAAGAAGTGTGAACTTTCTCTTCTAGAGGACACTACTGAAAAACTACAATGGTGCACCCTAGTGCGATGTGAAAGAACTGCCTTTTGGAGAATTTTTTTTCAAAAGTTTGTTTCTTGTTAAATTTCTTTCTGTTATTGTTTAAGTTGGCTGTATACCCCTCTCTTTCCCCTTGTTTTGTATTTAGCCAATCCCGAATTTCTTTAATTAATTTCTGACCAATCTGATGTATCTTCCCCCAACTTGAATATGCTGCTTATCCCGAACCAATAAAGTGTTTGTGGGAGGGTGTTTTCTTCCCTGAAACGCCTCGAACTTTCCGCGAGAGTATATAAACTGCTGATTTTAGGGCCTCGGTGCCACTTCTGTTCCATCTTTTCGTGTGTAAAGTACATAGCAGGGGGCGGGAAGCGCCTCTTTCTTCGGCGGCAGTCAACAACCAGGTAATGGCCGATTAATAACTTCTTTCTTTGCTAGTTCAGCAGTTTAACTCTCGGGGCGGGTCCGAAGTTTTTCCGTAATGTAACCTTCCTCAAAATGTAAAGAAACTTAGTATCTATTCTATCTTTTAACTGCATATCGGGATAGAGAGTGCTTAACCCTCTCGAGCTCCCACTCATATTGCTTTGAGGTGAACTTATTTCTCACAACCGATTCTTCCTTAATGTAATGTAAATTGTTCTTTTCTAAAGTCACCTCTGTAGTAGGGGATTAGCCCTTGCATCAGTGGCCTAGAGCCAAATTAGGTTTTGAAACAAATACATCAGGCGTGCAGATCGCCTCCTCTCAAATTGTTATTTTAGAGGTCATGTAATTAACCTTTTTCACTTAATAGACCTCAGTAGTTTGGGTATTTTACCCCTGTGTCTATGTCCTGAGAGGACAACTTGAAGGTGGAGTTTGGTGTGGCCTTTGAGAGGCTTAAAGTTTGAGAGCGTGTGGCTCTTTCTTGAAAATTAAGTGTTGTATGCCTCGACGAGGCTTTTCTGTGTAATTTTGAGCAAGTGCTCTTGAACATGAATGGGGTTTTCTGCCCTTCTGTTAAAACTTATTTTGGAGTAAGGTTGGGCTGATTGCCCAAGAATTGTGAAGCCGGGGCGCGAAGCCCAAATCCGGTAAATATTGTAACTACATTTTGTTGACTTGCTACTCTGTACCTGCCATGCTTGTTATTTCTTTATTTTGAAAAGAAAATATAACCTTGTTAAATTTTAAATTAATTTTACTTTCGTAGCTTGAGACCTGTTCACCACCCCGCACCTTCTTTCACCTCTAACTACCACCAAAACACGGTAACAAGAATATTTATTAAACTGATAGAACCACACGATAAATACATGAGATAACGCCATATTAATACACACAAAATATAATCAATAGTAAAGCAATGATTTGTATACAGTATGCCTTAACGTCTTTCACTATCAGTTCGTACACAATTGTGGTTATCGCTTGGCATACTTTAAATCTCTTATTAGCGCGCACTAATACTATATACACATTTCACATACGCAACTTTATTTATCTTTAAGCAATGATACTCGATAGTATCTATTATTTGAATGGACTGACCAAAAGTTAGGATGGCCTTCTGTCATTAAATCCTATTATTAGTTAACCGACATGGTTGTGGAATTTGTGCATTCTATTAATACATTTTTTCTCACGCTCGAGATTGCATCGCCGTATATCAAACACATGGTCTATTTGACCACATCAATTACATATTATACTGAACACATACGCGTATCCTGGGTTTACTTGACCCTGTTATATTCGAAGTAAATCAACCAACGCTGGTATCTGACCCATCACCATAAACACTTGGGAATAATGAAATACATAAATACATTACATAGAGAAATATTAAACATATAGCAGACAATACATCTTGAAGATATGGCCTGGTCAAGCCATATAGTATCAGGTTAAATCCATCGTTCTGACGCGGGTCGAACCCACGTTCTACAGCTTCCGAGGTACAAAATCTGAAACTCCTATCACGAGCGAATTTGATACGTAAAAATGGGGAGGAATACGTCCTTTGCAGAATCATAAAATTAAAATTATCAATGCTGCTCATAATGTATCATTAGCATGGGATTGATATTGCAGTGGTGAATGAAAGAAAACTTACAAGGCAAAAGTTTGAGATCAATTGGAGGCAACACGGTCGCCCTCGGACCAGACAAATCCTTTTACATCGTAAATCTGTCTCCTTCATAACGGCTGGTGTCCTAGCCTGCGGCCACAAAGACACATTCTATTTCTTTCTTTCTTTTTCTTTCTTCTCATCTTGGCTCGTTTCCAAGTACACATTTATTTAAGGGCCGACAATTCTTATGTCTTATTATTCCGGCATATACAGCCTAATTCAATACATCGCAACCGCCATAATTGTTCTAATTCTTAGTCATTCCATCATCTCAAACATCTCACAAGTTTCATATTCCCCATTCATGCTACTGCATCTCAAATCCATTTTATTCATTTATACAGAAGACTGTATTCTCACAACTCATTTAACTGATTTCATTTCACTCGCGTATCTGTATAATTTACAAATTACATCCTGCTTGAACATCTTTAATTATCATATATTTATTATATGGGATTTATAAAATACCTGAATCACCCTATGAAGCGAACACATAATCTATATTCAAATTATTATGAAGATCCTTACCAGTTAGTAACATTAGGAAGAAATTATAAATTTAACTGAAGTGCCATTCTCCTCAAAATATGCGCTTCACACTCACTAAGAATTTATGGGATCTATGTACTAATGCATGCAAATAAGCCCGCTAAAATATTAGCGATTATCCTTAAATTACAGAAGAAATCCTAATTAACTTAATAAAATAATCTTTCCCAGTCACACGCGTATAGTTTTCCCTACATTTAATATCATTAATTAAATAAACGAACAACATTTTTATTTACAAATAAAAGTTGATACTAACATGCAAATCTCGTGGTTTAGTATATTCAAAAAATGTACTTATCAGATACTGCCTGTGGTTCGCTGCCATCTCGAGGGTACATCTGGGATTTTAGACCTTCATGACGACAGCTCCACTCTTAAATAGTCCTTGGTTCTTCTTCCTCCTCACATCATCCATGTCCCGAATTGTGGTCTTCTGTTGTTGGAATCTCTAGATGTTCCCTGAAGAGATGAATGCTGGCACTTTAGGCGCTATTCTCGTTGATTCCAATTCTTGGGTTCGACGATCACTCACGAACATACAGGCAAAATGGGAAAATTAGTTAATGAACACTGTTTATGTGTTTTCAAAGAGCCTATTGGTGATTAGATCCACTTATAAATTAAAATGGACTACCCCAAATAGTGGTACATTTTTATAAATCACTATTATATTCCCGTTTTATCACACAGTCTGACTAATTGTTACCACGAGTGTCCATGGAGTATGCAAACGTTCTTCCTATCACGAACACCGTTCTTTTAATTTTTCTGAGTGTCACTCACTGTTTAAATGCTTTTAAATCAGCCACTATTAATTACTGAATATAATCGGCTGTCTCACTACTTCTAAACAACCTGATGCGTTTGCCCTTTCTCTGATAATTGCATCATAAGCCGACACTGAAGAAGTTAATATTTAAAGGATTAAATGTTGAAATAACACCTCTATTAATCATTACTGTACTTTATCTCGTATCACGCGGCTTATTTCGCGATATTCACTCCGCGCTGATATGCTTTTCCTCGACACAGCAGTTCATTCTCTGTTATCCATAGTTCATTAGTGACACGTAAGTACTGCAGCTGCACAAATTACAAATGGGATCCTGCATCTAGGTCCGGGTCTTATTTATAGTGTTTGGGCTGAGTGGTTGGGGAGGTGGTAGACCACGCCCCTAATCGAGATTGGGCTCCGGTAAACGGAATCTTTCAACGGCGTGAAAGTAATCAAATTATAACTCGTGATCCCTGTTTTATACTGATCTAATTCTAAGTCCATCCGATCAGCGGGTCGTTCACAGTCTCAAAAGCGTCCTTTTATAAATTCACGCGTCATGGTTCATCTCAAGTTCTCCCACCTTTTTCCTCACGTTGCCAGATCTTATTACTCAGCTTCAGTCTACGCACCACCATATGACATGCGTCATTACTGATCCACTATTAATGTATTGCATTTATATACATCAACAATTTGCATTAAATACGTTGGTTCGAAAGAGACCTGACTTATAAATTTCCTAGATTATCTCAGACAAAGGTGTCCTTTTCCTTCTTCTCTTTAGTTAAATATGGTGAATTGGCACCAATGAATGCGGTGTTGAATAAGTAAGGATTTTTATTTCTTGGGGGTTAACACACCTTAATTCATCCCACTCTCTGGCAACATACATTTCCATACGTAGCGTCATCTCTCTTCCTCTCTCGCACCAAGTGAGAGCGCGATTTCAAGGTTCCGCGGTAATACGCTATCCTTTTCTCGATACAGCGCAGAAAACTGCTCCCTTCGGGCCTGCGTATCACAACTCATATCCCGGTTCGGCACGTAAACTGCTAATTATGACATTATATGGCGCAGAATGTTGCGGAAAACGGCATATATGATAGACTAAACCTCCTAACATGCATATGACATGGTGATGAACGGTTGTAATATTATTTAATCAGTTTAACGTCCAGGGTGGTTTTCTCCTCGGACTTGGCGAGGGATCCTACCCCTGCCGCCTCAAGGACAGTGTCCTGGAGACTGAGACATTTGGTCGGGGATACAACTGGCAGTGAGGACCAGTACCTTGCCCAGGTGGCCTCACCTGCTATGCTGAACAGAGGTCTTGTGGGGGATGGAAAGATTAGAAAGAATGGGCAAGGAACGGGGAAGGAAGCGGCCGTGGCCTTCGGTTAGGTACTATTCCGGCATTTGCCTGGATAAGTGGGAAACCACGAAAAACCACTTCGAGGATGGAATCGAACACCTCTATACTCACTTGCCCCCCGAGGCTGAGTGGACCCCGGTTCCAACCCTCGTACTATTTTTCAAATTTAATGACAGAGCTTGGAATCGAATTTGGTCCTCTGGGAGTGGCAGCTAATCATGCTAACCACTACACCGCAGAGGCGAACATCTTTACTTTTACTAGTATACAATCGTATAATTTTATTGCTGTGCATTGTAAATGCAATGATTAAGTGTAAGAGAGGGCTTTTTTTAAATTAAAAATTATATTTGTTCGTGGCGTCGACCTCTGTAGATCTTTTGCCCCTACCTTCACCATTTGAGAGGAGCCTGCGTGTAAGTGAAATTGCGGCAGTGATGAGTGTGAGGATAGGAACGTTAAGGACGACTCAAACACCCAGTCCCCAGGCCAGGGATAGTAATCATTTACAATTAAAAATCCCTGACCCGGCCGGGAATCGAACCCGGGGCCGCCGGGTGACAGGCGGAAGCGTTGCACCCTATACCGCGTGGCCGGACAAGAGAGGCTCTAGAACCCTAAATTCGCCAGAATGTACAGTACCTATGTACGTTTCTATCTGTCTCAACTAGAGAACGGAGGCGATACAAATTTTCACTAAGGCTTTAAAACAATTGAACTGGACGGCGGAATTAACGGTCTAGCAAAGATTTACTCACAGTCTGAAGCAGACACTTCCAATTAATATTTCTGCTCGTCAAAATCGCTTTAATTAAAATGAAATCATGATAAGTTTTTACCACAAATTACTCGAATTCAGGGACTTAAGTTTCAACTTTGTACAAAGTCATCCTCAGCCTTCTGAGGTATTAAGTTTCGACGTCAACACCTTGTGTACCTTGCGTTAATGTCAAACCTTCACGCAGCAGAAGGCTGAATAAAGTCGAATAAAGTGGAATAAAGTCGAAACTTAAGTTCCTGAATTGGAGTAATTTGTGGTAAAAGCTACATCTCAGAATGATCATAATGAGTATATACCATAAAATATCAGCTACAACTATGAAACATTTAAAATGAAATAATTTATTAAATTCATGTCAGAAAGGTTTCTTCATACTCGCCATGAACTTACAATAGATTTCAAGAAACAAATCTCAGTATTTAGATTAGGAGATTTCAGAAATTTAGGAGTCCGACTCATTGGCTGAATAGTCAGCGTTGAGGCGTGTGGTTCAGAAGGTCTCGGGTTTGATTCCCGTCTAGTCGGGAATTTTAATCGCGTTTGATTAATTCTTCTGGCTCGGGGACTGGGTATGTTTGTTTTGTTCCAACACTTTCCTCTTTATATTCAGACATGCACTTCACTACCAACCGCCACAGTGATAATAGTGATACTGATTTTATATCCCTCCATACAGGGTTGGCGTCAGGGAGAGCATCCGGCCGTAAAGCATGGCCATATCTACAAGTGTGACACAGTTCGCACCGCGACCCCACAAATGTGGGATAAACGGTAGAAGACGAAAAAATATTAGAAATTTAGGGTCATAACTTGGCCAGTTTTTATTTACACGAGGCAGGGCATATCAATGTCTCTTAAAACAATATTACCACCACCACCACTACTACCAAATGTTCACTACAATGCAGTGAGAGAGTTGGCCGTGCGGTTAGAGGCGCGCAGCTGTGAGCTTGCATTCGGGAGATAGTGGGTTCGAATCCCACAGCACTGAAGATGGTTTTTCGTGGTTTCCCATTTTCACGCCAAACAATTCTGGGACTGTAACCTTATTTAAGGCCACAGCTACCACCTTCCAAATCCTAGTCCTTTCCCATCCTTCCATCGCGGAAAACCTTCAGTGTGTTAGTGCGACGTTAATCAAGTAGCAAAAGAAAAGAACATTACAATGCAACTCAGTTTTCTGGCATACTCGCTCCGCTACCATGGATTTATTACCGGCGACCGAGTCACTATACATGCGCCAACACCAGTTACTTGGTTCGCCCGTTCAAAACCACTGCGCATACTTGTGTACAAACAACTCATAAAATGTTTTTTCCTAATATTTCTATTTCTAGCAAAATAACGATGGATTATGGCTCATTGTGTAATGTCAGTTGATCAGTGAACAAAGTGGGTTGTAAAATCTTTATTTAGCAACGTATTCCTGAAAAGAACTCTGCAGATCTGAATCAAACGACCGCCATGATTTGTTGACAACATAGGTTCCCTAAAGGGAGTCATCGATTGCGAATATTTACGTATTCAAGCCTTTTAGGCCTTTTCAATCGTGAAATTACCGCCGTGGCAATCCAGCTGATGAGCCGTTGCCACACTGAGGAGAAACGCTCGTAAATTTTCGATTGAAAATTTCCTAAAGATCTTGAATAATTTAACACAATGAGATCTAGTGAGAAATCTCTTCATTACCTGTCGACAAATTCGTAATACTGACATGTGGTGGATAACCTTACTGTGTTTGCTTCGTCTGGAAGGAAATGCCCCCATGTCTGTTTGTTACTAGTATCCCTTTCTTTGACTTACAATTAGGATCTCTTACACAAGTTTATATTTCCTTGTCAAAATCCCTCATTAACTAGGTTAGTGAATTATCAAATTGTGCAGCTGTGCTATGAAGAATGAAGTATTTAATATTCATTGTAGACTAATTACAATTTATCGTGTGCTACTTCCTAAATGGCGCAAGTTCATATTGTCAATGAGTAATGGAAGCATAGTTAATTACCAGAGTGTATATCGTCATCATTTGCAGGATGACAATCGTTACCAAGACAACGTAGAAGCGCTTCTACCATCGGGGCAATTCATTGCGGCAGTTATAAAATATTCAGAGCATTATTCTATTTTAGTGGGTCAAATGTCCTGGGATTATAATAATTCTCCCTTTGAATTTTTACTGGAAGATGCATTCAGAACCCGAGCTAGCCGGTTTGATCCCGGCTCAATCCGGCAGTATTTGAAGGTACTCAAATACGTCAGCTTCGTGTCGATATATTTACAGCAAATTCAATCTTCAAGTTTTTTTATATCTAGCATTTATGGACAGGAGCTGTACTAACGGAATTTCTGAGTATTCATTTTCCGACCTTCCCATTAACTACTATTCCACCTAACCTGAATAAAATTATTTATAGCCTAGATTGTAGTGTCTTCACTCGTGATCTTAAGTACTGATTCATTATCATTATTGTACAACCGTTTTCTACTCGTTGACTGAATGGTCAGCGTACTGGCCTTTCGGTTCAGAGAGTCCCGGGTTCGATTCCCGGCCGGGTCGGGGATTTTAACCTTAATTGATTAATTCCAATGGTTCGGGGGCTGGGTGTGCGTGGAGTATTCAACATTAGAAATCATCCTAGGTAGGGTCCTCATCTTCACTGACATGCAGGTCGCCTAGTAGGCCGTCTACTAGAAAAAGACCTGCACCAGGCCTCTCCGGAGGCCATACGCCATTATTAACCGTTTTCTCGTAATGCGCGTGCATACATTACGTACATTTATTTATTTATTTATTTATTTATTTATTTATTTATTTATTTATTTATTTATTTATTTATTTATTTATTTATTTATTTATTTATTTATTTAGATGTTAATAAATTTTAATAAATTTCTCTCCCCGCATTTTTTTTTAAAGTATGCATTGTATGTAAGCTTTGGGAAGGCATTCTTTCTGATTATATTAGACATGTTTGTGAAATTAATAACTGGTTCGATAGAAGGCAATTCGGTTTTAGGAAAGGTTATTCCACTGAAGCTCAACTTGTAGGATTCCAGCAAGATATAGCAGATATCTTGGATTCAGGAGGTCAAATGGACTGTATCGCGATTGACCTGTCTAAAGCATTTGATAGGGTGGATCATGGGAGACTACTGGCAAAAATGAGTGCAATTGGACTAGACAAAAGAGTGACTGAATGGGTTGCTATATTTCTAGAAAATAGATCTCAGAGAATTAGAGTAGGTGAAGCTTTATCTGACCCTGTAATAATTAAGAGGGGAATTCCTCAAGGCAGTATTATCGGACCTTTATGTTTTCTTATATATATAAATGATATGAGTAAAGGAGTGGAATCGGAGGTAAGGCTTTTTGCGGATGATGTTATTCTCTATAGAGTGATAAATAAGTTACAAGATTGTGAGCAACTGCAACGTGACCTCGAAAATGTTGTGAGATGGACAGCAGGCAATGGTATGTTGATAAACGGGGTTAAAAGTCAGGTTGTGAGTTTTACAAGTAGGAAAAGTCCTCTCAGTTTTAATTACTGCGTTGATGGGGTGAAAGTTCCTTTTGGGGATCATTGTAAGTATCTAAGTGTTAATATAAGGAAAGATCTTCATTGGGGTAATCACATAAATGGGATTGTAAATAAAGGGTACAGATCTCTGCACATGGTTATGAGGGTGTTTAGGGGTTGTAGTAAGGATGTAAAGGAGAGGGCATATAAGTCTCTGGTAAGACCCCAACTAGAGTATGGTTCCAGTGTATGGGACCCTCACCAGGATTACCTGATTCAAGAACTGGAAAAAATCCAAAGAAAAGCAGCTCGATTTGTTCTGGGCGATTTCCGACAAAAGAGTAGCGTTACAAAAATGTTGCAATGTTTGGGTTGGGAAGAATTGAGAGAAAGAAGAAGAGCTGCTCGACTAAGTGGTATGTTCCGAGCTGTCAGCGGAGAGATGGCGTGGAATGACATTAGTAGACGAATAAGTTTGAATGGCGTTTATAAAAGTAGGAAAGATCACAATATGAAGATAAAGTTGGAATTCAAGAGGACAAACTGGGGCAAATATTCATTTATAGGAAGGGGAGTTAGGGATTGGAATAACTTACCAAGAGGGATGTTCAATAAATTTCCAATTTCTTTGAAATCATTTAGGAAAAGGCTAGGAAAACAACAAATAGGGAATCTGCCACCTGGGCGACTGCCCTAAATGCAGATCAGTACTGATTGATTGATTGATTGATTGATTGATTGATTGATTGATTGATTGATTGATTGATTGATTGATTGATTGATTGATTGATTGATTGATTGATTGATTGATTGTTATGAATATAAGAATAGACCAAAGGGAGTAGCTTGATACACCAACCGCTAAGACAAGCTACTGTTCATGTAATATACGCATTTAATACTAGTTTTGGAGATCTTTGCTTCTGCCGAAAAGAGAAGCTCGTAAGAAATAACAGGTACCATAGACTAAGAAGAAGAATAGTTGATTGCTTTAGAAATACAAAACAATTCAAAGGATATGAAAAAGTAACCTGTACGTCATTTGAAGTTTCCATTAAACGAGTGGACATTGTTGTCATTGATAGGAAATCGAACCAAGAGTCACATTTGAGCGATATAAAAAGCAGTCCACAGAGGATGATACAGAAAAGAAAAGGCAATATGACCCTTGCTTTCTTGACTTGGGACACAAGTATAAAATTATGAACTGGGAACTTATTGGTATGTTGTTTGGTGCGCGCGGAACAGTCACAAATTTCTCTGTGAATATTTTCAGAACGTTTCGTCTCCCTATTACTGTTCTACAAGAAATGTCAGCTGCGATTTTGAGGGATTCACTCCAAATCGTGCAAAGTTATCTGTATAACTAAAGCGTAATTTGAATGAATAAAATCTATCCGGGGATAGCTGCTCGAGAATAATGAATATTACAACTTTTTAAAAAATTCCAATGAAGATTAATTAAATGTAGTAATATTTTAATGTCATATTGTCCTTGTGGATTCATCTGTAGGCTGAAACTTTGTGGTTCTCGTAGTATTAGGACAGCTATCCTTAGCGAATTTTCTCTCTCAGCATCGTAAGGAAACTTGAGGAGGTATCTGAGAAGAAAGTTACTAGCTCTGAAGTGATAAATTAGCTGACGGATCTATCATAATCACCGCATTACAACCGTTGGTCAGTACGCCGAAATTCCAGCATGTCTGTAGCAAACAAGAAGCGATTTAATTTTATTTTGGAAAACGATATGATCCAAATAGGAGCTTCTGTTGGCCAGGCGGCAGCGCGCCGGCCTCTCGCCGCTGGATTCCATGGTTCAAATCCCGGTCACCCCATGTGAGACTTGTGCTGGACAAAGCGGAGGCGGGACACGTCTTTCTCCAGTGCCCTGTTCTTCCTGCCATCTTTCATTCCCGCATCACTCTCCAATATAATTTCATTTCATCTGTCAGTTATTAATCATTGCCCCAGAGGAGTGCGACAGGCTTTCGGCAGCCGGCACAATTATTATCCTCGCCGCTAGATGGGGGCTTTATTCGTTCCATTCCTAACCCGGTAGAATGACTAGAAAAAGGCTGTGGATTTTCATTTTCATCTTATCCAAATAAATGAATGAAGAGTCACGGAGCCTTTTTATGTTGAGACAACATCTTCCTCAAATCTCTTCGGCTAATTTAATCAACAATTCCTTATTTAACAAATAAAGTAGAAATAAACAAAAGCACAAGTGTTTTTTGGCCACCTCGCCGAAGTCGAATGAGCAGATGTTCAAAAACCTAGATGTTAATGTCTATGACTAACCACCTTGATTAAATTAATTAATTAATCAATAAACCACTCAATCATGTTGTAGGAGGATCTGGTCTGTCGAGTACCTGAAACTTTGTCTAGATTTTGGAACGAAACAGTTGGAACATGAAGAAAGATACTATAGAAGAACTTTCCTGCATTTGAAAGTGGAAAACTACAGGAAATCATTTCTCCATTCGTCATTTGATCCCAAATACCCCCCAGATACATAGTTTCACACAGCAGTTTAGCGCTTTAGCGTTTTTTGTTTTTTTGTTTTTACACGTTGCTTTACGTCGCAACGACACAGATAGATCTTATCGTGACGATAGGATAGGAAAGGGCTAAGAATGGTAAGGACTTGGCCATGGCCTGAATTGAGGCACAGCCCCGGAATTTGCCTGGTGTGAAAGTGGGAAACGACGGAAAAACATCTTCAGGGTTGCCGACAGTGGGGTTCGAACCCACTATCTCCCGAATACAAGCTCACACCTGCGCGCCCCTCACGGCCAGCTTGCTCGGTTTTTAGTGTACTGAGTTATTCAATTAAGTCCAAATAAAAGCTAACGTTGCCTATATCTTATGAAAGGAACATAACCATATTCAGGAAGCTCAGAAGGGATACGGGCATGATAGCCGAGTAACATCGTCACTGGCTTTTCAACAAAGCGGCTGTGGTTCCAGTCTCGGGCTATCTGGGACTTTTGAAATGAATGGTCACGACACTGTGGCTCAAATACGACGAAGGTCAAGTGCCTATGATCACCGTATGAACAGTCATTCAGAACTATACTCCGCACGGCCTTACTTCTAAATTGAAGTTTCGCAAAACAAATGAGCATCGCCTTCCCTCTGTTGCCAGCGCGCTACGCCTGCGAGAACAGCTGGTGCAATATGACCGCGGTAAACAGCCCTTTTAAATTGTAATACAGTACTCAGAAAAACGAATGAATATTGATTGAAAGCAAATTCACAAGAACTACACTTTCTAACAATATCTGGCACTATAAGAGAATATATTGTAACGTTCCAGACGTCACAGTGTAATTATGTTAATTTTATTATGTGTAATTAATTCAGGAAATTAACGTCATGATATTTATCTTGGTATGTAATTTTATTATAATTCATGTTTAATCATTTGCTCACTATCATTTCATTACTTTGTAACTACGACTTGTAAACGAGGGCTGAATATCCTAATATTAACTTAGAGTCTTGCGACATTCGTTTAAATTTAACTTGCAGTAGATTTTCCTCTATCTTGCCACATCACCGAGGAAGAAGGAAGGACAAATTTAGACATCAAATTCTGGGAAAAGCGAGCACGTGTTCAAGCGTTGTAACGAAAGCTACTGTATTTCGACCAGAATAATTCAAACTGATCACCGCCTATATTTTCAAAGGAGCGTCATGTTGCCATGGATACTGAGTGAAAGGGCTAATAGAAGAACAGTTGATATCTTGGTTGGGACCCATCAACTCTAATATCTGGAGTGGGGAGAGACGTGTCAACTGATTGGACCACCTGTAGCGACCTGTAATTAGAGCCAGAAAAGGTTATAAAAGGGCGTGTTGGAGCTCTTGGCATCTTCTTCGAGATTCTTCTTGATTCTTCTATCTTGTATTTCGCTTTAGGTCTGATAACTTGTCTTATGGTTGTTGTACCATAGTGGACCAGTGTGATAGTTTATCACTTCTACATTCATTACTTCGTTACCACGACGTGGTACTTAGGAATTTCTGAATGATGGGTGTATATCCACTCTCATCAGGAAGTACGAACAGCTCTGTATTAGACCAGTTTATACGAGTCTAAGACAATAGGTAGTATTAAACTAGATAGAAATGAAACTTCAGTGCACATTTTCAGTAAAGTTGGAAGGATTATTAATTGAGTATCCTCTCCACATCACCCAAGGAGGTTTTTCTAACTATGACTTAGGGCTCATCTCCAATATATGGGATAGAGCATAACAGGGAGTGATAGTTTCAAAGCCATCATCCAATTAGTGGTTGATGCAATTTGCAAGGCAGGAATGGTACTTAGCTGCAGATGAAGATGTCTCAAAGACGACCGGTGATGTCCCAGCTACAAGGATGGAAGCTTTCCAAGGACCAGCAGAACAAGACTATATGGTGAGCAAGCGAGTTAAAAATATTGCAAGTTTTCGCGAAGTAGAGTCATTCAACTTTTTGTTAAATTCATTTCCTATTTTAAATTCAGTTCTCGTTAAATCGTCGTCATTTATATTCAATATAATAAATAGTATTTTCCTAGTTTACTTTAATTAATCTGCCTTAATTAGCCTTTTGATTTCTAATTCTCCTGCTTAATGATTAGTGCACTATCACCCCACCCCTGTGATAAGAGTCCGTCCAAGCTTGATTATAAATTTTTATCTTTAAGTCATCAACTTAAAGATTGGCGCCCTTAGCTTGCATGGTTGCATTTCTCGTTCAATTATTGTTCTCCAAGAGGGGAAGTCACAATATTATTAACAATAAAAGAGAATGAGGAAATAACACATCATTAACGGCTAATGGCTGGCACAGAAAGGAGGTTATGGCCTACAAAGGGAACACTCTACTGATCTCAGAGTCACTGGAACCCTCCAACAATATGAAAAACACACTAAATATTGAAGGAAAATGCAAAAGATCGCGAACCATACCGAATACCAAACACGCTGAGCGAGATAGGTTAACCACGTGGCGAATGTAAATATTAGAGTTGGCAACTAAGTTTCGAGATCGTGCTTTGCCGATATAAATCGATATGAATGGCAGCTTGGGATTGGTTGGATGTCTATGCTTCAGCCAATAACCACCAGACAGAGCCAAAATCTGCTAAAACATCAATTTAGAAGTAGAGCCGTACTGCACCCATCGGATGAGTCTGATTGGCAACATTTTATAATTGGATTTGTTAATAAATAGTAATAGCCAGCGTTCTTAAACAAAGGGACAGCATTGGAAATTTCTGGTAGCTAGCTCGTGAGAATGAAGCCTTGATAAGAACCCACGCTTCGTTCTCTGCTAAAAATAAATTATTGGGACACCTGTTATTACATCATCTTTTGGAACTGCGTAGTTAGAGTGGAAAAGTACTGGCAGGAGTGACTGAGATGGAGAATCATGGTTTTTGATACCCGAATCCCCTTATTTTGGAATGAACTCGTCCATATAGATGAACAGAGGAGTATGTGCTCCAATCAGATTGCTGCATTTAAATAATTTCAAAATTAGCGCGACCAAATGATATGTGGCTTGTAATTAATCCCTGTCAATATTTAAGGAAGATTATATCAAGAGGAGATGTCAGTAATTATTATAGTAATTTTGAACTAACTTATTGGTTTGTGGCAAATGGATTGGAATATTGTGTATCCAGATGTTTGTTATCACCGGCAGTGGGAACCCCTTGCCCGCGTGGAGAGTGGTTTATCAGCGCGGCAGAAGATATAGTCCAACTAACGCCTACTGTATTGTAAAAGAAATTACGAACAATTTTAGAGTCAGGGTGCATCATGGCAATAACAAGAATTTATGCAGTCTGTGTGTACAAGGCATTTCATGTTTTTGGCAACTTTGTTTGGGAGGTACCCAGCATTCCTTTGGTTGGGATTTTTAGTGGCAAGAATTAGTGTTCCTACGCCGATTTAGTGCGCCAATATTCCCCGACTAGTGGCTTCTCACGAGTCAGTCATCATCAAGAGTCTTGTGGGGGTCAGACGTGTCTTAACTTTGCTCCGTGTTCAAGCACAAAGATACAAGAATTGTGTGTAATTATTACTACAGTGGAGGTGGAAATATGCTTCATAAACAGTAGTTGAGTTGTTAAGGTACTTATAACCACCCAAGTGAGTGGAGTATTAAATTGACAGATTTTACGAGTGTTCAATCTATGTAGGGCGAAGACGAAACTCTGAATTATGCAGTAATTGCATCTTAGGTGACGCAGTTTGAGTATGTAGCCTGCAGAGCAACGCAGACAGTTAAAAATATATGTGTAAGCCGTAAATAGTGGAGAACAATTAGCCTGCTACAGCGGGGCTGTTAGTATGTTGGAAACATTTGAGCGGAGGAAATACTTTCCCTCTCTATAAGTATCTAGGTCGAGTGGGGGTGAAAACTTTCTCCCTCAGCTGGTCTGTACAAAAGAAACCGTTGAGCTGATGAAGGACTTTGCTACGTGAGAAGCAACAGTGTGTTTAAACAGAGTACGTAAAAATCCGGCCTAAGTTCCAAGTTATCTGAGTACTGCGTATGTGTATATATATATATATATTACAGTGTAATGTCAAGTGTTAAGAACGAGTTGTTATGTTTAATATTATGAGCAGGGAATAAACGTGTGGAAAGTGTCAAACAAAAGTGAAAATTAGTAAGATAAGCCAATGTCGGATACATCAAGAATGACCAATAATATCAACATGTTTGTCATGAATCTGTAAGACAACATGGCTGCCTTTAGTCCTGGCGATCCCGAAGTGCCCTCAATGTGAGTACACAATCTCATGTTTGATTTAAAATCTAAAGCTTTCCTTTGATAGTGGTATCTTTATTTAGATAGGTATGCGAGTGACGATGATGTAATTATAAACTCGAGTACACAGCCAGAAAATTAGGATAATTCTGTTTATGAGTAGTGTAAATATTATTATTATTATTATTATTATTAGTCGTGCGTGTACTATTTTGATCTGTATTGAACAAGTTATATGTTTGAGGCAATTATAATGAGTGATTCGCATATACGTGCACTTTTATTATTATTATTAGTAGCGTTGTCAGTATTTTATTTAGGCGGAATTTTATTTGTTTCACGCAAGCACAGTTATCGTGGGGGAGTAGTGATGAAGTCAATTAATGATAATCAAACATATATATATATATATATATATATATATATATATATATTCAATAGTTACTGTCGAGAATTCTGTTGGACGACAGTAACACTGATACATCCACATGTTGGTTGTTATGGCAAGTAACGCGGTTAGACAGTTGAGTGAACAATGTTAAATAAAAGGATTTATTTTTTGGCTCAGGTAAAATCAAAGTGTTGTCAAATAATAAGAGCGATATTGAGCGACGGTAATTTATTTGAGATGTTTGAAGGTCCGTAGTTGAGAGTATATGGTAACATATGAGGTTATTTACCTGAAGATAATTATGGAGAACAAAGAGTATGGCGAACATATTCTCAATAAAAATGGAAATATAAGTATCAGCATGATAGCTGAGAGGTAATAAAATTCGTGCAGAATAAGAAATGATGATGACGTCGTAAAATGAATAAATGTGAGGAAATAAATAAGCTAGTTAAAGAAGGTATACAAGTTAGAAGGACCAGATGATACATGTAAATGGTTTAGCCGTGAGACAATATCGTTCTATTCAGAGAAAGTTATAGTACGCATTTAAATGATATTTTAAAGTTGGGTTGGTAACATGGATCACGCAACTGGGCTGGGGTGGATGCTTGCCAGTAGGAACTATTTTATTGGTTTTAACAGATGATTATTATTATTATTAATATTAGATATATTTATTATTTTTATTTGCCTCATATCAGCCATTATTTAGGTACTTTCTTTTATTGTCTGTGCATTGTCTATGCATTTTATTCTGAAGAAACCACAGTAACATTTGCAATGGGTCATGGCTATATTTCAGCGAATTATAATATGTTGAGACGCTGAAATAAGCCAAAAGTGTGGTGTGTGCTGATGACAGGGTTCATCTATGTATATATTAGTGGAATTTTAAGTATTAGGTTAGGATTTCTGGCTGCGTTACCTCGCTTGGTGTACATATTAGCATAAGTTAGTGTATGTTTCTTTAAAGTAGGAGAGTTTGTCTTTTCCAGATTAATTTTACGATATCTAAGTAGGGGTCACTCGCATATATGAAAGCAAAGCTTTAGATTTTTGTATGCAACAACAACCAAGGTCCATTATGTGAGTTAAAGTTACTGAATTCTCAGGTTAAAGCTATTATTGTTTATTGCACCTGGAAGGAAGATATTGAAATTATGGGAATTCAGTAACAGTTTTGATAAGAGAAATATTATTATTATTATTAATATTGGTGAACTCTATTATGAGAATTTCATGGTTATGCCTTTACACAGTGGATTAGGTATTTCATTGAATTATGGCAAATATGGTTTTATAGAAAAAGAAAAACAATAAGCACTGTTAAGTAAGATTATATTCCAATGGTGTTATTCATGGCAAATGAATGTTCTAAGATAAATGATATAAACACATTATAACTTATCAGGATGGTGGATCAAGAATACTGTAATTACAGGTCATGTTAAATTATTATTATTATTATTATTATTATTATTATTATTATTATTATTATTATTATTATTATTATTATTATTATTAATATTGAATATTATTATTTAACATTTTACCAATGCAATTCACAAGCAATTAGGGAGTCTTAATGTATACCATATTAATCACTTGTGTCAATCAATTGTGGATTTATTAATTAATTAAATAATTAACATTTTTTTTTTTTTTAATTCAATTTGTCTACGATTTGGTTAACAACAGTATTGGATTTTGGTAGGCGAATATTACTTCTTTAGGATTTTTTTTTAATGATATCCAACATAGAAATAACATTCATTAAATGATATTACTATTATCGTTTCAATTATTATTATTATTGTTATTGTTATTACAATATTATTATTATCATCATTTCGATGCATCGTAAATTCATTAATATCACTATATTGGAGGATTAGAGTCACAAGACAATGATTTCCAGTGGTTAGTTAGGCAATTAATTATGTAATTAATAAATTTGAGTACAATTAAATTAGTAAAATTAATTAATTATTATATTATGGTAACTTTTGGTATGTTTGTTTGTAAACTTATTTCATATATTTGAGAGATTAGTAGTGACAATTTCTAGATTTTGATCTGCGCAAAATCGTCGTATTATTTCAATTATTATTATTATTATTATTATTATTATTATTATTATTATTATTATTATTATTATTATTGTATTACATTTAGGTTGGTTTTCTAAACTTCAGATATGCATTTGGGATACACTGTGGAGACTTTCCTGTATTTTATTAATTGGTTTACAATGTAATTCAGTGATATCAAAACAATTTTATTAATTGGTTAATCGATACTTTATTTTTTTTATATTTATATAAAACAATTTTATCTATTATAATTATGTTGACTGATGGCAAGTAGTTTTTTTTTATGAATAACTTGAATTGGCTATACAAAAATTTATTCACATCAATATTATTATTATTATTATTATTATTATTATTATTATTATTATTATTATCATCACTAAATGTTCTCATGAGTATATTGTTATTCAATTGATCCACCTGTTTATAAATAACATTATCCTAGTAAATATGTATAGTTACACAGATATTATATAATTGGATGAACAAATATGGGAAACATCATTTAAAACAAAATTTTATGGAAAATTATAAATATTATTCTTTAGGAATTAATGAGGTAGTCATGTGTGTCATTATTGAGAATTCGTGTACAGTCTTATAAGGTAATAATGTAACATTAACAAAATTTATTTTGCATTTTATAAATTTATTCACTTTTCTCTTTTGATTTATCAATAAAATTTTATATACATATTTAAACTCAAATCAGTCTGAGTCATAAGTCATTGTAGTCAATAGTTTTACCGAATGCACTATCCCTATGCATCCTGATTCGACGACAGGGACTGATCGCGCCTGAGAAGAGGACCTCACCACCTTCGGTAAGTATATTTTTTTTTTAGGGCAGCCGAGGCAACATTGACATCTAATCTACACCGAAGGAGCTCTGCAAGGGTGCATAGGTAATCAGGAATAAGTTGTAAAATGTCACCCAACGTGGGAGCTTGACTGTCGTCTATAAGGGAATGGTAAGTCAACGTTAGGGTTATTTAAATGACCAGACTGAAACTTAGAACATTCATTGAACTTGCAGTAAAATGAACACTGTGTAAAAGGCGGAATTTCATATATGTGATACATATTGAATATATGTTATTAATGTTTATTTATGTAAAACATGGGACATTTGTTGTTGTTGTATGTAGCACGTAAGGTCACCTAGGCATAGAGGCAGACTTTTATGCATAATGGTTATAACACAGGAGCAGTGGGAGCAGCTCGTCGCGAGCATTAATATGCTCAACACCAAGGTAGAAACTGTACAGAGTGAGATGAAGGAAGGACAGGACGAAATTACTAAGAACTTAACAGAAAGTCTAGAAAAAAGTCAAACAGTACTCAAGGACGAAATTACTAGGAACTTAGCGGAAAACTTAGAGAATAGTCAGGCAGTGCTTAAAGATGAAATCACTAGGAACGTAACTGAAAGTTTTTCCCAGAAACTAGAGGATACGCGGGCTATGTTGGAGACACTCGATGGTAAAATTGTTAGTAGTCAGGGCGAACTGAGAAAGGAATTCCTAGATAACCAAGAAAAGTTATTAAGGCTCTGCGAGACTAATAGGGCACACACTAAGCAGGAGTTGCATAGTTTAGCCGCTGCACATAAGCAATTAATTAAGCAGATAGGCGATGTAAGCATATCATTTACAAAAAGTTTGCAAGAAACCAAAGAAGAAGTGCAAGCTCAGTGTGAAAAGATGTCACAAAAGATCGTTATGATCGAAGATAGGGTCAGTCAGGTGGAGACGGAGACACGTGATAACCTTACGGCGGTTAGCACTAAAATGCAGGAAACCATGGAAAGGTTGGACCAGGGATTCAAAACGGTCGAGGCCAACCGGGTAGCAGACCAGGAAAGGGTGACACAACAATTCGCTGACATGAAAGAAGACATAGTTGAATGGCAGGTGGACATGAATAATAAATGGGAACAGTTAGATAAAGGCTTGATCTCTAGTGAAGAAGGGGTTAGAGAAGAGGTGAAAGAAGTCCTAAATAAGGAAATACACCAGTTGCAAGTACAAAGTGACAACTTAGCAACATTAATAAAATTTGTGACAGAGGAGCAAAGCGAAATTAAGAAACAGCTGGCTCAAACCACGACATCACAGGTAGTGACAGATGCTAATCCGTTCCGGGATTTGTTGATTAACAAGGAATCCAATACTCCATTAACTTCAGTTGGAGGTGGACAGACAGTTGCTGCACCGGCAAGTCTCATAAATGTGCTTAAGATTACCGACGAACAACCGAGAAAATTTAACGGGAGTGGGTCGTTAACTCCAAAAATGTTTCTGAAAGATCTTAAGGCCTACTTTAGGGAAATGCAGGTACCTGAAGAAAAGAGGTTGAGAATCGCAGAAAGATACCTCGAGGGCTCTCCTAAAACATGGTTTATTGGTTTCCGATTTTTATTTGAAACTTTCGAAGATTTTGAAAAGGCATTTCTGAATCGGTATTGGGGAAGCGACGCTCAACAAAATTTAAGGCTTGAGTTGTATTCCCGAAAGTACAATTCCAGCATGCCCACGAGATACAGTGATTACTTTTTGAATCAGCTGGTTAAGATGAAAGAGCTAGATAATCCTCCTTGTCAACAGGAGCTGGTTCAAGCCATAGTAAAGCAGTTTCCTCCAGATGTACAAAGGATGATGATTACCGCCAAAGCACAAAGTCCTGAGGAAGCGGAAGGAATTTTGCGACAGCTGGACAACACTGTAAATATGAGCACTCCGAGGCAATCCAAGGCCACAGAGCACAGGGCATTTGTAGTTGATGCGGTGAAGGCAAATGATAAACAAGACGAGAAGGGACGTGTCACTGGTACAATTTCAAGACGACTACCGAATGAGAGGAATACACCAAGTGGTCGAGAATTTTATGAACATCGGCAGTATCAACAGAACTACAATTATCCCAGGTCATATTCGAGAAGATACTGGAACAAGGAGCAGAATAGACACCAAAATGGGAATAGAAGTCAGCCATATCAACGGTACAGTCGGAGAGGAACGTGGAGTGATCATCCATCGCAGAGATCAGGATATAGGAATCCGGAATACCGCAATTATGAGAAGAAAAGGTATGTGCAGGAACTGCGGGAGCAACAGCAACAGCAAGAGCAACAGAAGTGGAAGCAAGCGTTGGATAGACAAGATTTAAATCCCGATCTCACGGGAGCAGAGAGTATCGAATTTCAGCGAGCAAGGGAGCAGCAAGGTCGTCGCCAACAATCGCTTAATCCAATGGCTCAAGCTTACCCACCTGGGGGTAACAGTCAAGAAAAAAAAAAACGTCAATTTTGAATTGCTAAATACATCTAAATGGAAGGATACTGGCTTAGTGGATGAAAATGCAAGTGAATGGGTGGTAGCACAAGTAGACTCTTGGGTTGTTGAACCATCAGACCTGCTGGAGGATCCAATTAAAAGGGAAGCAACGCAAGTTAGGAAACTACCTGTTATTAATGTTCGAATACATGGCACACAGGCAAGGGCATTGGCTGACACCGGCGCCACGATTAGCATTATTTCTAGAACATTATTTGAGGATTTGAAAGAAAGGCACAACCTACCAGAAATACCTGTATCGGCTGTAAAAATTAGAGGAATCGTGCCGGACAAAACTACAACTTGCAAGTCACAAACACTTTTAGATATACAGATTGGAAATTCATCCTTTTCACATCCGTTTGTCATCATGTCGCGGATGAATTACAATGTCATCCTGGGAGCAGACTTCTTAAGGGAAACTAATGCTGTAGTAGATTTGGCACGGAACACTATTAAATTTCGCAAAATAGATGGCAACGAACGTATACAAATGAGTCAAGAGGTCGGAAGGAGTGAGGAAATTAACTGTGTAGATCAGGCTGGTGTGGAACTTGAAGAGATAGAGCATGTTTTGGATCATGAGGAAATTTTTCAGGATATTTTTAATAGTGAGATTCAATCGGAACTAGAAGAGTTAATTGATGTCAAGGTGGCTGAGTTCAATGGTACTAAGGAACAAAAACAACAGCTGAGGGATATGCTGATAAAGTATCAAGAAGTTTTCGATTCAAAAGTTGGGAAAATTCCGAATTTTGCCTACGCTCTCAATGTAACAGATTGGCGTCCATACAAGAGAAAGCCATACCCGATTCCCGAAAAACATTATCAGGAAGTAAAAAGGATTATAAGGGAAATGGAAGAAAATGGGATTATAGCTAAAAGAGTTACACCTTTCGTAAACAATTTAGTCACAGTTGTCAAACCAGATGGGTCGCTGCGCATTTGCTTGGATGCACGACAAGTAAATGAAAAACTCATTCCAGAAAATGATAAAGCGCCTCCAATTAAGGATATCATCCGTCGTTTTAAGGGGATGAACATGTTTACGGGGGTAGACCTGACCTCTTCTTTTCATCACATCCAATTAGAGGAGAAGTCAAAATTACTAACTGGCTTTATATTTGACCAGCATACGTACACCTTTGAACGCCTACCCTTTGGCCTGAAGAATAGCAGCGCAGCATTGATAAGAGCCTTGGATAGGAACCTGACTGACGCTGTCAAGGAATTTACAACCAGGTTTATTGATGACATCATTATCCCAAGCACATCATTTGAGGAAAATTTGCAACGAGTCAGTCTATTGTTCCAAAATTTAATTGATACGGGATTTAAGGTCAATTTAAAGAAATCTCACTTTTGCCAAACTGAAATACTGTTCCTAGGGCATATCATAGATGGCGTAGGAATCCGACCCAACCCAATAAAATTAGAGGCCATCAATAACTTTCAGAGGCCCAGGAAGATTAAGCACATCAGGCAATTCTTGGGTATGTGCCAATTCTTTGCGGACCACTGTCCAAATTATACTGAGGTGGTGGCTCCATTGCAAGACCTGTTGCACAAGAATAATAAGTGGCGATGGACGGATGTAACGGAGATGTCTTTCCAGCGAACAAAGGAGTTGCTTTCTAGAAGTATCAAGTTATCTTATCCAGACTTTGAGTTGCCATTTGTACTGCAAACGGATGCTTCCAATGTTGGAATTGGTGCGGTATTATTTCAAGAAGAAGAGCACCCACCAAATGCCAAAAGATATATTTCATTTTACAGTAGAAAGTTGAGGAAACATGAAGTCAACTATAGCACCACAGAATTGGAAATGTTGGCCATAGTTCAAGCGCTGCAACACTGGCAGAAGATAGTATATGGTTTTCCAGTAAAGATCAGGACCGATCATAAGGCACTCACATTTATGTTAAAAACGGCTGTTTCTAGTCAACGAGTCTCACGATGGTCTCTATATGTGCAGCAGTTTAATTTCACAATAGAACACTGTCCTGGTAAAGAAAACATCATTGCGGATATTCTCAGCAGAAACCCTAATGAAGAAGAGGAGCAAGCAAATTATGTTGACCTCGTACAGGAAGACCAAGAAGTTTTGCTTCATTTGAGTCAATTAGCTCGCTATCAACAGGCAGATGCTACTTTGAGTAGATTAATTGACTTTCTCCAGGGAAGAATTCAACAAGGGGATCCTAACTATATAGAAATTCAGAAAGAGTCCGAGGAATACCTAATTGTAAATAATCTTTTGGTCAGATATTTGGACAAGGATCATACAAAATTAAGGGTGGTAATTCCATCTCAACTCCAGGAAGAGATCATTTGGCACGTTCACCGGATTACAGGGCATGGAGGAATTGACAAAGTAGTGGCTACCATTCAAGAGAACTTTATTTGGAAAAACCTTAGAAAATCTGTAAGAGAAGCAATTATTACCTGCGACATTTGCCAAAGGGTTAAGGCAAATTCATACCTTATTAGGCAAATGCCTATTCCGTTGTTGCCAAATAAGCCCAAGGAGTTGTACGCAATGGATATTTTTGGTCCAATTCCGAAGTCCACTAGGGGAAACAGGTTTATCTTGGTGACAATGGACGTATTTTCAAAATTTACCACCTTATTTCCCATGCAAAAGGCAAACACTAAACTTGTTGTAAGATGCCTCACTCGGAGTATAATTCCTGGTATGGGAAAACCGGAAAGTTTGCTAACTGACCATGGGCCTCAATTTACAGCAGCTCAATTTAAAGCGACTCTACAGGAGCTAGATATTAAGCATGTTATGAGTTCTATTAGAAATCCTCAGAGTAACCCCTCTGAGAGGGTTATGAAGGTTATTTCGAAATTTTGTAGGATTTATATCCCTAATGAGCATGCCAAATGGATGAAACTTTTGCCAGTGATTACTGATTGCATCAATAACACAATCCATGAAGCAACAGGATCTATATCATCAGTGGTTCATTTAAATCAATATCCCGCTAGACCTTGGCACGCTGTCGTGGATAGCCCAGTGGATGCACAACCTGCACCAGAAATAAGAATACGAGAGGTAGCCGAACATCTGCAACAACAAGCACAGCGTCGCTTGAGGAGAGTTCAGGGAAGAAGATTTCATCGTCCGCTGAGAGTGGGAGAACTTGTATTGGTCCGACGTCCAGCTACTTCAGTACCTGCAGCTAGATACTACGCTAAATTCGCACCACTTTACATAGGCCCATATTGTGTCACTCAAACCTTTAACAACAATGCGTACAAGATAACAGATCTGGACGGGAACAACGAAGTCATTTTCAATGCTTCAAATTTGAAACTCTATAGACAGCCACGACACGAGGTTCCACCACAAGTTAACATCGTCGAACAGTGGGGAAAATCATCAGAAGAAGATGACGTCTGTTCCGAGAAGGAAGAAGAAGATGGGGAGGACACGGAGCCGTCATCAGATGAGGAGGCGACATCCCTTGTTTCCGAGGAGGAAGACGACACCATTTCGGCCCAACGCCAGGGAGAAGAGAGAAGAGAATGCTGCCCAGTATGTCTGCAAGAACGAGTGGAATTGAGGAAAGTTTTACTAACTATAGCAGAACAGTTAATAGAGGAACAGAGACGCCTTCTTCAAGAGAATCAAGAGCTCCGGAGTAACTTGCTTAAGTCAAATAGAGCATAAAATAGTACAGACTCACAGATGGTTGCAAGTGATGCACACAAGTTACATTATCAACATGGAGGTGGAAAAAATTTTCTCGATACTCTCAAAAATTTTATTTAAAGTGGGAGAGTGTTGCACCCATCGGATGAGTCTGATTGGCAACATTTTATAATTGGATTTGTTAATAAATAGTAATAGCCAGCGTTCTTAAACAAAGGGACAGCATTGGAAATTTCTGGTAGCTAGCTCGTGAGAATGAAGCCTTGATAAGAACCCACGCTTCGTTCTCTGCTAAAAATAAATTATTGGGACACCTGTTATTACATCATCTTTTGGAACTGCGTAGTTAGAGTGGAAAAGTACTGGCAGGAGTGACTGAGATGGAGAATCATGGTTTTTGATACCCGAATCCCCTTATTTTGGAATGAACACGTCCATATAGATGAACAGAGGAGTATGTGCTCCAATCAGATTGCTGCATTTAAATAATTTCAAAATTAGCGCGACCAAATGATATGTGGCTTGTAATTAATCCCTGTCAATATTTAAGGAAGATTATATCAAGAGGAGATGTCAGTAATTATTATAGTAATTTTGAACTAACTTATTGGTTTGTGGCAAATGGATTGGAATATTGTGTATCCAGATGTTTGTTATCACCGGCAGTGGGAACCCCTTGCCCGCGTGGAGAGTGGTTTATCAGCGCGGCAGAAGATATAGTCCAACTAACGCCTACTGTATTGTAAAAGAAATTACGAACAATTTTAGAGTCAGGGTGCATCATGGCAATAACAAGAATTTATGCAGTCTGTGTGTACAAGGCATTTCATGTTTTTGGCAACTTTGTTTGGGAGGTACCCAGCATTCCTTTGGTTGGGATTTTTAGTGGCAAGAATTAGTGTTCCTACGCCGATTTAGTGCGCCAATATTCCCCGACTAGTGGCTTCTCACGAGTCAGTCATCATCAAGAGTCTTGTGGGGGTCAGACGTGTCTTAACTTTGCTCCGTGTTCAAGCACAAAGATACAAGAATTGTGTGTAATTATTACTACAGTGGAGGTGGAAATATGCTTCATAAACAGTAGTTGAGTTGTTAAGGTACTTATAACCACCCAAGTGAGTGGAGTATTAAATTGACAGATTTTACGAGTGTTCAATCTATGTAGGGCGAAGACGAAACTCTGAATTATGCAGTAATTGCATCTTAGGTGACGCAGTTTGAGTATGTAGCCTGCAGAGCAACGCAGACAGTTAAAAATATATGTGTAAGCCGTAAATAGTGGAGAACAATTAGCCTGCTACAGCGGGGCTGTTAGTATGTTGGAAACATTTGAGCGGAGGAAATACTTTCCCTCTCTATAAGTATCTAGGTCGAGTGGGGGTGAAAACTTTCTCCCTCAGCTGGTCTGTACAAAAGAAACCGTTGAGCTGATGAAGGACTTTGCTACGTGAGAAGCAACAGTGTGTTTAAACAGAGTACGTAAAAATCCGGCCTAAGTTCCAAGTTATCTGAGTACTGCGTATGTGTATATATATATATATTACAGTGTAATGTCAAGTGTTAAGAACGAGTTGTTATGTTTAATATTATGAGCAGGGAATAAACGTGTGGAAAGTGTCAAACAAAAGTGAAAATTAGTAAGATAAGCCAATGTCGGATACATCAAGAATGACCAATAATATCAACATGTTTGTCATGAATCTGTAAGACAACATGGCTGCCTTTAGTCCTGGCGATCCCGAAGTGCCCTCAATGTGAGTACACAATCTCATGTTTGATTTAAAATCTAAAGCTTTCCTTTGATAGTGGTATCTTTATTTAGATAGGTATGCGAGTGACGATGATGTAATTATAAACTCGAGTACACAGCCAGAAAATTAGGATAATTCTGTTTATGAGTAGTGTAAATATTATTATTATTATTATTATTATTAGTCGTGCGTGTACTATTTTGATCTGTATTGAACAAGTTATATGTTTGAGGCAATTATAATGAGTGATTCGCATATACGTGCACTTTTATTATTATTATTAGTAGCGTTGTCAGTATTTTATTTAGGCGGAATTTTATTTGTTTCACGCAAGCACAGTTATCGTGGGGGAGTAGTGATGAAGTCAATTAATGATAATCAAACATATATATATATATATATATATATATATATATATATTCAATAGTTACTGTCGAGAATTCTGTTGGACGACAGTAACACTGATACATCCACATGTTGGTTGTTATGGCAAGTAACGCGGTTAGACAGTTGAGTGAACAATGTTAAATAAAAGGATTTATTTTTTGGCTCAGGTAAAATCAAAGTGTTGTCAAATAATAAGAGCGATATTGATTTGAGATGTTTGAAGGTCCGTAGTTGAGAGTATATGGTAACATATGAGGTTATTTACCTGAAGATAATTATGGAGAACAAAGAGTATGGCGAACATATTCTCAATAAAAATGGAAATATAAGTATCAGCATGATAGCTGAGAGGTAATAAAATTCGTGCAGAATAAGAAATGATGATGACGTCGTAAAATGAATAAATGTGAGGAAATAAATAAGCTAGTTAAAGAAGGTATACAAGTTAGAAGGACCAGATGATACATGTAAATGGTTTAGCCGTGAGACAATATCGTTCTATTCAGAGAAAGTTATAGTACGCATTTAAATGATATTTTAAAGTTGGGTTGGTAACATGGATCACGCAACTGGGCTGGGGTGGATGCTTGCCAGTAGGAACTATTTTATTGGTTTTAACAGATGATTATTATTATTATTAATATTAGATATATTTATTATTTTTATTTGCCTCATATCAGCCATTATTTAGGTACTTTCTTTTATTGTCTGTGCATTGTCTATGCATTTTATTCTGAAGAAACCACAGTAACATTTGCAATGGGTCATTGCTATATTTCAGCGAATTATAATATGTTGAGACGCTGAAATAAGCCAAAAGTGTGGTGTGTGCTGATGACAGGGTTCATCTATGTATATATTAGTGGAATTTTAAGTATTAGGTTAGGATTTCTGGCTGCGTTACCTCGCTTGGTGTACATATTAGCATAAGTTAGTGTATGTTTCTTTAAAGTAGGAGAGTTTGTCTTTTCCAGATTAATTTTACGATATCTAAGTAGGGGTCACTCGCATATATGAAAGCAAAGCTTTAGATTTTTGTATGCAACAACAACCAAGGTCCATTATGTGAGTTAAAGTTACTGAATTCTCAGGTTAAAGCTATTATTGTTTATTGCACCTGGAAGGAAGATATTGAAATTATGGGAATTCAGTAACAGTTTTGATAAGAGAAATATTATTATTATTATTAATATTGGTGAACTCTATTATGAGAATTTCATGGTTATGCCTTTACACAGTGGATTAGGTATTTCATTGAATTATGGCAAATATGGTTTTATAGAAAAAGAAAAACAATAAGCACTGTTAAGTAAGATTATATTCCAATGGTGTTATTCATGGCAAATGAATGTTCTAAGATAAATGATATAAACACATTATAACTTATCAGGATGGTGGATCAAGAATACTGTAATTACAGGTCATGTTAAATTATTATTATTATTATTATTATTATTATTATTATTATTATTATTGAATATTATTATTTAACATTTTACCAATGCAATTCACAAGCAATTAGGGAGTCTTGATGTATACCATATTAATCACTTGTGTCAATCAATTGTGGATTTATTAATTAATTAAATAATTAACATTTTTTTTTTAATTCAATTTGTCTACGATTTGGTTAACAACAGTATTGGATTTTGGTAGGCGAATATTACTTCTTTAGGATTTTTTTTTAATGATATCCAACATAGAAATAACATTCATTAAATGATATTACTATTATCGTTTCAATTATTATTATTATTGTTATTGTTATTACAATATTATTATTATCATCATTTCGATGCATCGTAAATTCATTAATATCACTATATTGGAGGATTAGAGTCACAAGACAATGATTTCCAGTGGTTAGTTAGGCAATTAATTATGTAATTAATAAATTTGAGTACAATTAAATTAGTAAAATTAATTAATTATTATATTATGGTAACTTTTGGTATGTTTGTTTGTAAACTTATTTCATATATTTGAGAGATTAGTAGTGACAATTTCTAGATTTTGATCTGCGCAAAATCGTCGTATTATTTCAATTATTATTATTATTATTATTATTATTATTATTATTATTATTATTATTATTATTATTATTATTGTATTACATTTAGGTTGGTTTTCTAAACTTCAGATATGCATTTGGGATACACTGTGGAGACTTTCCTGTATTTTATTAATTGGTTTACAATGTAATTCAGTGATATCAAAACAATTTTATTAATTGGTTAATCGATACTTTATTTTTTTTTTATATTTATATAAAACAATTTTATCTATTATAATTATGTTGACTGATGGCAAGTAGTTTTTTTTGATGAATAACTTGAATTGGCTATACAAAAATTTATTCACATCAATATTATTATTATTATTATTATTATTATTATTATTATTATTATCATCACTAAATGTTCTCATGAGTATATTGTTATTCAATTGATCCACCTGTTTATAAATAACATTATCCTAGTAAATATGTATAGTTACACAGATATTATATAATTGGATGAACAAATATGGGAAACATCATTTAAAACAAAATTTTATGGAAAATTATAAATATTATTCTTTAGGAATTAATGAGGTAGTCATGTGTGTCATTATTGAGAATTCGTGTACAGTCTTATAAGGTAATAATGTAACATTAACAAAATTTATTTTGCATTTTATAAATTTATTCACTTTTCTCTTTTGATTTATCAATAAAATTTTATATACATATTTAAACTCAAATCAGTCTGAGTCATAAGTCATTGTAGTCAATAGTTTTACCGAATGCACTATCCCTATGCATCCTGATTCGACGACAGGGACTGATCGCGCCTGAGAAGAGGACCTCACCACCTTCGGTAAGTATATTTTTTTTTTAGGGCAGCCGAGGCAACATTGACATCTAATCTACACCGAAGGAGCTCTGCAAGGGTGCAGTACGGAGTATATAATCTTGCTTGTTTCGCTTTAAAAACTGGTAACTCATTCATTTTCCCCCCTCAAGGCTTCATATAGCCTAATTTTAGCCAGTAGTCGATGGATACTCATTTTACTTTTTCTTGTAAAACTAATAATATTCTAGGATATAACATTCATCGACTTCCATGAACTCTGTTCAAAAATTCAATGCGAGGCAACTAGGAGACCCCCCACCTGCTCAGTATACATCCGATGTACTTCCGCAGGCACGCACGCAAACAGTCTCTCTCTGCGAAGGATGCCAGGTCGTTGGCCCACTCGTTGTTATTCTACCGGCTCCCGAGAAGGTCCACAGAGGGATGGTAGGCGCTGGCCTTGGTTGCGAATCGTCCATTACCGGGCCATAAATTGGAAAGTGTTTGTCAGAAGGTGCGGCAGGGCCAGGACGCACGGGGGAGGTCCTTTACAGCTTCTGGGAAGAGCAACCCATTGTGATAGCATCCTCCACACTCAGGATCGCTCCCAACCCTCATGTCAATCATAAAAACTTTATCCTCAGTAATATCACTAAATAAGTCTGTGCGAGTGATTGACTGGTTAACTTGCCGTTTCTTTGGAGTTCAAAGTGACGGTAAAATCTCATGCGTGGTGTCCGCACATTTGGTAATGAAGACGTCCAGACTGAGGTGTTATTAGACTATTATTAGGTACTTTAAAAAAAACAGCATTTAGCTGATGTTGATTTTTATCTTCTTTAAAAATCTCTTCATCTGGGCACTGAAAAAAGCCAATTTTCTGAAGGTGAAATGAAATGAAATGTCGTATGGCTTTTAGTGCCGGGATATCCCATGATGGGTTCGACTCGCCATGGTGCAGGTCTTTCTATTTGACTCCCGTAGGCGACCTGCGCGTCGTGATGAGGATGAAATGATGATGAAGACAACACGTACACCCAACCCCCGTGCCATTGGATTTAACCAATTAAGGTTAAAATCCCCGACCCGGCCCGGAATCGAACCCGGGACCCTCTGAACCGAAGGCCAGTACGCTGACCGTTCAGCCAACGAGTCGGACTTCTGAAGGTCTTTTTTATTTCACTAAGCCAGTTGTTCTTGACTTTCATTGAGAGAACAAGGTGGAGAATCCTTTTGGTGAGCCTGTCATTGTTCATTCTGAGAATGCGGCTCTTTAATAGCCTTTACGTGAATTTGTCGGTGATCTTTTCAAAATACCGAAAAATCTCCCGAGACTTGCGTTTCATCCAGATTCCCTCTGGGTAGAATGGACAAAAGATTTTCCTTAATATTTTCCTCTCCCATTTTTCCTCTTTATTAAGTGATCTGCTTCCAATGATCAAGGTTTCCGAGGCATCTAGTATTTCAGGTTTGATAAATGAGTTGTAATGTCTTAATATTGCCTTCCTGGATATTGATTTCTTGTTATACTGTATATGATCCAGTTGAGATTATGATGATGATGATGATGATTATTATTATTATTATTATTATTATTATTATTATTATTATTATTATTATTATTATCAGTTTTACGTCGCACCGACACAGATATGACTCACACCCACGTTGGAATAGAAAAGGGCTAAGAGTGGGAAGCGAGCGAGGCCTTAAAGTACAGCCCCAGCATTTGTCTGGTGATTAACAGGCCTGGATATTCCTACGACTCCTTTTTCTAAATTACAAACTTTTCGAAATAAAACATTACCTACGTATGATGACAAGAGCCCTTCTACTGAAATCTAATAAACATATACGAACCGAAACTCTTGACTGATCTGCACTCGTAAGAAATACATGTACCCTCTGAAACGACATAAGGACATTTTGCCACAATACGTCAAGATAAAACTTCTCCAAACTTTGATACTGCCAATACTTGACTGTTGTGACATTGTCCTCGTTGATGCGACACGTGAACAAGCTACGAAAATTCAACGCACATTGAACTCTGGTCTTCGATATGTTTTTAACTTGAGCTATGATGCTCACATAACCCCTAGCTACGCAGCTCTTCCCTGACTGAAACCCGAAAGGCGATGGAAGTTTTACTTACTTACGTTCATTTATCGAACTCTGAAGTAAAATCGACCCAAATACGTTTCTTCAAAATTCCATTTATTATCCTCGTAACACTAGATCTGGCTCTTCCCTTACTATTCCCATCGACCACTCTTCAATGATGATGACCGGGCGAGTTGGCCGTGCGCGTAGAGGCGTGCGGCTGTGAGCTTGCATCCGGGAGATAGTAGGTTCGAATCCCACTATCGGCAGCCCTGAAGATAGTTTTCCGTGGTTTCCCATTTTCACACCAGGCAAATGCTGGGGCTGTACCTTAATTAAGGCCACGGCCGCTTCTTTCCAACTCCTAGGACTTTCCTATCCCATCGTCGCCGTAAGACCTATCTGTGTCGGTACGACGTAAAGTCCCTAACAAAAAAAAAAAAAACCCTCTTCAATGATCCTTCGTTGTGGCTGGGTCACGACTTTGGAATTCACTTCCAGCTAGCTGTCAGGAACCCTAACTCAACTACAAAATGTAAAATAGCATGCAGAGATCACCTGCTGAATACCGCTGATTGTTTCATGTGATTGGTGACGTCTGATAGGTTGTGTGATTGTGGTACGTAGGCTAGTAATATTGACATTTTACTGTACAGCTGAAGAACACTGTTGTTTTTATAATTATTATTAGGTTATTATTATATTTTTATAATTAAAAAGTAAATGTGCATGATATTTAGCTTTTAACTTGTGCACATAGATCACTGTTTATTGCCACACTTGTATTTCTGTCAATTTATTAGGAATTGTATTCTGTTTCTGCACTGCTTATGTTCTTCAGTTTGTACGTAACTTTTTCATTATGACATTCTCTCATTCTTTTTTTTTTACTTCTCCAAATTACTTGTTATCTTGTTTTATTTGTTAAGCTTTTCTTTCATTCCTCTTTTTATGTTCTCCTTATGTGTTGCTTAGGTTAGTTGTCTTTGAATTTATAACAGAATAGTAGGCTACATCTCTTTTATATATGTATCAAATTGTAATGCACGTGGTTAAGTGTAAGAGAGGGTCACGAGCCCTAACTTCGCCACTGCTAAAGTCAAATAAATGAATAAATAAATAAATAAATAAATAAATAAATAAATAAATAAATAAATAAATAAAATAAATAAATAAATAAATAAATAAATAAATATTCCGCTTATTAGATCTCAGGTAAACAAAATAGTAAAGATAACCAAATCTAGAATCATCCTTAGTCAGTCTACCGACCCAGGCATCCCACTGTTAAAACGGGTCGTGAGGACCAAGAAGCCAAATACATCGCGGCCCTTGCCAAACGACTTGTTTTAACTGGTACCTCCACAATCTTTCGGCCTATACAAATTTAAAACATACGTTTCATTAATTAAAATCAAAATGAAATCCCTGAAAAGGCCGGTTTCTTATAAAGGTGAACTTCCCCATCCCATCCCTTTAGTTACACAATTAACTAATATTATTTGAATTTCAAAATTCTTAGTGATGAGGGGGTTTCTTTCCTGATATGGAGAAAATACTGCCTAAAGATCACTTTCTCCCTCACCAGTGTAGTGCATTGGAGATTTTTCACCTCATCGGGTATTTCTCGGGCACAGATGAGTAAAACAGCAGGCAGTGGAGTTCGAACTCAGCATTTCCCGAATGCAAAGTCACAGCTACATGACCCAATTCGCGTAGCCAGCTCGCTCGGTATTTCATTTTTTTGAAATGTATTTAAGTACTGAATTAACGTAGTCTACGTTTATATTTTCAAAATACCGTATCAATCCAGTTTTCTGTTCGTTGTGTGCCATACTGTGCAACTACTCCTGATAGGAGATAGTCTTGAGAAAGTCTGTACTAATCGTGATTTTCAAGTAACAGTAAATTCCTTAAAACATGTCGATAGCTGTTACTTTAACATGAAACAGGAACATCAAAACTTTAACAGCCGGGCTGAGTGGCTCAGACGGTTAAGGCGCTGGCCGTCTGACCCCAAGTTGGCAGGTTCGATCCTGACTCAGTCCGGTGGTATTTGAAGGTGCTCAAATACGTCAGCCTCGTGTGGGTAGATTTACTGGCACGTAAAAGAACTCCTGCGGGACTAAATTCCGGCACCTCGGCGCCTCCGAAAACCGTAAAAGAGTAGTTAGTGGGACGTAAAACAAATAACATTATTATTATTAAAACTTTAACAGCTTTCCAGGAAAATATATCTTTATGAGTTTTGGCACGTGACTGACCAGTTTGGTTTGATGAAATGATACACAAGCCATGGAAGTTAACTCTTAGAAGGAGAATAAAAGCGTTCTTACGTCATCCGCATCAAATCTGTCCACGAATTTTCCACACATTCCTCGCAGAGATGGTAGTGGAGGCGAGCCTTGTTACGAATTTATTATTATTATTATTATTATTATTATTATTATTATTATTATTATTATTATTATTATTATTATTATTATTATTATTATTATTATTATTATTATTATTATATATTTCTTAATACGTTTACCTCCAGGGTTGGCTTTTCCTTCGGACTCTGCGAGAGATCCCACCTCTAACGCTTCAAGGGCAGTGTCCAGGAGAATGAGACTTTGGAATCGGAGGATACAACTCTGAGGGAGGACCCGTACCTGGCTCAGGCGGCCTCGCCTGCTATGTTGAATAGGGGGCCTTGAGGGGGAATGGGATGATTGCAGAAGATAGATAAGGAAAAGGGCAGGAAGTAGCCGTGGCCTTACGTTAGGTACCATCCCGGCATTTGTTTGGAGAAGAAGTGGGAAACCACGGAAAACCACTTCGAGGAACTCTGAGGTGGGAATCGAACCTCCCTCTACTCAGTTGACCTCCCAAGGCCGAGTGGACGACCCCGTTCCAGGCCTTGTACCACTTTTCAAATTTCGTGGTAGAGCCGGGAATCGAATCCCGGCCTCTGGGGATAGAAGCTAATCACACTAACGTATACACCGCAGAGGCGGACTATAATAATAATAATAATAATAATAATAATAATAATAATAATAATAATAATAGTGCGTTTCTCTCGTCGGTTGGCCGGCAGACGCGCCCAGCTTATCTGCCTCCCGTTGACTCATCACTTCCCGTTACACAGCGCAGTGACAGCACGGGAATGCCTGCACTTCGCTGTTCAGGTCCGTGCTTAGAACGTGTATTAAGAGTTGATCTGTCGCTCCGACTGCTCTCGAGTTGTGAAGTGTTACTTCGGTGTGTATGTATGTTGTATGTTGGGTATTCATCCCAAAGGCTGGTTTGATCCTCTACAGCTCCACCAACAGCTGTCATAGATAGCCTAGGTGTCACTGAAAAGGCATACTAGGGAAATGAGAAGTGAGGTAGTTTCCCGTTGCTTTCCTCACTGAGTCAGAAGTTGCTATTACATATCAGTCTGCCAAGCCCACTGAAATGCATGCACCAAGCGACCCTATGCGCGATATTTTCACACCATTCATAACAGGGACTGGCTGCATAAGGGACGGTGTTACTAGAATCGCTCATACCTCGGTCACTTTCATATTGTCAAAGCCAAGGATAAGACTGAGACAGGTCAATGAAAGTAACAAATTTATTCTAGCCATACCAGAAGACATAGTGCACTGTAAACACTACATCCTGCCAGCAAAGGCAAACTTCGGGGTATAATTCTCATAATGCCTCCACATGTGTACAGGTAGAGGAAAATGTATTTATATCCGATAATTATGTCAAAACAGAGTCTTGCAGGGAAGCCGTGAGGCGATTTGCAACACAATTTCTAGTTATACGGCCTCCACATAGAGACCGTGTGGAAACTCGTAAACAAATTGAAAGGAACTGGTTCTTTACTCGATGAGAAGCGAAGTGTTAACAAAAGGGTAGTTAACGAGGAAAAGTAAATGAAATCGCAGAAAGATTAGAACATACGCATACAAAATACATACGAGTGTTAAGCTATTAGCCCCAGTAAAGAATTGCTGGTAAATCTAAAACACTGAACGTACGTTGAACATTGAAGCTTGAAATTTTCTTCACCAAACGAAAATGAAAAGTAATTCATGCAGTAAAGGGTTAAAATCCCCGACCCGGCCGGGAGTCGAAGCCGGGATCCCTGAACCGAAGGCCAGAACGCTAAACATTTAGCCATGGAGCGGGACATGAAGAAGGGTAATGCTATTCCATAACATGCTCGGGCGTTTTGACATATTGCAAGCTTCATAGCCTGTACTCCAGTGGCATTTCAATCAATCAATCAATCAATCAATCAATCAATCAATCAATCAATCAATCAATCAATCAATCAATCAATCAATCACTACTGATCTGCATTTAGGGCAGTCGCCCAGGTGGCAGATTCCCTATCTATTGTTTTCCTAGCCTTTTCTTAAATAATTGCAAAGAAATTGGAAATTTATTGAACATCTCCCTTGGTAAGTTATTCCAATCCCTAACTCCCCTTCCTATAAACGAATATTTGCCCCGATTCGTCCTCTTGAATTCCAACGTTATCTTATATTGTGATCTTCCCTACTTTTAAAGACCACCACTCAAACTTATTCATCTACTGATGTCATTCCACGCCATCTCTCCACTGACAGCTCGGAACATACCACTTAGTCGAGCAGCTCTTCTTCTTTCTCCCAAATCTTCCCAGCCCAAACTTTCCAACATTTTTTGTAACGTTACCCTTTTGTCGTGGTTCATGTTTGTGGGTTACTGTAGTCACGTCCTAGTTCGTGAACCATGGGCAACGGCTGAGTGGCCTAGTAAGTGGTCCTGAGAGTCGGGATACCAGTTGCTATGGAATGGGAGTGGGCATCTCGGACATATTCTGAGCCCTGGCCCTCCTTGTGCTCAGGCGGCTAGGACTATACAATCCACCGTTGGTCCATAACCCGTTAGAGGAGAGATCCTCACTTGGACTATGTGCAAGTAGGGTAGCATCCTGCTTCATCAATCTACCGAGCTCAGAACATTATAAGCAAGCCTCGGACCTATGGGAGTAATGGAGTCCCACTCCCATTTGACAGGCGAGGGACTCCTTGGAAACAACTTGGCGAACGAAATGGAATTCGATGGGGAGCTATCAATATTAATGGGGCTTATGGAAGAAAGAAAGTAGAACTGGCTGAGTCAGCAAAGAGGATGCATCTGGATGTGCTAGGAGTAAGTGATATTCGGGTAAGGGAAGATAACGAGGAAGATATAGAAGACTATAAAGTGTACTTGACGGGTGTTAGAAAGGGAAGGGCAGAGTCTGGGGTAGGGCTCTTTATCAGGAATACCATTGCACGCAACATAGTTTCTGTTAGGCACGTAAATGAGCGAATGATGTGGGTAGATTTGTCATTTGGAGGAATTAGGACTAGAATTGTGTCTGTGTATTCACCATGTGAGGGTGCGGATGAGGATCAAGTTGACAAGTTTTATGAAGCATTGAGTGACATCGTGGTCAGAGTCGACAGCAAGGATAGAATAGTGCTAATGGGCTATTTCAATGCGAGAGTTGGGGATAGAACTGAAGGATACGAAAGGGTGATTGGTAAATGTGGGGAAGATATGGAAGCTAATGGGAATGGGAAGCGTTTGCTGGACTTCTGTGCTAGTATGGGTTTAGCTGTTACGAATACATTCATCAAGGCTATTCACCGCTACACATGGGAGGCTAGGGGTACCAGATCCATAATAGACTATATCTTAACAGACTTCGAATTCAGGAAATCTGTTAGGAATGTACGAGTTTTCCGCGGATTTTTCGATGATACAGACCACTATCTGATCTGTAGTGAACTAAGTATCTCTAGGCCTAGGGTAGAGAAAGTGAAATCTGTCTACAAACGAATAAGGGTAGAAAATCTCCAGGACGAGAACATTAGACGGAAGTACATGGATATGATTAGTGAGAAGTTTCGAACAGTAGACAGTAAGCAGGTTCAGGATATAGAAAGTGAATGGGTGGCATACAGGGATGCGGTAGTAGAAACAGCAAGGGGATGCCTAGGAACAACTGTGTGTATAGATGGGAAAAGGCGAACATCTTGGTGGAATGATGAAGTGAGAGCAGCTTGTAAACGTAAAAAGAAGGCTTATCAGAAATGGCTCCAAACAAGGGCCGAGGCAGACAGGGAGTTGTACGTGGATGAAAGAAACAGAGCGAAACAAATAGTTGTTGAATCCAAAAAGAAGTCCTGGGAAGATTTTGGTAACAACCTGGAAAGGATAGGTCAAGCAGCAGGGAAACCTTTCTGGACAGTAATAAAGAATCTTAGGAAGGGAGGGAAAAAGGAAATGAACAGTGTTTTGAGTAATTCAGGTGAACTCATAATAGATCCCAGGGAATCACTGGAGAGGTGGAGGGAATATTTTGAACATCTTCTCAATGTAAAAGGAAATCATCATGGTGGTGTTGCAAACAGCCAAGCTCATGGGGAGGAGGAAAATGATGTTGGTGAAATTAAGCTTGAGGAAGTGGAAAGGATGGTAAATAAACTCCGTTGTCATAAGGCAGCAGGAATAGATGAAATGAGACCTGAATTGGTGAAGTATAGTGGGAAGGCAGGGATGAAATGGCTTCATAGAGTAGTAAAATTAGCGTGGAGTGTGTTGGTTAGGTACCTTCAGATTGGACAAAAGCAGTAATTGTACCTATCTATAAGCAAGGGAACAGGAAGGATTGCAACAACTATCGAGGTATCTCATTGATTAGTATACCAGGCAAAGTATTCACTGGCATCTTGGAAGGGAGGGTGCGATCAGTCGTTGAGAGGAAGTTGGATGAAAACCAGTGTGGTTTCAGACCACAGATAGGCTGTCAGGATCAGATTTTCAGTATGTGCCAGGTAATTGAAAAATGCTACGAGAGGAATAGGCAGTTGTGTTTATGTTTTGTAGATCTAGAGAAAGCATATGACAGGGTACCGAGGGAAAAGATGTTCGCCATACTGGGGGACTATGGAATTAAAGGCAGATTATTAAAATCAATCAAAGGCATTTATGTTGACAATTGGGCTTCAGTGAGAATTGATGGTAGAATGAGTTCTTGATTCAGGGTACTTACAGGGGTTAGACAAGGCTGTAATCTTTCACCTTTGCTGTTCGTAGTTTACATGGATCATCTGCTGAAAGGTATAAAATGGCAGGGAGGGATTCAGTTAGGTGGAAATGTAGTAAGCAATCTGGCCTATGCTAACGATTTGGTCTTAATGTCAGATTGTGCCGAAAGCCTACAGTCTAATATCTTGGAACTTGAAAATAGGTGCAATGAGTATGGTATGAAAATTAGCCTCTCGAAGACTAAATTGATGTCAGTAGGTAAGAAATTCAACAGAATTGAATGTCAGATCGGTGACACAAAGCTAGAACAGGTCGACAATTTAAAGTATTTAGGTTGTGTGTTCTCCCAGGATGGTAATATAGTAAGTGAGATTGAATCAAGGTGTCGTAAAGCTAATGCAGTCAGCTCGCAGTTGCGATCCACAGTATTCTGTAAGAAGGAAGTGAGCTCCCAGACGAAACTATCTTTACATCGGTCTGTTTTCAGACCAACTTTGCTTTACGGGAGCGAAAGCTGGGTGGACTCAGGATACCTTATTCATAAGTTAGAAGTAACAGACATGAAAGTAGCAAGAATGATTGCTGGGACAAACAGGTGGGAACAATGCAGGAGGGTACTCGGAATGAGGAGATAAAGGCTAATTTAGGAATGAACTCGATGGATGAAGCTGTACGCATAAACCGGCTTCGGTGGTGGAGTCATGTGAAGCGAATGGAGGAGGATAGGTTACCTAGGAGAATAATGGACTCTGCTATGGAGGGTAAAAGAAGTAGAGGTAGACCAAGACGACGATGGTTAGACTCGGTTTCCAGCGATTTAAAGATAAGAGGTATAGAACTAAATGAGGCCACAACACTAGTTGCAAATCGAGGATTGTGGCGACGTTTAGTAAATTCACAGAGGCTTGCAGACTGAACGCTGAACGGCATAACAGTCTATAATGATAATGTATGTATGTACTCTTTTGTCGGAAATCGACCCGAATAAATCGAGCTGATTTTCTTTGGATTTGTTCCAGTTCTTGAATCAAGTAATGCTGGTGAGGGTCCCATACACTGGAACCATACTCTAGTTGGGGTCTTACCAAAGACTTATATGCCCTCTCCTTTACATCCTTACTACAACCCCTAAATAGCCTCATAACCATGTGCAGAGATATGTATTTACAATCATTTATGTGATTGCCCCAATGAATATCTCTCCTTATATTAAGACCTAGGTACTTACAATGATCCCCAAAGGGAACTTTCACCCTATTAACGCAGTAATTCAAACTGAGAGGACTTTTCCTATTTGTGAAACTCACAATCTGACTTTTAACCCCGTTTATCATCATACCATTGCCTACTGTTAATCTTACAACATTATCGAGGTCATTTTGCACTTGCTCACAATCTTGTAACTTATTTATTACTCTGTACGGAATAACATTACCTACAAAAAGCCTTTTCTCTGATTCCACTTCTTTACACATGTCATTGATATATAAGAAAACATAAAGGTGCAATAATACTGCCTTGAGGAATCCCCCCCCCCCTTAATTATAACAGGGACAGATAAAGCTTCGCCTACTCTAATTCTCTGTGTTCTATTTTCTAGAAACCTAGCCACCCATTTAGTCACTCTTTTGTCAAGTCCAATTGCACTCATTTTTGCCATTAGTCTCCCCATAATCTACCCTCTCAAGTGCCTTAGATAGGTCAATCGCGATACAGTCCAATTGACCTCCTGAATCCAGGATATCTGCTATATCTTACTGGAATCCTACAAGTTGAGCTACAGTGGAATAACCTTTTCTAAACCCAGACTGCCTTCTATCAAACCGGTTATTAATTTCGCTAACATGTCTAATATAAACAGAAAGAATGCTTTCCCAAAGCTTACATGCAATGCATGTCAAACTGACTGGCCTGTAATTTTCAGCTTTATGTCTATCACCCTTTCCTTTATACACAGGGGCTACTATGACTTGATGACGCACTTCAGATTCTGCAACGGTCTTCATTGATTGTGGCCCCGTACTAGAGCTGAAGGAAGACATTGTGGACATCGGTTCGCATCGGGCAACGGCGTGTGCCACTGGTTGCAGACGTGGTTCCGGACACAGCCCGCCAGCTTTTACAAGAATGGGGTTGGCCGTCTTATCCCTGTATTTTTTCAGGTCTGGTAATTACTTTTTAGATACGAAATATTCTACTATACTTTTAAGCAACCGAGCTCGATAGCTGCAGTCGCTTAAGTGCGGCCAGTATCCAGTATTCGGGAGATAGTAGGTTCGAACCCCACTGTCGGCATCCCTGAAAATGGTTTTCCGTGGTTTCCCATTTTCACACCAGGCAAATACTGGGGCTGTACCTTAATTAAGGCCACGGCCGCTTCCTTCCCACTCCTAGCCCTTTCCTGTCCCATCGTCGCCGCAAGACCTATCTGTGTCGGTGCGACGTAAAACAACTAGAAAAAAAAACTTTTAGGCAGGTGACCTGTTCTCATTTGACTCCCCCATTAGTCATGGGAATTTATACCTTAGGTTTTGAAAAGTTTAAATATGTTTAGGTTGGATAAATTAGGGATTTAAAAAACTTTTTATTGTATTTAATACTTTGCTCCTTCACCATGAGATTTTTATTTTAGTTTAGGTCTTTTGTTTTATACATTAATCTTACAGCACAATATCTTGCCTAAAATTCTAATTTTATTTTATCTTACATGTATTATCAATAGTACTCACCTTATTTACTTGTAAATTTATACAGTTAGCTGTCCAAAGATTATTATTATTATTATTATTATTATTATTATTATTATTATTATTATTATTATTATTATTATTATTATTGTGTGGTTAAATGTAAGACAGGAAGACTAACTTCGCTATGATCAATAAATATATTATAATAATAATAATAATAATAATAATAATAATAATAATAATAATAATAATAAATCACCAGGAACATATATATATAACAAAAGGTGATTTTCATAAATACCAAAATTCATCATTAGAACACTGTCGTCAAGCCGGTATCTCTGTATGTATCAGAATATTTTATCCTATCCTAGAAATGTGGTCTCGCTAAGTTAGAGGAAAAAAAAAGAGAGAAACATTCTCCACAATATACTGTACTTGGCCCAAACTACTAAAAAGTGGTTCTACATGACAAAATCCAGACAAGAAATCTACTGTAATATAAAATTACGGACTCGATGCGCCAACTCAGTGCTCGCTTCTACGCACACTTTTATAAGTTATAGGTAACGGATGGACGACTTTCGATGGACAAAACGCATTTTTAACAATTTTGACTCAAAACCAAAAACAACAATTCCCTCGTACGTTAATGTCAAGAAATACCTCGAAGAAATGGGCCTACGACCAGACGACGCGCACAAACGATACCTTTTCAAAACAAGCATCATGACTTTTGGGACTTTCGGGGATGAGAAATGGACAACTGGTTCAAAGTGGTCGGATGATCGCCGTGGTCGACCCAGCGAGCTGATTAAAACCTATTCGATCGATCGAAAATTGAATAAACGCCAGAATGTATAATGAAACATATCGTGGTCTCTAGTTGGCCGATTAGCGAATAATAAATAAATAAATAAATAAATAAATAAATAAATAAATAAATAAATAAATAAATAAATAAATAAATAAATAATATCACTTCATCTGCGACAAGTTCTCATTTAACACTTCATTCTTCTGCAATAACACATTTCCATGTTTTGTTTTTCTTTCTGTCCTCACCAGTTTCTTCTTTATCTGTTTACTCTCCAGGCTTGGTTTTCCCTCGGACTCAGCGAGGGATCCATCCTCTACCGTTTCTGGAGCTTCAGACTCTGGGTCGTGGGATACAACTGGAGAGAATGACCAGTACATCTCCCAGGCGGCCTCACCTGCTATGCTAAACAGGGGCCTTGCGGGGGATGGGAAGATTGGAAGGGATAGACAAGGAAGAGGGAAAGAAGTGGCCGTGGCCTTAAGTTAGGTACCATGCCGGCATTTACCTGGAGGAGAAGTGGGAAAGCACGGAAAACCACTTCGAGGGTGGCTGAGGTGGGAATCGAACCCTCCTCTACTCAGTTGACCTCCCGGGGCTGAGTGGACCCCGTTCCAGTCCTCGTACCACTTTTTCAAATGCCATGGCAGAGCCGGGAATCGAACCCGGGCCTCCAGGGTTGGCAGCTAATCACGCTAACCACTACACCACAAAGGCGGACTTCTCCTGGGTTTCCACCTATAATCCTCCTCCGAAACATCTTTCTACAGTAATCTGGATATCTGTGATTCAATATAAACAAACCTTCCTAGTTCTAGAAAGCAGTCTCTGTTTACGCTAGTTTGCATTATATATAGCCGGTCTGAGTGGCTCCGACGGTTGAGGCGCCTGCTTTCTGACCCCAACTTGGCAGGTTCGATCCTGGCTCTCTCAGTCCGATTGTATTTGAATGTGTTCAAATACGTCAGCCAATTAGCGGTAGATTTACGAGCACGTAAAAGAACTCCTGCGGGACCAAATTCCGGCACCTCATAACAATATTTATGTACAGTTTTCTCCCGTTCTCAGTTATTTTACTTTACTACTGCACTTTAGAAACCCGATAACCTGAATTTCGATTAAAGGAGGCTCCTTATTATATAATAAGCTATGTCTGATTACAAACTCCCTTTGTAAAAACACTGCCTCATTTGATCATAAAATATTGTTCAACGGTTCCGGCCAGTCACTATGACAGTTCTAAATCGTTTCAGCAAATTCCATCCTCCTTTCAATTCCTTCAAAGAACTTTTGTTGGAAGTAACATGGCTTTCATTTTTTAAAAGAAAGTTCTTTTCTACAATTTATTTTACGTCGCACCGACACAAATAGGTCTTATGGCGACGAAGGGATAGGAAAGGGCTAGGAGTGGAAAGGATGCGACCGTGGTCTTAGTAGCTGATAGCTACGTAATTGAATTCACGTGGCCATCTGCTCGGTTACATCTTTCTTCAGAATGGTTCTAACTCTTATTGTATGTAAGGCTACTTTCACGAACCCCTTGATGCAATGACGTACGTGGATCTTCTCGTGAATCTCTCATTAACAGTTTCAATTTTTTCGAGGCTGCCGGTCCTCCTGATATCTTTGCATTGGTGACACTACCCGTTATTAGCAACTTACGACGACAATTCTTTACATTTTTACCATCCTTTGTCACATGGATTCCACGATGAATCCTCCATCACCTTTGCAAGCGTACAACAGATTCCCGGACCTTATACTGGGACGGTATCTTGGCTGTTCCTTCCACTCTTAACTGTGGCGCTATACTTCTTCACCTGCAAAGAGAAAACAGAAATCAAACAAAACTTCAACATATTGACCACACAGCTTCTCAGCTTCATTCAGATCGGTTAATTAATGTAATCATTATTTTAAAATTGGGAGCCACTTACCAATCACCCTCTAGAATCACGCTAATCCTGCCATTCTTTGCACGAGGAGGTGCTGAATTAGCGTGAGAGTGAGAGTGTGTGAGAAATTTAGTTGAAAGCCTAATGTACTTTATTTAATCCAACGTTATGATGTTACATTCATATATTTGAGAAATAATTAAGAGAAAATATTATTCCTTGAGTTTTCTGCTCGCAGCATCATTAACTATGAAAAACGTCCCGAAATTTTCGTTCCGCAATGAAGTTTGTCTCTGATTTTCGTGGTATCGTTCTATTAGAAGAACATTTCTTGGATGTTGAAAAGGTGTTCGGGCTGAGTGGCTCAGACGGTTGAGGCGCTGGCCTTCTGATCCCAACATGGCAGGTTCGATCCTGGCTCAGTCCTGACCTGCCTCGTGTCGGTAGATTTACTGGCACGTAAGAGAACTCATACAGGACTAAATTCCGACGCCTCGGCGTCTCCGAAAACCGTAGGAGTAGTTAGTGGGACGTGCAGCCAATATTATTATTATTATTATTATTATTATTATTATTATTATTATTATTATTATTGTTGTTGTTGTTGTTGTTGTTGTTGTTGTTGTTGTTCCGGGGTATCTGTGGAACAGCAGAGGTGAAAGAAGGTGCCGGGATGAATGGGTCTAACTACAAGGTCAAAGTTAATTTAAAATGTTAAGAAAATATTATATTTTCTTTTCTTTTTTAAAAAAGAACAGCACCGAGCTCGATAGCTGCAGTCGCTTAAGTGCAGCCAGTATCCAGTAATCGGGAGATCGTGGGTTCGAGCCCCACTGTCGGCAGCCCTGAAGATGGTTTTCCGTGGTTTCCCATTTTCACACCAGGCAAAATGCCGGGGCTGTACCTTAATTAAGGCCATGGCCGCATCCTTCCACTTCCTAGGCATTTCCCATCCCATCGTCGCCATAAGACCTATCTGTGTCGGTGCGACGTAAAGCAAATAGCAAGAAAAAAGAACAACAAATAACAATGTAACAGGTGCCAGTATTAACAAATAGGTTGAGTCAAGATAAGATAGGTGGCATAAACTGATCTTGGGCTTCAAGCCCTTACTTTACAATTTTGAGCTCCTAGCTCACCTTACAACCACAAATTCGTTCAAAGAGCAGAAATATCCTAATACGCGGAGCCCTTGCTCCTCATTACAATATTAAGCCTCCCAGAGGCATTCTTACAATACTAGAAAAGAGCTTCCCCGCTCTCAGATTTCCAAACCTCTTAAAGGCAATACCAGACTTTACAATTAATTGCCATCAAGGCACAACTTACAACAATGACAAGGGGGTATCTTGTAACCAATCTACTGGCCCTTAGCAGAAAAAAGAACGGGTTAAGTAAATGGCCCGAAATACAAAAATGAATGGAGGCGTGTTCTTGTACTCCTAAATACTAATTTTAAAACCTAAAAGGCACTAGGCCGATGAAACAGGTGCTATTCCCAAACTATGGAGGTGACCCGTATAAGAATAATTTAAAACGTTACAGAAAGCAAGAAAACCAGTTACCAAAACGCAGTCACCTCAAACCAATATGAAGGGGAGCTCGAGAGGGTAAATCACTCTCTATCCCCGAATTACAGTTGCAGATTTTATGAAGTCTTTACATAAGCCGGCAGAAAATTACATGTTTAGAAAAGAAGTATACATATTAAAGTTTCGGGCCTTTCCCGCGGGTTAAACTGCTGAGCTAGTAAGAAATAAGATGTTAAACGGCCATTACCTTGCTGAAGAGCTGCTGGCTGATGAAAGAGGCACCACCCGCCTCCGGCTACACGTCCACACACTTGGTTAGATGTTGATCAAGTGGCCGAGAGACGAGAAAATCAACAGTTTATAAACCCTCGGGGAAAGTTCGAGACCTTTCATGAATAATTAAGCCACACCCTCTCGGTTTTATTGGTAGATGAAAGGTTACACATAAAATCGAAGAAGAAGCCCGTGATTGGTTAGAAATTAATTACAGAAATTCTGGATTGGCTAAATTCAAAACTGGCGGAAAGAAAGATAAATATTGCCAACCCACAACTGAATGAACGAAATTTAGTAAAGAACAAATTTATGAATACAAAATTTCTTCAAATAAAGTTCCTTCACTTCGCACCAGGTTGCATGATCATAGTTTTTAGTAGAGACATCTATGAGAGAGTGTCCACACTTCTTGAGGAACAGAAAACAAAACAAGTTGAAATTCACACAGTACTGGCAACTTCATAACCACAAAATTAAGGTAGTGACATCTTCTGAGCAAAAGTTTAAGGGGGTCTAGTTTTAAGTTCAGAGTTTCTCCTGTAGGGGAGTTTTATTGGCGCAAGATTTAAATGTGCGGCGTAGAGGTACCTCCCGGTACAATTATTATTATTATTATTATTATTATTATTATTATTATTATTATTATTATTATTAAAAGGTGTTCGATAGAGTGTCACACAACCTTATCAGGCATGCGCTTAGGATGCATGGACTACCAGAAGTTCATGTTCGATGAACCTAGATCATTCATCGTAATGTTACCAGCCGGGTCCAATGCACCGCAGGAAGCTCCGTACCTTTCAACATCCAAGTTGGTGTTCATCAGGGATCGGCTTTGTCTCCGCTTCTGTTGATATTGTGCCTGGACACCGTAACTGCGCAAATGCATACTCCATACTCTTGGACATTGCTTTGTGCCGATCATATATTTGCCAGCAGTTAATCCAACACTGGAAAACACGCCTCGATGAGTATGGATTAAGACTTAATGTGAAGAAGACGGTGTATTTGGAGTGTAGAAAGCAGAATGATGGGTCTGTTAACATTATTGGCGTTGATCTTCCTAAAACTAGTGATTTTAAGTATTTGTGATAGGTCATCTGTTCGATTTGTACCACACTTCCAGATGCACGGAACAGAGTGAATGTTGACCGGATGAAGTCGCCCCAGATTGCGGGAGTTCTTTTCTACCGGAAGATCCCACTGTTACTTTTTTAAAAAATTTATTTGGCTTTAGAACTGTTACTTACAGTACATAAAATCGAAGATTTACAGAATGTCTGTACGTTCAGCGGCGTTGTATGAGAAGGAGTGCTAGCCTGTCAGAAAGAAATATGATCATACCTAGGCCTACATGGCATAGAAACGAAGATGCTTCGATGGCCAATGGAACACTCTAAACTGGATCACGTTAGAAATTACAGTAGGATGTGAGGACGGAATTTGGTGTGACTCCAATACCCGAGAAAGTACAAAAGACTCGTCTCATGTGGCATGGCCGTGTACTGTGCGGTAATGCCATTTCAGTAGCAAAGACGTCCGGCTCCATGGCTAAATGGTTAGCGTGCTGGCCTTTGGTCAGAGGAGTCCCAGGTTTGATTCCCGGCAGGGTCGGGAATTTTAACCATCATTGGTTAATTTCGCTGGCGCGGGGGCTGGGTGTATGTGTCGTCTTCATCATCATTTCATCCTCATCACGACGCGCAGGTCGCCTATGGGAGACCTGCACTTGGCGATCCGAACATGTTCTCGGACACTCCCGGCACTAACAGCCATACGCCATTTCATTTCAGTTGCAAAGACGGCTCTAGAATTGAACCCTGACGGCCGTCAACCACGAAGGCGGTCAAAGAAACAATACCTCGATGCTCTGAAGGAGAACATGTCCTTGCTTGGCGTAACTACAAACAACGCCAAGGATCGGACGATATGGAGAGCGAAATGCAAAGCTGTGGACAGCGCAACTTAGGAGAAGAATAATGAAGATGCTCGATGGCAGTATGTGTTTGTAAGCATTACGTCGGTACTGCACTTGTCTTGCTGTTGCATTACATCCACCAAGGAGATATCTGCAGCTTCGGCACTAGCAATGCAGGGCTGAATAGCTCAGGCGGTGGAGTTTTGACCTTCTGAACTGAAACTGACGGGTTCGATCCCGGCTAATTCCGTGGTAGTTAAAAGTGCTCAAATGCGTCAGCCTCGTGTCGGTAGATTTATAGGCACGTAAAAGAACTCCTGCGGAACTAAATTCCAGTACCCCAGTAGTTAGTAGGACTTAAATCAAATAATATTGAATTTGTACATCAATGTGATAAATTCTCATGCCTTTTCCGTGGTTTCCTATTTCCACGCCAGAAAAATGCTGGGACTGTACCTTATTTAAAGCCACGGCCACTTTCTTCCCAAACTTAACCTTTTCCCAGTACTTAATTTCTAAAATTTTGGGTGCCGGAAAGCATACCCACGCATTTCGCCCCCTTTTCAACCATACGCTCTCCCCATAATAGTCATAACTTGTGATAAAACTTACAACTTTTTATAAAATACTTTTCTGAAATACAGGTTTTTAAAACACAATTTCTTATAAACAATAAGACCACAAGATTTAATATAAACAACGAGTGGTATGCTATATTCTTCAGTCAGATTTTGTCGTAAGTTTCATAATAATGAGTGAAAAGGAATTTACACTTTATGTACACTGGAAATAAATAAACTTCTAAAATCCATGAGATTTTAACATTTTTACTATTTAACCACAAGAGAGTTATATTCCCTTACATATTTGTTATTAATGAGTATATTTTTAACACGTAATGAAATTTAGCTGAGCTCAAGTTACTCTATAGAAAGACTTCATACTTCAGTGTGTGGACTATGTTCCAGTAACTTTTTATTGAGCAATCCCATTAAAAACATTGTGCAAAAAAAAAATCTCCGCACTCTCTGCTTCTGCTATGTCCTATTCTCCATCACTGTCTGTGCTCGCTTGGTGCATACCACTTCCCCCACACACGCGGTGGAGTCGTGAGTGCTAACTGTGTAGCACATGTGGACTTGGGCCTGCTTTACGACCGGATGCCCTTCCTGTCACCAATCTTATGAATATGGATGTATTATGCCCTGTGTGTATATAAGGAAGAGAATACTGGGACAAACGCAAGCATCCAGGTCTCCGAGTCAGCATACGATTAAATTCCTCAACCCGGCCAAGAATCGAACCCGTGACCCTGTGAACCGAAGGCCTCGACGCTGACTGTTCAGCCAAGAGGCCGGAACGGACTCACTTGCAATAATATTACTTCTTCTTCTTCTTCTGTTTACCGTACAGGGTTGGTTTTTCCCTCGGACTCAGCGAGGGATCCGCCCTCTACCGCCTCAAGGGCAGTGTTCTGGAGCTTCAGACTCTCGGTCGGGGATACAACTGGGGAGGATGGCCAGTACCTCGCCCAGGCGGCCTCACCTGCTATGCTGAACAGGGGCCTTGTGGGGGAATGGGAAGATTGGAAGGGATAGGTAAGGAAGCGGCCGTGGCCGGCATTTGCCTGGAGGAGAAGTGGGAAACCACGGAAAACCACTTCCAGGATGGCTGAGGTGGAAATAGAACACACCTCTACTCAGTTGACGTCCCGAGGCTGAGTGAACTCTCATTGTCAGGTAATTTGCTCTCTCTCTCTCTCTATCAGTGGCAAATATGCGGGTATAGTCTTGATATCCTTGGTAGCTATAATAGCAATTACAGCTTGCCACTGACCTTCAGCTTCTGGCAGGAGCACGTGGAAAATGCAGGTCATCGCACGCCCCTAGCAGCTGTGTAGCGCAGGTATGATGCGCTTGGAACTTTCTCTCTCGCGGGGACCTCCGTAATAAATCATCCTCGTTCGAGGGACCAGAGAGCACCTATAATAAACCCGATCCTCCGTGACGAGCTATAACATCCGACGAAATATACTGTCTTGATAATGCTTCAGCTACCTATGGTCGCATAGCCTCGAACCCCGCGATCTTGATTATTTTCTAGGCAGGTATAGCAGGAGAGAGCAAGAACTGTAATGGTCTTGTTTATATTTTTCTTTGATTATTCTATTTCTATATAAAGGCCAGTCTCCTTGGCTGAATGGTCAGCTTTGTCGCCTTCGTTTCGGAGGGTCCCGGGTTTCATTCCCGACAAGCTCGGGAATTTTAAATATAGTATAGACTGAACAACGTAAAAAAGAAAGCGAGAAGATGAAGAGATATTCGAAAGAGAAGAAAAACCAAAAAAGTGCTAATAAGTTCAAATGCTCTCCTTAGTCGGGCATAACAAATCAACAATATCCAGCCCTTTAGTGTAGAAGCAGCGTGCCTGGCGTTTATTCCAAAGCCCACGGTTCGTTCTCCGGCCAGTTGAAGAATTTTAGGTTTGGATCGAGGAGCAGAACGGGGGTTCACTTGATACGAGATTTTCTCCAGCTCTTAGTTACAGCAAGAAAGCCCACAGTGAGAAGATGACGCTACTGACCTGGTATACATAGACGAACATCGGTTGCCATGGTTACAATCGTGTCGGGAAATTGATCTCGCTAATTCCAGACAAACATATCCATGTTAAAATAGGGTTATTGAAATGTGGATGTGGAGACGTTTGGAGGAGGTGAAATGGATAGTGAGAAATGAAGAGGCACTGACCGAGTTGGCTACATATTTCGAGACGTGTACTTGTTAGCTTAGATTCCAGAGACAACAGGTTCGAACACCACTGCCAGCAGCCCTAAAGATAGTTTTCATTGATTTCTCGTTTTCACACCAGACACCTTAATTAAGGCCACGGTCGCTTCCTTCCAAGACCTAGCACTGTCCTATTACAACATCTCAATAAGAATATCTGAATAGCTGCGACGTAAAATAATAATAAGAAGAAAAATTACGACACTACAAGACAGTTGTATTGCCCGAAGCTTTATATGCCTCAGAAACCATATGCTTAGCTGGTCACTCTAAAATTACAGAAATTGAAAAGCAGGAGCGGAAAATTCTCAGGAAAATTTATGGTCCTACGAGAGAAAATGGAATGTGGATTAAGAGGAAAACAGCGGACCTCTACTCCTTCACCGACAGGTTTACTGATGCCGTACGGAAAAGGCGCCTTAATTTCTATGGCCATATCTACAGAATGAACAGCGACAGACTAACTAAAAGATTATTCAAAGTAATCAACTGAAAGAAGGTCAAAATAAAATGGCTAGAAGAAACTAAGGCGGACCTCCAAGAAATAAATATTACAGACGACATCATGGAAAATCGTGGAGCTTTTAGAACCAAAGTAGCCAATCATAAATTTAGGGAGAAACCAAAAAAGACAACTGGTAGGAAGTGGTCGACAGAACGCAAGATGCAACACAGTGCATTCATGAAGAGATTTTGGGAGGATAAGAAGGCACAAACCATCAAACCAACTAACAAGTTCAAACGCGCTCTATGAATGGGCATAACGAAGAAAGAAGAAGAAGAAGAAGAAGATATTCTTCTTATCCCATCAAACCTAAGAGTGGTTTGCGGCGGTAGAAATATATTTAAAAACAGGCAAGCATCTTCTGATTTGCACTTAGAATTTTATATTTTAGAAACTGGAGGTAACCTCGGTCGCTTTGAACTCGAACTATCGATGACTACTGCAATATCTACACAGATGAGAAGAAAAAAGTCGTTATTTTTGATTTTAAGTACTCGTGAAACTTTAAGTTTATTAGCGATAACTGCCATTAGCCAAGGGGCCAGCGGTAATTTAAAATGAACTTTGTTTTGTAAGTAGTTTGTTTTTAGTAGAGGGGGACTGTTGGTAAAGGATACTTAAAATTAATTCCACAAACATTGGTTCTTGCATGTATTATACTTACGTGCATGTTGCGGGTCATACTTCATGATTGTAAACGGATGTTCGTACGAATATCTAATTACAACGGTTGGAGGGCATTCAGTAGGTTCAGCTGCAACAAGACTTCAGACAGTGCAGAAACAATTGTTGATGGCTTCGTGAAACAATATGAATCACTATACAGCCTGAATAAAGCGTGATCGGGCGAGTTGGCCGTGCGCGTAGAGGCGCGCGGCTGTGAGCTTGCATCCGGGAGATAGTAGGTTCGAATCCCACTATCGGCAGCCCTGAAGATGGTTTTCCGTGGTTTCCCATTTTCACACCAGGCAAATGCTGGGGCTGTACCTTAATTAAGGCCACGGCCGCTTTCTTCCAACTCCTAGGCCTTTCCTATCCCATCGTCGCCATAAGACCTACCTGTGTCGGTGCGACGTAAAGCAACTAGCAAAAAAAAAAAATAATAATAATAAAGCGTGTTATCCCACACCAACTTGCCCATTCAAAACTTCAGATACATAATTAAATTCCGTATCAAAAATGAAGTAGAGGGAATAATAATAATAATAATAATAATAATACTGTTTTGGCTTTACGTCCCACGAACTACTTTTATACGGTTTTCGGAAAAGCCGAGGTGCGGGAATTTAGTCCCGTAGGAGCTCAATACAGCTATATGGAACACTTCTCACACTTTTCACTTGTGCTGTCATAAGAAGAATAAACTGATGTCAACTTTAAAAATAAAACATAACGAACAAAACATATATAATCACAGCAATAGAACCAGCTTTTGGGTGGTTAGGCCGTGGGGCATAATGCAGAGTTTCGTCCAGACGTGCCATTTGGACTCATCAGCTGGAATGGCACGCCCCTACGACGACTTCTACGTCGAATACTATGAGAATGTCGATGTTCAGAGCAGAGTTGCCGTAAGTCAAAATGGCGGCAAAACATATTATATTAACTTATTTTTAAGAGAGTATTAACCGTGTCTGTGGAATATACGGATATATCAAAATCAATCAATGACAGAAGTTTAAGAATATATTCCTCATGTACACAGAAGTAAAAACGGTATGACAACATGAGTCCGGAAATACATAATTGAATGGATAAGATTAAAAAGGAAAATATTCCACTTTTGGGTCAAATTAAGCTAAGATAGCCATTATGTAGCTTATGAGCAGCAGCATCAATAAGTGGAAAGAAAGAAAATGAACGAATTTCTATGGCGTTATTAGAGGTTGAAGTTCAAAGAAGGAAAACATTCCAGGAATGAGAATATAACCAATTTTATTTTGTAACGCTAGGAGAATATGATAAAATTATCATAGAGGCAAAATAAAATAGCCCCTTTTATTTACTGTATGTTCACTCATTACTAAATGAAGAAATTAAGGACTACAAAAAAGAAGATGGCTTACTCATTTTGAAAAGACGTCTAAGAGTTTACTTAAGGCTCAAAAGAATCATTCAAAATAAGCAAATACAAACATCTAACTTTGAAAAAAGAGGAAACAAGGTATTTTCAACTAGTGATTTCATTGACGGCATGCTTGCTGAAAGCTTTAGACTGTCTAGAGGAGGAAATCTGAAACTTCCGTCGCAAAATACATATGGCGGAAAAGTTCCCCTTAAGGAAAACACTAGATGATGTCGCGAAAGTTATGCACTATATATCTGATTACCACAAACAGTAATTTACAAAATGTTGATGGGTGTAACAAGTAATGATAATATTAATTTAAAAAGTGAATTTCTAAATTAGATTACATTTTTGTAGACTCTTCGCATTTTCAAACCCTGTGAGATAAAGAAGGAAAAGATTCCATTGACTTTAAATTGAGCCAGGAGTCAGAATATTAATACTACTTGGCAATATTACAGTATGGTGAACTAATATACTGTTCATACAAACAAATATGTAACATTTTAACTTGTCCATCAACAAATGATCCGGGCGGCGATGACAGTGACTAGTGTTACAAAAGGCATACTAGACATTCTTTGTGTGAAATAGACCGTAAAGCCTATTAAAAAAATATTGTTTTACGTTATGAATAATTTACAAAATGTTGATGGGCGTAAAAATTAATGATGATATTAATTTAAAAAATCAATTTCTAAATTAGATTACTTTTTCTATAATCCTTGCATTTCCAAATCCTGTGAGATAAAGAAGGAAAAGATTCCGTTGACTTTAAATTGAGCCAGGAGCCAGAATACTAATACTGGTTGGTAATATTACAGTATGGTGACTAATATACATACAAAGAAATATGTAATTGTGCGTTTTTCAATCTGAATAATAGTTTTGTAGTAGGGTCTAAAACAGTTATTTTAGTTTAGTCTACTGAAAACTACTGTGAGTGGAATCATTTCCTTTTTAATCTCACCCATTCAATTACAGATTTATCCCATCTTTTAGGAACGTTAGTGCAGTCCGACAGTCTCAATACTATTGTGCGTTTACATTGAATACGGCTGTAACGCCTGCTGGAGCATTCTGTCCACGTATCAGATGAAATGTTCAAAGTGACCTCCTCCCCACTCGTTTTCGCGTTGAGTGCCGAACACGATCAAAAATGCCAGGCTGCCACAATGCGGGGGCCTAGAGGTATTCAGACCCACATCATGATTAGCACGATTACTTTTGTAACAATCGTCATGTCGTCTCAAACTATCGAAATTCCTGAGGACAGTTTAACAAGCCAATTTGCTACCTGGACGACGAGTCTCAAAATATCAGAGTTTCCAGTGATGGTACTGTTTCATAACTCTCTACATGTGCACAGTATTATGATAATAAGTATAAAGTAATACAGAAAGGTGAAAAAAGTTCATTGCTAGCACCAGCTGGGGCTGCGTGCCTTCTTCTACAAATGGTACCGCCGAGCTCGATAGCTGCAGTTGCTTAAGTGCGGTCAGTATCCAGTATTCGTGAGATAGTGGGTTCGAACCCGACTACCGGCAGCTGTGAAGATGGTTTTCCGTGGTTTCTCATTTTCACATCAGGCAAATGCTGGGGTTGTACGTTAATTAAGGCCATGGCCGCTTCCTTCCCACTCCTAGCCCATTGCTGTCCCATCGTCGCCATAAGAACTATCTTTGTCAGTGCGACGTAAAGCGACTAACAAAACTAAACAAAAAATAAACAAATGGTACCTCAATCTTGAGGTGGGCCTACAGTATATCCTCTCACGACCATATGCGACAGTGGTCAGTAGGCCCACCGACGCCATGAACCCGCGCAAAGTTATACCTAGTCTCATTTTTAAAAATTCTGCTATTGCTTTGTCAGCTACGCACAACCTTCATCATTTACAAATTATAATATTAAAATATTTACAATATTTTCGTCGAAACTTTGCCACACATCAGTCCATTTTGATGACCTAAGAGATTATTCTAAAAGAACCGATGTCTCCAGTTTCCTCGTATTTAGTTGTAGCCCTTTTGAAACCTTTGTCTAAATGCAATATTTCTTTCTTTTCTAAGAACCTTCGAGATTCATTTCCATCTTGGTTATTTCAAATTCAAATGTTCCAGCTTCTTTTTTCAAACAAGATACCAGTTCCTTGAAGAGGGGATGAGGTCTTTTTATCAAACGGTTGAACTTAGAATAGAATTACAATATAATTTATTGCATGTATAGTACACATACTTTAACGGAAAACTACAATTGCAACATACATCTGAATGAACGATGAATAAATGAATGAATGAATGAATGAATGTTTGAATGAATGAACAAATGAATTGCTGAATGCATGATTTACCGAACTGATAGCTGCAGTCGCTTAAGTGCGGCCAGTATCCAGTAATCGGGAGATAGTGAGTTCAAACCCCGCTGTCGGCAGCACTGAAGATGGTTTTCCGTGGTTTCCCATTTTCACACCAGGCAAATGCTGGGGCTGTACCTTAATTAAGGCCACGACCGCTTCCTACCCATTCCTAGGTCTTTCCTATCCCATCGTCACTATAAGACCTACCTGTGTCGGTGCGACGTAAAGCCAATAGCAAAAAAAAAAAAGAATGCAGGATTTCATGATTGTGTTCGTGCATGAATGAATGAATAAACACTCTTCTAACCCAGTCACGGACAGCCATCAACTGGGGAAAGAGTATTCATTAATGAATGAGTTTGATTGCTTAAATGAGTCAATGAATGAATTAAATGCATGCTCTCACCCTAGCGCTGCGGAACCCGGCCGTTAGAGAGAGAACATTCCATTTTGTATGAATGAATGAATGCATGAACGAATGAATGAATGAATGAACGAATGTACTACCGGGCGAGTTGGCCGTGCGCGTAGAGGCGCGCGGCTGTGAGCTTGCATCCGGGAGATAGTAGGTTCGAATCCCACTATCGGCAGCCCTGAAAATGGTTTTCGGTGGTTTCCCATTTTTAAACCAGGCAAATGCTGGGGCTGTACCTTAATTAAGGCCACGGCCGCTTCCTTCCAACTCCTAAGCCTTTCTTATCCCATCGTCGCCATAAGACCTATCTGTGTCGGTGCGACGTAAAGCCCCTAGCAAAAAAAACTAAAAAAAACGAATGTACTGAGTTCCTATAGAAAAAATAAATAAATTAAGAAATCCGCTCTCCCAGTCGTAGATAATCACCAACTTGTGAGAGAGTTTCATGAATGAATTGAATGAGTTGAATAACTGCATGAATTGGTGTATGGGTGATTTCATGATTGAATCGTGTTCGTGCATGAATGAACACTCCTCTCACCCAATTCCACTGCTCAAGTAACATTTATAGATTGTCCAGCCACTGGTCGTCGAAGTAGTCGAAAACATCTTTCAAATAAAATAATAATAATAATAATAATAATAATAATAATAATAATAATAATAATAATAATAATAATAATAATAATAATAAAAAAAAAAGAATTCAGCCTCAACATAGCAAAGTACGGGCACCCAGCTAGTAAATTCAAAAATTGTTTGTTTTTGAGGTCCCTGTCCCCTATGCAGCTACATAGACTTCTCGGATATTTTGAGACTCATTACGTTCATTAGATTATTTATTTCGGCTACATATTTCTTGTGGATATTTTGATAGACTAGACTACTGTTTCTGTAAATTTCATGCTCGGATATTTTGAGACTTACGACTCAGTCGCTGAGGCGGCAGCGTGCCGGCCTCTCACCGCTGGGTTCCGTGGTTCAAATCCCGGCCACTTCATGTCAGATTTGTGCTGGCAAAGCGGAGGCGGAACAGGATTTTCTCCGGGTACTCTGGTTGTCCCTGTCATCTGTCATTCTAGCAACACACTCTATTATTATATCATTTTATCTGTCAGTCACAAATCATTGCCCCAGAGAGTGCAACAGGCGACAGTTCCTATCCTCGCCGCTCGCTTCCTGACCCCGTTGAAACTGGAAACAGGCTGTGGATGTTCATTTTCATACTTTGAGACTGCACCACAACTGTAACCGGTGTCTAGCATTTTCTTCCGGCAATCAGGACCCATCGGCTTGCACTCAGCAAATACACGCTCGGACAACTCTGCAATTATGGATTTTAGAGCCACGTTGTCGTACCCTTTTTCTTTCTTTCTTTCTTTCTTTCTTTCTTTCTTTCCATATTAGAAATCAATTCCTGAAGTTCTGCAGTTGAGTTTTTTCATCCCGTTCATTACTAGAATTTATTCGCTCTACACTTCCCAGATTCCTCGGTTGCCTATCAAAATACAATATCTGTATTTTAATAGATCCGACGATCAATTTCGACACATCCGAAACACAATCCAATGAGGTACATGAGGGACAGAAAACAACACATGAACTCACCATCCCATTCTATCAACAAAAATACCGGGTGGATGATATCGAAGACATAGGATTAATGGTTGGTGCTAGAACACCAACTTCACCGGGTGAGTTGGCCGTGCGGTTAGGGGTGCGCTGCTGTGAGCTCGCATCCGGGAGATAGTGGGTTCGAATCCCACTGTCGGCAGCCCTGAAGATGGTTTTCCGTGGTTTCCCATTTTCATACCAGGCAAATGCTTGGGCTGTACCTTAATTAAGGCCACGGCCGCTTCCTTCCCACTCATAGGCCTTTCCTGTCCCATCGTCGCCGTAAGACCTATCTGTGTCGGTACGACGTAAAGCAAATAGCAAAAATATATATATATATATTATCGTCAAGTTCTGCAGATCATCAGGCATTAATATGAGAAGTTGCAGTGAGTGCCCTGAAATAGTGAACCCAAATCCTGAAGAATCATATCTCCCAAACTATGTAATGCAACAACATAGGTCAAATGTGCTTACCAACCATTATGTAATCAACTCACAATTACTTCGGTTTTGTCTACCTTTTCCTCAGGGGCAATATCCAGCTGGGGAGAGTCGAAATAAATAAAACATTAGTTGGTTAACATTTTGAGAGTTCATCTTTGTTCGTTCCTTGGTGTTGGTGCGGTTGCTTATCAGTAGCAGTAACTCCTGAAGGTGGATGATGATATTTCAAGTTCGAGTGTGTTGTTAATATGGTTGAAGAGTGTTTGAAGATGGATAAAGGATCTTTGGACTGTTGTGTGCTGAGAGTGAGGAATGAGGAGAAGCCTTTGAATATGGTGAAGGGACGTGGACAGAAACCTGTGAAACTGGATCATTCTGAGCAGAAATTATTTTAGAATCCCCTGGAAGATAATTAAATATTACGTTAGACTATAATTCATCTAAATATTGCATTTGTCTTTCGGCACAAAGCAAAATGTAGCTTCCACGGAAGTCTCGTTCTGTGACAGTATGAAAGCTGCTAGTTATGGGTGGTACTCAGTAATGGCCTTGGGAACGTGCCCAGTGCATGCACTACTCATAGGGCCATTTGTGCTGCAATAGCATTTTCTGGCCCAATGAGGAAAGCAATTACAAACTATTTCACTTATGAAGCCTTGTACATCTCACTATGGCATCGCCATCGGTTTTTGCGATTTCCCTGTAACCGCATAAGCTTTATTGGTGTTTCTTGAAAATCCAGCCAGCCTCAGGCTGAAAACTTAACAGACAGATATAATTATGTAAATGTTTCTTACTATTTGTGCAAGAGAAGGCCATATGGCCTTAATCACGCCAATAAAGACATGTAATTACTTATTCTAACTTCACATACAATCAATGATGCCCGCTCAGTTGAAGCGTAAATTTCAACGAACCAGGAAAAAAGCAGCTTGCAGCATTCCAGGACATATAATCTAAGAACCTGTGAGGTCTTTAATACGTCACTCGGCGGGCAGTTAGCAATGATTTACGTCAGCAGGATTCACCCACACTGTTTCTCAACCTTGCGTTCCTTTTATCTAACGTTTAAAATAAGAAGAAACCCTATTTCCTCTCTCAAAGCAGAACCGTATTTAGTTCATAGAAGGTTGTAAATCAGTTAAAGTGTTGTCCCAAGTCAACACATGGTGGACAGGATCATTGTACCACCGTGTGCCTTTGACCTCCGAAGGCCACCGCGCTTTGTCCGAGACCACAAGCGAGGGTGAGTTTCCACCACTGCGCAGTTCAAACACGCGTAGTGGAATGAGTCGATTTTCTGGTCGCCTACCGTGAGTTTTCGGAACACCAAACCGTCCAACGACGGTGCTACCTTTTGACTAAGATTCCCTTCCTGGTAACAAGTAGAGTTTCTGCCTTGTTCTATAACATCTATTGATTTTGCTCAAATTTCAGTAGGCCTATGTTGAATAGGGTCAAAACAAATATAAACTCGTGGGAGGGACACCGTGTGGGCCAATAATACACTGTTGTTCTTTGGGTTATCAGTCCATGACTGGCTGGATGCAGGTCTTTTAATACGTCACTCGCCGGGCAGTTAGCAATGATTTACGTCAGCAGGATTTACCCGCACTGTAAGACGAAACTCCATCCTGCCCGGTGCCAACCGTTTCATTTCTACGTTACTTCAACATCCTACATCTACTCCAATCTAAGTTATTTGTCCTATTCATATTTTGATTTACCCCTACTTTTCTTACACCACTACGCTTCCCTCAAAACCTAATCGAACAAGCCCGGAATGTCTCAACATGATCTCTTTCTCGTGATCATATTTCTCCAAATCCTTCTCCTTTCATCAACTCGATTCATTCTCTACACATCTGCGATCCGATCTACCCATCGCAACTGCAGCATTTTCCTGTAACACCACATTTCAAAGGCTCCTATTTTATTTCTTTGTGCGTGCGTTGTTATCCATGTTTCACTTTCATATAATGCCACGCTCCAGACGGAAGTCTTCAAAAACATCTTTCTAATTTGTATATCAATCTTTGATATGAACAAATGCCTTTTTTTAAGAAAGGTCTTCCTTGCTTGTGCTAGTCTGCATTTTATGGCCTTATTTCGGCGATCACTAGCTATTCTGTCACTCCCGTAACAATATCCCTTTACTTCCCTGAAGACTTCGTTTTCTAATTTAACATTTCCTGCATCACCAGATTTCGTTCGACTGTATTCCTTTGTTTTTCTTGATTTTTAAAAATTTATATTTTCAACTTGTACTTCTTTCCCAAGACTGTGTCTACCATTCAGTAATGTTTCCGTCCGGCTCCATGGCAAAATGGTAAGCGTGCTGGCCTTTTGGACCAGTGGATTCCGGGTTCGATTTCCGGCTGGGTAGGGGATTTTAACCTTCATTGGTTAATTCCATTGGCTCGGTGGCTAGGTTTGTATGCCGTGTACAGAATTAGAATTTATCATAGGTACAGTTGAATCTCATCCTGACAGACGCGCAAGACGCCTATACAGATTCAACTGAATCTTCGGAGGCCACACGCCATTATTAGCATTGTCTGCAGACCTTCTGCAGATTACTTATTCGACTTGTATATATCTTTTAAAAGTACACTTTACTTTTCAATCCGGTACTTCTTTTAAAGGTATGTTTGTAAATATCCATGTAGGTCAATGTAACTTCTGACGTCCCCGTCTATTATACGTTTCTTATCTCCTCCTATAAATCGGCTTTCGTGTCCCAAGATCTGGGGTTCAGACCGGCAGATGTAGTCGGATTTCTGAAAGGCTGAAGAAAAGTCCATTCGTCACTCCATGTCGTGCGATGTCTGCATGTAAAATATATCTAGTGACACATTTGGTATTTACCCGACCAATTAATTAAAACTCAGTCATATATTACCCAAGAGAGATCCTGTTATCTCTTCCATTACAAAATGTCGAAATTGCCGTGCAGGCAACCTAGATGGCATCAGATCAAAATGCCTGCATACACTAACTAAGGCCATATTATTATTATTATTATTATTATTATTATTATTATTATTATTAATTTTGTAATTTTTATTTTTCGCACGTTTTTCATCGAAATTTAAAAACTACTGAAGATATTAGCGTTAAAATTTTCGTACCAGGTTTTCTTAAATTTCCATATCGAATTACCTGGAGGTTGTTTTTCTTTGTTTGCATGACTACACCAAAACCACGTTACGCCAGTTATGATGGAAATGCGACGAGGAGCTTCTTAGCTACTCCCTATAGTGAAGGATAGTGAGCACAAATCAATTTCTGCAACCAAACGAATGGGCTTCAGCTTAAAGTCATTAAGCTCAAAGCTTAAAGACATTTTATAGTTCAATTAGTTTTTCCTCCATGGCTCCCACTCCCTACTGCCCCTATGCCTCTTAGCTCTCCCTACGTAACACCCCCGGTCACCTCGGAAACCTCTGAATTAATAGTTGTTTGTGGGAGCCGGCCCATAATGTCACAGGGCCACATGCCCTCCCAATAAATATGTTACTTTTTTAGTTCTCAATGTACTATACAGAGGATATAAATTTTATGTTCATAAGAAAGGCGACTAGTACTTCTAAAATGAAAATCTAGCGTGAGAATAAAGCGTAAAATCGTTTCTCAACTCCCGATCAACCCCTTCCATGTGACCATAGAGCAGACGTTTTTACGTACTTGGTCTCCAAACGTTGCCGTTCTTGGAGAAGTGGCCTGCTGTAACTAGAGAGCATCGGTCACAATCAAACTGTGACCGTGAAGCGTAGCAGGTAGTACTCTGAAGAAGAAAAAAAAAAGAGTTACACATTTTATTGATTTGTATTTAGGAGTGTGTTATTGTTAAAAAATAATGTACAATCATACCAATTACTACAGTGGAAAGAAGGGTGTTCCTGTGCATCACATAGAATAACTACATTCCTGTGATATGCAGTGGTAACTGACAAGTAAAATTGCGCTGGCTATGACCGACAGATTTGCTACAGCTAAAGAAAGAAGGGTGGATCTGTCGTAAGAATTATTGATACGGTAAGCCTTAGTGAGTTTTGTCATATATTTATGCACAAATTTATGTGTGTTTAGTTTCTTGTCTGTATATAAGCCAAAACATGACCCTGCAATATGAAAATTTACGAGCCACCACTGGTGGTTATGCTCTGGCAGAAGTAGAAAAACAAGAAGTAATTTTGAGCACAGTTTAATGACTCCAGTATTTGTTTAAGATTCTGTCCACGTTACCTTTTATAAAAAATAATTCTGTGATGAGGAAAGGTCGGAGAACCACTAGGATACGTGGCGCAAAATATTCAGAAAGCCTGTCACTAAGGAAGAAGGAAGGGCCAAAAGAAGGAGGTGGCTAGCTGTAATTGGCAGGTAAAAAGGAGAGCTCTAGACTGTACGTGAAGATAAAACAGCTATTACTGCGATAACATTCGTCCACCATTCTGAAAGTTCCCCAGAGACATTAGGAGTAGACCAGCAGCTTATATTTCCTAAAAACAAATAGAAGCAAATGAGACAAAGGACGATAATACCACTAACAAGAATTTTTTGTAATGTATTACATCAATAGGACCTATTTAATCCTCCTTAGTTTGGTAAATCAAATGCCAAATACTTTCGGGTCGTCTTATTGATTTACATTAGAGGCTTGCATTATACCACCTCGGTAACCTTCGAGACCTTTGTGTTACCGAATGCCTGGGGTTCGATTCCTGGCTCTACAGGAGTTTTTACATCTGGCATGCAATCAGAAATGGGTTGCACTCAGCATTGTGGAAGCAACTTAGTACAGGTGGATTGAAGTCTCAATCATCGAGTCCTCAATCCTCGTGGTTTTCCTCTTCAACTCCAGGAAAATACCAATATCGTGAAGGCCACAACTATCTCTTTGCAAATTCCAGCCTATTCCTTCCTACCTCCTACCTTGTCACAGTCTACTCTACGATCTAGCGGACGACGGCGTAAGCACGAAGAGTCAATTCCCCTCCCAAATTGTATTGAGTGAGTGAGTGTGTGTGATAGAGAAAAATAATGGCATTTGTTTTAACTCCCATAAAATACTTTTACGATTGTCGGAGATACCCAGGCGCCAGAATTTTGTCACGTAGGAGAGATTTTTAACGTACCAGTGAATCTACCGACACCAAGTTGTCGTATTTGAGCACTTCAGATACCACCGGACTGAGACGGAATGAAACCCTTAACTTGCGTCCAGAAAGCAGCGTTCAACTGTTGAGTTCTTCAGACGTATACGTGCGTGCGAAAGAGAGATAATTTGAATTTTCCTGCGGAATTCTTGACATGAAAAGTCACGCATCCCTGTAATTCGGATTCCGCGAAAACTAGAGGCCCCGTGGCTATAATCAACATATCATTAGTCATCTAAGACTACGAGCTTGCTTTTTCTGTTTATATTATTTAGATACTTTTAAAATATATGAGATTAAGCACTGCAGTGCATCTCTCTTCTGTGATTAATGATCAACGGAAATGTATTCTGTACGTGAGGACTTACAAAGACAGAAGTATTCATTCAGCGAAGTACTGAAATTTATCTATGATAATAAAGATATTTACAAAATGATACATAAGTTGAAACCTAGAAAAGCAGCTGGGATAGGTAGGATTTTTGGAGATTTACCAAAGGTAATGGGTTGAGATAAAGTGTCGTCTCTGAAGTATTTATTTGATTATTGTTTACATAAAGGAGCTGTACCAAATGAATGGTGTGTTGCTATAATAGCCCCATTGTACAAGGAAAAGGGTGATAAAGCAGATAATTAGTGGCCAGTCAGCATGGCATGTCTTGCATGTATACTTTGGGAAACCATTCTTTCTGATTTTATTAGATGCGTTTGCGAAATTGCTAATTGGTTTGATAGAAGGCAGTTCGTGTTTCAGAAAGGTTATTCCAGTGAGGTTAAACTTATGGGATTACAGCATGATAAGCAGATCTTTTAGATTCAGGAGGTCGAATGAACTGTATCGCTTTTGACCTGTCTGCAGCTTTTGACAGGGTAGATCATGGGAGAGTGCTGATGAGGATAAGGGATATTGCGTTAGATATATTTGTGATTGAATGAGTGGCTAAATGTCTGAAAAAATAATAGAACTCAGAGAGTTAGAATAGGTGAAGCTTATCTGATGCCGTAATGATTAAGAGGGGATCCCACAAGGCGAATTATTGGACCTTTATATTTTCTTATGTATATAAATAATATGAGTTGAGTAGAGACCTGGAATTATAGAGCTTTCTCCAGATGACATTATGTTGTATAGGTTAGTAAATAAGAAAAAGGATTTGAGAGACTGCAAGAAGATCTCGACAACGTTATGAGATGTACAGCAGACGATGGTATGATGGTAAACGGGATGATAGTACCTCACGGAGAATACTGTAAGTACTTAGGTGTTAATATAAGGTAAGATCTTCATTGAGGAAATCACATAAACGAGATTGTAAATAAGGATTACAGATCTCTTCTTATTGTTATGAGGAAATGCCTTTGCTGGCAGGACCTAGTGTTTACAGTGGTATGGGCTAGAGCAATGTTGTTACTTTCATTGATCTGTCTCTGTCTTTTCCTTGGATTTGAGTATATGAGCGATGCTAGTAATGCCATTCCTTGTGCAGCCAGTCCCTGCTATGATTGGTGTGAAAACGTTGCTCATAGGGTCGGTTGGTGTAATCCATTTCAGTGGGCTTGGCAGACTGATATGTAACAGCAACTTCTGGCTCGGTGAGGAAAGCAACGGGAGACTACCTCACTCCTCATTTCCCTAGTACGCCTCTTCAGAGGTGCCTAGGCCATCTATGACAGCTGATGGCAGAGCTGTTGAGGATCCAACCAGCCTTAGGGCTGAAGACTGAACATACACATGAGGGTATTTGGGGATTGTAGTAACGATGTAAAAAAGAGGGCATATAAGTCTCTGGCAAGACCCCAAACAGAGAATACACTGCTGTGCAAAACTTAAGGACGAAAGTAACTTTCGCATGCTGTGTCACTGCCAAGTAACATAGCTCGATGAAACTTGAACCATACATAGGAAGAACAGCTACAGTGTGGTACGGTAGGCAACTGAAAGGAATATGCCATGAGACGCACAGAAATGGCAATAAATTACACGTAAGCCTCTACGACCAATGACGGTCCCCTGAACATCACAAAAGAAGAGGCATGGTTCTTAAAAGGGTGTGTGATCACCACGGACAGTGATGCATTCTCTGCAACGTGTTCCCATGCTGGCCACAAGACTGGTAAGGAGTTCTTGCGGTAGGACGTTCCATTCCTCCACCAGCGCGGTTGACAACTGCTGGATACTCGTTGGTGCATGCGGACGTGCTGAATACGTCTGCCCAACATGTCTCGCACATGCTCGATGGAATTCAAGTCGGAGGAACGGGCAGGCCAGTCCATTCGCCGAATATCCTCTCTTTCCAAGAGCTCCTCCGCCTGCGCTCTTCGATGCGGTCGTGCAATTGTCATCCATAAAAATGAAGTCAGAGCTGAATGCACCCCTGAAAATATGCACATGGGGAAGGAGTACACTGTCACAATAACGTTGACCGGTAAATGAACCTCGTTCAAAGATTTGGAAGTCGGTACGCCCATGCAACGGTATGCCTCCCCGCACCATAACACTTGGACCACCAAAATGATCATGTTCAACAATGTTCCTGGGTGCATTACATGTTCCCACCTTTCGCCAGATGAGGGTACATCTAGAATCACTACTCAGACTGAATCTGCTCTCAACTAAGAAGAGCACGCGGCCCCACTCCTCGACGGTCCAGACCTGATGCTCTTGACACCATCGCAAATGGTGCCGCCGATGTGCGGGTGTCAACGGAACACAACAGACCTCGCCCATGCAGTCCTCGTGCCACTGTGGAGTTTGTGATTGGGTGCCTTTCAGTCCTGTTAAATGTGTTTGCAATTGCACCTGCTATTTGACGTGAGTCTCTTCTTGCCTCTTGCACAATGTAGCGGTCATCTGCTGCTGTAGTTGACCGTGGTCGGTCCCCCTCCTTTCCTTCGGACAGCAGTGCCTGTGGTTCCGAATGCTCTCCATGCCCGCGAATCAATGCTGTGAGCAGTACCAAATTCCTGGTCTACACTCGTCCCACTTCGTCCTTCTTCCAGGTTCCGGATGATTCTTCTCCGTGTAAAGTCATCCAAATGTTGTCTCCAGGACATGTTATAATGAATAACACCACTTCCACAGTGCAACGTAACAGCTCGCTGTTTGACTCACACTGTCTTGTCCCATTCCTTCAACTGCCTCGTTTTGTAGCGCCAGACCCATTTGGCGCTATAGTCGCGCTGACCTCACGCGAGGTTTCTACGCACGTGTGGAAGACCCCTGGCAACATTTTACCGCACTTTCATTCATTTCCACCGAGTAGTTGATATGTTATGTTGCTTTGTCTATCTCGTCCTTAAGTTTTGCACAGCAGTGTAGTTCCAGTGTGTGGGACCCACACCAGGATTACGTGATAGGAGAACATTGGAAAAGATCCAAAGAAATGTAGTATTATTTGTTGTGGGTGATTTTCGACGAAAAGGTTGGAAACTGTGGGTTGGGAAGACTTGGAAGTAAGAAGACGATCTACATGACTAAGCGGTATGTTCCTTGCTGTCACTGGAGAGATGGCGTGGAATGGCATTAGTAGACGAATAAGGTTGAATGAAACTTTATTTATTTATTTATTTATTTATTTATTTATTTATTTATTTATTTATTTATTTATTTATTTATTTATTTATTTATTTATCTAAAGTAATTTCGTTTCAGTTTTGACTCAGTAAATTTATAACCGTTTGGTCCTTCAGTCTGCCGAAACTAATTTTCAGTAATAATTTATAAACTGCCTGAAAAAAATATATGGTAACAGTATTACACTTGAAAAAGAAACAACTTAAAGTTACTATAAGTTTCTTTTTTTAAGATATCTTATAAATTTATTACTCAAAATTTGTTTCTGGAGACTGAAAAACCTAACAGTTAAAAAAGGAAGCCTTTAGAGGTAGGAAAGTTCATACTATGTAGTTGGAATTCAAGAGAACAAATCGGGACAAATATTCATTTATAGGAAAAGAAACTAAGGACTGGAATAATTTACCAAGAGAAATGTTCGATACATTTTCAAGTTCTCTGAAATCATTTAAGAACGGTCTAGGTCAGGGATGGCGAAGCTGTGACACGCTAACACGACTTTTGTGACACGTCACATAACATACTAACATATTTTAATGTTTTTAACATGTAATAAATTGGTCGAAAATAAAGCAACGAGGCATATTAGAACATTACGCTTTAATTAAAAAAAGTATGTCTCAGTTAATTCTATGGCCATATTTTTTGGATTTTTTCTTAAGGTTAAAGCAAAAATATAGCTTATTATTAAAATGTATCTGTTTTCTTGAAATGTGATTTTCAGTGATTTTTTCAAAATAAAATCATGAACATTCAGTCGTATGGATTTATATGTAAAGCACTCTAGTAACTTACCTAATTCAAGTCAAATGAGGAGTTGCATGATGATTTTAAAGGAAAATACCGATGGCACACTAGACAGTAAAGTCCGAGTCGTTGGCTGAATGGTCAGCGTACTGGCCTTCGGTTCAGAGGGTCCCGGGTTCGATTCCCAGCTGGGCCGGGGGCTGGGTGTTTGTGCTGTCCCCAACATCCCTGCAACTCTCACACCACACATAACACTATCCTCCACCACAACAACATACAGTTACCTACACATGGCAGATGCCGCCCACCCTCATCTGAGGGTCTGCCTTACTTGGGCTGCACTCAGCTATAAATAGCCACACGAAATTAAAGAACTAGACAGTAAAAAATAATAAACAAGACCTTAACTGAAACGCTAGTCGGTAAAGGTTTGCCATCCCTGGTCTAGGTGAACAACTTATAGGGAATCTACCATCTGAGTGATAGCACTAACGGCAGATTGATTGATTGATTGATTGATTGATTGATTGATTGATTGATGGACCAATCTTTGGTGAATTATTAAACAATTTACAAACAATTGACAAACCATAGTGTTAGCAGGAGAACCTAACTCTATATCACGCATATTGACCCTAACGAATAGAGTAATCATACGGTTTGAACTTTATAAAGAATAACCGGGGCTGTGTTGAAGTAAAATACGTCATGTGGGTGCTGAAAGTAAGTGGATGTGCACAATTTAGGTTTAACAGGATTACTTTTTGGTCTGGTTTCTCATTGTTCGAATATCACCCTATATCCAAAATTCATCAATTCGATTACATCTGCTAGCGTGTCTTGCGGTGTAGCTTACACATTGTGTTATATTATTTGTGTTTTTAATTTTAAGGATAAAATAGCTATACCACACTTTTGTTCTTAAGTTCCCATTTTTTTGCCAGGCAGACAGACAGATAAGAATTATTGTGCTGTTAGTTTAATGTCACACCGTCTCAGACAGGTCTTATGGCGATAAAAAAAAAATAGAAATGGCGTATGGCCTTTAGTGCCGGGAGTCTCCGAGGACAAGTTCGGCTCGCCAGATGCAGGTCTTTTGATTTGACACCCGTAGGCGAACTGCGCGTCGTGATGAAGATGAGTTGATGATGAAGACGACATATTCGCCCAGCCTCTGTGCCAGCGAAATTAACCAATTATGGTTAAAATTCCCTACCCTGCCTGGAATCGAACCCGGGACCCCTGTGACCAAATGCCAGCACGCTAACCATTTAGCCATGGAGCCGGACCTTATGGCGATGATGAGATAGGACACGACTAGAATTAGGAAGGAAGCGACTGTGGCCTTAATACACAGGCGCAGGATTTGCTTGGTGTGAAAGTAGGGAAACCACGGAAAACCATCTTCAGGCCTGCCGAACCTACCCTCTCTTGAATGCGAAATATAAACCAAAACTTGACTCAGCGTACTTTTGACTTTTATATTCTTACGCTAAGATTTAAAAAGATGAAGTATGATTCGACAATTTGATGTGTACGGATAAAGTTATATTTTTAATTCATAAAGATGTATATCATCTTAGTGACACAAACCGCGTAATTACTGGCACACGTGGCCAGGTTCGAATCAATGGGGGATGAAGAAGATTCCCTCGTCCTCCCCGTCCTCAATCCATTCATCCCTCCACTTCGTCAAAGAATTTCCCGGCTTGCAAAAGAGGAAGTCCTGCTAGTGTAACGTTTTCCTCCTTTGTATCAGGCAAGAAAGCTGAAATGTCTTATCATGCAGGGAAACAAAGTGTCAGTTTCTGGGGTCTTAACGTTAGTAGTACCTATCACCAGACTGAGACTGCTGACAACTAATGTTTCTAGTAGGGCTATTTGCTCATTCAAATTTCGCAGTCTATAAAAATCAAAATCCACAACCAGTTTCCAGTCATTCGACCGGGTCAAGAATGGAATGAATGAAGCCCCCATCTAGCGGTGAGGATAGGAAATGACTGACAGATGAAATGATAGTGGAGAGTGTCGCTGGAATTAAAGATGACACGGAAAACCAGAGTATCCGAAGAAAAACCTGTCCCGTCTCCGCTTTGTCCAACACAAATCTCACATGGAGAGACCTGAATTTGAACCATAGTACCCACTGGTGAGGGGGTGACACGCTGTCTCCTGAGCCATGGAGGCTCACCTTTGGAATCTATAATCTTATGATAATAATGAACAATTTTGTATGGCTTCTGCTAGCCTGATTTAGGCCTTGGGAGGCAGACCTTCCGACGAGGGCGGGTGCGGTATTTGCCGTGTATGGTAAAACTACGTGCTATTGTGATGAAGGATAGAGTGTGGTGTCTGACCTGCAGGGATGCTCGGGAAAGAACAAATATATTTTTCTTATTTTTTCTGTTATATTTTCTATGTTCTGGTATATTTTCTTATTACTTCTTATTTTCCATTTTTCTGTTGTTTTTCATTGGTCCTAAGATTTTTCTCAAGATTCTTCTTTCTAGTACTTCCGGATTATCTAAACTGTAGTTCAAAATTTGACATTCTTGTCATTTTTAATGCGTATTTTCAACATTTCTAGTGCTTACCAATCCTATGATATCGTTCGCTCCGGAGAACACTGTGCTGTAAAGGGTTACAGGAAATCAGAGTTCGAAATAATATCTTATGTCTGTGTGTGTCCAGCCCAGGGCCTCTTAAGGCGTGGGAACGCTACCTTCTCTCTCTTAAAACACTTGGCGATTTGCACACAACGAGTGAGCAAGTGTTTTTCTTCGATACGGGGACACAGTTTGACGTCAGCTGCGATAACATATGCTAATACTTAACCTCTGTGGGAGAACAGACGCCTCCCCATAAATTATTGACAAGATTAACATCTAGAATGTGAAAAGAAAAAAGATCAACTTTTGTTCTCCTTGCATGATTAGACTTCATTCTCTTCTCGTGTTTCCCAGGCGTTTCCTGTGCGCATATCATGACTGTTTCCGGATCATCTTGTCTTCGTGAGAACTGTCACCACAGGGTCGATAGAGGTTAGGTGATAATATTTATTGCTGGACCTTACGAAATAAGTGATTGTTGTTTTCACCTGTAGACCTGCAGAGTCAAAGATAACCATCTCCACTCTTCATTTATGAAAGAAATGGGTATCCGGACACGTAAGCTTAATGCAGGGATTATAACATTTCCACCTTCCTTCTCCTTCAGCCAAATACAGGTGTCAGAATCTCCACCTTAACTTCCTGGTTAATGATGATAATCAGGTCTAGGAAAAAATCAAAGTAATCTTGAAGTTTTATATTGTTGATATCGTGATCGTTGTCGTAGGACATTCAATTTTATGTGGAACAATAATGGCGTGTGTACTGGTGCAGGTCTTTCGAATTGACGCCGTATAGGAGACCTACAAGTCTGTGAGGATGGGGCCCTACCTATGATGAATTCTACTGACGGTGATGACACAAAAATACAGCCCCCGAGCCAGAGGAATTAACTAATGACATTTTATGTGGAATCCAAACCGCAAGGACGCAACATTTAATTTTAAGAATCCCACGTACATTGGCTGCGATTCGAACCAGGGCTACTCTGGTATGAAAATGCCACTCGGCTATCAAAAGCTGCCCTCATATATGTATTAATAACTGGTTAAATATCGATGTTTATTTATTTATTTATTTATTTATTTATTTATTTATTTATTTATTTATTTATTTATTACTTTCAAAGAGACGGATTTATCTTCTATCCACTGCTGAATGTAGGCCTCTACCATTATTTTCCAGTGTCTTCGATGTGCAGTTCTAGTCTTTCATTGATCATTTTATTACATTATTATTATTATTATTATTATTATTATTATTATTATTATCGTGTATCTATGTGTGTCTCACTGGGGTAGAGTTTTATTTCAGTTATAAATATTTTGATTGTGTTTTATTTAGTATTAATTACGATAGCATTAATTATGATTCTAATCTACAATGATTGCTTTAGTGTAAGAGAAGGCGTAATGGCCTTAAATGCGCGAATACAAACTTTTATTCATCTATCTATCTATCTATCTATCTATCTATCTATCTATCTATCTATCTATCTATCTATCTATCTTTAGCCACCTGATATCATCGTGCTCTTGCTACCGTCTTTGCATCATCAAGTCTTTCTACAATCTTCCCGTGTTCCTTTGATCTCCAGAGAACAATCCTATGGATCATTCTGTTGGCACCTTGTCTAGGCACGTGTCTCTCCCATTGCTATCGCCATTTCCAGCAATTAACTGTTCTCTCCATGACACCTGTTGCCTGCTCTTCATCATATTTGCTCTATTCGAAATTTGTCTCTAAAGACTGATACTCAGCATCCACATGTCATTGCGCGCTGTGTGCATTATAGGTAGCTTTAAAACGCCTGCCTTTGTTAGAGTCACAGTCTCTAGGTCATAAATATGTTTCAGTCTACACGCTAACTGGAATACTGTATATCCTTGCTGATCAGGAATCTAAGGTTTCTAAACGCTGCCCAACTCAATCCTGTTCTTTGCGGAATTTCTGCGATTTGGTTGTGCCTTCCTAGTTGGATTTTATGGTCAGGGTAGATGAATTCATCAAGAGCTTCGATGGTTTAGTGCCCAGTGTTGAGATTTTGGTTTTAGAGGCAATATTATAGTCTTCTCGATGTTCCTCTAACCATCGCTGTTGAGGCAGTCTTCAACTCCTGAATCACTGTCTTTTTCCAGGTTTTTACTTTATCAGTATGACATCATAAACCAAACAAACAAACAAACGCCATAGTACAGCAGCCCCGAAGGGCCATGGCCTACCAAGCGACCGCTGCTCAACCCGAAGGCCTGCTGAGGATGAGGTGTCATGTGGTCAGCACGGCGAATCCTCTCGGCTGTTGTTCTTGGCTTCCTAGACCGAGCCCGCCATCTCACTATCAGATAGCTCCTCAACTATCGTAATCACGTAAGTTAGGCTTAATGGACCTCGAGCCATCCCTCAGATCCAGGCAAAACTCCCTGATCTGGCCTGGAATCGAACCCGGGGCCTCCGAGTAAGAGGTAGGTACTCTACTCCTACACCGCGGGGCCGGTATGATATCATAAGTTGATTCAGGTACATATCATCCATTTTTATTCCTTAATAATAATAATAATAATAATAATAATAATAATAATAATAATAATAATAGTAATAATAATAATAATAATAATAATGTTATTGGCTTTACGTCCCACTGACTACCGTACTTTTTCGGTTTTCGGAGACGCCGAGGTGCCGGAACTTTGTCCCGCAGCAGTTATTTTACATCACATTAAATCTACCGACTCGAGGCTGACGTATTTGAGCACCTTGAAATACCACCGGACTGAGCCAGGATCGAACCTGCCAAGTTGGGGTCAGAAGGCCAGCGCCTCGACCGTAGGGTGACCAGACGTCCTCCTTTTTGGACCATTGTCCATGATCGGGGAGGGGGGGGATTATTTTAAAAAACCGAAATGTCCTCCTTTTTTAGTGAATATGCTTATTTGGGGGTAATCGGCTTTACTACTTCGGTTTTTTTCAAGTATTCTTCATTACGCGACGGTATCGTCGATATCGTTTCGATATCAGTGGCGGTTCGTGATATTTTACTCTGGCAGGGCTGTGCCGCCATCTCTTTCCCGTCCCCAATCGGTCGAGTTTTCACTGACCAGCACCACGATACTTTTAGATGAATAATAATAATAAATAATAATAATAATAATAATAATAATAATAATAATAATAATAATAATAATAATAATAATAATCCAATGGCACTATCTGAATAGAAATATGCTTGCATTATAACATTTATTATTATTATTATTATTATTATTATTATTATTATTATTATTATTATTATTATTATTATTATTATTATTGCTATTTGCTTTACGTCGCACTGACACAGATAGGTCTTATGGCGACGATGGGACAGGGAAGGGGTAGGAGTAGGAAGGAAGCGGCCGTGACCTTAATTAAGGTACAGCCCCAGCATTTGCCTGGTGTGAAAATGGAAAACCACGGAAAACCATCTTCAGGGCTGCCGACAGTGGAGTTCGAACCTACTATCTCCTGAATACTGGATACTGGTCGCACTTAAGCGACTGCAGCTATCGAGCTCGGTCAACATTAATTAATGAATTAACTACACTGCGATGGCATTTATGCACACACATTAACAGGCTGACAGCTAATGCAATCCCGACTACTATGGAACTGCACTGTTTCACTGATCACAATCACAAGTGATAATAACAACATTCATGAAAACAAATAAACCGTGCACTCCCGAATTTCTCTCTCCTTGCTCAAATTTCAAAGCATGACAACGTATTTAACAATTTGATAACACTACAAATAGTGCCGTCACGTTTTGGTCACATTTGGAATCTTTACTTTAGCTTCTTTATAGGACTGAATAGCTGCCTCTGTGGATCAGCGGTAGAGTGTCGGCCTCCGGATCCCAAGATAGCGGGTTCAAACCCAGCAGAGGTAGTCGGATTTTTGAAGGGCGGAAAAAAGTCCATTCGACACTCCATGTCGTACGATGTCGGCATGTAAAAGATCTCTGGTGACACATTTGGTGTTTACCCGACAAAATTCATTAAATCTCAGCCATAGACGCCCAAGAGAGTTTCGGTTTACTCGGTCGAAATTGACGAGCAGACAGCCAGATGGCGTCAAATTGAAATGTCTGCACACGGTAGCTGAGGCCATACGATTATTATTATTATTATTATTATTATTATTATTATTATTATTATTTATTTATTTATTATAGGACTGAATTGTTTAAATAATCACTATAATAGAATTCATTGTTTTGTAAAATGTTTTGGAATTAATCTCTAATAGCAATTAATATAAGACGTGAGGGGAAAAGCCTAGGTACATTGTAAAGTGGTTGACGATGTTGCTGAGGGCTCCGCCGTTCAGCACTTATACCCGCCTGCACTCTTCCTTCCCTGGACAAGCCCACATCGTTCTTCCAGGCTCCTCCCGCACTCCGCACACTTCCAAAGCGTGGGACCTACTCCGGGCTCTGCTCCCACAGTCCGAACGCCTCACGACTGGACAGCAGCCACGGTCTGAAAGCCGTTGCCATTTTCTGGAAAATAGAAAAGCAAAATGTTTACAGCCGAAACAATAAAGATAGCATTGTATAACTGAGCGGCACACCACTGTAAGTTCGACTTCGCTTCATTTGTCCATCTCTTTATGTAATCAATTACATAGAGAAATAACGTCAAGTGTTTTTGAAAAGGCGGTGGGGTGGCGCCCAAAAGCCCTTCATGCACGAACCGCCACTGTTCGATGTATTGAAATGTGATTATGGATACACAGTGCATGCGATTATTCTGTGCATGCCTTGTTTTGTGATGAAAAAAAACCTACAACCTGTTTTCCAGTCTTTGACCGGGTCAGAGATGTGATGAATGAATCGTATATAGGCTGTTATTACGATGGGGTCGCCACTCCCAAAGTGATTTATATTAATGAGTGATAGATGCTATGAAATGAGAATGGAGAGTGTTGCTGGAATGAAAAAAGACAGGGAAAACCGGAGTACGCGGAGAAAAACCTGCCCCGCCTCCGCTTTGTCCAGCACAAATCTCACATGGAGTGACCGGGATTTGAACCACGGTATCCAGCGGTGAGAGGCCGACGCGCTGCCGTCTGAGACACGGAGGCTCCTGTTTTGTGATAACAGACGCTATTTACCACTCTGTATACTGCATGCTTCTCTCCCAGCAATACCCCGACAGAACACTGCTATGTTGATGTGTGACTGCTGACAACGTGACAACCGACAGGAGATAACCGGGATTTGAAGGAAGCCTGTTTTAAACGGATGGCACGGAGAAGTTATATTTATTATTGTGATGTTGAAAAATGCATTCTGTATTGGATTTGCAATAAACAAGGCGGTAAACATGGTGTGCCGTATAATATCACCACTCTGATACACGGACATACTTAACCAATGGTTGCATCCTTAGACGCATTTAACTACATTTCCTGATGCACGAGTGGGTTTTTCATATGTTTTGGTGTTATCTGCGTTACCTGTGCCTCAGTGACGAGATATCTGTTTATTTCTTCTGATTGTTTCGAGTCTTGATGTGCAGCCATTTTGTTTAACCTTTCTTTAACATTGATCATACACTTGGAAGATAATAATCGCAAGCAGGCTGTGATCATCTACAAAGCCACGCTCCTGAGAGAAGAGAAATTACAAAACAAAACAGCAGCAACTGGTTGGCAAGAACTCGAACTAATAAATGTTACCGGCTTTCGTACATTTCTCCTTCAGCACACGAATAGCGTTGTGTCAGAAATAACTTCAAACACACACCGTTCCGAATTTCAAGACCATGAGAACATCTTAAGGAGAATTTGATTCCCTGTATTGAACAATAGATTTTAACCTAAATTCCTGCATTAATTAGGTGAGCTTTTTTATTACAGTCCCAGGACTATTAATTTTCTGCGTGATGCACATTATTTCCAAGAATCCGTGGTCAGATTATTTTTTGCGTTCTATGCACAATTTTTCAGAACGGTTTAACATGAAGGACTATGAAGTTGCTTCAATAGGGCTTGTCAAGGATACAAGTAGCGTTAGTAAAGTGTCAAGATGTATAAACGAAGTGCCTTGCTCTCATTGCTGTAAATTCTTCGTGGGTTCCAGGGGTCTTGCGATCCATCTTAGTAAGTCACATATTGATGTACTTAGAGGAAATTGTGAGCCACTCCACATCAAGAAGGATAATCGACACGGCTCCTCGAGATGTACAGTATACGCATTAGCAGTACGAAACTGAAGAATTTGCCACTAACGAAAATTGGTCCATTTCTTGTCAATTTAAAATCTGGTGTCCCTGTTCTGCGCTGTGTGCCTACAGGTGCTCGCTCAACTGTAGCCGACGCCCTGTACGAAGATGCTCGCCGTGTTGGGGATACCAACGATGCTAGTGCCTGGACTGATATTTTGCTGCTCTCCGTGTTCCTCAGAAATCAGATAAGGTAAGCAACCTTACGTCGTGGGTTAAAGTGAGAGTTTGATGCTGGAATGACCTCCCCCGTGAAGCCTATCCTGCCCTTCTTTGCATGATCGGAAATCTCACTCTTCTCTCAGTTCATTCAGTGTCAAGATTGTGGAGAACAAAGTTGCTGACAGTGATCTTCGTGGGGCAGTGCGGGTGTTTATTTATGACGACACTGTCAGCACGCCTAATGCATCTTTATTGAAAGCCCTTTGTGAGAAACATCCTGCCCACTCAGGTCCAGTCGTTCTTCCGGATCCTCCGAATCCATCAACTTTTGTTCGTGGAGTGACGACTACAGACATTTTCTTCCTGGATCTGCCGGTAGACTGGATGGCCTTCGTCCATTGGTCCTGAAAGACCTCCAATGTCAAGAGCTTGATTCTAAGGAGCAACTCGTAAAATCTTTTCAAGGTTTACTTGACTTCTTCATCTCTGGCAGAGTTCCTTTGGAAGATTTTTGTGTGTGTGTGTTTTAATTTGCTTTACGTTGCACCGACACAGATAGGTCTTATGACGACGATGGGACAGGAAAGGCCTAGGAATGGGAAGGAAGCGGCCATGGCCTTAATTAAGGTACAGCCCCAGCATTTCCCTGGTGTGAAAATGGGGAAACCACGGAAAACCATTCACAGGGCTGCCGACAGTGGGGTTCGAACTCGCTATCTCCCGGATGCAAGCTCACAGCTGTGCGCTCCTAACCGCACAGTCAACTCACCCGGTCTTTGGAAGTTCGCCCACTATTTTATGGTGCCTCACTCACCGCTTTAAAGAAGAAATGTGGTGGGATTCATCCTGTTGCAGTTGGTACCGTTTGACGTCGACCGGCTGCGAAAAGCTTACGCTATAGAACCCGTACACCAGCTGTGGACTTCTTATCTTCCCACCAACTTGGAGTGTGTGTTCCCACTGGAACTGAAGCTGCTGTCCATGCCACACGTATCTATTATTCGTCTCCTCATCAGTACCCGAAAGCCTTCCTTAAGTTCGATTTTCGCTTTCAACGAGTTGCATCGTGATGCTGTTATGTTGGCAGTGAAGAATGAGTTTCCTTCCATCTATCCGTATGTCTAACGGTGATACTCCCAGCCCAGTGACCATTTCCTTGGTGAAGAAATTATACATGGTGTGAAAAATAAAGGCAGAAACATCCGTCGCTCCACTATAAGTGATGTCATCTTGCGGGATTTGGTTTCAGCAGAAGTTGCTTTTATACAAAAGCCCACTGGCTGCTGCCATTCAGACGGTAAAAGGCCAGACGGAATGATACTTGTGCCATGGAAGAGGGGTAGATCTCTCTTGTGGGATTTTACCTGTGCCGACACATTCGCCCATTCCAATTTTCCTCTGTCGTCAATGAATGCTGCCGTTGCAGCCGCGAATAGGGAAAGTGCTAAAAGAATATAACTTGTTAGATAAAATTTTCTTCGTGCCAGTAGCGATTGAATCGACTGGTACCTGGGGCAATGATGGCCTCGGTTTTATCAAAGAGTTTGGCCAACGGATTGCTCGGATTTCCGGTGATATCCGATCAAATACCGTTCTTATTCAGCGCATCAGCATAGATCTAATGCATAGGAATGACATCCATTCTCGGGACACTACCATCTGGTAAAGAGCTGGATGAAGTTTTACTTCTTTAGACATTATTTTGTATTTTATGGAAACTGAATTTTAATAATAAATATTATTTTCCGTTTCTGCAAGCTAAGTCTAAATCCTTTGAAACTGATGATGTGAAATATTTTTATCTGTTCTGCCATTTCAAACAATACCTGAAGGAGAATACGTAGTAATTACCCTGAATTTAACAAGTTACCTTGTACTCAGAAATGGGCAAGGTATTTCAACACGTCAAGTCAGCTGACTCTAATTCACACTTATTAAAACTTGCAGAATACTGTTTATCTACACTAGGGTATAATGCAAATGTAGAAATACTATTTTCATTGATCTCAACACAATGGACTGGTAATGGGAACTGTTTCAAAGTAGAGTCAGTGAAAATCGTCTTAATGCTACAATATAATCTAAAGGAATCCGGCTCCATGGCTAAATGGTTAGCATGCTGGCCTTTGGTCACAGGGGTCCCGGGTTCGATTCCCTGCAGGGTCGGGAATTTGAACTAAAATTGGTTAATTTCGCTGGCACGGGGGTTGGGTGTATGTGTCGTCTTCATCATCATTTCATTCTCATCCCGACGCGCAGTTCGCCTACGGTGTCAAATCAAAAGACCTCCATCTGGCGAGCCGAACTTGTCCTCGAACACTCCCGGCACTAAAAGCCATACGCCATTTCATTTATTTTTTTTCATCTAAAGGAATGTACATGTGTATCTTTTTATAAGTATATACGCCACAACTCCTGAAGGCAACTGAATCTTCTGAAAAGTATCAGAAAGGCGTGTAAATTAGTTCTATTGTTTAAATTTTGTAAGAATTTACGGTATAATATGGAAATAGATCAATTTTGTTTATGTATCTGAAAAATATGTGTCAATGGAAGATTCTTGTGTTCTCATTTCTTCGGCCTTGTCTTCCTTTTCTTAATAGTTTTGTCCTCTTATTTGTCTATTTGCATCTGGTCACCATAGTCAACACTCTGAGCCACTCAGCCCTGCTAATGATTAATGAAAATGGCTATGTCCATAGAAGAAGCCTTTTTTTCTTCTTCTGAATTTGAAGGTTAGTTGTTTCTTCATTTTAAAGTTGTGCAAGGTGTATGCTAGCCGAATGGTGACCTTGCCATGTGCAGCCAAGTTAGCGGAGTTACCTGCTACCTAAGGTCGACAGCTGAGCTGGGTGACGTAATGTTAATATGCGAGACTGATAAATGAAGTCACCTTATTGGTTTCGGCAAGATTTTAGTGTCGTCGTTGTCGTTGCCAACGCTCTAGTGTTAATACATCAATTTTGGCAGTGTAGTTTCTGTATGCATGTTTTTATAGTACGGTGTTACTTAGAATGTGATGTTAACATTAGAACAAGATAGCCTATTTCACCGTGAAGTGCTCTACGAACTACTCATCTGTCAAGGAGTGCCTCTTTCAATACATTCACTAATTTCCTGGAATCAACAAACCTCACACAGCACAAAAAAAAAAACTACAGGAGAATATCCGATCATCTCATAGGACGATATTCCCCGAGTGCCTGCAGATCTGCTTAGGAGGTGCCAAGCATGTTTGAGAACTGAAGGACGTCATTTTGAGCATGCCTTTTAATAATAAATAATAATGTTACAGTCTTTTCGTTCCACTAACTACTTTTTAGACTTTCGGAGACGCCGAGGTGTCGGAATGTTGTCCCTCAGGAGTTCTTTTTACGTGCCAGTAAATCTACTGACACGAGGCTGACGTATTAGAGCACCTTCAAATACCACCGGACTGAGCCAGGATCGAACCAGCCAAGTTAGGGTCAGAAGGCCAGTGTCTCAACCGTCTGAGCCACTCAGCTCGGCCATGTCCTTTAAAGCAGGTTAGTTTTTAGTCACTTAGTTTCACCAGAAGTAGTTTTCTATGACTTTTAGCTGACACCGACTAGGGAAGTGTCACACGGTTCACGTCGAAACCTATTTTTTTCAACCGATTTGTTACGAAATAGCCACTTACAAAATAATAATAATAAGAAGAAGAAGAAGCCTATTTCCACTAAAACATCCCGAAAGAAAACCCTGACTTACGCATTTAAGCAATAGTATATAGTAATGGCGTGTGGCCTCCTGGTGCAGGCCCTACATACATTAAATTTTATTCTAATGTTGACCGAGCTCGATAGTTGCAGTCGCTTAAGTGCGGCCAGTATCCAGTTTTCGGGAGATAGTGGGTTCGAACCCCACTATCGGCAGCCCTGAAGATGGTTTTCCGTGGTTTCCTTCTTTCAAACCAGACAAATGCTTGGGCTGTACCTCAATTAAGAGCACGGCCACTTCCTTCCCACTCCTAGCCCTTTTCTGTCCCATCGTCGGCCATAAGATCTATCTGTGTCGGTGCGACGTAAAGCAAATAGTAAAGAAAAAGTTATAATGTTAATAACGTCACAAACACCCAGGCCCGGAGCCGGAAGAATTAAGCAATAAATGTTAAAATCCACGACCTGGCCGGGAATTGAACCTGTGGTCCCTTGGACGAAAGGCCAGCATGCTAATTATTTAGCCATGAAGCCGGGCATTAAAGCGACAGATTGATTGATTGATTGATTGATTGATTGATTGATTGATTGATTGATTGATTGATTGATTGATTGATTGATTGATTGATTGATTGAAAGTAATGTTAGTCGCTACAGGTTTGATTCTACAGACCTCATTGATAAAGTGGGACGTGCAAGAGGGCTTCCTGCATATCGCACACGCTCTTGCACTGTCAGTGAGGCAAGGATGTCTAGCTGCGCCCCATTACCATTTGGTCACGTTGGATGACAACTTCGATTTTGGGGCTTTTCAGTGAAGAAAAATTCAGCTATTTTTTGGCATGCGTCCTTCTTGTAACAAACCGGTCATGTCACCCAAGTTTCAAGGTACTTGCTGAGTCTTCCTCGGAACCCCGCGTGTGAGTGATCTTTCTGATTTCATTTCGGTCGTATAGATTTGATGATCCTGGTTCTTTCAGATCTTTGTTCTGTCTGTTTATACCAATTCAGCCGGGTAGCCATGTTATTTAAAATTACCATAACTAAAGACATCCTTGCTAGGAAAACGCGGACAGTAGATCAGCAATAACTTCGGTGCCGTTTTTGTTGCATATATACAGGTTCAATATTGTTTCCGAGAACAGCGTTCCTGCGAGAAGTTATAGCCTATATGTTGCGCAGATTCTTCTTTTTTTTTTTTTGAATGACTGTACCATCTCAAGAATACCTTTTCCCACACGTTATTTCAAAACGTCCGCCGCTGTGGTGTAGTGGTTAGTGTGATCACCTGCCACCTCCGGAGTCCTGGGTTCAATTCCCGGCGCTGCAATAAAATTTGAAAAGTGGTACGAGGGCTAGAACGGGGTCCACTCAGTCTCAAAACGTCAAGTGAGTAGATGGGAGGGGGTGGGGTTCGATTCCCACCTCAGCCATCCTCGAAGTGGTTTTCCGTGGTTTCCCACATCTCCTCCAGACAAATACCGGGACGGTACCTAACTTAAAGCCACGGCCGCTTCTTTCCCTCTTCCTTGTGTATCCCTTCCAATATTCCCATCCTCCACAAGTCCCCTGTTCAGCATAGCAGGTGAGGCCGCCTGGGCGAGGTACTGGTCCTCCTCTCCAAATGTATCCCCTATCAAATGTCTCACGCTCCAGGACATTGCCCTTGAGGTGGTAGAGGTGGGATCTCTCACTGAGTCCCAGGAAAAACCAACCCTGGGGGTAAACGGATTAAGAAAGAAAGAAAGAAAGAAAGAAAGAAAGAAAGGAAGGAAGGAAGGAAGGAAGGTTATTTCAAAACTACTGAAAGCCCTGGGGGATTGTAGGAAGCATGAAACTTCCTGTGGGTGGGGCAGTAGAATACATCCTCGGTGCCCCTGCCTGTCATAAAGGCGACTAAAAGGGAACTCGCATGAGCTCTCAGCTTGAGAGTAAGGGATGGCTTGGCATGTTTGACATTGCTTCCACTTGCTTGTGCTTGGATCCTCAGCTTAATTATTTCGCAAAAACCTGGCAAACTTTTAATCATACAGTACAGTGTATATGCCTATATACAGCAGTCATTATTACTGAGTAAAATATATTTTAAGCACACTGAAACAAGCTTTGTTTGGTGATTTGAGATTATGTGTAGCATTGGCTGTAATTTAAGCAGTAAACCTTACGGTAGTTTACAATAAAGAGAAACTGGTCATATCAAGGCTACCGAGAGCTATAAACAGACTCATTGTATGCTAAATATCACCTTTCTCTCTGTCTCTCTCTCTCCCCAATCTATATGCTGATTGATAACTCCTGTTCTAAGACTACCTTCTCAGTAATAATTTTGGTCCTTTGATATTAACGTTGTTCTTCTTTCACCCCTGTTAGGGCAAAGCTTACTCAGTGCGTTTTATCGCTTGTAAATCACTTCGTTTGTCAGGAAGTCAGACTTACAAGATTCCCTTTTTTTCCATTAAAGCCTTTTTTATCCTTGAAGTTTTGTCTATTTTTATACGACTCACTTTGTGTCGAGGCATCTTGCACCCTTGAAATAGCCTATTGGTTATTTCTGTTCTTTAGTTCAAACCTCATTCGTCCTCGATATTAACGTTGTTTGCCTCACTCCTAATTTCTCCCATGTCAAAATCAACTATCTTCTTATTAATCATTTTCCTTCCATTAAAACTCTTCTAACCCCAAACTCAACTGTGTCTTCCTATTAATAATTATTCTGTCCCTGAAACTCCTCACATTCCGAAAGGACTTTTATCTTCCTATTAATTATTTTCCTGTTAATAAATCTCCTTCCATCCCAAACTCACGTGTATCGTCATATTAACCTTTTCCCTGTTCCTGAATTTCTCCCATCCCAAAATCAATTGCATCTTCCTCTAAATCTCTCAATAAAACACCTCCTATCCCAAACCCATTTATGTATTCTTATTAATCTCTTCCTGTCTCTAAACTCCATTTCAATTCTCAATCAATTTTGCCTTCTTATTGGTAGTTTTGATATACCTAAATTTCCTCTCATCCTGAAATCTACTTTCCTTCTGTTAATAATTTTTCCCATCCCTAAAACGTCTTTCGTCCCGAAATAACTGTGTCTTTCTGTGAATCATTTTCCTGTCCTTAAATCTCCTCTCATCCCGAAACTGACTTTCTCCCTATTAATAATTTATCTTATTCCTAACTCTCTTCCAATTTCATACTGTGTTTCTTGTGAATCTTTCTTCTATCCTAAACCTTCTCCGATCCGAAACAACTGTCTTCTTATTAAAGCTTTTCCTGACCTTAAATCTCCCCTCATTCTTAAATCAAGTTTATCTTCCTGTCTATTACTTTCCTGTCCCCAAGCCACGTAGTATCCCGAAATCAACCATATCTTCTTATTAACCATGTAATTAATCTTTCTCCCGCTATGTCTGCCTTTCTTGTGTTAGTTCTGCCACCGTCAAACTCAAACTCGTCTTCTGGACTGAAAGTTTCACTATGATCCCATACTGAGGCTAGTCAGAGCCGATAAAACTTTGTTCTGTTTATGGCATACAGGACTAGGGGAGGTGGTGATGGTAATTGTGGTTGTGATTTCTGTTTCAGGAGACAAATCAAACGGGGGTATGAAGAGGTCCGATCTTTCGAGAAGAATAATGAGAGATGCGGGAGTTAAAAACTTGTGACCGACCAAATCTCTCAATTTGTGTGAAGTGGAGACCTCCATCCCCCTGTGGGTGGGGGCGGTAGAATAACACCCAAGGTAACCCCTGCCTACCGTAAGGGGCCCAGGGGCTATAGCTTTGGAGCGTGTGTTGGCGACCACGGGGCCCTTGGCGGAGTCCTGTAATTGCTTCCACTTACTTGTGCCAGGCTCATCACTTTCATCTATCCTATTCGACTTTCCTTGGTCAACTCTTGTTCTTTTCCGGCCCCGGCGCTATTAGGTTTCCGAGGGATAGGGAGTCTTTCATTTTCACGCCCTTCGTAGCCCTTGTCTTTCTTTGGCAGATACCTTCATTTTTCGACGTGTCGGATTCCTCTCTGATTAGTGTTATATAGAGGATGGTTGTCTAGTTCTACTTTTTCTTAAAACAGAAATCACCACCACCACCACCACTGGAGACTTCCAGATCTCCTGCTGAGTCTGGCATTGTTGCCAGTTACTCAAGCAGGCTCCTCAATTTTATCTTTCCTACCCGCCTATCCTCTGGTCTACTGTTGTTCTCATCACACCAGATGCCGCATACCATGTACATTATTCATATTAATCAAGCGGCATATTACGTGTATCAACAGTCTATCAATAGAAAATTACAGCTAATTGTAGTACTACTCTCATCTAACAGTGAAAAGAAGAAATAGAGTAGGACTACACCTCAAGTAACAGCAGACTCTAAGTGTAATATTATTTTTATCAGTTGTACGGACTTAGGGCATTGTACTGTACACTATCACTTTAATTTATTCCGGCTCGGTAATAATAATGTCTGGGTCCATTGCTAAATGGTTAGCGTGCTAGCCTTCGGCCCAAGAGATCCCGGATTCGATTCCTGGCCAGGTCGGAGATTTTAGCCTTCATTGGTTAATTTCAACGGTTCTGGGGCCGGGTGTTTGTGCCGTCTTCAGCATTAGAATTCATCATAGGTAGGGCCCCATCCTCAAGGACTCGCAGGTCGCCTATACGGCGTCAACTCGAAAGTAGGATATCCGAAGTCCATGTAGTCTTTCATCATTCTTCCCTCCTCCCCCCTCTATCCTGTTTGTATGATTGCTTTTTCTCTGAATGATCGTTTTTTCTCATTTTCCTTCTTGTTTCTATAGCCGTCTTCATTATCGTCCTGATCAATAAGGGCTAATTATCATGTTATAAAGACAATCACGATGATGGTAACAACAACAACCACCACCATCGCCAGTTCACAAGTTACCGTGACGACAGTACAATATTTTCATGTCAACGATGATCCCAAAATAATTATGACCATCTACGTTATCATAACTCACACGATAAACATGTATGAAGCATAAAATATAGGAAATTATATTTTTCACGTCTGTTGTTATGTTCAGGTAACAAAATTTCTTTAACCCATACTAGAATACATAGTGCATTGTTAACACTAGGTATCGCCAGCAAAGGCATAAGAGATGAATATATATTCCAAAAAATAATAAAAATGAAAACTGCAATTCTGCAACTCAATTGGTAATCGCAAACTACCTAAAAATTGAATTGACGATTTGCATTCACAAGTCAGTAAAACTTGTAAATGTGGATGGTAGTTCACAAAAGAAGTGTATGAGTCAGTAGAAGGCTCAACTGTGTTATCAATTTTCGTCACGGAGCGTTGCCTCGCGTAGTAATCTGCAATATTCTAATTTATGTGTTTGTTGTTTGGAGCAGTTATCACTGGGCCGTCCGACTAGCTGACCATAATAGTCCGTCATGAAAGTTGGCTTTCTATTGGTTGGAGATAGCCAGAAGGTGGACACTGACATGTTCCAGGACAAGCAGGTGCAGGAGGAGAAGTGAAAAATACACGAAGATGGCACTAATGTCAGCTGCTCTACAATATTAATCATAGTTCTAGTCACATAAAGTCTGTTAAGGAGCACTTTGAACACGAATATTTATAGGAGCAACTCCATCTTCTCATTAATGAAATTCGCCTTAAAGGAACACGTTACCTTGTCAGAAGTCCCTATCGCGAAATTTGTTGTTGGAATCAAAACGACAGGTGGATTCGAAACTCACCGACTGCTATCCATAAGATATCCTTTTGTTAGCTTTCCGTTTCAACTCCAGGCATTTCTTGACATCACACCCCCACTCCTCCCAGCCTAACGCCTAAAATACATGCCACGTAGTATTGTATATATAACAATTAGGCCCATATTCCTATGTAATTACATATTCATTTCTTTACTTGTACACAACTGAAAATGTCGGCGAATTGTGGTTCTGATATGGTTATACCTGTCTTTCTTTCTTTCTTTCTTTCTTTCTTTCTTTCTTTCTTTCTTTCTTTCTTTCTTTCTTTCTTTCTTAATCCATTTACCCTCCAAGGTCAGTTTTCCCCTCGGACTCAGCGAGGGATCCCACTTTACCCCCTCAAGGGCAGTGTCCTGGAGCGTGAGACTTTTATCGGGGATACAACAGGGAAGGAGGACCAGTACCTCGCCCAGGTGGCCTCACCAGCTATGCTGAACAGGACCCTTGTAGAGGGATGGGAAGATTTGAAGTGACAGGCAAGAAAGAGGGAAGGAAGCGACCGTGGCCGTAAGTTAGGTACCATCCCGACATTTGCCTGGAGGAGAAGTGGGAAACCACAGAATACCACTTTGAGGATGGCAGAGATGGGAATCGAACCCACCTCTACTCAGTTGACCTCTGCCAGTTTGGCCGATACCTTCAGTTTTCGAAGTGTCGGATCCCTTCCACTTTTTCTCTCTGATTAGTGTTATATAGAGGATGGTTGCCTACTTGTACTTGCTCTTAAAACAATAATCACCACCACCACCACCACCACCTTGGCCTACCAAACGACCGCTGTTCGGCTGGAAGCCCTGCAGATTATTAGATGTCGTGTGGTCGGCACGACGAATCCTTTCAGCCCTTATTCATGGCTTTCTAGACAGGAGCCGCTATCTCACCGTCGTCGCTATCACGTAGGCTGAATAGACATCGAACCAGCCCTCAGTTCCCAGTAAAAATCCCTGGCTTGACCGGTAATCTAACCCAAGGTCTCCGGGTAGGAGGCAGTCACGTTACCCTTACACCATGTGGCCAGATCAATAAGAAGAAGAAGAAGGGAAAAATTGAGAAGGAGAATAAAATAAGAAGAAGGAATTGCATAAATTTTGTAATGCTTGTTTGTTGTTTAAAGGGGCCTAACGTCTAGGTCATCGGCCCACATACATTTTGTACTGAAATGGGAAAATATACACACAAGAACGGAACGTACATTGCATTCCCCGAGAAGCTTACTACGTTTACATTACTTGAGCTATCACCATTTTGTACGTCAGTCCATTATCCAATCCTCGTCGCGCTCTGGTTGCGTTACCACAGCAACCCACCCCGGATGGGGTGGTCCAGGAGCCTTTACAACATCCAGTCATTCATCCCCTCCACGACCATATAGCACACACCCCTCCTGTTTAGCACGACAAATAAGTGAACTAATTCCGCCACACTCACAGCACAGAATATGGCTGGCCATAAATGGGGAGCAAGATAGCGCCTTGAATTTAATTATTAACACTCATGTATGCGTCCCCTCAACAATTAGTAGAACTGTAATTGTGACAAATTATAGATCGACCTTGAGGTGCTGGTGGTGGTGGTGGTGGTGGTGGTGGTGGTGGTGGTGGTGGTGGTGGTGGTGCTGGTGGTGCTGGTGGTGATAATTGTTTTAATAAGAAGTACAACTAGGCAACCAATCCTCTATAAAACACTAATCAGAGAAAAAAATGGAAGGGATCCGACACTTTGAAAAATGAAGAGCCACGAAGTCCTCCATACGGGTCGGAAAAGAACTAGAGTTGACCAGATAGATGAAAGTGAGAAGCCTGGCATAAAAAGGGAGAAGGTATCGTTTATGTAAAGAAACGTCTGCTTCAGGAGGCGGGGTAGGTAGGAACAATACATCCTCTTTCTCCTTTAGTGCTGGACAAGTTATTCGGGAACTAGCACGACTCCAGTAGCTTCTTTTCGCAAGTCAGTAGAGGTCTAATTTTTGGTATGTGGAAGGCACATATAACTCCAAAACAGATAGCACATACAGTACCATGCAAACTGGATACCGTCTAGAGATGGTTAGAAGCATGGCGAACAGGTGATAAGCATTCCCTACGAAACCATCCAAAGTCAAATAACGAGGGGAAAAACACCACCCCTGAACAAGACTATGCTGTTATTCGTGCAACGGAGGGAAATCCTTTACGCGCGGTCGGCAGGATGACTGAGGAATATGGACTTCCTTTCTCTTCTTTCTTTCTTTCTTTCTTTCTTTCTTTCTTTCTTTCTTAATCTGTTTACCCTCCAGAGTTCGCTTTTCCCGCGAACTCAGCGAGGAATCCCACCTCTGCCGCTTCAAGAGCTGTGTCCTGGAGCGTGAGACTTTGGTTCGATGGATACAACTGGGGAGGAGGACCAGTATATCTCCCAGGCAACTTTATCTGCTATGCTGAACAGGGACCTTGTGGGGGATGGGAAGTTTGGAAGGGATAGCCAAGGAAGAGGGAAGGAAGTGGTCGTGGCCTTAAGTCAGCTACATTCCCGGCATTTACCTGGAGGAGAAGTGGGAAACCACGGAAAACCACTTCCAGGATGGCTGAGGTGGGAATCGAACCCTTCTCTACTCAGTTGACTTCCCGAATCTGAGTGGATCCCGTTCCAGCCCTCGTTCAACTTTTCAAATTTTGTGGCAGAGCCGGGAATCGAACCTGGGCGTCCGAGGGTGGCAGCTAATCACACTAACCACTACACCACAGATACGGACTGGACATTCTTACTCCGAAAACATTGTTTAAGTTTGCAAAAATTAATGTTATTTTGTATGAAAATAAAGGATTTTAATTTCCTTTATGGTTGTTTAAACAATAATATTGTGTGGAAGTATTATGCACGGTGAGGCCGCCTGGGCGAGATACTGGTCATCCTCCCCAGTTGTATCCCCCGACCCAATGTCTCCCGCTCCAGGACACTGTCCTTGAGACGGTAGAGGTGGGATCCCTCGCTGAGTCCGAGGGAAAAGCCAACCGTGGAGTGTAAACAGATTAAGAAAGAAAGAAAGAAAGAAAGAAAGAAAGAAAGAAAGTAGGCTATTATGCACATTAAAATCAACCATTCAATTGTTTCTGGTTTAAAATATTCCTATTATGATATTTATTAAGTAAGATTAAAATTGTCCGCCTCTGTAGTGTAGTCGTTAATGTGATTATCTGCCAATCCTGGAGCCCGGGATCGATTCCCGGCTCTGGCACGAAATTTGAAAAGTTGTATGAAGGCTGGGGTCCACTCAGACTCGGGAGGTCAACTGAATAGAGGGGTGTTCCATTCCCACCTCAGTCATCCTCGAATTGTTTTTTGTAGTCTCCCACTTCTCCTCCAGGCACATTCCGGGGTGGTACCTAACTTAAGGCTACGGCTTTTCCTTCCCTCTTCCTTGTCTATCCCTTCCGATCTTCCCATAACCCCACAAGGCTCCTGTTCAGCATAGCAGGCAACCATCCTCTACTAACACTAATGTGAGGGAAAAAATGGAAGAGGTCCGACGCTTCAAAACATTAAGGCATCGGCCAAAGAAAGACAAGGGTCACGAAGGGTGTGAAAATGACTCTCTTAGTATCGCAAACCTAATATCGTCGGGGTCATAAAAGAACAAGAGTCGACAAAAGGAGGTCGAATAGGCCTCTACCTCGGGGACTGGGTATTTTTTCAACTTATGTTGGGGCCTATCCTCAAAGGCATGCTAGTTTCCTATAGGACGTCAAATCGAAAGACCTGCACCAGTTCTCTATGGAGGCCACACGCCATTATTATTAAGTTTGGTGGCCTAAAGTACGTTAGTCGTTGGGATCTTTGGCCGCGTGGAAACGTAAATTCTCGTAACCGGTGACGTTGACGCCGCGCTGTACTCATTCTATGGTGAGAGCATGGTACTGTTCAAACAGAAAACATTACCTGGGTGTTCACAAGCAACACAGTAAACCTGACCACACTTCGACACGGTGCCTTCCGAACGCTGACGCATGCAAGTAGCCTGTCCCCTCTCCCCTCGCAGGAAAAGGAATGGCCCCTCTATCACGACCATAGAACCCAGCAGCTGACTAACTGGCACATGGGAGTAGACATTCAGTCCACACTCGCGATGTATCGGCAAGCTCTCTACTTTACTTGTGTAGCGGGACGGTCTACTTTGACTGAGAGCGAATATTGCTGGTTTATACCGGGTGGTTCACCAGCCCCGTGCGATTTAGTTTTATGCATCCCGCTACTTTTACTACAATTCTGAAATACATCGGTCCCTCTCCCTAAACCGGGGTAATATAACGAGATGTATGTTTACGGGCTACAAGACAGCAGGAATCGTGAGCGCCACCATTAATTCATTGTGGGTACCTCGAATGAACCCACAAAACGAACACAGATACGAAGAAAATGTACCTTACTACAGGAGGTGCACACACAACCAGGAAGAGCTGAAAACAGAGAGCTGCATGTCAAGCTCATTTGGAACAGGCGCGGTGGGAATTGTGATAGTGGACGGTGCTCGGAGATTCGAATCCCAGGCAAGTACTTTTAAAGTTTTTATCTTGTCCCCAATATCCTGGGATGTGATAATGTTGATTACTTGATAGCTTCTACAGACAGATTTGTTTTTTGGCCCCGTAATGGGCCATATGTATCGTAACAGGGTATTGAGCTGGGTTGGACGAAGACGAGGAGGTGGCTAGGACACAGGCAACCAGCTAGCACCTGGGGTTCCTTTTAATCGCCTCCTACGACAGGCAGGCGATACCGTGGGTGTTCTTCTACCGCTCCTACAGACAGGGAAGACTACTTCATACGTGTCCCAAGCTTCGTAGACCACAGGTAAAGCAAAGTTTGCCCCATTGGAGCGATAACAACATGCGATGGCAGGTAGGTATGTAGCTGCGCGAACTCCACTATTTCGAGGTAAGTAACAACACAACACAACACAACACTGCCTCGTGATGTATTCCAACGAAAAGTATGTGGATAGGTAACTCATATATGGAGAAACTAGACTGAATGCATATCAAACACAACGCCTGTATCAAGAACGCCATCCGGATGGACGACAACCGACAGGCATGACATTTTGGAGTGTGAAAAGACGTCTGCGGACTGTTGCGTCCTGGGAAGGATACGGCCTGTTCGAGATCATCCCGTGACATCTGAGATTGTTTTGGACGCTCTTCGGCATAACCCTCACACTTGCAGACGGGCCATTGTACAGGAGACGAACATCATACCCTGGCCCGTCATATCGCCCGATCTAACGCCCCTGAATTTTTTTTTATGTGGACCATGTCAAACAACTGGTGTATGCACAGGAGCCGACCAATACTGGTCACTTCATCAACGAGGCATTCCGATCCGTTACGCCGGAGATCTTGCAACGTGCCAGACGGTCCTTACTACATCGCGCGCAGCTCTGTATTAACCACGGCGTCGTCAGTTCGAACAGGTGCAACGTTGGAATTTTGATAAAGCCAATTGGGATAAGTTTTCTGCTGATCTTGACAGTAATATAAAGTGGATTCCACCTAATGTCAATAACTACAGTAGATTTCTCAAAGCTGTATTAGGTACTGCAAAGAAACACATTCCTAAGGGAGTGAGAAGAGAATACATACCTGGATGGAATACAATATGCGGAAAACCTTACAGTGACTTTCAGCAGACTGGCGGAACTGAATTTGCTGATGACTTTATTAATAACTTAAATGAGGCCAGACGTTGTAAGTGGACAGAAACCATAACGACTGTAAACTTCAAGCATTCCAGCAGAAAGGCTTGGAGCCTGTTAAAGAAGTTAGGCGGAGTGTTTCATACACCTCAACCTAAACCAATTGTGACGCCCAATCAAGTTGCCAGCTGCATTGCTAATTTGTCAAAAATCAAACCTGACAAAGATCGTAAAAGGTTATTAAAAGAACAACTAACCCATGAGAAAAGACAGTGTGGTGCTTCATCAGATATCCCTGACCCTTTTACTGAGGAGGAGCTCGTGGCAGCCCTGAAAGAAATGAAGAACAGAAAAGCACCTGGCTTTGATGGTATCCATCCTGAATTCCTCACACACTGATAAGAATGTAAGGAAATGGCTGTCGCAGTTTTTCACTAATATCTTGCACACTGGAAAGCTTCCGTCGGAGTTCAAACGAACTAAGATCATAGCCATCCTAAAACTAGGGAAAGCGGCAGGTTGTCCTGAAAACTATCGTCCGATTGCTTTGATGAGTGTTTGCTATAAACTCCTGGAGAGGCTTATATACAACAGGATTATCCCTCAAATTTTAAGCATCCTTCCAGTCGAACATGCAGTCTTTAAACCCAGGCGTAGTTGTGAAGACCATGTTCTTGTTTTAACAACCCATTTTGAGGGAGGTTTTGAAAGGAAATTAAAGAGTGGAGCTGTGTTTATAGACTTCACAGCTGCATACCATACAGTATGGGGAGAAGGCTTAATATATATGAAACTTACAGGCTGGAAAGCAATCTCGGAGTTCATAAACAACATGCTATTGAGCAGGGTGAACCAGGTTGTGATGGATAATAAGCATAGTAAACTTAAAGTGCTCAATAATGGACTGCTTCAAGGATCTGTGCTTTCCCCTTTGTTATTCAACCTGTATATTTCAGATATCCCTTCTACTACCTCCTGTCAATTTTCTTATGTTGATGACCTTGATATTATTACTCAACAGTTCACTGTGAATGTCATAGCAGAAACCCTAAATACAGTCCTTAATAATTTGTTTGGATACTTCCAAAAGTGGTGTCTGATACCAAGCATCAGCAAATCAGAAACCTGCTTCTTCCGTCTCAACAACAGATAAGCCAATGCTAATATGAACGTCTCACTCAATGGTGTGCCTCTATCACGCAACCCTAACCCAAAGTATCTTGGAGTTACTTTGGACCGAACATTTCCTTAGGGATACACTTGACTAAGAGTGCTGCTAAACTGAGGGCAAGGAATAACATCATCCAGAAACTTGCGGGTTCAACATGGGGAGTTACTACGCCCACTCTTCGACAGCAAAGTACTGTTCTTTTGTATGGTTGTTACGCACATCGACACGGTTACGAATCAGACAATGGGCATCATTAGTGGAAAAGTAACGTCTACTCCTCTTTTCTGGTTGCCCGTATTGAGCCATATCGAACCTCCAAGAATAAGGATATTTAATAATCTGATCCGTGAGTTCACAAAAATATCAGCGAACGTCGGTCTTCCCACACATAGAAGACATGCTTCATAGATTTGGTGGTTTGAAATCACGTTCCCCGCCTATAATCAAAGCGAAAGAACTGATCAACAGAGAGTTTAACTATTTAGTAGAATGGAGACAGGATTGGAACAATGTGGCAGTCTCTGTTTAATACCCAACATCCATCAGGAGGTTTTGATCTGCCTCGTAAAACGTGGGATGCCCTTAGCAGGGTACGGACCAGCCATGGGAGGTGTGGCTCGCTGCTGTATAAGTGGGCCAGGAGACCTTTCCCCTTAACTGTGACTGTTGCGGAAAAAGAGTATCCGCCATATTGTTACCGAATGTCGTAACAGGGCGTACTTGGGTTCGGTGGAAGACTTTGGTCAAGCCTCTAGAATGGCTACAGAGTATCTGGACAGTTTAGATATAAAACTTTGAATATTTCAGGTGCCCAGTTGATTCTTTTCATTTTTAGATTTTTACAACCCAAACTGTCATTTTATTTTATTTTTTATATATTGTGAAATTTGCCATAAGCCAAATAAATAAATAATTCTAAGCCACCCAGCTTACTGAGGCATATGTATCTGAAGCAGGCGGTACAACACAACCTGACCAACCTGACATTGAACACACAGCATCAGTTCGTATCTTCGTGTGTTCGGTAATCATTCATAGCATAACACAGACTTAGCATTTTTAAACGTCTTTATTCCTGACAGACGATACACAAAAGAAACTTATCTTGAAAAATAGTAAGATGTATTCCTTCTCTACCCTATGCAATTCATTTTCTCATTAGAACGTATATAGAGTTGTGTACATTGTTAGTTTTACTGTTTAAAACTAAGCGACAACTTTGTATTGTTACATTAGCGAGCTCTCCTGAACATCCCAGTTCCGTCAAATTGCACTGTGAACTACACTCTAACACTTAAAAATGGCTAGACCTCGAATTGCTTGATTTCGTTATAATGAACTCGGCTGTCCAAATTCGAATAAAGCTGGATTGTTAAAATCCAACATTCTGGACAGTATGACCAATTGTCAGCAGGTCGCATTGTGGCTTGAATGACGGGCACTTTGCATACCATATAGGACTCGGATATCTTGCTTCTTCTGAATCCTATTCAGTATCACCATTTTACAGACAACTCACAAATATTCCGGACAAAATCTTGAATCAAAACCATTTGGACAAGTCGATGGGTTAATAAGCCTGTGGTGTTGTATCGTGGTGATGTTGGGATCAATTAGGATGTCAGGTACATTTAAGTCATATCGGTGAGTAAAACGTCGTGTCTTACGTTCGTTATATTTGCGGCGATAGAATGTGAACCAGTCGTCTGGTTCGCTGTCCACGGTGAAGTCCCTCAATGCTAGGCGCCGCCACACCTCCGGCTCGTGCGCCAAAGGGTAGAGTGCGCGACATGTAGCTCCCAAACGTGCAACATCGGGTCCATCCAGCAGCTCTGCTATGCTCAGCTGGAGCTCTAGGGGCAGGCCTGCCAAACTAGCGTGAGGAACTCTCTCCCGGAGAAGGATGGCACTCCGTAATGGTGATGTTAGCTTGTTCTTGACACGCATGGATAGCTCTGGAAGGCGCTGAAACCGTGTCGCTGAGGGATTGCCATCTTCAGATGGAGTCACATATCTATGAGGATAGAGACTGATACAGACTGCTTTGCTGCCTACGTTCGAAACGATGAAGTTGGCGATCAGAGCTCCAGCCAATGGTAACGCTATCAGTCGGCAGTGGTATTGCTCGAAAGGTAGCAGAGTGTAGGTGATACTGTAGACAACTCGTGATTTCTGTTCTAGCTTACGCCACCCCTGGGGCATCCGGCTGCATGCTGATACACGCCGCATACTGAAGCCAGGATCTAAATGTTGTACCATTGCTTCTGCTACAAGATCAAGGAAGGAAATCATGTTAGAGTTTTAAAATAAAAAAACGTCAAACATGCAATATAAACACGTAAAATAATCAGCACTTAACATAGTGATTACTTTATGTTACTTTATATTTGAAAATTGACAGTCAAAAGAATAAATAATTAAATGAAGTAATTTTTTATTTTATATTGATAGAAGGTAGAACTTGCTGAGTCAGCAAAGAGGATGCATCTGGATGTGCTAGGGGTAAGTAATATTCGGGTAAGGGGATATAAGGAGGAAGAGATAGGAGATTATAAAGTGTACTTGACGGGTGTTAGAAAGGGAAGGGCAGAGTCTGGGGTAGGGCTCTTTATCAGGAATACCATTGCACGCAACATCGTTTCTGTCAGGCACGTAAGTGAGCGAATGATGTGGGTAGATTTGTCAGTGGGAGGAATTAGGACAAGAATTGTGTCCGTGTATTCACCATGTGAGGGTGCAGATGAGGATGAAGTTGACAAGTTTTATGAAGCATTGAGTGACATCGTGGTCAGGGTCAACAGCAAGGATAGAATAGTGCTAATGGGCGATTTCAATGCGAGAGTTGGGAATAGAACTGAAGGATACGAAAGGGTGATTGGTAAATGTGGGGAAGATATGGAAGCTAATGGGAATGGGAAGCGTTTGCTGGACTTCTGTGCTAGTATGGGTTTAGCTGTTACGAATACATTCTTCAAGCATAAGGCTATTCACCGCTACACATGGGAGGCTAGGGGTACCAGATCCATAATAGACTATATCTTAACAGACTTTGAATTCAGGAAATCTTTTAGGAATGTACGAGTTTTTCGGGGATTTTTCGATGATACAGACCATTATCTGATCTGTAGTGAACTAAGTATCTCTAGGCCTAGGGTAGAGAAAGTGAAATCTGTCTGAAAACGAATAAGGGTAGAAAATCTCCAGGACGAGGAAATTAGACAGAAGTACATGGATATGATTAGTGAGAAGTTTCGAACAGTAGACAGTAAGCAGGTTCAGGATATAGAAAGTGAATGGGTGGCATACAGGGATGCTGTAGTAGAAACAGCAAGGGAATGCCTAGGAACAACTGTGTGTAAAGATGGGAAAAGGCGAACATCTTGGTGGAATGATGAAGTGAGAGCAGCCTGTAAACGTAAAAAGAAGGCTTATCAGAAATGGCTCCAAACAAGGGCCGAGGCAGACAGGGATTTGTACGTAGATGAAAGAAACAGAGCGAAACAAATAGTTGTTGAATCCAAAAAGAAGTCATGGGAAGATTTCGGTAATAACCTGGAAAGGCTAGGTCAAGCAGCAGGGAAACCTTTCTGGACAGTAATAAAGCATCTTAGGAAGGGAGGGAAAAAGGAAATGAACAGTGTTTTGAGTAATTCAGGTGAACTCATAACAGATCCCAGGGAATCACTGGAGAGGTGGAGGGAATATTTTGAACATCATCTCAATGTAAAAGGAAATCATCATGGTGTTGCAAACAGTCAAGCTCATGGGGAGGAGGAAAATGATGGTGAAATTATGCTTGAGGAAGTGGAAAGGATAATAAATAAACTCCATTGTCATAAGGCAGCAGGAATAGATGAAATTAGACCTGAAATGGTGAAGTATAGTTGGAAGGCAGGGATGAAATGGCTTCATAGAGTAGTAAAATTAGCGTGGAGTGTTGGTAAGGTACCATCAGATTGGACAAAAGCAGTAATTGCACCTATCTATAAGCAAGGGAACAGGAAGGATTGCAACAACTATCGAGGTATCTCATTGATTAGTATACCAGGCAAAGTATTCACAGCCATCTTGGAAGGGAGGGTGCGATCAGTCGTTGAGAGGAAGTTGGATGAAAACCAGTGTGGTTTCAGACCACAGAGAGGCTGTCAGGATCAGATTTTCAGTATGCGCCAGGTATTTGAAAAATGCTACGAGAGGAATAGGCAGTTGTGTTTATGTTTCGTAGATCTAGAGAAAGCATATGACAGGGTACCGAGGGAAAAGATGTTCGCTATACTGGGGGACTATGGAATTGAAGGTAGATTATTAAAATCAATCAAAGGCATTTATGTTGACAATTGGGCTTCAGTGAGAATTGATGGTAGAATGAGTTCTTGGTTCAGGGTACTTACAGGAGTTAGACAAGGCTGTAATCTTTCACCTTTGCTGTTTGTAGTTTACATGGATCATATGCTGAAAGGTATAAAATGGCAGGGAGGGATTCAGTTAGGTGGAAATGTAGTAAATAGTTTGGCCTATGCTGACGACTTGGTCTTAATGGCAGACTGTGCCGAAAGCCTGCAGTCTTACATCTTGGAACTTGAAAATAGGTGCAATTAGTATGGTATGAAAATTAGCCTCTCGAAGACTAATTTGATGTCAGTAGGTAAGAAATCCAACAGAACTGAATGTCAGATTGGTGATACAAAGCTAGAACAGGTCGATAATTTCAAGTATTTAGGTTGTGTGTTTTCCCAGGATGGTAATATAGTAAGTGAGATTGAATCAAGGTGTAGTAAAGCTAATGCAGTGGGCTCGCAGTTGCGATCAGCAGTATTCTGTAAGAAGGAAGTCAGCTCCCAGACGAAACTATCTTTACATCGGTCTGTTTTCAGACCAACTTTGCTTTATGGGAGCGAAAGCTGGGTGGACTCAGGATATCTTATTCATAAGTTAGAAGTAACAGACATGAAAGTAGCAAGAATGATTACTGGTACAAACAGGTGGGAACAATGGCAGGAGGGAACTCGGAATGAGGAGATAAAGGCTAATTTAGGAATGAACTCGATGGATGAAGCTGTACGCATAAACCGGCTTCGGTGGTGGGGTCATGTGAGGCGAATGGAGAATAATGGACTCTGTTATGGAGGGTAAGAGAAGTAGAGGGAGACCAAGACGACGATGGTTAGACTAGATAAGGGGTATAGAACTAAATGAGGCCACAACACTAGTTGCAAATCGAGGATTGTGGCGACGTTTAGTAAATTCTCAGAGGCTTGCAGACTGAACGCTGAAAGGCATAACAGTCTATAATGATAATGTATGTATGTATGTATGTATTTATTGATGGAAAATGGATTTTTTTGTATCAGCCTCTCGGCAAAGTGTACATTCTATTGGTTTCTACCACATATACAATATAGTCAGAGTAAGGCTAGTATTTCTGAATGCTGTGAAAGGCACTGTTCATAGACTCGGACGTGCTGTAATTCCAGTTTCTCGCGTAGTAGGGAAAGCAAGGGTAAACTACATTATTCCTCATCATGGCTGTGGCGGATTCCCTATAACAGAATGATTCAGTGGTACTATTTCAAAATCCAACCAGTCTCCGGGCTGATGACTTAACATAAAAACGTTCACCGGGACTTTCAAGGGTGGAATTCAGAGAGGAATAGGCAAGATATGGAAGACGGTGATGGTCATAATTTAGGTACCATACCAGCATTCACCTTGACCTGAAATGAGAAATTCGGGCTCAGTAGTTCAGACGGTAGAGGATTGGCTTGCTGTGCCTAAGATGGCGGTTTGATCTCGTCTCATTCCAGTAGTGCCACACTTTTCACTTTTGTTCTCTAAATATACACTACCGGGAAAGAAAACGTGCAACATCCAAGGACAAGATCAGTTTATTCACAAGCGATGTGACAGGTAGTTCAGCATTTCAGGAGCATATAGTTACAAATTCAGACCAAATGAAACACACATATCGCAGTAAACGGTGCCCAAACAGTCGCCCGGCAGAAACACCGACTGTGACCGCTAGTTGTAACTGATGGCCCCCCCACACTATGAAGCCTAGGGTGGGACATGGGCGTCGTGGACGAATGCACTCTAGAATAGGCCCCTCACCGTTTCTACGCCGTACATGAGTATGTACATCAATTAGATACAGAGAGCACATACTCTCGTCATTGAAGACAACAGAGTGTCATTCCCCTCTCCAGTCGACTCTTTCACGACACCAGAGTAACCGTGCTTGGTGGTGTCGTGGTGTCAGTGGCAAACTGGCTGAAAGCAAACGGTTCCCGATGGTCTTTGGTGACGCAACATGTAACCGCATTTCGATCCTGGATGATGTTCGGTCGGCCACCGCTGCTCGCACAACGCGTCGATCTTGACATGTGTCTGTACTACGCGGACGTCCGTAGTCTGGTTTGTGGGTGTGGTAATGTTCCACAGGCCACTGCTGAAAACAGCTAACCACCACTGATACATTGTGCACAACATGTGCAGCAATCCGTCGATACGTCGATCCAGCTTCCTGCAGGTCCACCCCGTTCAACTGGCTGCAGTTCTTCAACAGGAGCATGTACTCGTCGACGGGCAGGGTTGGACCCTAGAATGAATGTTGCAAACACTGTTCATCTCTAACCCCAGCACAGTTACTGCCGAATCACTAACACAAGAACCCCTCAGTATGCACATATTATACCCTGGTACCGTGGAACACAGCCTTTGAGGATGTTGCGTGCTTTTCTTCCAGCAGTGTACATAAGTTGCAGCATTGACAGGTGGTTTGGTTTTGCAGTGCATTACCTTAATAAAGTTATACTCTTTTGAACACTTGTTGGAAATATACAGTTCACTTTTTCCATACACACACCATTAATTATATGATGAGTTTCGTCTATACCTAGAAACAAGCTCATAAACAAACAATAAATGTTATCAACTCTGATTATGACTGTACAATAGTACATGCGAGCACAGAAATGGTGTCCCGGTATAAACAAAGCATGGTATACCCTCACCTCCACGCTTAACGCATTGCTGCAGGTAGACAGCCCGCTACAAGACTGTTGTGATTGAAATGGGCACAGTGGTGGATGTATAGCAATACACACACCCTGCCTTCAGCACTACCCGTTCACTCCCTCCCCTCTTTCTCGGTACTGGAGTGGCCTTCGACACTACCCCTTCACTCCCTCGCCACCTTTCAGTACTGGAGTGGGGCAGTGTTGATTGTTTACGTCGGGACACCATTTCTGTGCTTGCATGTACCACAGCCAGCCGGATAGAACAGACTGCCGTCCAACAACCAGGATGAAAATAGTATCGACATACACGCTGTCGTACTGACAACTGTCGTAATAACAAATGGAGTTACAGTAGAGAACCTCGAACCAGTCTGTCCTCCCCTTATACAGGTGTCCTTGAAAGAGGTTGCAATATTTATAAAGGCGGCAGCATTCAACAAACAAAGGAAGAAATGTCCTATAAACATTGGTTGCCTGTGAGCTCGCATCCAGGAGATAGTGGATTCGAACCCCACTGTCGGCAGCCCTGAAAATGGTTTTCCGTGGTTTCCCATTTTCACACCAGGAAAATGCTTGGGCTGTACCTTAATTAATGCCACGGCCGCTTCCTTCCCATTCCTAGGCCTTTCCTGTCCCATCGTCGCCATAAGACCTGTGTCGGTGCGACGTAAAGTAACTAGCAAAAAAAAAGCATTGGTTTAAAACCAATATCTTCGGACTTACGGTCCGCTACCACTACTATCAGTGATCACCACGTCTTTGATCTACTCTTCACAACATGTGCTCGATGTGACCGCTATCCATTGCAATGCAGCCTTCCACCCTACTTCGGACTGAATCACGCATTTGTTGCAACACCCCTGGCTGTTGCCGGATTGCATCACAGGCATTGAACACGCGTTCCCGTAGTATATCCATATCATTTAAGAGAACCGCATACACCATGGTCCATACTGTACATGTTCCCAAAGCCAAAAATCTAAAGAGTTAAGGTCATGCGAAGGGGCAGGCCAAGGTATTGGCCCTCCCCAACCAATCCATCGCTCACGGAAGACCCGTGTTAAGTGTCGCCTAACACTACGATGAAAATGGGCCGGTACCCCATCATTCATGTACAACATCTGCAGTCATTTATGACCAGTGATTACGTAGGAATGTATTTCTATCTTTTGTTGCATAGGTCCCTCCGTGAATTATTGGAACATCGTGATCATTGATGGTAGTGGTAACGGACCACAACTCCGAAGATAATGGGTTTGCGATAAATGTTTATAGGACCTTTCTTTCCTTTGTTTGTTGCGTGCTGCCTCATACAAACTTCTGACATTGTTGGAATTACAGAGTCCCATAATACAAATGTATTCCCAGCACTTTCACAATATTAACTGACAATATACAAAATTGAGCACTTCCCAGTTTCTACGTATAACTAAAATGATATATATTAAATAATACTGTTATAAAGACTTCCACATCATAAGGAGTAGCGCATATTGTCTGACGGAGGTGTGATAAATATACAAATCCAGATTCGAGTCATGGCAATCTTCAATGATCAACCACCGTGATGCACTTCTTCTGGAGTAGTACCATCTACGCAATATGTCTACTATTTTTGACATTCCAACAGGTTTTAAGAACGGAGTGATTTAAGGCCTAATTAGATAAAACATGAAGACTGCTATGATTTGAAGATGATAATCAGGAGAGGACATCTAATATATTATTGACTTACATTCGTTATTGTTCTCGTCTGGAGCATCGACGGGTGTAAACCCGGTCTCGACTATGAGGAGATGTATGAGGACTACCAGGAGATCTGCGTCGTTAATGGAACCATCATCTTCGGCGCCTAGAGATTCCAGCAGCACCTCAAGACTCCGCGGCATCTCGTGGACCGTACTTTCGTGTAATAGGAATGGCGGCATGGTGTCGCGTCGCGCCATGTCCGGTGCTTGGTAACGGCACATAGGCTCATAGTCCATTGTTTGGGAGCTGAGGGTATTGATGAAATGTCGGCTTGAGTGTAATGTTTGTTTTAACTCTCAACTGGTATCGTATATATTTGCAACGCAACTGATATCATGGTGTCTATCAGACTCCATAAATTTACTATTAAATTATACAATAATTTCTTACTTTTTGTTGTTTATTAATTACTTGAAACATATGTTCTCAACCATGTTACGGCAAAACTTAAGAAATCACAAACCACGAATAAAACGCCAAATTACTATAATGAAGCCTCGAAAATGTTGACTTTCATATTTTTCTCAAAAATCTAGAAACAAAACTTTTAGTAATTAATTCTTTGCTACCGAATTCGATAGCTGCAGTCGCTTAAGTGCGGCCAGTATCCAGTATTCATGAGATAGTGGGTTCGAACCTTCTGTCGGCAGCCCTGTAGATAGTTTTCCGTGGTTTCCCATTTTCACACCAGGAAAATGCTGGGGCTGTGCCTTAATTAAGGCCACAACCACTTTCTTTCCACTCCTAGACCTTTCCAGTCCTATCGTCGCCATAAGACCTATCTGTGTCGGTGCGACGTAAAGCAACTTGTAAAATAAAATATCTGCCACATCAGTAAAGTTCTTGATAAAGAACTTAGATTTTTTTTAAATAAACAAATTACCGGAAAGCTCAAAACATAAACTCACATTTCGACGTCTAATATTCATCTTTGTTAGATCATCTTCACCTGTTTCTATGTCCTCCCCTCCATCATTATCAACCGCTTCCTGTTCTGAATACGTTTCATCATCCCTCCCTACCTATTAATCCGGATCAATATCACTGTCGTCCAACATTTTAATAATCTTTTCTTTTATGCTTATTTCGAAGTTTGGTTGTTTTGCTCTCAGAACTCGTTGAAAACAATCAGTTTGTTTCCGCATTATCAATCTGTTCTGATTGTTGAGATGGACCTGATCGTGGCTCCATATTGTACGAACTAATTACACAGCACTATAGTATTACTGATAATTGATGACTGGTCCGAAAGACGGCCGTCTAGAATATTCCCCTGTCAAACACTGGCAAGTGGGGCATCTAGTGAAGAGGTGTTTTTCTAATCTAATCTTATATTGCGCACACCTTATCTAATTCATTTAATGAATTCTAAGACGTAGGATCTAAGGTGTTTTGTCACTTGGTGTACAAAAGGAAAGAAATATATTTGTAATGTTCGGTGGTACCTTAATAAGAAAGATACAATTAATTTAAAGTAGAGCCTGGGTCCCTTGTTGAAGGGTCAGGGTAGTAGCCTTCGGTTCAGATAGACGCGGGTTCGATTCCCGCTCGGGGAGTTCAGTTCTAACTAGTTAAATTCCTTGACTCGGACACTGAGTCTTTGTGCTGTCATCAAAATCCCTACAACTCATATACCATATCGTATCGTATCGTATCGTATCGTATCGTATCGTATCGTATCGTATATCATATCATATCATATCATATCATATCATATCATATCATATCATATCATATCATATCATATCATATCATATCATATCATATCATATCATATCATATCATATCATATCATATCATATCATATCATATCTCATATATCATATATCATATATCATATATCATATCATATCATATCATATCATATCATATCATATCATATCATATCATATCATATCATATCATCACTAACCTTCACCATACAAACACGCAGTTTCTCCTAAATGCTAGATGCCGCCCATCCTTGTTGGAGGGCAGCACCAGGCTGGCAATAGCCATACGAAATTATAGTTATTATTTTGATTACTTCACACTTAAGTTACTGGAAATGAGTAAATTAAATGAAAACTGGTTATTTTTATTTGTTTTGGGGTCTATTAAGTGAAAGAGCGCATTTGCTTCTTTGTTTAGATAAAAGGCTTATCGATTTTGCTTGGAGGTTATGTGTTTTGAACTTCAACTCCCTGTGATGTGAGGTTATTAGGGTTTTCTGTTAATTAGTATCTCAATTTTTAAAATGTCTGAATCAGAGTGTGAAAGTCCAATAAAGAAACGAAGAGGTAGCGGCAATATGACAAAGGTAATGAAAGAAGCAAGATTGAGAGGTGAAGAATTTGTAACGACAAAAGGAAAGTTAGTAGAGAAGAAAACAAGTGGACCAGACTGTAAGTGTAAAAAGCAGTGCACTACAGTGTTTGATGATGAGGAAAAGGCGCAAACAATTAGTACACTTTACTGTGGTAGACCTAAAAATGAGAGGGACACGTGCATAATGGGTTTGATTGAATGTCACAATGTCAGTAGGCATAGGCCTACTACATCAGAGTCAATGCAGTTTGCATTCTCATTTAAATATCGAACTATCAAGAACACTGAGCGGCTTGAGATATGTCGTAATGCTTTCCTAAGCTTACATGCTATAAGTAGCAAAGCTCATTTTAGATTAACATCACAAGTAGCCAAAGGTGCCCAACCTGTTGATGTGCGTGAGAGGCATGTGAAACATCATAAAATTTCTCTAGACGTGCTTATAGTCTTTTCCCAAAAGAGCTAGCCACTATGCTACTACTCCTGTTACTTACTTAGAAACCTCCCTGAACTGTAAAATTCTTCATAATTTATTGATTTCAAAACATCCAGAACTAGAGGAAGTGATTACTTATAAGTATTTCCTTCAGTACTATCAAGAAAATGGTTACCGTTTCGGGCGACCTCAACTAGATGTTTGTTCAACATGCGAGGCTTTAAATTTAAAAATAAAATCCTCCTCATTGAACGATAATGCTAAACGAGCTGCAGTGGCTGAACTATTAGTGCACAAGAGGCGAGCCTGTAAATTTTACAAGAAATTCGAAGCTGTCACAGAAATGTGTAAAAATAGGAATGGCGTCGCTGGAATAGTGTTTGACTTTATGCAGAACCTACCTCTACCGTGTCTAACAGTTCAGGAAATGTTTTACCTCCGTAAACGATGGCAATTTGTCTTCTGTGTGCATAGCTTGGGGGATAATAAGGCAGTATTTTATACTTACCGCGAAGGTGAAGCTAATAAAGGACCTAACGAAGTTTGTACGTTTTTGTACGATAACATTGTAAATAATATTCCACCCCAAGTTAAGGAACTGAACATATTCAGGCCAAAACCGGAACCACACATTACTTAGATTTGTAATGGGCCTATATGTTTCTGGTAGATTCAAAAACATCAACATATATTTTCCTGGTCGCGGTCACAGCCTCCTCCCATGTGATCGCGATTTTGGAACCATCAAACGAATAATTCGTCACCATGACAGGATATATTCACCTGAGCAATATTGTTATTTAATACTCTCAGAAAAAAAGAAACAAGCTTTGTTTCAATTTAAAAAATATAAGAATGGAAGATATAATAGATTATAAAAAGTGGTGTCCAATATTGTTCAAGAAAATTGCAAAGAGCTTAGGTACACCAAAATAATCTCTTAAAATTAGCACATACAAGCATTTCGTTAGTAAAGGGAAAGAAAAAGGCTATGTTTTTCAAAGTGAGTTCCAAGATGGTCTCAACTTTCATGTGTTCAAACTCTTAAAAGCGGGAAACTTTGAGTTACCAACGCAGATGGCCTACACGGGACGAGTTCCTATCAAAGTGCAGAAGTTACAAGGATTTCTAAAATAACTCATTACATACCTGATCGTTACAAAGAATTTTATGCAAGCATTTTAACGTGGCTTACTGCAAACACTGTTGAAGATGATGAGGACAGTGAATAGACCTTTTCTTTCAGAACAGTAGAAAACTTTTTGTGCGTGCAAATGATTGTAACTTTTCGTAACTTGGAAGATATGAGTTTAAATTAAGTTCATTTTTGTGATTTAATGTTACATTATATATATAAATAGAGAAAAATAAACCCAATGCAGTGAATTTTAATTAAATACATGTTTTCAATTTGTGTTCAGATCAAAAAGGACAACATTTCTACGAATTTTGATCAATTTTATTCATAATGGAGCGAGCGTCCAGAAGTTTTTGATGACGCAAAATGATAGCCTTGAGGGTATTAAATAACTTTGTAATTGCAACTATTTGTGTGAAATAATTAGTTCACAAGCTAGACATTTTTTTTTTTAGTTTCCTCGAAACTAGGATATTTGGAATGTTTAACCTTTTTCATCTGACACATTCAAATAATTTGATACTCACTTCATTTTAGCATTTTAGGATCAGAAATGCGGTTTCCACATATTCTTGTCTTCATGTTTCAATTGGGAATTAATACGTCTTGTTTCTTTTTGTTTCAGATTTTCAAACAGGATAACAAGTTTATGCACCAAATATAAATAGGTATTTCAACAAAGGATGCTCCCAATACCTTCTATGTCGTCGCTATTTCTTTTTGTTAAAATTATACGGTGCAATGGGTGTGTATACAGCACATCCGTACCTTGTACTTCACAGCAGTTGTTCAAGTACATGGACATGGTTACCTGTCTTCACAGTGAACTGTCATTGTGTTCGTCCTTGTACAGAGTGGTCGGAAACAACGTGAACCGTGTATATGAGCGTTAGAGAGTTCGTCATGCTGATAAATAATTTGAAAAGACATAAAAACATGTATGCTCGACGATGCCGAAATATAAATATTATATGCCAGAAAACTGAATTAATGAGGCTCATTATAATTCAAGTTTCATTATGATACAGATTTTCCACCAATCAGAGTACAGATTTTCATTATGATACAGCTTCTCCACCAATCAGAGTTCAGATTTTCATTATGATACAACTGTTTGACCAATTAGGTAAGGCTAGCATCGCACCTGCGCTCAACGCACTAGCTTCGCATTTGTTTCCCAAATCAAACATGTCGGACACACATATTAACATCAATGCACCTTCTACTTCCAATATTCTACAACCACACGGCAAATTCCTGCAAATTCACTTCACCAACTGTACAATAATCAATTTGTATTTGAAATAAAGCTAGGCTATGATAACCTTCTATCAAAGCTTTGAAAACATATGACATTGTCAAGGTCTCTGATCCACTCACGGAAAATCAATTACCCAGCGCATGCGCTCTGCGTTCGGTTCAGTAAACTCAACTGTCAAGCATCTCGACAGAAATGTATGAATATTTGAAAAATAGAGTTATAATTATCGTTGAGCATAAACAGCCGTATCAGCACGCCTATAATGGTAATTAAGACACTTGTATGGAAATTATAAAACTCGCTTCGTTCGTTTTATAAACATACTCGTGTCTTAATTATTGGCATTATAGGCTTGTTCCATAATGTACTATTAAGCTCTTTAAGATTTTTCAATCGTGAAATTACTAGCATTTCGTCCCAGTGTAGGAGTGAGCTCATCAGTTGGATTGCTATACCTATCCAAGAAGTTGGTGACTAGTGCACCGTTGAGCACCACTGCAAGGCTCCTTTGTAGGACATCGCAGTGACGGTGCACTAGGTGAAGCATGTGCCCAGAACAACTTCAATATTTTATTAAAACATAACAAGAACAGCAATAATGAAGATAGCCCAGCTATAGGCTCCTTCATGTTGGCCTACCAAGCGGAGGTCCTGCCGCCCCACCCCCTTGTGTGTGGCGGTGGTAGAATACATTCATGAAGCTCTTAACTTGGAAACGTGAGTTGGTGACCACAGGGTCCCTAGTCTAGTCTGGCATTTATTCATCTTCTGCCTGTCCTAAGAGGCGACGAAAAGGGGCCCTAAGGGCTCTTATTTTGGGAGCGTGAGTTGGTGACCACGAGGCCCTTATCTGAGTCCTGGCATTGTTTCCATTTACTTGTGCCAGGCTCCTCACTTTCATCTCTCCTATCCGACCTCCCTTGGTTAACTCTTCTTCTTTTCCGAGCCGGAGGTATTACAGCGTTCGAGGCCTATGCAGCCCTTCATTTCCATGCTCTTCGTGGCCTTTGTCTTTCTTTGACCGATACCTTCATTTTTCAAAGTGTCGAACCTCTTACACTTTTTTCCTTCTTAAAAAGTGCTAATAGAGAATGGTTGCCCAGTTGTACTTCCTCCAATCAGAGTATCTAGGTGTTAATATAAGGAAAGATCTTCATTGGGGTAATCACATAAATGGGATTGTAAGTAAAGGGTACAGATCTCTGCACATGGTTATGAGGGTGTTCAGGGGTTGTAGTAAGGATGTAAAGGAGAGGGCATATAGGTCTCTGGTAAGACCCCAACTAGAGTATGGTTCCAGTGTATGGGACCCTCACCAGGTTTACTTGATTCAAGAACTGGAACAAATCCAAAGAAAAGTAGCTCGATTTGTTCTGGGTGATTTCCGACAAAAGAGTAGCGTTACAAAAATGTTGCAAAGTTTGGGCTGGGAAGACTTGGGAGAAAGAAGACGAGCTGCTCGACTGAGTGGTAGCCTATGTCCCGAGCTGTCAGCGGAGAGATGGAGTGGAATGACATTAGTAGACGAATAAGTTTGAATGGCGTTTATAAAAGTAGGAAAGATCACAATATGAAGATAAAGTTGGAATTCAAGAGCAAAAATTGGGGCAAATATTCATTTATAGGAAGGGGAGTTAGGGATTGGAATAACTTACCAAGGGAGATGTTTAATACACTGACTGACAGAGCAAATGCAACACCAAGAAGGAGTGGTCAGAACTTTATGCCAATTGCAGGGTAGACTGACGTCACTGAGGTATGCTCATGATGTGAAATGCGCCGCTGTGCTGCGCACGTAGCGAACGATAAATGGGACACGGCGTTGGCGAATGGCCCACTTCGTACCGTGATTTCTCAGCCGACAGTCATTGTAGAACGTGTTGTCGTGTGCCACAGGACACGTGTATAGCTAAGAATGCCAGGCCGCCGTCAACGGAGGCATTTCCAGCAGACAGACGACTTTACGAGGGGTATGGTGATCGGGCTGAGAAGGGCAGGTTGGTCGCTTCGTCAAATCGCAGCCGATACCCATAGGGATGTGTCCACGGTGCAGCGCCTGTGGCGAAGATGGTTGGCGCAGGGACATGTGGCACGTGCGAGGGGTCCAGGCGCAGCCCGAGTGACGTCAGCACGCGAGGATCGGCGCATCCGCCGCCAAGCGGTGGCAGCCCCGCACGCCACGTCAACCGCCATTCTTCAGCATGTGCAAGACACCCTGGCTGTTCCAATATCGACCAGAACAATTTCCCGTCGATTGGTTGAAGGAGGCCTGCACTCCCGGCGTCCGCTCAGAAGACTACCATTGACTCCACAGCATAGACGTGCACGCCTGGCATGGTGCCGGGCTAGAGCGACTTGGATGAGGGAATGGCGGAACGTCGTGTTCTCCGATGAGTCACGCTTCTGTTCCGTCAGTGATAGTCACCGCAGACGAGTGTGGCGTCGGCGTGGAGAAAGGTCAAATCCGGCAGTAACTGTGGAGCGCCCTACCGCTAGACAACGCGGCATCATGGTTTGGGGCGCTATTGCGTATGATTCCACGTCAGCTCTAGTGCGTATTCAAGGCACGTTAAATGCCCACCGCTACGTGCAGCATGTGCTGCGGCCGGTGGCACTCCCGTACCTTCAGGGGCTGCCCAATGCTCTGTTTCAGCAGGATAATGCCTGCCCACACACTGTTCGTATCTCCCAACAGGCTCTACGAGGTGTACAGATGCTTCCGTGGCCAGCGTACTCTCCGGATCTCTCACCAATCGAACACGTGTGGGATCTCATTGGACGCCGTTTGCAAACTCTGCCCCAGCCTCGTACGGACGACCAACTGTGGCAAATGGTTGACAGAGAATGGAAAACCATCCCTCAGGACACCATCCGCACTCTTATTGACTCTGTACCTCTACGTGTTTCTGCGTGCATCGCCGCTCGCGGTGGTCCTACATCCTACTGAGTCGATGCCGTGCGCATTGTGTAACCTGCATATCGGTTTGAAATAAACATCAATTATTCGTCCGTGCCGTCTCTGTTTTTTCCCCAACTTTCATCCCTTTCGAACCACTCCTTCTTGGTGTTGCATTTGCTCTGTCAGTCAGTGTAAATTTCCATTTTCTGTGAAATCATTTAAGAAAAGGCTAGGAAAACAACAAATAGGAAATCTGCCACCTGGGCGACTGCTCTAAGTGCAGATCAAGATTGATTGATTGATTGATTGATTGATTGATTGATTGATTGATTGATTGATTGATTGATTGATTGATTGATTGATTGATTACAACAGTAATCACCACCACAAGTTGCTTTTACATCGCACCGACACCGATAGGTCTAATGGCGACGATGGGATAGGAAAGGGCTAGGAGTGGGAAGGAAGCGGCCCTGGCCTTAATTAAGGTACAGCCCCAGCATTTGCGTGGTGTGAAAAAGGGAAACCACGGAAAACCACCTTCCGGGCTGCCGACAGTAGGATTCGAACCCACAGCTCACTGCTGCGCGCCCCTAATCGTACGGCTAAGTCACTCGGTAACAATAATCACCATGACCACCACTATCTGGCATTTATTCTACTTGCGCTAGGCTCCTCACTTGATCAACTATTGTTCTCTTCCTACTCCGATGGTATTAGGTTTGCGGGGCCTAGGGAGTACTTTTATTTTCACGCCCTTCCTCACCCTTCTCTTTCTTTGGCCGATACCTTCATTCTTCAAAGGTCTGGATCACTTCCATGTTTTCCCTCTGATTAATGGAAACAGAGAATGATTACCCAGTTGTTCTTTCTCTTAAAACAGTAATCACCACCACAACGTCTCCCCCTCCAATTAGTGGGATATGAAACAGATAAGAAGTAAAATACACCCACGAAATTTGAAAATACTAGACTTCGGTCCACTCAATACAGTACGCTGTGTACTGTTCCTAATTGCTATAATACACGGCACTAGTATTTCCCTCATCAGTGAATCACCACTGTCACCACCCGGCGTGAAACACGATCCTGTCTGTTGCACAATACAAACCCATTAAGCAGATTGCTTGCACGGTCTTGGTCCAGCGGAAGCTGTGAACAGCTCCCTGGAGGGCGTGTGGCATTTGACGGGAGATGAGTTCTCGCAAAGGTCGCCTCAACCTCACCCTCACTGCGGAACAGATGAAGGTCGCACGCATTTACTCCGTACCCCATACCACCCTCCCTCTACCAAATGTTGACATACTGAAAGCTGGGTCAAATTGGTCCTTGATATATTGTCAATTTTTTACGTGCTTCTTAAGTATTAAGCAAGTATCTATCTATCTGTCTATCTATCTATCTATCTATCTATCTATCTATCAAACTGCAATAAAACTTAGCATAAAGCTTCATTAAGATACAGGTGTGAACACTGGAACAGAGAATTTTGCATTTGAGAGATAGTAGGTTCGAATCCCACTATCGGCAGCCCTGAAGATGGTTTCCCGTGGTTTCCTACTTTTACACCAGGTAAATGTCCCGCTCCATGGCTAAATGGTTACCGTGCTGGCCTTTGGTCCATGGGGTCACGGGTTCGATTCCCGGCTGAGTCGGGGTTTTAAACCTTTATTGGTTAATTTCAGTGTTTCAGGGGCTGGGTGTGCGTGCTGTCTTGAGCATTAGAATTCATCACAGGCTCAGTCTGGTGGTATTTGAAGGTGTTCAGATACGTCAGCCTCGTGTGGGTAGATTTACTGGCACGTAAAAGAACTCCTGCGGGTCTAAATTCCGGCACCTCGGCGGCTCCGAAAATGCGTAATATATCACAGGCGCGCAGGTCGCCTATCAGGCGTGAACTCGAAAGACCTGCTCCAGGCCTCACCGGACGCCACTTGGATTATTATTACTAGGCAAATAGTGAGGCTGTACCTTAATTAATAATAATAATGATATTGTATCCCATCGTCGCCATAAAACCTATCTGTGTCAGTGCGACGTAAAGCAAATCGTAATAAAATAATTAAAACACTGTAAATTTGCACACGAATTAAAGAATCATTTTCTTATTAAGGTAGATTTAAGAGAATACATATGGTCTTGCTCGTCACTTCTCATAATGGAGAGCTCACTCGAAGAGTTATTGTTGGGGGGGGGGGGGAAGCATTTATGAATGTTTTTAATAAGTAGATATAGAGTCTTCGGATCGGAAAGCACGATACCGTTATTTCCGTTACGAAATTCAGGACGACATTTCGACAGATTTAGAGCCTGACATGGAGAAGGTATTATTTACCGACCACAAACCTGTAAACAGAAATATTGAAGGTCTAGTTAAACTAAGCGAACCTCACATACATGTAAAATGTTTTCTAGTATTGGCAACACAAATTTTTGTAACTAGGTATTAAACTTGGATATTGTCGAACTCCTTGGTAAAACGGCTACCACCGAGCTCGATAGCTGCAGTCGCTTAAGTGCGGCCAGTATCCAGTATTCGGGAGACAGTAGGTTCGAACCCCACTGTCGGCAGCCCTGAAAATGGTTTTCCATGGTTTCCCATTTTCACACCAGGCAAATGCTGGGGCTGTACCTTAGTTAAGGCCACGGCCGCTTCCTTCCCACTCCTAGCCCTTTCCTGTCCCATCGTCGCCATAAGACCTATCTGTGTCGGTGCGACGTAAAGCAATTATCAAAAAAAAAAAAAAAAACGGCTACCCTCTAGTTCACGGGAACCTGGGTTCATTCCTGGGTGGGATATGGATTTTAGTCGCGGATGACTAATTCGAGTTGGTCGGGGACTGGGTGTTTAATCTGGCTCTACACGTACCTCGTTCATCCACCACCTCAGAGTGGGGGAATGAAAAAATACTTAGGTACCGTAGATTAAAAGCCATTAACGCCGCGTATCGGACTTTAAGTTGCACGTTGTTGCAAACTGGCCCATGATTGCTTCCTCTAAACATATTTGATTTCAGGATAATTTATAATAGACTTAGGCTGAGTTAAGTAAAAATCTGAAACACTGAAGAGGACTAAAACAAGCGCGTACTGCAGTAGATACTAGCATAGGCCCTACGCTAAGTCACTGTAGATAAATATGTAACTACAATGCATAAGCCGATGGGCCTGCAAGGTTAGACGGTTGATAAAATACGAGCGTGTTTCAAAGACCTTCCGGCATCCAATTGTCGTGACGTCTATACATGCAGTAGCCTATCTTATATGGGAAACGCTGGACTGAGCATCTCAAACGGTAGACAGCTGGTCTTCTGAGCTCGGGTTCTGTCCCATAGTTGACGCATTTGATGTTGCTCAACAATGTCAACATCATTTCGTTAGATTTACTGGCATGGAAAGGAGCTCATGTGGGACAAAATTTCGAAACCACGGCGTCTCCGAATCACATGCTTTTACATCGCACCGACACCGATAGGTCTTATGGCGACGATGAGATAGGAAAGGGCTAGGAGTGGGAAGGAAGCGGCCCTGGCCTTAATTAAGGTACATCCCCAGCATTTGCCTGGTGTGAAAATGGGAAACCACGGAAAACCATTTTCAGGGCTGCGGACAGTGGTGTTCGAACCTACTATCTCCCGAATACCGGATACTGGCCGCACTTACGCGACTGCAGCTATCGAGCTCGGTTCGAAACATTCTTAAAGGATTATCATGCTGTTTATCCTTGTTCTTTAGTGTTAATTCAAACCATGCTGTGAGAATTACAACGTGCTCAGGCAGTGTTGCCAACAGCTTATACAGGGGGACCCGATATTTAGTGCATAAAACCGCAATTATAGTTAATGGCTGCAATTCGCAAATGGACTTAAGATGTAAATTTTAACATCGCTTTCGTATTCAGTAGCAATAAGTTAATCAAGTTTGGCTTATTTCATTTCGATAACATTTTGTATTATCAGTCTGTTGAGGTCGTCCGACACTCTACTTCTGATCCCTCTCAACCTTACCTCAGCTACAAGATAGCTAATGCGCGGCGCGTCTCCGTACGTAGTCTATTTTAACCACTTTCAACGTTAAATAAATTGTATTAAATATTACAATGCATTTAACGTTGAATTCCGCCTCTGTGGTGTGGTGGTTAGTGTGATTAGCTGCCCCCGGAGGCTCGCGTTCGATTCCCGACTTTGCCACTAAATTGGAAAAGTGGTACGAGGGTTGAAGCAGGGTCCACTCAGACTCGGGAGATCAACCGAGTGGAGGGGATTCCATTCCCTCCTCAGCCATTCTCGAAGTGGTTTTCCGTGGTTTCCCCTGCTTCTCCTCCAGGCAAATGCTGGAATGGTACCTAACTTAAGGGCACGGCTGCTTCCTGCCCTCTTCCTTGTCTATCCCTTCCAATCTTCCCATCCCCAACAAGGCCCCTGTTCAGCATAGAGACGAGGCCACCTGGGCGAGGTACCGGTCTTCCTCCCCAGTTGTATCTCCCCGACCCAAAATTTCATGCTTCAGGACACTGCCCTTGAGGCGGTAGAAGTGGGATCCCTCGCTGAGTCCGAGGGAAACACCTACCCTGGAGGGTAAGCAGATTAAGAAAGAAGTTAAATATTAATCTAGACACGTACGATTTTCATTTTTGACATATTCAGTAGGTCAGCTACCCGCACGCGAACTTTAATTGGTAACAAGTCGAAGACTTCCCTTGTACAATCAAGGAAAAACAACAACCGATTATTAATTTTGAACCTGCAGACCCTGTCGTCTGCAGTGAGTAATAACAGTCCCATGCAGCATTACAGTTCCCGTGCATCACAAGCTGCAGGGGCTGTTCGCTCTGTAGCCACGCGATAGCTCCGGAGATGTCGCGAATGACGTCATCTTCAAGATTGCTACCTGGGAACCCTACTGAGATAACGATTCTGATTATAAGTTCTGACATATTTAAAATAACTTCTTTTACTCCTAAATAGACCATGTAACTAAAATAGAAATGGCAAATTTATATTTAAACATGATAACTATAAATAGAGATGAATAATTCTCGTTTCAATCTTGATCTCTTCTAATGTGAGAGTTCTGTTCCGTTCTTCTTATCAATTCTAAGGTAGATCTTCAAAGCCGTGCTGTTTAAAGATCTCAGTTTTGAGTGGCTATTCTAAGTACCAGTATGTCTTTCCCTCAAGTATTTCATCCCTTCATCCAGGCATATATCGGAGTAGCAACCTATTTATATTAATAGGTGCATCTACATCTATATATGGGTGTATGTGTAATCCTTAGTCCTGTTTCCTTATACGTGGTCGGGCATGAGAAGAGATTAAATTGTATGGCATGTTTTTTACGGTCGGATGCCTTTCCTGACGCCAGCCTCAGTTGAGGAGCTAATGAGGTGGGAGGAATCGACTGTGGCCTATGAATAGGAACTGTCCCGGCATTTCCCTGGAAGTGAAAATTAAAAACCAGAGAAAACCATTTACTAGCAATTTCAGTTTACTTTATTTTCTTCCTTTCATTCTTTTGATCTTTTCTTTTTTTGCTATTGGCTTTACGTCGCACCGACACAGATAGGTCTTATGGCGACGATGGGAAAGGAAAGGGCTATGACTGGGAAGGAAGCAGCCGTGGCCTTAATTAAGGTACAGCCCTAGCATTTTCCTGGTGTGAAAATGGGAAACCACGGAAAACCATCTTCAAGGCTGCCGACAGTGGGGTTCGAACCCACTATCTCCCGAATACTGGCCGCGCTTAAGCGACTGCAGCTGCTGCTCTGAAGATGGTTTTCCGTAGTCTCCCATTTTCACACCAGGCAAATGCAGGGGCTGTGCCTAAATAAAGACCACGGCCGCTTCCTTCCCACTCCCAGCCCTTTCCTATCCTATCATCGCCATAAGACTAATCTGTGTCCGTACGACGTAAACCCAATTATAAGCAAATTAAAAAAAAACTGAGTCTAACTATCATCGTAACACTAGATAACACAGTTTCATACATCGAGTTAATTCGTAACTTTAGCTCCTCATTCCGAGTACGCCCTGTCTGTTGTTCCTACCTCTCTGTACCAGCGATCATTCCCTTTACGTTCATGTCTGTTACCTCCAATTTATGATCCGATAATTTGAGTCCACTCGGCTTTCATCTCCGTACAGAAGAGTCGCTCTGAAAACAGAACGATGTAAATACACAGTAGTTTTGCTGCGAGCTTGTTTCTTTTCTTTAATAGAAGAACGTTGATAAGTGGCGAGCTCACTACATTAGCTTTGCTACCCCTTCATTCGAATTCACTTACTGCACTATCACTCAGAGAGAATATATATCCTAACCGCTTGAAATGGTCCACTAGTAGGCCTATTACTTTCGTAATCCTGATCTGACATTCGATCATTGCAAATTTCCTCCTCAGCCATATAGCCATACTAAATGATGGAGGCACTTTCGTGTATGGGGGGCTATGCCCTTTCTCCATTGACCATCCCAAAATTGTACCTACCATTAGTGGAAAATAATAATAATAATAATAATAATAATAATAATAATAATAATAATAATAATAATAATAATAATAATAATAATCTTTCCCGGCAGGATACTTTGGTTCATGAATCTTCTTCTTCTTCTTCTTCTTCCGATTTTCCCACACCTGTGGGGTCGCGGTGCTAACCGTGTCGCAAATTTGGATTTGGTCCAGTTTTATGGCCGGTTGCCCTTCGTGAAGAAACCCTCTGAGGAGGAATGTACAGTGTTTTTATGTGGCAGTTGGCGGTGTGTTATGTGAATATGAAGAGGAGAGTATAGGGACAAAAACAAATACCCAGTCCCGGAGTCAGAAGAATTAATCAGACGCGATTAAAATACCCGAGCCGGCAGGGAATCGAACCCTAGACCCTCTGACCCGAAGGCCTCAAAGCTGACCATTCAGCCAAGGAGTCGGACCCTGTGATTCCTGAATGCAAAAGGATGAATAACAACACTAAACTTCCAATAAACAGAAGCATCCCTGCTGCTACAGAAAACAGACGGCTCAAATCGAAAAAACCTCACATCGTAACAGCCCAACAATTGGAAAGAGAGATCGTCCATGTTACAACGAAGTCGACAAAAGAATGGAAAACAGAAACAGGTGCTGCTCTTCACGACTTCCTAGTTGGAAGAAGAAGCCCTCAAGCCCTCTGGATTTGAGCTTCCTCAAAGAACATGGCCGACTCTGAATAGAGTGAGGACCATCTTGGGAGATGGTGGTGATCTTCTGCATAAGTGGGGCAAAGTACAATCTCCAGAATGCGATTGTGTTGCAACTCGGCTCGACCCTGAATGCCCTCAACGTTTGTAGCACAGAGATAAGGATGGCATTTTGGCGACTACTCTATCCTCACTTCAGTGGACAGAACAAGTCAATTAAACATTTAGTGTAACAGCTTCTTGATAAATAAATGTCACTTTAATCTTGGAAGTGGATTTTTTCATATACTGTGATTTTACTTACAGTATTTCGTTTCGATTCTTTTAACTCCACAGTTCTTTGGATATTTGGTTTGTGTTGATTTAAACGCATCCATCACAATATCCATATTCTTGTCCCACCTTTTATCGTATTCTGCGAGTTACAGGACAGCCACGGCTGCAGCCAATGCTACCTACGGCTCAGTTCAATAGGTGACATGTCTGGTGAACGGGTAGGCCATGGAAGAGGCTGTATCTACTGTGCTTCGAAGAAAGCTTGAACCTTCGTGGCAATATGTGCTTTACCGTTGTCTAGCTGGAATATAACGTCAGAAAGAATTATGTCTTCTACTTCTGTAACTTTCCTGATATGCAAATTACCCTCAATACATTGCAACCAAGATCGTGAACGATACCCTATCGCACCCCATCCCACCACGTCTGGTATTCGGCCAGTTTGTCGCTGCACAATTCATATTAGATGATTCCGTTTACCACGATATTGTTTGAGTTCTGAAATTGAAGAGTTTTGAAGTGTGATTTCATCTAAAAGCGTTTCCGAATTTTTCTGTCAACCTACAAAAGAAACCAGTTTCAGGTTAATTCTTGGGAGTATAATAGAGAGATAACCATTTAGTATCGAGGTTTCGAATACGGTGGTAGAAGTCTTAACCTTCCTCTACTCCAGAGACCTTCATGACCTATCGTAGAAATGAAAGCTTTCATTCTTTCGATTACAATATTATTTATTTAATTACCCTCAAGGGCTGTTTTTTTCCGCCGGACCGAGGAATCCCACCTCTACCGCCTCAAGGACAGTGTCCTGGAGTTTGAGATATTTGGTAGGGGATACAGCGGGGGAAAAGGACTAGTACCTCGCCCAAGCGCCCTCACCTGCTATGCTGAACAGGGGCCTTTTGAATGATGGTAAGATTGAAAAGGATAGACAAGGAAGAGCGAAGGAAGCGGCCGTGGCCTTAAGTTAGGTACCAACACAGCATTTGTCTGGAGAAGAACTGGGAAACCACTGAAGAACACTTCGAGGATGGCTGAGGTGGGAATCGAACCCCTCTCTACGCAGTTGACCTCCCGAGGCTGAGCGGACACAGTTCCAGTCCTCGTATACTTTTCAAATTTCGTGGCAGAGCCGAGAATCGAAGCCGGGTGTCGGGGGATGGTAGCTAATCACACGAACCACTACACCACACAGGAGGACTATACAGTTATCCGAAGGAAAAAATATTAGAAGGACGTAGATTAAGCTTAAGAAGGGAATAGTCATCTGGACAGGGAAGGAACGATATTTGACCATGGAAGTGTAAACAACCCTTAAAGTAAAGGCTTCTGCTATAGTCTCCTCGTCCATTGGATCTCCGGTTAGCATCCTTTGAGTTGTAGGTTAGCATCCTTTGAGTTGTAGCGGAACATTGACTTTTATCCCCTAATAGCCTTGAAAGCCATTAACGGCGCATGCCCAGGCTTCCAATAGCACGTTGTAGCCAAGCTGGCTCCAGACTGCCCACTTACCGCGTATTTGTTTCCAAAACACTCATCACAGACTTAGAAACAGTTGCATAAAAGCCTAGAAGCACTAAAGTGGGTTAAAACACATGTGTACTTAGATATTAGGATACACTAAAACCATTGTGGAAGAGTAATGTTGAATTGAAACAACGCTTGTTTAAGAAGCCCTCTTGCATCACTTAGAGCAGAGTTCCCAAAGTGGGGTTCGCGGTCCTTCTGTGATCTACAGCAGTGTTTGAGGGGATCCGCAGACACCTTTAAGAAAAATAAAGCATTGTTTATATTTAAAATATAACCTAGAGAAGGATAAAATTTATTCAGAGATTAATCTATGAAACCTTCGAACAGATCGTTTCTAAGACAGATTACTTCCAGATGTTCCAGAGGAGATCCTCAACGTTATTGTCACATTAATGGCCAATTTCTCGAATGGCAGTTATCTGTAGATGAGTAGTTATCCGTGACTTAACATGGTGATACGTTTAAAATGAGTTTCCGAAACAATGGTTATCGGCTTCTTCACAGTTACCTGCGCAACGACTGGTAACCTCTAGCCTATGTTAGAACTGATTCCAACAAACACCGATATGAAGCGCCACTCCATACTATTTCGTACAAAGTCTTATATTAGTTTCGTAAACATTAGTAAGTGATAATACTGATAATGAACTGGTTATAATATATTTACAGTCATTCATTGTAGTTTTAACGTGCTTGGATGTGTTAGAGTCAACAACATTTCGATCAGTAAGTTTACTTCAACGTTTTCACTGATTTTAGTCACTAATTCTACTTGTATGGTGTCATCTGTCGCAGCTGTTTCGGTTACAATCTCCTCGGAGCAAGACGCCTCTACTATAGACAATTATATCTTCCAATACGCGAAAATGAATCATGAAATAAAATAGAACTCGAATCAAACGGATTTTCATCAGGCTCAAATTGATCTTCAGTGCAGTTATAATATTAAGATCTCTTTCGTCAGGCTTCGAATCATGAGTTCCACCAACATAGTAAACACCCAATCTGAAATTATAGAGTATTTACCATTAATTTTACATTTATACTAAATAATAAATATCTTAGGTACCGGTATGCATTTAATATAAGCCTGCTGAATAATAATTACCGATTTTTCATTGCCCTTTTAAAGGTGATTATCCTTTAACCGGTTATGTGAGGTCTGATATACTCCCAATGAACATAAAATATCTGGACTTCTTTAATTAAGGATCTTTCAGAGAGTTGTTGTTTATGTTACCTTCTTATCTGTGTCAACATACTTCCAACCCTGGGTCAGGGTTAGCTCGCTACGTTCGAATGAAATTCTCAAGTGGAGTTCACGTCAGCAGTTACTAGAGTATTTCTGTCAATGAATGTTGCGTGCTCAGTAAAACATCTCAAATGACTAGTCCGTTGCATTTATTAAGAGGATTAAGTGGATTAAGAGGATTACATCAGGGAACTACTGATGGAAAATGTAGTGATATGGCTCTTTTGGCTATTGGAGATCGCAGTTTGTAATGCTTTCGTGTTCGAGTTGCGCCATGAAAGCCCGAAAAAAATGGAATTTTCAAGGGTTTGGCAAGGGACAGATAAAGCTTCGCCTATTCTCTGAGTTCTATTTTCTAGAAACATAGCCACCCATTCAGTCACTCTTTTGACAAGTCCAATTGCATTTATTTTTGCCAGTAGTCTCCCATGAACTACCCTATTAAATGCCTTAGATAGGTCAGTTGCTATACAGTCCAATTGACCTCCTGAATCCAGGATATCTGCTATGCAAATGCCTTTAATACCACAGGTAAATTTCAGTAATTCACCAGTATTAGTCACCTGCCTTCTCTGGACATTATCTTTATATTCCACTACCTTTACATATTCAATCAATCATTACTGATCTGCATTTACGGCAAACGCCCATGTTTGTTTTGTTTTTTTGTTTTGTTTTATATTTAGTACCCACCCCCAATGTCGGCAGCCCTGAAGATGGTTTTCCGTGGTTTCCCATTTTCACATCAGGCAAATTCTGGGGCTGTACCTTATTTGTTAAGACCACAGACGATTCCTTCGCACTCCTAGGCCTTTCCTATCACATCGCCGCCATAAGACCTATCTGTGTCCTTGCGACGTAAAGCAAATTTTAAATTGTATTCACTACCCAGACATTTACTCTACTACTGTCATATACCACGGCGTTTATATTGTCTCATGAACTCCTCTGATAAGGTTTACATCCGATCGTAAAAACTCGCATTCATCTCACTTCATAGAGAATCAGGACAAGCGCTGGACACAAACACACTTTACCTGAGAGCCTTAATTTCGAACAACGGAGGATGCTCAGTCGAGATAAGCAGATCCCTTCAATAGACTCCAGATTCAACAAGATATGGACGATATAATCAGGAACGGGCCAAAGCGCCGATGTTATCGATCGCCACATACGTCGCTGAGACATGGGCTGTTAAGACAGCTACAGGAAGGAGATAAAAAGCGCTGGAAACGTGAGTCTATTGTCGTGTTCTCCGAATACCTTAGACGAAACACCGGATCAACATAACTTATTGGTTCTCAAAGAGTTCAAAGTTAAGGACAGACTCCTGGAGAAGCCTTCCTGAGATACTGCGGCCACATTTCAAGACAACGGAGGCCAAGTAGATACTGGTAGCAGGAGGAACGGGTGAACACCTGCCAGAAGCAGACACTTGTTTGGAAAGTCTCCATCCGAAATTTCGCGACTGGTCCATCCAGGATCGAGGAGCATGACGAGAACACTCCAGCTATTTCCGACTCTCAAGGGCACGACACAGGGATGTGGGGGTGTGATAGTTGAATGACATCGTCACTGGCTTCTCACTAAGGTGGCGGGGGTTCGAATCCCAACCCATGTATGCATTGGAGGCTGGTGGTGAAACGTCGCATTAACAAATTAAATATTTCTGTGGACGCAAGGATGGGAAATACTAGGATTGGGAAGGAAGCAGTCGTGGCCTTAAGTAAGGTACAGCCACAGCACTTTCCTGTTGTAAACGCGGGAGAAAACGGAAACCATTTTGAGAGCTGCCGACGGTGGGGTTCGAATACATCATTCCCGATTGCAAGCTCACAGCTACATGACCCGAACCACGCAGGCAGGAGAACCAGGAGAGCTGGTAGGGAAATGCGGAAAGATATAGTTTTATGTTGCTTTCTTCACCGAAACAGCAGGGTCTATTACATATTACTCTCGCAAGCCACACCTTCACACCTTTCATGTCAACGACTGGCTACGTAGGAATGTCGTTACTAACCTCGCTCTTATACCAGTCATGTCAGTTATTTTCATACTTTCACAGCCAAAAAATGAGCCGTGCTGAATTGCTCAAACGGTAAAGCGCTAGTTTCAGAGCCCAATTTGACGGTTTCGGTGTTCATTCAGTCCTGTGTTATTCGAAGGTGCTCAAATACGCAAGCCTCGTGTCAGAGGATTTACAGAAAAAAGGATTGGAGTGCTGCTGCTGCTGGTGGTGCTGGTGGTGGTGGTGATTGTTTTAAGAGGAAGTACAACTAGGCAACATCCTCCGTCAACGTTAATCAGTGGGGAAAAGAATGGAAGGGATCCGACACTTCTAGAATGAAGATATCGGCCAAAGAAGGACAAGGGCCACGAAAGGCGTGGACATGAAGGACTCCCTAGGCCTCGTGACCTAGTACCGTCGGGTCGGAAAAGAAGAAGAGTTGACCAAGAAAGGTCGGATAGGATTGGTGAAAGTGGAGAACCTGAAACAAGTAAGTGGAAGCAATGCCAGAACTGAGGTAAGGGCCCCGTGTTCATCAACCCGTGATCGCAAGTTAAGAGCCCCTGAGGCCCCTTTCAATCGCCTCTTACGGCAGGCAGAGGATACCGTAGGTGTTGTTCAACCGCCCCCAACCACAGGGGAGTGAAAGGGTGGGAGACGGCAGGAGTGACGAAATACCAAGATTAGAATATTATTGCCCAATTGCCTTGAAATGAGGAAAACGTCTTCTTCTACTTCTTCTTCTGATGCTGCTGTTTGTTCCACACCATGGTGGGGTCGTGGGTGTAAAAACGAAGTCAAACACGTGGACTTGAAATCCTGTTTTACCGGACAAGTTGGTCGTGCGATTAGAAGAGCACAGCTGTGAGCTTGCATCCGGGAGCTAGTGGGTACGAATCCCACTGTAGGCAGCCCTGAAGATGGCTTTCCGTAGTTACCCATATTCACACCAGGCAAATGCTGGGGCTGTACCTTCATTAAGGCCATGGCCACTTCCTTGCCATTCCTAGGCCTTTCCTATCCCATCGTCACCATAAGACCTATCTGTGTCGGTGTGACGTAAAGCAAATAACAAAAAATCCTGTTTTACAGCCGAATGTCCTTCCTAACGACAACCCTATATGGAGGGATGCATCCTGTATTGCGTTTTTCTGTAGCGGTTGACAGTTTGGTGTTTTATGCGGATATAAATAAGTGTACATTGGCACAAACAATCCAGCCCCGAGTACGAATGATTAACATGACGCGGTTAAAATCTTCGACCCGGCCGGTAATGAAGGAGCTGGAAAAATGAGCAAGAATAAGCCTATTGATGTATTATAGAAACCATAAGACAGGACAAAGGAACATAGAGAACTACTGTTTATAAAACTGGTTTACACACCCATCACTTAGTCAAAATATATTCGGCCCCTTTCATCCTTCTTTATTGGAACTTCCAGTAAAAGAACGTGACGGAAAGAACTATAAAACAGCCATAGCCGTGTGTTTATCTCAAGTCGGGACACGATTGTGGACGGAGCGACTAGTGACGGGGTGCGGGAGGAGAAGGCGCAGATCAATATTCCAGAGTGTAGCGTTAGGCGTCTGCATTGTCCGTCGCCTGGCAACGGAATAACACACCATCGCGAGCAGATCCAGCTTCTGGGTTACCTTGGTGCCCTGCAGATGGCCACTTATTCTTCTTTTCGTCATTTAGAAATACATTTTCAGAACCTTTACCTCTACTGTAGGACCGGACAAGTTAGCGCGCAGCTGTGAGCTTGTGTCCGAGATATAGTGGGTTCGAACCCCACTGGCTACAGACCTGAAGATAGTTTTCCGTGGTTTCCTATTTTCACACTAGCCAAAGCTGGGGATGTACTTTAATTTAGGCCACGGCCACTTCTTTCCCACTCCTAGGCCTTTCCTATCCCATCGTCACCATAAGACCTATCTTGTAAAAAAAACTCTACTATAGAAGTGAGTCTACAAAAATATTGCAATGTTCACATGACTAGATACCTTTGCTGGCAGGACCTAGTGTTTACAGTGCACTATGTCTTCTGGTATGGGCTAGAGCAATTTTGTTACTTTCATTACTCTGTCTCTGTCTTATCCTTGGCTTTGACAATATGAAAGTGACTGAGGTATGAGCGATGCTAGTAATGCCATTCCTTGTGCAGCCAGTCCCTGCTATGAATGATATGAAAATGTTGCTCATAGGATCGGTCGGTGCATGCATTTCAGTGGGCTTGGCAGACTTATATGTAATAACAACTTCTGTCTCGGTGAGGAAAGCAACGGGAAACTACATCATTCCTCATTTCCCTAGTACGCCTCTTTAGTGATGCCTAGGCCATCTATGACAGCTGATGGCAGAGCTGTTGAGGATCCAACCAGCCTTAGGGCTGAAGACTGGACATACATACATCCACATGACTAGCGTTTCAAAACAGAAAAATAATACGGTACAGCAAACTCCCGATTATCCGAGTGCGGATTAGGATTACCCGTGCGCCCCTATGGTATATTGCAATATTAATTATTTATATTTTCCTCTGTTTTTGTCACGGCATTGTGAATACGTGTGAACTGCGCTTGAAATTCGAGCGCGCTCTTGACTGCAAGTGTGCTGGCGGCATGCTTTGTTCGAGAACAAAACACTAAACAATGTACTGTAGAGCAGTGTGATAGCAGTCATGGTTACGAAGCGGAAGAAAGTGCTTTTAACTTTGTGTGAAACAAAAGCTTGAATTAATACTAAAGAACTTAAATGAAACTCGAAAGATAAAAGAAGAAAGTTACTGATTATTTTTCACCTAACAACAAAAACATGTTTGATATACTTTTGTACCTGAAGTTTTTTTTACCAACAATAGACGTTGTAAGTCATTTTTAAACTGGCCTACTTTACTGAAGAAAGTGGTTATTAAATGTCTGAATTGTTTGATATTATTGCATTTTCAAACAGTATTGTACGTTCTGTATTATTAAAAATTTCGTTGTGCATTGAAATGCACGAAATCGTATTATGCGTATTTTCAGTTATCCGTGCGACCTTGTCCTGTGATCAGCACGGATAATCGAGATTTTGCTGTAATTTTTAAATATTTTTTTATGAAACAGGTGAGGCAACCAGAAAGTTAATTAGGACCCGTAATAAAAGATACTGTCCGCCTCTGTGGTGTAGTGGTTAGTGTGATTAAGCTGTCACCCCCGGAGGCCCGGGTTCGATTACCGGCTCTGCCACGAAATTTTAAAAGTGGCACGAGGACTGGAACAGGGTCCAATCAGCCTCGGGAGGTCAACTGAGTAGAGGGGTGGGGTTCTATTCCCACTCCAGCCATCCTCGAAGTGGTTTTCTGTTGTCTCCTATTTCTCCTCTAGGCAAAATGCCAGGTTGGTACCTAACTTAAAGCCACGGCCGCTTCCTTCCCTCTTCCTTGTCTATCTCTTCCAATCTTCCGATACCCCGCAAGGCCCCAGATAAGTATAGCAGGTGAGGCCGTCTGTGCAAGGTACTGGTCCTTCTTGCCAGTTGTATCACCGACCAAATATCTCACCTTCCAGGACACCGCCCATGAGGCAGTAGAGATAGGATCCCTCGCTGAGTCGGATTGAAAAACCAACCCTGGAGGGTAAACCGATTAAGAAAGAAATAATAAGAGATACTAACACCATTTATGGTATCATGAGGCACTTATATTGTTGTGTTGTACAGATAATACAATCTTGCCAGTATTCTTACCTTGTAGCAGTTTAGGCTGGAAGACCAACACAGCATCTCTGAACTTTATGAGTTTATTATGCAATAATATACATTGTTAGAGTATCTCTTCATATATAGTCGTTTAGTAGAGAGGACATCTGTGGTAAATATTTGAATTCGGATTTCTGACAGACTAAGTATTCCACAGCACTTTGTCAGGTAGTCCATAGGACATCCAGTACACCTGCATTAACATATTGGTACCATGTTGCATCAGAGGGCATTGAATGAAGTGTTAATTATTTCGATGCTGCCACCACGATACCTTCTCTACACATAAGCTCGAGTCTGAATCCCTTCTCTGGCACGAATTTAAAACACTTGAGAGAGACGAAGTTTCGAGAACTCAGCTGAGAAGAGAAAAGTGTCAACTAGTTGCTTGTCTCTGGAGTAGACTCGATTTGATTTGATTTGATGGACTGGAGCCAGGGCATTCAACCTCTGGTGATATAAGTGAAAAGCGAAATTAACTGAATTCTCATATTCGTCCATCCTGGAAGGGAATCTTGGCGATTTTTCATTTCGAAGACGCTGAGGTGCCGAAATGTTTTCCCACAGAGCTTATTTTAAGTGTTCATAAATCTACCACACGAGGCTGGTGTTCTTGAATACCCTCAAATGTCACTAAACTGAGCCAAGATCGAACGGGCCTTCTTGGTATCAGGAAGCCAAAGTTCCATAATAATAATAATAATAATAATAATAATAATAATAATAATAATAATAATAATAATAATAATAATAATAATAATAATAATAATCACCGCCGTTTTCCCCTTTTCACTTCCAGGCAAATGCCGGGACAGTTCCACATTCGTACGCCACCTCCTAACCCAATTTAGTTCACCATCATTCATTTCATTTTCATTATCTCCTCAGTTGAGGTTGGCTTAAGGAAGGGCATTCGGCCGTTAAACGTGCCATATAAATACATTTCATCTCATTCCCGGCTCCGTATCTTGAAATGGGACGAAGGAGTAGACATACAAAATCATACATACTTTATTATTTACTGTTATAAACATCAGCGTTGAGTCTGCAAGCCTCTGTGAATTTACGAAACGCCTCCACAGTCCTCTATTTCTAACTAGCTTTGTAGCCTCATTTAGTTCATCACTTCTTATCATTAAATCTTTACAAACCACCGTCACCTTGGTTTCTCTCTACTTCTCATACCCTCTTTGGCCGAATCCACTCTTCTCCTAGGTAAGCTATCATCCTCTATTTACCTCATATGATCCCACTATCGATTTACTTTATAAACACTGCTTCATGTGTCGAGTTTATTCCTAAATGCCTTTATCTCCTCATTCAGAGACCCTCCTGCCAGAAGCTTAAACTGTACCTAATTATTCTCCCTTTCATTATACACACTGCGTCATGTGTCGAGTTTATTCCTAAATGCCTTTATCTCCTCATTCAGAGACCCTCCTGCCAGAAGCTTAAACTGTACCTAATTATTCTCCGTTTCATTTTCCACTAGATACGTTGGAAAAAATCGTGGAGAAAAATTTCAGGCAGATGTTGAATTGATGTGAAATTGAACCACTTACCTTTTGCCCCCTGGTGATCTCAGACAGGTAATGAAGATACTTGTAGAGGATTTCTTTAAATAATTGCACAATTTTAAGGCTCATGTCCTCCTTTCCTGATTTTTTTAAAATTTCGTGTGGTTATTTCTAGCCGAGTGCAGCCCTTGTAAGGCAGACCCTCCGATGAGGGTGGGCGGCATCTGCCATGTGAAGGTAACTGCATGTTGTTGTGGTGGAGGATAGTGTCATATGCGGTGTGTGAGTTGCAGGGATGTTGGGGACAGCACAGACAACCAGCCTTCGGGCCATTGAAATTAACCAATGAAGATATTAAAATCCCTGACCCGGCCGGAAATCGAACCCGGGACCCTCTGAACCGAAGGCTAGTACGCTGACCATTCAGCCAACGAGTCGGACCTCCTTTCCAGATGAAAAAGTATTTCCGTACAATTTAAACTCTACTCTTTCAATCTCCAAATTAGGAACTGTCCAAGGTTTTATTGTCGGGTAACAAAGTTCTCTTCCTGGTAACAAACTTCAGTTCTTGAATTAAATATATTCTCCTCATTTAACTTTTATCAATAACCGTAATTTAATAAACATAAATATTGGTATGCGGGCTAATTGCTCCACTAAGGCGGTTGGTTTCCACGAGGCTACACCTGTCTTCGACAGGATATCCTGACCACTAAGGCATTCCTCAGCTGGCTTACTTCACCTTCCCACATATCTCATTGTTGTTTCAAACGAGCGCTCCTCTTAACCGAGTCGTTTTGAGAGAATTTCTAGACCACAACTGTAAGCTAAGTTCAATTACAGAAAACAGGCTAGTGAAATCATACTGCCAAATGTATATATATCACATGCAATTATTTATCGATGTTAAATATCTTGAGTTATACAAATGCAGTCGCAAATATAAATTCGCCATTTTTTGGACAAAAGAATTGTTTCCTGCTTCTGACTGTTACAGTAGAATACGAATGTCTTCTAAATATAACATAATGCGGTAGACTCCAGCTGGCACAAAGAATAAATGAAAATTTACTCGACCCTTTGAGATTATGAAAAGGAAACCTTATCCTTCCCTTTCTTTCACGAAACCAAGATGAAAATTAAATGAAAATATAATAACAAAAATGACATGGAACTAGACTTACTGAGCGAGTTAGCCGTGCGGTTAGGGTCGCGCAGCTGCGATATTGCATTAGGGAGATAGTGGGTTCGAACCCCATTGTCGGCAGCCCTGAAGATGGTTTTCAATGGTTTCCCATTCAGGTTAATGCTGGGGATGTACCTTAATTAAGGTCAAAGCCGCTTCCTTCCCACTCCCATCCTTTTCCTACCCCATCGTCGCCATAAGACCTATCTGTGTCGGTGCGACGTAAAGCAAATTGTTAATAAAACCATGGGAACGTAAATTACAATAAATTAATAATGTTATAAATTATTGATGTGACAGGTTTTACTCTATCTTTGTGGTTTTTGGAGACCCCGAGGTGCTGCAATTTTTTCCCACAGGTTCTGTTACGTGCCGATTTACGGGCCCTACCACCAGACTGAGCCGGGATCGACCTCACCAACTTGGGTTCAGAAAGCCAGTGGTGATGGGTTCAGATGAACAGAAACACCCAGCCCTTACCTAGAGGTATTAACTATATGCTGCTAAAACTCCTGGCCCGGCTGGGAATAAAACCCTGACCCTTTTAAGCGAATGCCCCTAGTTGGCCATTCAACCAAGTACAGTGGCTAGGCTCGTGGACCTGTAGGCCAACTCCTAAAATGTTCGATTACTACTAGAATAGCATTTTATAGTGCTGTTTTGCATTCGGAATATAATGGGTTAGAACCCCACTGGTTTCCAATTCTCACACCAGGAAAATGGTAGGACTGTACCTTACCTAAGGCCACGGCCGCTTCCTTCCCACTTCTAGCCCCTTCCTATCTCATCGTCGCCATAAGACTTATCTGTATGGATGTCACATAAACCAGATTGAAAAATATTAAAGTGCTGTTTTCGAATGTTAGCCAAAGTGCCAATTTCGAAGGTACAGAGGGGTGTTACCAATAAGGGTGATCACATTGTCAGCTCGTACGTATGGCTTACAGAATGAAAGTCAACCAAAGGGGCCAACTAATTAATAATTAATTTCGTGTGGCTATTTCTAGCCGAGTGCAGCCCTTATAAGGTAGACCCTCCGACGAGGGTGGGCGTCATCTACCATGTAACTGCGTGTTATTGTGGTGGAGGATAGTGTTATGAGTTGCAGGGATGTTGGGGACACCACACACAAACACCCAGCCCCCGAGCCATTGGAATTAGCCAATGCAGGTTAAAATCCCCGATTCGGCCGGGAATCGAACCCGGTACCCTCTGAACCGAAGGCCAGCACGCTGACCATTCAGCCAAAGAGTCGGACTGGGGCCAACTGATGATCTGTAACCTCACTCTTCTTCTTTTTCTACCACATTTCTCACACCTGTGGCGTTACGGGTGCGAACTGTGTCGCACATGTGGATTTAGCCCTGTTTGACGACCGGATACCCTTCCTGACGCCAACCCTATATGGAGGGATGTAATCACTATTGCGGTAGTTGGTAGTGTAATGTATTGTGTGAATATAAAGAGGAAAGTGTTGGGACAAACACAAACACCCAATCCCCGGGCCAGAGATGATTAAACTCCCCAACCCGTCCAGGAATCGAACCCGGGACACTCTGAACCGAAGGCCTCAACGCTGACCATTCAGCCAATGAGACGAGATCTGTAACGACACTTTTATACATTAAATGCTGAATAGTATTACAAATTACGCATTTTATTTTACTTGTAATGCAATATCAAGAAATGTAGCTGTGAAACTCATATTTTAAACATAAATGCATATTGAGAGAAGTAATAAGAAGAAAATTTTGTGGGTATACTGGGAATAACCAGTATGTTATTGGAATATTATAAATAATATTTACTTGTAGACATGATAAGGGCTTTTGGGCTTATGCTGCGTCGGAACAGTCGAGATTTTCTTTTCAGGACGCGGAGCAAAATTTTCTGCGAAACGTAGAGTTCCGACGTGGGGAAAGGTTCACTGCGAAACGTAAAAAAGTTCCGACGCGGAGAAAGGTTCACTGCGAAACGTAAAGAGTTCCAACGCGGAGAAAGTTTCACTACGAAACGTAAAGAGTTCCGACGCGGAGAAAAGTTCTCTGCGAAACGTAAAGAGTTCCTACGCGGAGAAAAGTTATCTGCGAAACGTAGAGTTCCGACGTGGAGAAAGGTTCACTGCGAAACGTAAAGAGTTCCGACGCGGAGAAAAGTTCTCTGCGAAACGTAGAGTTCCGACGTGGAGAAAAGTTCTCTGCGAAACGTAAAGAGTTCCAACGCGGAGAAAGGTTCACTACGAAACGTAAAGAGTTCCGACGCGGAGAAAAGTTCTCTGCGAAACGTAGAGTTCCGACGCGGTGAAAAGTTCTCTGCGAAACGTAAAGAGTTCCGATGCAGAGAAAAGTTCTCTGCGAAACGTAAAGAGTTCCGACCCGCAGAAAAGTTCTCTGCGAAACGTAAAGAGTTCCGACGCGGAGAAAAGTTCTCTGGGAAGCGTAAAGAGTTTTACCTTGTTTTCCTAGACACGGCATAAGCCCAAAAGCCTATATCATGTCTACAAGTACAGGCCGTGAAGCATTAATGTTAACTATATTTACATAATTTTAAAATCACTTTGGAAAGACGACATAGAATGCAGGTAAGGTAATAATAAGAAAGTGAGCTTAAAATAAACTACTATCGTAAACTGTCCAACGCTGATAGTAAAGTAAACATGGATAACTGGGGGAAAAAGAAAATAACAAGGAACGAACTATAAAATGTAGATAGCACGACGAATACAGGGGCTAGTATGCAAGCAACCGAACATTGGACCCATTCACAAAATGGGGATGTAGCATGACTAACACTGGTCGCGGCCACAATAGAAAGTAGCCCTCTGCGTTGAGTTCGTGTATTTAATCTAAAGAATTATGTATTTTAACTATTGAAAATCCATTTGTTCACGATATATGAGGAAACGTTACACATTTTATGTTAGTCGTCCTTGTGTTCAGATGTGTAGGGTTTTTTTCTTTTTTTTTTTTTTGCTAGTGGCTTTACCCCGCACCGACAGACAGATCTTATGTAGACGATGGAATAGGAAAGGCCTAGGAGTTGGTAAGAAGCGACCGTGGCCTTAATTAAGGTACGGCCCCAGCATTTGCCTGGTGAAAAGTGGGAAACCACGGAAAACCATCTTCAGGGCTGCTGACAGTGGGATTCGAACACACTATCTCCCGAATGCAACACCATGGGTGTGCGTTACTTGTGGGTGGTGCCATAATGTATGATACACCGTGGGTCTATATTGTCTGTTATTAGTACCACTATGTGAGGAACACCATGGGTCTGCGTTGCTTGTGAGTAGTGCCATTGTGTGAGGAACACCATGGGTCGGTGTTACCTGGGAATAGTACCATTATGTGTGACATACCATGGGTCTGCATTGCCTGTGACTAGTACCACCGTGCGAGGTGGTAATCACAGGTGACGTACAAGCATGATGCTTCTTGTACAGTGGTACTACTCATAGGTAACGCAGATCCATTCTGAATACAGGGAATCCTACACAATTTTGCGCAGCACACGGTACCTTCTCCCGCATGGACATTAGTCTGTGCAGCCGCGCGCCCGCTCCCCCACCTCGGTGGGATGTACACGATGGTACGAATCACAGGCAACGCCAATACCCATGGTGTTGCTCATGATGGTACCAATCGCAAGTAACGTCGATCCATAGTGTTCCTCACGTAATGGTACTAATCACAAGTAATCTCATGGTTACAATTCCATCATCCCTTGGTCGCCCCGTTAAGTCACCTCTTACGACAGGCAGGGGATACCGTGGGTGTATTCTTCGCCTGCGTCCCCCACCCACAGGGGTTAAAAGTACTGTATAATAAACAGTTCAGTTATGAATATGCATCTGTTTGAGAGAGCAGCACCGTCTTCACGACCAATGTTTGTAGCTTAGAGTGTAGTATCTGTTACTCATGCCGTACCTGCAAGCTGCCGTGACTTCTCGTCAGGAGCAGATAGTATCCTGTCTGCTGCTCCGTCCTCCCTTGGTCACGAGCGGAGCAAGTAGTGCCTGCTCCCTACAGTAACGAAGCGGTTACCTACGTTGTTGACTTACTTCATTGCATGACCCCCGCGTGTCTCTGTATCTTCTGCCTGTGGTAAAGATATCCAAAGGCTCACAACTTAGGAAAGTTGTTTGGCGCACACTTAGTCGGTAGCTGAGACTGATATTATTTCCACTCTCTAGTATCAGGCTCCTGGTTTTCATATTTCATATTCGACCTTCTTTGGAAAACTCTTGTTCTCTTCCAACCCCGACAGTATTAGTGTTGCGAGACCGAAGATGCCTTTCATTTCCACGCCTGTTGTCGCCCTTCTCTCTCTTTTACTGGTATCCTTAGAAGGTCGGGTCTCTTCTACAGGGTGGCCCACTTAAACCTTTCACCGCAGATATATCTGGAACAACAAGAGTTATTGAAAAATGGCTTTCACGGGCATGAAGGCAGGGAAGGGGCTAATTAAAGTGAATACTATGAGCCAGTCAAAAACGTAGGAAAACAGTACTTTCAACATCGACTTACATTTTTTTAAATGGACACCCTGTGTTATTTCGTAAGCAGTCGTTAATATGAAAAATCACATAAGTAATGGCGTTTGTTTCATCGCAATATGTCAATTACATCCCGAGATATTGCAACGTGAATTTGACGCTTGAGATAAACGAAACGCGCAGCAGTTGCACATCCCGAGATTCCAGCACGAATCTCACGGTCCTCTTACGCGCGGTATGATTGCCGTACTACAATGCGTCAGGCGCTATAGGGACCGTGCGCGCACGAGATTTTTAGTAGCTAGCGCCCCTAACGGGAACAGCTGCAGTCGTTTGATGGGGCACTCACGAGACCATTGACAGTGCAGTTCATTACAATCAGGGCAGTAAGCTTTGACTTGTGATTGTAAAATAAAGAGGTAAAGCCGGACAGTAATGGCTTCGACTGTAGCAGCGACCGCTATAAATTATGTAGGGTTTCAGTCAGTGCAACACTCAGATTATTTCCGGGAATCCACGCTAAAGGAAGGTGAAGTTTTAAATAGCAGTAGCCATGTCTTTGACGCGAAGGAAAGGTTAGGGCAAGAAATATACGGCAAGTGTCTAAGGGAAACGAGTATTAATGTCACCATACAACGTTGAAATCAAGGTATTTACTATATTTTATTCCTACTTCGGGAAATTGTTAATTAATTATTTATTCACATTAACTTTAGTTATAAATTATTGAATCATTGCGCGGGGCCATTGCATACACCGAGTCCTGTAAGAGTTGTAATCATGAATTTAGGGTCGGATGCCTTTCCTGAAACACAATTCTTTCAACTGAAAATCGCACTTCAGTGACACTGGGGTTCAAACCAAGGTCACTAAAGTCAGAGGCTATCAGCTAAGCTAACATAGTAAAAGCAAGCCAATTTTTCTCAGTTATTCTACTGTATTATAAAGGAGGTAGCGAGCGGCTTGCTTCAAGTTCCGGCGACTGTGGTTCAAATCCCGACAGAATTTCACTTTATAAATAATGAGTGAGGAAGGACAACCGACCCGCAATTCATGGCGACAACTTTTTCTTGAGTGTACTTCCCCTGCGCAGGCGGATTAAGCTGTAAATGATGAGATGGTTCAAAGATTATAAGAAAAATATTTAATTCCTAAAGGTGATGCGATAAATAATTCCTCATTATAAGTTTTTTTTTTTTTTTCACGCTGACAGTAACAGGAACATTGTTGACGGTGATTGTGGATGCAAAGCAGGTCAGTCGAAACGCTGTAAGCACATTGCTGCTTTGTGTTCCTTTATTGACTCCGAGAGGGACTCCTCCAAAACAACCATAGTGCAGCAATGGAAAAAATAAACCTAAGTGCGCTCGTAAGTATCTATGTTCGAAAGGAGAGAAGATAGCAGAACTGTTGAAACCATACGTCCACATTGCTGAACAAACAGAATCAACCACTTTCAATAAAACTTGTTTGTACCAACGAGTAAAAACATATTGAGTGTGCCCTCACTGATATGCTTAAAGCCGAATGTGAGAGTGAAAATTACGTGGTGGCAAGTTCCATTCTACAAAACGTTATAGATGATGCTGTAGAACGTAGCGAAATTGAGGATTTGATCAAGTGTCTGAACGAAGTACAAAATCAGAATACCCATGCAGTCCATAGGTGCTATTTTGTTACAAAAATATCCGCTGTTAAATTATCAATCAAACCTGTGAATTATCTCGAATTCTTGCCTCAAGATGTGCAACAGTTACAACGGAACAGATGTACAAAATTGCATTTGACACAAGGTTTCAATATCGCTGTGCTGCATGGTTCAAACAAAGAAAATTACTCTTATCTGCCAGCCAGCAAGCTGATCAGATTAAGACACTGCGAAGTGGTGGTTATGATCAGCTTTCAAGGTCATTTCTAATTTCCACATCCCTTAACACACCTGCGATGAGGTACGGTAGGTACAGTGAACAACTTGCGGTGGCTGAGTACTGCAAACTCAATGACTGTTTTGTAAAACAGGTGGGAGTATGTATCAAAGTAGAGCACCCATTGCTGTGTTCGAGTCCAGACGGGATAGTATTTCATCCCAGTGATTTTTCTCTCCTGGAAATTAAGTGTCCTTTTTCGTGTAAAGGAAAGCCTATTATTCAAGAGAAACGGAGCAATGTACCGTATTTGTATGTGACACAACAATAATATTAGAGATAGTCACGTCTACTACACCCAAGTGCAGATATCCATGTATGTTTTGAACATCAACTTATGTGAAATGTTTGTATATTCTCCTAAAGGAAGTATCACTGTGAAAATTTCAAGGCATGAGCAATTCCTGTGTACTGCCATTCCCTTACTGGAAAGGTTTTATTTTCAGTATTATCTGCCATTAATTCGGAATATGTCGTTACGGGTACCGGTAATGTCACTTTGAGGGGCACGTGTATGCACTTTTATCTTTTTATTTTGCTCACTGACGTACTTCAAAGTTTTCAATGCAGAGAACTAACAGTAACAAAGATACATTTTATTCGGTCCCAGGCGCTATCAGGGGTTGAGGAGACATTGCTTTCTCTTTTTTGGCCAACGTTGAGAGGCTTACCATGCTGTAAAACCCACCTTATGTCTCATAATGAAACAGGGTGAACACAACGAGGCTAGTTCGTTTAATTTGAAGGAGAAGTCCCCTACAATAAATGTTAATGTCAATCCTTGCAGGGAGATGAGTGAAAGTTTAGTTTACTTTTACTCGTTCGACTCTCCATTCTTTCAGTTAACACCGTCATGAGCTAACCGGCTTGCAGCTTACCCCATCAAACGTTTTCGGAAGTAGTCGCAAGAGCGCACAACTCGCCATTCGCACGGTCCCTATACTTAATGCTATTTGCACTGCTATCAAGAGGGATGAAAATAAGAGAATTTCGTTACAGTAACTTTGCTGTATGATTTATGTACATTCTGAAGTAGTACAGTACAGAGTACTCCAATGTACTGTGTAGGTAAATAAAACACGCAAGACAGAAACCGTTATTTACATATCCTTTTGCTGTGGCAGGAAACCCTTCTCTTATTTTCATCCCTCTTGATAACAGTGCAAATAGCATTAAGTACAGCGCCTGACGCATTGTAGTACGGCAATCATATCGCGAGTAAGAGGACCGTGAGTTTCTCACTTGACTCGGGATGTGCAACTACTGCGCGTTTCGTTTATCTCAAGCGTCAAATTCACGTTGCAATATCTCGGGATGTAATTGACCTATTGCGATGAAACAAACGCCGTTACTTATGTGATTTTTCATGTTAACAATCGCGCACGAAATAATACAGGGTGCCCATTTTAAAAAACGTAAGTTGATGTTGAAAATACTATATTCGTACGTTTTAGACTGGCTCATAGTATTTACTTTAATTAGCCCCTTCCCTGGCTTCATGCCTGTGAAAGTCATTTTTCAAAATCTCTTCTTGTTCCGGATATATCTGCGGCGAAAGGTTTAAGTGGGCCACCCTGTATATTCTTCTGACTAGTGTTAGGATAATTACGAAGTTATACTTCCTCTTTAAACAATAACCACTACAATAGGCACCTTACACGGCTGTTCTTGGTTATTGACTGAGTGGTGTTTCACATGATCGAGGACTTCGCCGCGGGGGCAGGACCATAGACGTATTTTGTTTACGTGCGAAATTGTATCGAAGTTTTATTTTTCAAACCAACATTGAAGTTAACCTAATTTTTATGTTGAAACTAGCTCATATGTACCCGTCATTGACAGATTAGTGTTACAGGAATAATTCTATCTAGTAGAAATTATCTACTTTAATACTTTAAGTGGATTTACGTCCCACTAACTACTTTTACGGTTTTTGGAGACGCCAAGGTGCCGGAATTTTGTCCCGCAGGAGTTTTTTACGTGCCAGTATACTACCGACACGAGATCGACGTATTTGAGCACCTTCAAATACCACCGAACTGATCCAGGATCGAAAGTGCCAGGTTGGGCTCAGAAGGCCAGCGCGTCATCCGTCTGAGTCACTCAGCCTCGCATAGTGGAGATAAATGGCGTTAGAAGAGACAGAGCACACCTCAGCTAACAGTAATTGGTCACGGTAATGTTATTGTTGATAATATTCTTCGTCTTAGAGAATTGTTCCTTCCGGCTCTTGATGTTAGGGTATTCGAGGGCTAAGGAGTCTTTAATTCCTCCTCTCCGCTCATATTTTATTACTTAATTTTCCTCATTCTGCAAATGATCATTTCTCCTTGTTTTCCTCTTTGATTCATCGTCATTATTTTCCTAATCGTAAGTAATTTATTATCTTATAAAAGTCCGGCTCCACGGCTAAATGATTAGCGTGCTGGCCTTTTGGTCCAAGGGATATCAGATTCAAACCCCGGTGGAGTCGGAGATTTTAATCTTCATTGGTTAATTCCAATGGCTCGGGCGTGGGTGTTCGTGCCGTCTTCAGCATTACCATTCGTCATAGATAGGACCCCATTCTCAACGACGTCCAGGTCGCCTATCAGGCCTTTCCGGAAATGAAATGGCGTATGGCTTATAGTGCCGGGAGTGTCCGAGGACAAGTTCAGCTCGCCAGATGCAGGTCTTTTGATTTGATTCCCATAGGCGACCTGCGCGTTATGAAGAGGATGAAATTATGATGAAGACGGCACATACACCCAGCCCCCATGCCAGCGAAATTAACCAATTATGATTAAAATTCCCGGCCCTGCCGGGAATCGAACCCGGGATCCCTGTAACCAAAGACCAGCACGCTAACCATTTAGCCATGGATCCGGACGACCTTTCCGGAAAACATAAGCCATTCATTATTTACTCAATTCTTACTTCATAAAAACATTCACGACAACCCAGTATCGGTAGTCAACTCGTTACCATGGCGATTGAACAATACAGGCCTATCCATGTCAACTATGCTCGCTGTTGAGAAACTTCTTCTTTTTCTTCTGTTTACCCTCCAAGGTCGGTTTTTCCCTCGGACTCAGAGAGGGATCCCACCTCTACCCGCCTCAAGAGTAGTGTCCTGGAGTGCCAGACTCTGGATCGGAGGATACAACTGGGGAGGATGACTAGTACCTCACCAAGGCGGCCTCACCTGCTGTGCTGAACAGGGGCCTTGTGGGGGAAGATTGGAAGCGATATACAAGGAAAAGGGAAGGAAGCGACCGTGACCTTAAGTTAGGTACCATCCCGGCATTTGCCTGGAGGAGAAGTGGAAAACCACGGAAAACCACTTCGAAGATGGCTGAGGTGGAAATCGAACCCACCTCTACTGAGTTGACCTCCCGAGGCTGAGTGGACCCTGTTCCAGCTCTCGTACCACTTTTCAAATTTCGTGGCAGACCCAGGAATCGAACCCGGGCCTCCGGGGGGTGGCAGCTGACCACACTAGCCACTACACCACAGAGGCGGACGTTGAGAAACTTAACTGTGTAAATCTAACTGGCGGTGATGGTGATGGTAGTGAGTAAGTACAATTAGTTAACCATCCTCTATTACCACTAATTAGAGGTAAAACAGAAGGGGTTCAGCACTTCAAAATGAAGATGCCAAAGAAGGACAAGGAGTACGAAAGGCATGAAAATGAGAGAATCCCTGGGCCTCGCGAACCTAATACTGTCAGTGCCGTAAGACAACAAGAGTTGACCAAGTAAGGTATGACAGGAAGGGAGACAGTGAGGAGCCTGACAAAAGTAGCTGGAAGCAAGGTAGGGAACCCATGGTTTTCAATCAAGGATCTCCAATTGAGAGCCCTTGGTTCCCCTTTTCGTCGTCTCTTATGACAGGCAGGAGTGGCCGTCGATGAATTCTACCGACCCCATCCACAGGGGAAAGACATCTAAGTGAGTGAATACCTCCATTATCACAGTCCACATTGAAAACATGCGTAAGACGTAAACGATTGGAAATTGAGTCCTATAACTTTTGTAATGTACAGTTTTTAAATAGAGGTATAATTTCCTAGAAAGTTATGTGAAATGTAATCATCACGAATTCCTCGCACGGTAAAAAACTCATAACATATAAAACATCAGAAATTATATTTTACACCATTTTGTCCGACTCGTTGGCTGAATGGTCAGAGTTGAAGCCTTCGGTTCAGAGGGCCCTGGGTTCGATTCCCGGCCGGGTCGGTTATTTTAATCGCTTCTGATTAATTCTTCTGCATCGGGGACTGGGTGTTTGTGTCTGTTCCAACACTCTCCCCTTCATATTCACCCAACACACCACACTACCAACCACCAGATAAACACGCAATAGTGATTACATCCCTCCATATAGGGTTGGTGTCAGGAAGGGCAGCCGGCCGTAAAACAGGGGCAAATCCCCATGTGCGACGCAGTTCGCACCCGCGACCCCACAATTATGGGAAAAGCGGTAGGAAAAGAAGAATATTTTACACCATTTTCATTTGTAGTGTATCGACACAGCTAATATTGAAAACCTATAACATGTTTTCCGGTCATTGACCGGGTCAGGGATGTAATGAATGAGTCAGATATAGGCTGTTAGTACGATGGGGTTGCCACTCCCAAAGTGGTTTATTAATGATTGATAGATGGTATGAAATGAGAATGGAGAGTGTTGCTGGAATGAAAGATGACAGGGAAAACCGGAGTACGTGGAGAAAAACCTGTCCCGCTCCGCTTTGTCCAGCACAAATCTCACATAGAGTGACTGGGATTTGAACCACGGTATCCAGCGTTGAGAGGCCGACGCGCTGCCGTCTGACCCACGGAGGCTCCACAGCTAATATTAAAGGAGAAATTTGAAATTTCCTGCTTTGATCCCCTTAATGTTCCCACATCACTGTATACTTTCTTTCTTTCTTTCTTTCTTTATTTATTTATTTATTTATTTATTTATTTATTTAATTTATTTATTTATTTATTTATTTCTCTCTTTCTTTCTTTCTCTCTTTCCATTTACCATCCAGGATTGGATTTTCCCTCGGACTAAGCGAAGGATCCCACCTCTACCGCTTCAAAGGAAATGTCCTGGAGCATGAGACTGTGGGTCGGGGATACACCTTAGGAGGAGGACCAGTACGTCGCCCAGGCGTCCTCATCTGCTATGCTGAGCATTAGCTGTGTGTGTAGGGGGGTGGGGATGGGAAGATTGGAAGCGATGGGCAAGGGAGAGGGACGGAAGCGGCCATGGCCTTAAGTTAGGTACCATCCTCGTATATACCTGGAGGAGAAGTGGGGATCCACGGAAAACCACTTCGAGGATGGCTGAGGTGGGAATCGAACTCCGCTCTACTCAGGCTGAGTGGACCCCTTTCCAGTCCTCATACCACTTTTCAAATTTCGAACCCGAGCCTCCGGGGGCGGCAGCTAATCACACTAACCACTACATCACAGAGGTGGACCACTGTATACTTGTCAAATAATACTAAGCAGCAGGCTACTTCTGGCCGATTTTCGAGAAATTCTGTTTTAGCCATTTACCTGTGATACCGTAACAAACTGATAAGAGAGAGACAAAAAATGATCTGAAACTACTTTCGACATTAGTAAACCTAATCCAGGATGAAAAAGAAGTATGAAACACACAATTCAAATGTATAAATAAAATCATAATTTTATATTTTTAGATGAAAATACCATCTCCATTAATAAGGTACTGCTATTGAATTTGTGTGAGAGAGAAAGTCTGGGTTGCGGGCCGCAGACTGGCTCCTGTGTAGGGCGGGGCGCTCTCCCTCGCTAATGGCTAGGAGATGATGGCTCAAGTCACGTGAGGCTGGGGCGACCTGCCGCTACCGTAATTGACTTTCAGCTCAGCACAGCAGCCTTTGTGCGGCGGCCTGATAAATGATAGCGAGATGGCGCTCAGGTGAGGTTGCTAGGCAACGGCGTGGAACTTACGTCAAGTCCAATAATACACCACTACATGACGGCTAGCTAGCATCCTGGCTGACTTTCTGATATCATAGCTCGGTTAAAATGGTGCTGGTGATTATTGTTTTAAGGGGAAGTACAACTGGGCAACTATTCTCTATTAACACTGATGAGAAGAAAAAAGTGGAAGATATTGGCCAAAGGGAGACAAGGGCACGAAGGGCGCGAAAATGAGAAACTCCCTAGGATTCGCAACCTAACACCGTCGCGGTCGAAGAGAACAAGAGTTGACCAAGGGAGGTCGGATAGGATAGATGAAAGTGAGGAACCTGGCACGAGTAAGTGGAATAAATGCCAGAACTCAGCTAAGGGTTCCGTGGTCGACAACTCACGTGCCCCCCAAGAGCCCGTGGGGCCCCTTTTATTCACCTATTACAGTACGACAGGCAGGGGATGCCATGGATGTTATTCTTCCGCCCCACACCCACTGCGGGGGCTCGGTTAAAAGCCCAACGAGGAAGATATGTATTTCACATTGTGCTTTAAATTGTTTATTTTCCTTCAGTAATAATAATAATAATAATAATAATAATAATAATAATAATAATAATAATAATAATAATAATAATGTCAGTACCAGGTGCAGCTCTCGTAAGGTAGACACTCCGACAAGAAGGGAGGCGTCTGCCATGTATGGGAAACTGCGTGTTGTGTGCGATGTATGAGCTACAGGGATGTTGGCACAACACGAACTGACAGTTCCCCAACTGTAGGAATTACCCGTTTACGATTAAAATATTTTGCCCCGGCCGGGATTCGAACCCGAGGCGCCGACGGCCAAAGCCCAAGACGCCCACCACTCTGCCATGGAGCCGGAAATTTCCTTTAGTCAACGAGGGATTCGTGGTTTTTAACCGAGATGGTAAAGGCTCGTTCCGATGGTTCTTCGCATATAATTTTTACCTGAAAATTCACTTAGTTTCAGAAATAAACCCCACAAAAAGAGAAGAAGGATAGCACCATTGAGTCTAGTGATAAGCTGAAAATAGCTACTTGCTTCATTTATACTAAGGTCTCACTCGCGAGGATAAGACAATAGACTGCTGGCGTTTAATAATAAGTATTGTGTGTTGAATGTCTCTCCAACTCTTATCAATCTTAAGGGAAGCTAGAGTGCCGGAATTTTGCTCTGAGAAGTAGCTTTTTAACATGACAGTAAACTTACTAGCACGGACTTTCATATTTAAGCACTCCTACACAGTATTTATGAACTTAGTTTTCAGTTAGGCCTATAACAGCCATTATTTTTTTTAATTAGAAGGCATTTAAGAGGAACTGTTATGTGAAGTAGTATTTTTGAAAGAATCGTGTTGTTTTTGTGTTTTTTACAAGTTGCTTTACGTCGCACCGACACAGACGGTTTTATGGCGACGATGGGATAGGGAAAGGCTATGAGTGGGAAGGAAGGAAATGGCCGTGGCCTTAATTAAGGTACAGCCGCAGATTTTGCCTGATGTAAAAACTGGAAACAAAGAAAAACCATCCTCAGAGTTGCCGACAGTGGTATTCGAACCCACTATCTCCCGAATGGAGGCTGAACGTTGCTCACGTCCGTAGGTATAACCTTAAATTCCCCTACACTTAACCCCCGGGTGGTGCTAAACGAGCAATAGCGATCAGGCAGTCAGACTATCCTTGTGATCCCCTGGCTATCAAACATGAAAATGAAAAAGCATGATGTAAAAGGTCCTTTTCAGAACCAACAACAAGCTAACAGAAAGTGTATAGTACCTACACTCAGAATTTATCAACTAAAAGTAGAAGGCATAAGTAGCCTAAATCTAAGTGCCAATAACTGTCAAAATTCTTATTATGTGGAAAATTGATGTGGTTGTCATTCAAGTAGCTTCTATTGCAGAAGAAGACCAACTGCGATTAAGAGGGCGAATAGCAGGATATGATATAATCGGCGCAACATACCATATAGTGTAGCCATCTTTGTGTGGAGCACCATTCGCTGTTGAACAATAACGATGCCAACATTCATACAATTGACATAAAGATCGGTGGAATCGTCGTTACTAACGTTTATAAGCCTCCAGTCTCTTCATGGCCACCTTAAGTCCTTCAAGTGCAAGACCAGCCTGCTGTCTATATAAGCGATTTTGATAGCCATCATAAGGAATGGAAGTATGCTACCTCTGATGTCAATGGAGATAATCTCATGAGTTGGGCTGAGGAACATAACATCCATCTTGTGTGATGCTAAAAATAGAGGCACATTTAGATCAGCTGCATGGAAACAGAAATATACGAGGGGGGATCAAATATAAACAGGATTTTATTTTTATTTTAAATTCATTTATTGAAAAACACAAGGCAATTCCAATTTATTTTTCCACATAGTTTCCTGCATTGGAAATACATTTCTCCCAGCGTAAGGGCAGCTTTTTGATGCCCTCATCGTAAAAAGAACAGGGTCGTGTCACCAGCCAATTGCGCACGAAGTCTTCCACACTCTCGTCACCTTCAAATCGTTGCCCTCCTAGAGCTTCTGTAAGCGGTCCGAACAAATGTAAATCGAAGGGCGTTGAGTCCGGGCTGTAAGGAGTATGATCAAGTGTAGTCCCGTGCATTTCCTGTAGTTTAGGGACAGTTAGGACTGCAGTGTGGGGCCGCGCATTGTCGTGGAGGAGGCTGACCTGTCGAATCGGTTGGACTCGTCTTTTGCGACGATATGCTACCCTCGCCGTGTTCAACAGCTCGCAGTGGTAAGTAGAAATGATTGTGCGTCACTCATGCAAAATTACAATCAGCAAAATGCCCCGCCGATCGAAAAAACGGTTGCAAGAACCTTGCCAGCTGACAGTCGAGTCTTTGCTTTCACTGGTGCTACCTCCCCTTTCCTCCCCCACTTCTTACTGGCTTGTTTGGATTCGCCAGTGTAGTGGTGGACTCATGTTTCGTCGCAGGTGACGATCCGTCTCAAAAATGCATCCGCAAACCTTGCTGTAAGCCTCTGACAGACCTCCAAACGTCTCAACTTCAGATTTTCGGTCTAAAGGCGAGGGATCCATCTGTAACACACTTTACTGAACTGTAGGTCGTTTGTGATGATTGCTTGACAGCTTCCATAACTGATTCCGACTTGTTCTGCAATTTCTGATACTCTCGCCCGTCGATCGTGGTCAATAATGCCTTTAACCGCACGAATGTTTCCGTCTGTAATGTTGGCCCGAGGACGGCTATCGTGTTTCTGATTTTCCACACGTTCTCGTCCCTCCTTGAACTTCTAATGCCAGGGAAACACACGCGTCCCTGACAATGTTTGATCACCGAACTGTCGAGTCAATCTCTGGAAAATTTCCGCCGCTGTAACTCCTTCACGAGCAAGACATTTTATAATTATGCGTTGCGAAGTGGAGGATGCACCTGTTGCTCCGACATCGTGAGCGTTACTGACGAAACGGCGCGAAATATCTAACAGCAGCTCTCCCACTCCTAACGGTCACGCCTAAGCATAGCAGAAGCTCGGGGCCAGTCCTACGAACTGTTGATGTTCTGAAACAAAAATCCCGTTTATATTTGATCGACCTTCGTAACCCGGATCTGGTTTTTGTATCCACTGACAACAACTATCGGCCTTTATGTGCTACGTGGAAAGTTCTTCTAGCTTTTCCGCACAGTCAATACCGCCCAGTCAACACCACCCAGTTTATCTTGAACTTGGAATATAGATTCCTCTCGCGACTTCATATCTTTGCCTATGCTAGAACTTCAAGAAAGCAGACTGGAGAGCTTTCTCAGAAGAACTACATAAATGTGTCCGATGGATACCACCAACAAGTGACAATTATGGGAGATTTGTAGGAGCTGTAATCGACATAGCCAAAAACACATTCCAAGGAAGGCATATGTTCCTGGATGGACAGACATAAGTGAAAAGCTGTACCAATAGTTCTTGACCTGTGGTGAACAAGAAATTGCAGAAGAATTACTTAATAGCCTTGATAACGCTCGGAAGGAAAAGTGGGCTGAAACTGTGGAATCTATTAACTTAAATCCAGCAGAAAAGCTTGGTCACTCCTCAGAAAACTCTAATCGCTCGTGGAAGTCAAACTGTCACCCCGAAAATGATTGCTACCCATATAGCTTCTATGTCTCGAACAGCTAGAGACAGAAAACACACAAAATATATCAAGAAAGAGCTGGCCAACCTAAAAGCCACAAGTAATTCTGGTTCAGAATATACTAGACCCTTCACCACCAAGGACATTGATACAGCTCTGACAGACGTCAAATGCGGTAAGGTACCAAAGTTTGACGGAATACATCCAGAATTCTACTGAAATTGTTTCAGACACGCTCGACATTGGCTATCCAAGCTAGACACTAATATTTTTCAGACTGGCAAGCTACCTCGTTTGTTTACATTGACGAAGATCTCAGCCATATTGAAGCCTGGGAAACGCAGTGACAGACCAGATAGCTATAGACCTATCTTACTGTTGAGTGTATGCTACAAATTAATTGACAGACTAATCCTGAAAAGAAACGCCTCAAAATTGCTTGAGGTAATTCCCATAGAACAAGCAGGATTCAGACCACAACGGAGCTGCACGGACCCAGTACTCTCATTAAACATCTACATTGATGCAGGGTTCCAGAATAGCCAAAAGACGTCTGTGGCATTCATAGACCTTAAGACAGCATATGATTCTGTTTGGAGAGAGGGTGTTATTTACAAACTACTTCAGGTTATCTCTTGTAAGCAACATGTTGCATGATAGAAGTTTCCAGGTCATCACTGGCAGTGAAATCAGCAAGCCAAATAAATTAGACTTCCTCAAGGATCGTTGCTTGCCCCACTCCTGTTCAGCCTGTATACATCAGATTTACCCTTCATAAAATCCAGGAAGTTTGGATATGCTGATGACCGGGCAATTGCTGCTAGAGATCCATGTTTTGAGAGAACATAAGAGATGCTGACAAATGATCTCTCTGTTCTGGGACACTACTTCCGAAAATGCAAACTTCAAGCAAGTAAGTTACAACTAAGACCGAAGTTGCTTGTTTCCACCTGAACATTAAATTGGCAACAAGGGAACTTGCAGTTTACTTTAATAACACCCTCCTTCGCCACGACAGACATTCCAAATATTTGGGTGTAACACTGGACAGAATACTGTCATTCAAAGAACATCTAAGACCGACTGCTGCCAAAATGAAGACAAGAAACAAAATCCTGCGGAAATTATTCGGTACCACTTGGGGTGCCAGTGCAACTACTCTCCGTTGCTCAACTTTAGGTTTAGTTCATTCTGTCGCTGATTATTGTGCTTTGATGTGGATAAACAGTCCTCATGTAAGATTAATAGATGTAAAACTGAATAATACCATGCGCATGATTACAGGAATAATTATGTCAACTCTCACACAATGGCTCCCTATTCTCAACCGCATCCCTCCATCTCATTTACGGCGATACAACATTCTGATAAGAGAATATCGGAAGATCCAGACTAACAAATAACTACCTATTCATGGTGACGTTGCCGATCTACATGTGAAACGAGTACGTTCAAGACATCCAGCTATGCACAGCGGAGAACCTCGTAGCTAACAAATTCAATCTGGCTGAGAGATGGTCTTATGATTGGAAATTGTTTGCCCCTCCAGAGAGTTCAGAAATGCCCTGCATAACTGAGAAGGTGCCAGGGTTCATTCAACCTAGAAAGATCTGGTTGAAATTACTCGTAAATTGAATTCGGACCAATCATGGTGTATGTGGGGATCTCCCGTACAAGTGGAGGAAAATACCTTCACCATGTTACGAGTGTGGCGATGTAAGACAGACTGTTAGGCACTTAGTTCAAGAATGGCCACAAACATCTTACAGTGGAGAATTAAGAGACTTCTTCCTACAATACATTTGTAATCTTGATGTAGAATTATAAATAATGTCCGTGTATGCCATACGATAAATAAATAATAAATCTCCCAAATGCAACCTTACAACTGCGCGCCCCTAACCGCATGGCCAACTCACTCGGCATATTTTATTTTATTTCTGAAGACTGATACAAATATCCGTGGTGCAACAGCCTAGTAGGACTTTGGCTTGTACCTGCTAGATTGCCTGCAAATACTGGAGTGCTACGTGGTCAATGGGAAGATATCCTTAGCCGTCCTGCTTGATTTTCGCGCTACCTCTCGTACAACATCTCCTCAGTTGGCCTCGCGAAACTGAGTGAACCACGTTGCAGCCTTCAATCCAGAATTAAAATCCAGATAATGACCGAGAATAGAACCTTTAGCCTCCAGGTAAGAGACAGGCGTACTACCCATACACCTACGAGGCTGGTTAAGATTGATACGAAAGTGAGAACTTTTTTTTCAATCTGCTATACGTCATACCGACTCAGGTCTTATCGCGACAATGGGATCAACGAAAAATTCTCATTTGTAAACCATGCTTTTGTTTATATTTTACCAGGAACTAGAAGTTTCGAACGTCTTAATTAGACCGGTGTTGTTTCATTTATCTGTCTTAACGTCGCACATATTCAGAAAAGTTTTCAATCAATCAATCAATCAATCAATCAATCAATCAATCAATCAATCAATCAATCAATAAATCAATCAATCAATCAATCAATCAATCCTGATCTGCATTTAGGTCAGTCGCCCAGGTGGCAGATTCCTTATCTGTTGTTTTCCTAGCCTTTTCTTAAATGATCGCAAAGAAATTGGAAAATTATTGAACATTTCCCTTGGTAAGTTATTCCAATCCCTAACTCCCCTTCCTATAAACGAATATTTGCCCCAATTTGTCCTCTTGAATTACAACTTTATCTTCATATTGCGATCTTTCCTACTTTTAAAGAAACCACTCAAACTTTTTCGTCTACTGATGTCCTCCCACGCCATCTCTCCACTGACAGCTCGGAACATACCACTTAGTCGAGCAGCTCGTCTCCTTTCTCCAAATTCTTTCCATCTCAAACTTTGCAACATGTTTGTAATGCTACTGTTTTGTCGGAAGTCGCCCAGAGCAAATCGAGCTGTTTTTTCTTTGAATTTTTTCAGCGACGATATGGTAGGGAAGTGCTGGGAATGGGTAGAAAACGACCGTGGCCTTAATTAAGGAACAGCCGGAGTACTTGCCTGATATGAAAATGGGAATCCACTGGAAAATATCTTGAGAAATATTTATAATTAACATGGTGTTGAATGGAAAATACTGAGAACTGAAAACAGAATAGTTGTAACCATCATTATTCCTCTTCCTCTCAGGCTTAATATAACGAGGGACTGATGTACTAACACGTAATGATTAGGCCTACATGAAGTTGTAGACAATGGTATTCAAGCACATGGGAATAAGCAACAACAACAATGAATTTAATACCCATAATACATTTCCGTAGAAAAATAACAGTCCGCCTCTGTGGTCCGCCTCTCTGGTTCGATTCCCGGCTCTGCCACGAAATTTGAAAAGTAGTACGAGGGCTGCAACGGGGTCCACTCAACCTCGGAAGGTCAACTGAGTAGAGATAGGTTCCATTCCCACCTCATCCATTTTGGAAGTGGTTTTCCGTGGTTTCCCACTTCTCCTCCAGGCAAATGCCGGGATGGTACCTAACTTAAAGCCATGGCCGCTTCCTTCCCTCTTCCTTGTCTATCCCTTCCAATCTTCCCAACCCCCCACAAGGCCTCTGTTCAGCACAGCAGGTGAGGCCGCCTGGGTGAGGTACTGGTCAACCTCCCCAGTTGTATCCGCCGACCCAGAGTCTGAAGCTTCAGAACACTGCCCTTGAAGCGGTAGAGGTGGGACCCCTCGCTGAGTCCGAGAGAAAAACCCGCCCTGGAGGGTAAACAGATAAATAAGAATAAAAATAACATGAATCTAGTCAAACGAAAGTAAAAGCCAAGGTTGTAATTCTATATGACCATCGCCACGGGACGACCAACGTAGAATGCGAAAGACAAATCCCACATGCATTGACCGAGAATAAAACGGCGGCCACCTTGGTGAGAAGACAGTGGACTAAGCCACTCGGATATCACACCCGGGTCCTTCAAAAGTTCTTAGTCATTCTATTTACATCAGTACTTGGCAGATATCTTCAATTACTTAATGTCTGTCACCAATCACTTTAAATCTCACGAAATTGTACTAAAATTACAAAGTACAGAAAATGTGTCGCTGCTTGTTATAATGTATTTGTTCTATTTCTAAGAAGTGTGACCTGATAGTCTGAATTCTCACCAAGGCGCTTCGAATCCCGACCGAGGTATGTGGAATTTTTGAAATGCGAAAGATCACAACCTTTTGGTTCGGCTTGAACGTGAAACTGGAGGTCCCGTAGTTCTGATCACGATGTCAATAGTCACGTAAAACTACACGCTTGATTTTTAATTTCGAAGAAATCCAACTGATGGTGGAGATCGAACACGTTTATAGGCCTATCCCGAATCCTACTGTCCAGATACGGAACTCAGAAATGTCCATCCTTAATAAAGATTTACTGCAATGACGTCTGAATCTCTATTTGAGATCAACGATAAGTAGAGTAGTCTGTATTCTTAGCTTAATAGCGAACTGGCCTTAGGTTCAAAGATCTGCGGATTCGATTCCCGGCCAGGCATAGGATTTTTATCTGTGTATGAGAAACTCCTCCAGCTCGGGAACATACAACTTATCACACTACCAACCACCTAAGGTAAAACACAATAGTAAATACATCCATCCAGGAAGGGCATCTGGTCGTATAACTGGGCCTTATCCGTATCAATTGCCGACCCCCAATAAACAGTCCGGAAGAAGAAGTAGGGCATTATTTTAAAACTACTCTTGTTCTGCAACCGGAACGACATGGCAGCCCTCCCCATCAGCCTACCACACAGGTGCTCGAGCCAACAAGCCATCACTACATTCAAACGATGAGAATTCTTCTGTCTACTTGCCGTTTGAAATTGTTATTTCATGAGGGTTAGACAAACAGAGAGAAAGAGAGAAGGAAAGGAGAAAGAGCATAGTAGAAGGGTCGAGGAGGGCAAGATGCTAGACTTCAGCCCAGTCAGTTGTGGAAGATGTGCGCACCTGCTGTCCTGCACATGGCACACACCGGAGAAGAGTGATCGTCTCTTGTTTTTTTGTTTTTTCCTTACCTTTTTTCTCCACTTCCTGAGACGCTGAGCGCACTTCCGTCCCGGTGTGTCGTGCAGGGTAACTCTACCTATTAGGAAGACTTACCTATGGAACGTAGACAACAAAGGATGTAAGGTGAAATGTTTAAAAGGAATGATCAGGTATGAATTATAGGGATGGACACAGGAACCATGTAAGTCCAAATTGTCAAGATTTCAAGAAAGGAAAAAGACGTATATACGTGCATCGTTTCAGTATTCAGTCTGCAACCCTTTGTGAATTAACAAAGCGTGTCCACAATCCAACAACTAACTGTGGCCAGATTTACTTCCACACTAAACAATTAAAACCAAGTCTAACCATGGTCACCTTGGTATCCCCTCTACTTTTATTACTCTCCTGTCCAAATCCTTTTCCTAGGTAACCTGTCCCTCTTCAGTCACCAATCATTACCTCGTCGGCGGTCAGATTACAGTATATATACAGATTCTTTCATCGACTTACTTCCGTAGTTAGCCTTTTATATCCTCATTTCGAGTACCCTCCTGCCATTAATCCCACCTGTTTCCTACAGCGTTCGTTCTCGTTACTTTCATATATCGACGGTGCGCGAGCAATATCTCGTATCCCACAATGCTCTTCCTACCCATTATTTTCCTTAAGACTGGTCACGCTCCCACCCACACATGGATATGCAGTTCATCAGAACAATATTCATTGCGTTTATTTTCCTATGCCAATATAGAAAGGAAAATCAACCTTATTGTGCCGCACTATAGAATTGCATATTTTCATGAAGTATTTACGCATTCCTACAGTATAACGCGTTTAAAGTTCATTTTTCTGTACAAATTAGCAAATCTGATCTGTAAAACTCCGAAAACTCGTATCTACTTTGCAGAATAACGTTCATTGCAAGTGACAGCTTACGGTATTTGCTTTTCTGGACATTGATTCAGTTACACGCAGTAGGCTATTCGAACATCCTGGGAGAATACACATCCTAAAAATACTACTAGAAATGATCCACCTGTTCAAGTTTCGTATTCTTTACCTGTCATTCGGTCCTCATAGATTCTTTTCCTACCGACAACAGCGTAATCTTTAAATGTTAATTTTCATATTATACTCAATGCAGCTCCTTGTCAAACTCCGAGAGAAAATGGGAATGAGCAGAAAATTAGTATTGCAAATGCTATGGGAGATAAATACAAACCGAGGCTTGTAGGCAAAATAGAAAAAAGAGATTTTATTTTCGATCCAATAGGAACAAACGTCTGGTGCGAACTTACCTGGTTTTTCCACCGAAGTGAATACGGTGTGACTTACTTATTTTACCTCGAAAACAGGGAATTCATTTCGACACGGTATAACAACGTTCTTAACCATACCTACTGGAGTAGCAGTAGACAGCCATCAGTCAGTTAAAGTGGGAAGAAAACACTTCAATAATAATAAGAAGAATAATTTATTTACGAGGGAACCAACTCGAGTGTCCCCTCGAAAATAGTAGGGGAAAACCTAACAGATCTGGAACCATTTCCATTTCAAGTCAACACGTACATTTTTAAAGCATTGCTACAGTTATTCCAGTTGCATGTATTTTATTACAAATTCACTTACCAAAACACACACTACGCAGCTTAGGTTATAGATTTCATACACATGATAAATAAACAAAGGCTGATGAAACTACAGCAATAAGAACATTGCCATCCTGTTAGTTAGAAAAACACTAAAAGCTGTGAAGTCGACCACCTGCCAAAGTTGACCATGCTTTTAAAAACCGGTGTTCCCCATTTAAATAGTAGAGTAGTTGAGAGAACCACCTGTGGGTCTTGGATCTTGACGAGTCTTATTTACTGCTTGTTATAATATATATCCAACAATTCAACCCCACTTTGATGTCAGACTAGCAAGTGGTTTAAAGTCCCTCAACGACACTACACACGTTAGGAATTCCTTCCTTAAAGGAAATAGATCACTGCTGTACTTCTCCCACTTCTTTTTGGTCCGTTATAGAGTGCCAGTCAAAATAACTAGCTATGGCTGTGGGGAGATAAAACATTGCAGTACAATAATTCAATAATTCAATACAGTATGGCTAAGAAGAAGAATAAGAAGCAGGAGAAGAAGAATTGTACCGAGCGAGTTGGCTTCACGGTTCGTGTCACTTAACTGTGAGATTAAATTATAAGGGTGGTGGGTTCGATCTCCTCTGTCGGCAGCCCTAATGATGGTTTTCCGTGGTTTACCATGTTCATATCAGGCAATTTCTGGGACTGTCGCTTCCTTCTTAGTTCTATCCCTGTCCTATTCTATCGTTGCCTTAGGCCTCTCTGAGACGGTGCGGCTATAATAATAATAATAATAATAATAATAATAATAATAATAATAATAATAATAATAATATGGATGGAATATTATTATTATTATTATTATTATTATTATTATTGTTATTATTATTATTATTATTATTATTATTATTATTATTATTATTATTACACACTGTTAAAAAGAAGTAAACGAAAATGCTTTCAAACAAAAGTACAAAGCCAAAGTTGTGAATTTGTGGTCATTGTGTACATTTTTATATGGAGATCGATGCTAAATACGGAGACATATTGTGTTTTTCATGTTACTTTCTTGAAATATCGGAGTTTCTGAGAGTTATGTTTCGCGGAGATTAATAGTATGGGCATTAAACATGGAACTTCTTTTGACACTACAGGTAACGATGACGTAGACAACAGTCATTATTATTATTATTATTATTATTATTATTATTATTTATTTATTTATTTATTTATTTATTTATTTATTTTACGTCCCACTAACCACTTTTATGGTTTTCGGAAACGCCGAGGCGGCGGAATTTTGTCCCGCAGGAGTTCATTTACCTGCCAGTAAATCTACCGACAAGAGGCTGACGTATCAGAGCACCTTCAAATATCACCGGGCTGAGCCAGGATCGAACCTGTCAGGTTGGTATCATAAGGCCAGCGCCTGAACCGTCTGAACCACTCAGCCCAACTTTTACAATTTGTTTTACCTCGCACCGATACAGATAGGTCTTATAGCGACGATGGGATAGGAAAGGGTTAAAAGTGAACAGAAAACGGCCGTGGCATTAATTAACGTGCATTTGCCTGGTGTGAAAATGGGAAGCCATGGCAAACCACCTTCAGGGTTGCCGACAGTGGGGTTCGAGCCCACTATATCCCGAACGCAAGCTCACAGCTGTGCGACCCTAACTACGTGGCCAACTTGTTCGGTTGAAGGTACTTTCTGGTCGCTCTAAGTCATATAGGACTTCGGTGGCAGAAGGAAGGGAACGTGCTAAGATTGTAATGGTAATGGCTTAAGATACAGTCTCAGCTTGTAGTGTGACAATTTGTAACCACAGGAAACCATACTCGGGGTGCGGACGTTGGAGGTTCGAACCCATATCAAGGTGCTTGATGTCTGTAATGTTTTACTTCCAATTTTATAAGCATAGTCTACTATATGTTGTATGAAGACAATTAATAATTCATATCAGAGTGTTATGATGTTACATTTATAGACACACGATCATAGTCTATTATATGCTGTATGAAGACAATTAATAACTCACATCAAAGTATTATGTTGTTACACTTATAGACATACGATCCGTATTATGTTGTTACATTTATAGACACGATCACACACGCCTGTACTATGATTTCTTTTTAAATTCATTAGCTTTTGGTCTGGTCTGGACCACACAGTCAGTACAGGATCTGAAATAAATTACACACGGGTTGTGCCAGCTACAAATATTGATTGTCCTCCTTTTATAATTAATTTAAATGATAGGCGAGAAAAATATTTCATTGGAAAGGTGTAGCAATCCAACTGATGAGCCTACTTCTACACTGGGGCGAAATGCTGGTAATTTCACGATTGGAAAAGTCTAAAGAGCTTAATGTTTTAACATTTGCAATCGACGAAATTAAATTATGATTTCCTTCTAGGGACCTTATTTTAGATATAAAGGCCAAAGGCAGGCATTTATAAAAGTGGAGGCACATGCTTCCCCTAGTGCACTGTCACTGCATTGTCATACATGAGAGGCTTGCACTGGCGTCTCAACGGCGCACTAGCTGCCAGCGTCTTGGAAAGGTGTAGCAATCCAACTGATGAGCCCACTTCTACACTGCCGGGCTGAGTGGCTCAGACGGTTAAGGCGCTAGCCTTCTAACCCCAACTTGGCAGGTTCGATCTTGGGTCAGTCCGGTGGTATTTGAAGGTGCTCAAATACGACAGCCTCGTGTCGGTAGTTTTACTGGCACGTAAAAGAACTCCTGCGGGACTAAATTCCGGCACCTCGGCGTCTCCGAAGATCGCAAAAATAGTTAATGGGACGTAAATCAAATAACATTATTATTATTATTATTATTATTATTATTATTATTATTATTATTATTATTATTATTATTATTTGTATCAATTTAGGATGGCTCGGCTTGTGCCGGTAACATAATGGGCTGACTCGGCCTAAGCAAGGAGTCACCCTCTTGATTATGAAACTACAGGTACATATATGTACAAATATTTACAACAGAAATAATTACAACATATACATTTATACAATAAATACAAACAACTTCAGACTTCTTATGTCCCCATTTTGGGAATCTGTTCTTCAGTGTTACTGAAACTTCAGTGTTACTGAAACTGCGGCCTGGAACTTCATGCTGTTTGGCGTGAGTCAGAGGAAAAGTCGTTCCTAGGAACTTTCTCACAATGTGGCAAGTGCTCAGGAGGGTGGCTTTCTGTAATTCTACGTATGTGTGATGATACAGATTTAATGCGGCCAGAGAACTGTGCAAGCATTTTGGAATAACACCGGTACTGATTGTAGTTTCCACAGGCGTTGTATTTCTATTGCCAATTCTGTGTATTTTGATATCTTTGTGGCTATTGTTGTTTGCAGATTGGAGGTGTTTGGACAAGCAATTTCTATAAGGGATGCGGATCTTTTTGATTTATCGATTAGAATAATATCTGGCCTATTGTTGCTGAGCGTGACATCGGTTATGACTTCTCGGTCCCACAGTAGTTTATATGAAGAGTTTTCGAGAATGGGTGGAGGTGTATATTTCCAATATGCAGTTGATGACTGAAGAAATCCACATTTTACAGAAAGTTTCAGGTGAATGATTTTTGCTACCTGATCATGTCGGTGCTTATAATCGGTGTTGGCCAAGTGTGGGCAACCAGAGATGACGTGCTGTATGCTCTCTGTAGTTCTGGAACAGCGGCGGCAGTTGTCTGAGACAACTGTTGGATCCTTCATGATAAATCTACGGTAGTTCCGTGTAGCAATTACTTGATCTTGGATGGCCAGAACAAATCCTTCTGTTTCTGGGAAAAGACCGGAGTAGGTCAGCCAAGCGTGCGACGCTGGTTTGTCGATATGAGGCTGATCCAGTTCATGGGGGTATTTCCCGTGAAGAGGTTTTTGTTTCCACATGGCCACATTCATCTCTTTTGTAGGTGGGGTAGAAACAGGCATTTCTGGCGACGACAGATTGAGAGGTGTATAGTTTATATCAGCTCTGCAAACAGCATGATGAAGACACGATGTATCAGCTCTCGAGTGGAAATATTCTCTTAGACTTGATATCAGATTGCTATGTAAATTGACAATGGATAAGAAGCCCCTACGACCTTCTGATCTCGGGAGTGTAAGACGTTCGGTTGCAGATTTAGGATGGTGCATATGGTACCGGGTGAGTGAAACTGCTGTTTTCGTTTGTAACTGCTGAAGTTCTGTTTGGGTCCATTTTATGATACCAAAGGAGTATGTGAGCAGTGGTACGGCGTACGTATTGACTGCTTTGGTAAGATGTTTAGCTGTCAGTTTTGATGATAGTACCTTGTTGAGACGTGTTATATATTGCTGCGTGACATTTCTCTTGATGTCGGCATGTTTCATACGAGTGCTCTGATGAAAACCGAGGTATTTGTACATTTCTTCTTCCTCCAGCTGTTGTATGGATTCGTCGCTTAAACTCGAAGGTGTCCCTTGTGCTGAGTAGGATCCTCTGACGACAGTTTGGGTTCTGCATTTGTCCAATCCAAACCGCATGCCTATATCTGAAGAAAACGTCTTGGTAATTGAGATGAGATGTTGGAGATGGGGTTTGGTAGAGGCATACAGCTTAACGTCATCCATATAGAGTAGGTGGCTGATTTTGAAGAGCTCTTCTCGCTTATTCTTAATGCTAAATCCATACCCACTTGTGTTCAATAGGTAGGATAGTGGATTTAATGCCGTGCAGAACCATAATGGACTCAGTGAGTTCCCTTGGAAGATCCCTCGTCGTATTGGTATGGGTCTTGTTGCAACACTGCAGTTTCTTAGAGAAACGTGAAGTGAGGTGTTCCAGTCTGCCATTACCGTCTTCAGGAAGTGAATGATTGAGGGGTCAACTTTATATAGTTCCAGAACATGTATGAGCCAAGTGTGTGGTACTGAATCAAAGGTCTTTTGGTAGTCAATGAAGCACGTGTATAGGTTCCTGGATTTATGGTGTGCTTGTTCCAGGACCACAGTGTCGATAATCAATTGCTCCTTGCACCCCTTGGTATTCTTCTTGCAACCCTTTTGCTCCTCAGCAATAATGTGGTTTTCCTCGCAGTGTTTCAGAATTCTGTTGGCTATTATAGATGTAAATATCTTATATAGAGTAGATAGACATGTTATAGGCCGATACTTCGCTGAATTTTGCAGATTTTCGTCCTTTGGTTTCAGATATGTGATGCCAGTGCACAGGAAAGCTGGGAATGTTGCCGGGTTGTCTAAAAATTTCTGGAAATGTTGAGTCAGAAGGAAATGAGTACATGTAAATTTCTTGTAGTAATAATTGTGTATACGATCAATGCCTGGGGCCTTCCAGTTCTGCAGTTTCTTGATGCTCTGTTGTATTTCTCCGATCTCAACAGCCTTGGTTGCCATATGCTTCACTTCATTAGTTCTATCTTTCAGTTCACTGATCCAACGGGCTTCCGCATTGTGCTCTATTGAGTTCGACCATACTCCCGACCAATAGCTGTGAATTTTTTCTTCGCTGGGCGTATTTCCATCTTGTGCTGCATCTTGTATTCTCTCGTTCAGATTGTTGTAGAACTGTTTCTCATTTCTTTCGAACATTGCGTTCTGTGATTTTCTCTCTGTGGTGTTTTGGTACCTTTTGAGGCGCTTGGATAATGCGGCCAACTTTTGCTTCATGGTTTCGAGGGTTTCTTGTAGCACTGTGCTTCCAGGTTCCTCCAGACTCTGCCTTGAACTGATTTTCAGAATTCGAATACTTTTGTTATTTAGGAGTTTCCCTCTTACTCCATTCTTGTATTGCTGCAGGCGATTCACGTCCTGGCGGATTTGGATGATGCGTTCTTTCAGGCGTTTTGCCCAAGGTGGTTCTCTCAATTTTTTCTTGACAGACTTATTGTTAGGCAAAAATGGCTTTCCATTGTTCAGTCGTACTGCGGCAAGTGCTGCACAGTATATAGCAGTATGTGCTTCAGAGAACGTCTGATGCTCTTTCAGATATTCTGGCAAGACTTTCGAATTAAGATCTTCAATGATTTTTCCAAATTTTTGGATGATTGCTGCCTTGGCAGTATGGGTCGTTGTGTAGGATCGGTACCAGAATATTCTAGAAGGGCCTTGTAGAATTCAACGTGTGTCTTGTCATGGAGGTCAGAGTTATCTGAAAGTATCACTTCGGGAGTACTTGTATGTACTGTTATATCAGTATCAGGTGGACTGTTAACCGTTGAGTCAGACTCGGTACTTTCAAGATGTGGAAAGAGTTCTTGTGTTACTTCTTGTCTGATTCTACTAAGAACAGGACCCGGGATCAAATTGTTCTTGATGATTGATCTTCGTTGATCTGCAATGCGCTGTTCAGTAACTTTCATTGTTGGGTACTGATTTGTAAAGGCTGTGTGTAGTTGTTGCCTATATCCTGCAATTTCTGTTTCAAGACGAGTTATTCGAAGATATGCCCGGATGATAAATTCATTCATATCATTGTTCCATTTAATGCATTTTTTGGGCTTACTGATACGAGAGGCCGTACTTGGCACAAAAGCACTCGCACCAGGTGCGGTATGATAATCAGGTTCTTGTGTTCCGCCATGATCGTCTTGAGCTACTGTAGCTTGTTCGAGTGACCCGATGGGAGGCCAGCAGCTTACACTCCCACCACCACCAGCTCGCATGCTGTCATCTCTAGCGGTGGCTCCAGAGATGCCCTGTCACACCCCAGGCAGCGGCATTTTCCGAGGCACAGTTGATAGTTGATTTTTGCTTTTTATAACCTACAGCCAGGTGATGCGATGTTCAGCCGCTCTATTGGAGACAGACGCTGACCACTTTGCCGCTTGCTGCAAGTCAGACGCGAAGTGTATTTGGGTCGGTTCTCCCGCCCTCTCTGCCATTGGGATATGTCCTCCTCTGCCGTTGAAGCCGTTGACCATTTTTCCTGACACAGTTGATCCGCGGGTGCTTATTTGGCGAAGCCTTATTCGCATCTGTCCTGCATATCTACAGGAGCTTCCCCTATCAGCCATTGGGACGCGCCGTGTCGGGGTTGAGGGCCCCCAGCCCAGTGTCTTACGCAGGGTTATGCCTAGCTCTTACTAAATTCAGAGCTAAACCCCCACGTAAGCTGACCGGGCACGGTTATTATTATTATTATTATTATTATTATTATTATTATTATTATTATTATTATTATTATTATTATTATTATTATTATTATTATTATTATTACACTTCTACACTGGGGCGAAACGCTGGTAATTTCACGATTGTAAAGCCTAAAGAGCTTAATGTTTTTGAGAAAAATATTGTTTTGGATTTTATACTCCCACGTCCGTATTCTTAAAAAAAATGGCGCTAAACTGTCACTATTGTAATGGGCAGAGGCTTTCGAGGGTTCCATAGACTTAATTATTAGAAATAAAATAAAATGATTACGTGGATAATAGATTGTATTCTATAGAACGTCGGTGATATGAGAAATAAGGAACATAATTTAAGAGTTCGGGAGTAATACTACGAGTAAAAGTAAGTTCACTAAATGAATTGTCCAATGTGCTAGGATATTTACTCGGCACAACGTTCAAATTAAAGTGATGTTTGAGAAAACTGAGCGCGCGAATCAACACAGCGCCATTTTATAACAGAATATGTGTGCTACGTGAGTCCTTATTTTCCATTATTAAATTTATTATTATATATAACTGAAGACGATGTATTCACAATGACAGCTAACCTCCGACAGCGCGCGAGTCAAGACAGCGCCATCTTATAACGGAGCACAAATTTTGCCTTAATCTGAAGCGCTATTTCATGTAAACTAAGTTTCAGATCTCTTTTGTTGTCAACAGGTATGCCCCTCTCTTATCTGTCAATTGAGACGTTAAACATAATCGTAAGTTAAATACTATCGGGCATGTACGCGTTCTACCAAAACACTTGCACGGAGAGACACTTGCACGGAGGTCCAAGGAAAGATGGAAAGCAGAAGCAGGGGAGAGAAATACTCACGCGATAGATAGATAGATAGATAGATAGATAGATAGATAGATAGATAGATATAGTCGGAGTCAACTCAAGTCCTAAGCGGTCCCTTTCACGTTATACCAGTACTGAACTGAAGAACTGAGGAAAGTATCCTTCCGCGTGTGAGCACTTCCTCTCTTTCCCCTTTCTCTGTCCTTGCTCTGAACCTGGCGGTTTGTGTAAGCGACTTTTATACAGTATAACATATATAACATCAAAAGGACCGCTTAGGACTTGAGTTGACCCCAAGTATAGATAGATAGATAGATAGATAGATAGATAGATAGATAGATAGATAGATAGAAGCCTTAAGATTTCATTGCTACAGTTCATACCTGGTGATAACTAGTGTTCCGTGTTGAACTGCTGATAATTGTTCTGCAGCTATGGAGTACACTACGTTGATTTACAATGGGCATCAGTACATTGTGAACTATACCAATAAAATGACGTGTGGCTTTTAGTGCCGGAAGTGTCCGAGGACAAGTTTGCCTCGCCAGGTGCAGGTGTTTTGATTTGACTCCCGTAGGCGACCTGAGCGTCGTGATGAGGATAAAATGAATACGACACATACACCCAGCCCCCGTGCCAGCGAAATTAACCAATGATGGTTAAAATTCCCGACCCTACCGGGAATCGAACCCGCAATCCCTGTGACCAAAGGCCAGCACGCTAACCATTTATCCTTGGAGGCGGACTACCCAACCACTAAAAGCGTCTTAATTTTTTATTTCCATGTACCCATTGTTGAGGAACATAAAATTACGTTAAAATTCTTTATGGCAGAGTAGGCTACACTTCGTCCGCCTCTGTGGTGTAATGGTTAGTGTGATTAGCTGCCACCCCCGGAGGTCCGGCTTCGATTCCCGGCTCTGCCACGAAATTTGAAAAGTGGTGAGAGGGCTGGAACGGGGTCCACTCGGCCTCGGGATGTCCACTGAGTAGAGATGGGTTCGATTCCCACCTCAGCCAGCCTGGAAGTGGTTTTCCGTGGTTTCCCACTTCTCCTCCAGGTAAATACCGAGATGGTACCTAACTTAAGGTCACGGCCGCTTCCTTCCCTCTTCCCTGTCTATCCCTTGCAATCTTCCCATCCCCCCGCAAGGCCCCTGTTCAGCATAGCAGGTGAGGCCGCCTGGGCGAGGTACTGGTCATCCTCCACAGTTGTATCCCCCGACCCAATGTCTCACATTCCAAGACACTGCCCTTGAGGCGGTAGAGGTGGGATCCAACGCTGAGTCCGAGGGAAAACCAACCCTACAGAGTAAGCAGATTAAGAAAGAAAGAAGGAAAGAAAGAAAGAATACACTTCATTGCAGTTTGCGGATAGAAATGTGGGCTTGCTAGCCGAGAGCGGTTCATGTTGTTATTTATGAAGGCTTCTTCTGTGGATCAGATCTCCTTCACTGTGAAGAAGTGAACATGATTCTCCATTGATGATCTCTGACATATACAGAATGGAGAATCAACAACATTAATGCGAAAGAGATGGGTGCGAAAGCTAACGTCTGCACTTCAACACAGACCGTACAAATGGACTGAGGAACCTCACTACTCTTGGCTAATGAGAGTCTCATGCTGTCATCGGAGTTAGCAGTGTTGACAGGGCTAAGGATCGCTGAATAGCCTAGATCAAGGATGGCGAACCTATGACACGCGTGCCACTAGGTGACACGCGAATGCGTCTTCTCTGGCACGTCAGACAACACAATTTTAATGTTTATAACATGTAATAAATGGATCAAAAATCTAGCAACATATTATATTTTAACATTACGCTTTTATAAACAAGTATGTCACAGTTAATTGGCTATTTTGCTTAACGTCGCACCGACACAGATATGTCTTATGGCGACGATGGGATACGAAGGGTCTAGGGAGTGGAAGGAAACGGCCGTGGCCTTAATTAAGGTACAGCCCCGGCATTTGCCTGGTGTGAAAATGGGAAACCACGGAAAACCATCTTCAAGGCTGCCGACAGTGGGGCTCGAACCCACTATCTCCCGATTACTGGATACTGGCCGCACTTAAGCGACTGCAGCTATCGAGCTCGGTCACAGTTAATTCTTTGGCCATTTTTTTTTTACAAATGTTACTAGGGTAAAGCAAAAATATACCTTATTCTTAAAATGTACATGTTTCTAAAAATGTAATTCAGTTCAATTAATTAATGGCGTATGGTTTTTAGTGCCGGAAAATCCCAGGACGGGTTCGGCTCGCCAGGTGCAGGTCTTTTGATTTGACACCCGTAGGCGACCTGCGCCAGGGAAATTAACCAATGATGGTTAAAATTCCCGACCCTGCCGGTAATCGGACCCGGGACCCCTGTGACCAAAGGCCAGCATGCTAACCATTTAGCCATGCAGCCGGACATGTAATTCAGTGATGTTTGCAAAATAAAATCATGAAACATTCAGTCGGTCCGCCTCTGTGGTGTAGTTGTTAGTGCCATTAGCTGCCACCCCCGGAGGCCCGGGTTCGATTCCCGGCTCTGCCACGAAATTTGAAAAGTGGTACGAGGGCTGGAACGAGGTCCACTCAGCCTCGGGAGGTCAACTGAGTAGAAGTGGGTTCGATTCCCACCTCAGCCATCCTGGAAGTGGTTTTCCGTGGTTTCCCACTTCTTCTCCAGGCGAATGCCGGGATGGTACCTAACTTAAGGCCACGGCCGCTTCCTTCCCTCTTCCTTGTCTAACCCTTCCAATCTTCCCTTCCCCTGCAAGGCCCTTGTTCAGCATAGCAGGTGAGGCTGCCTGAGCGAAGTACTAGTCATTATCCCCAGTTGTATCCCCCGACCCAATGTCTCACGCTCCAGGACACTGCTCTTGAGGCGGTAGAGGTGGGATCCAACGCTGAGTCCGAGGGAAAAACCAACCCTAGAGGGTAAGCAGATTAAGAAAGAAAGACCACTCAGTCGAATGTGTAATGTAATCTTATGTAAGAAGTCAAATTATTAGGAGTTTCATGATGATTTTAAAGGGAAATAACCGATGACCCACTGGACAGTAAAATGTAATGAAAAATACCTTAACTGACACACTATTCGGACAAGGTTTGCCATCCCTGGCCTAGATAAACTAGAAAGGCCATAACTAAATAGCGATTAATCCACTTACAACTACTTGGCAGGTTGAGCTGAGTGTTCTGGTTCAATTCCTAATATGAACGAGTAAAACTAAAGACGGTATTTCAAAAATACACGGCGAAATTGCAGGGTTTGATTTCTCATATGTAATATAGACAAAAAGGTTATCCGAACCTGGACACAAAAGTTCGTAATTTATGAGTAGGGCTCGGATGCTTAAGACCTAAAAATAGCCAAAATAAGCAAGCAAATATGACCTCAAAAGCGACGAAATATGACGTAAAAATGATTGATCTAAATATGGCCATTTTAAAATAAGTTATAAATCGAAACGACAATTCCTTTGATACATATTTGTTAACTAAATTGTTTATTCTTACTTTCATATTAATGTTCTGGATATACATGTTTAGCAGTTATTCACAGTCTATTGTCCTCGATTTACTCATCAAACATTAGTGAATACATACCTATAAAGTACTAAGTTCGCATTATTAGATCACACAACATGTTAAAAGTCAAAACATGTTTGCATCCTTCATTGTTGGTTTAAAATACGAGAAAACTGGAAATCAATCAATTTTTTAAAAACATATTTTGGAACGTTTAAGCCCAGATTACATTAATATCACTCAAATGCGTTAAAGTTTAAATTGAGCACCACGTCCCTGCTGTCGAGTATGCACTCACCTTGAAATGTACTTGTACCTTCTCCTCTAAGAACATCATTTATCTTGTACACACTTCGATTAAGCACAGTTTAAAGTTTCCATTTTACACTGACGCCAACTATTTCATGTGATTGTTGTGCTGAAAGTTCAACACTTCTCATATTTTCAATACTTGCGGTTTCTAAAAGAGTAATTGCACTCGATATAATTCCAAAGTTCGACTTAATATATGCCAGACTTTCTGACAAACTGTAGGAAACCAATTCCTGTGCAATCTTGTTAGAAGCGGCAGAGTATTCCACTTGTATTAACTACAGATGTGATACGGAAAAGCAGTTTTGTGAATATTAGTTCTCATTTTGAAAGTTGCCGATGATTTTGCATAGCTACAGCCGTCGTCAAACCGCCGAAATATGACGTTCCTACGAAAATAACTCAAAATATGACCTAATGACAAAAAAACAGCCAAAATATGCATTTATATGACAAATAAAAATCACTTAATTGTGACAATAATCACCGATTTGCACCAAAATCCAATCAGGTAATAAAATGGAGACAAAGAAAAATATGACTTTTCCTAAACATCCGAGCCCTACTTATGAGATATCAGACTCTCAAGCGTCGTAGGCTGAAATTTGATACACTAGAATTGAATAATGTGTCACTATTTTTTGTGTTCGCGGGCAACTTAATGCACGCCGTCCTGATTACTTGATAGGTTGAGGTGGACTAATTGATTGGCCTCCACGCTCACCTAATATAAGCCCGTTGGACTTCTTTGGGTGGTGGGTATTTGAAGTCCCTGGTGTACGCCACTGTTGTACAGGATGTAGCAATAATTCTTGGTAGAATCGTGCAGGCTTCTCAGGCGACATGTACAACACGAGGCATTTCTGAGCATGTTCGTAATCTAATGCGACGACGAGCAGAAGCCTACAATTTGGCAAGCGGTGGGTGTTTCGAACACTTCTTTAAGGTAATAAACAGATTGGATCTTCACAGAAAAATTTCTAGTAAATAATATTCCAGCATACGACACTTAATATTTCGGCAATTAGGAATTTCCGGACCGACATTTATATAATATTTCTCTCTCCTCTGCATATGAGGAATCTAACTCTTCAATTTTGTCAAGTAATTTTGGAACACTTAGTTTATAATGAAGGTGATGCTTCTCTCTTTAAATGGTAGGTAATACCTACGGATGAACATTAATCAACATTCAGAAGTATATATCAAGGAGGCGTAATAGCTGTGTTACATCATTACTGACTCTTTACTGTTCACGGCTCTAGTCGAATCGAGGTTGGAACACTTGCACGGAGTGACATTTGCACGGAGTGACACTTGCACTGAGCTTCGATTTCCATATACTCCCGTATTAATGGACATGTACAGCAGGGGGACTTCTCATAGCCTCGATTCAAGAGCTGGCCTACCTCTTCGGTATAAATATTTGAAACGTTTTCTCACTTCATTCGCCACTTCGTTCGCATTGTAAACATGACTTGCTTCGCCTAAAACTATATTACTTTTTCTTGTTATTCTTCATTTACAGCCGGGCTGAGTGATTCAGACGGTTAAGACTCTGGCCTACTAACCCCAACTTGGCACGTTGGATCCTAGCTCACTCCGGTGGTATTTGAAGGTGCTCAAATACGTCAGCACCGTGTTCGTAGATTTACCGGCACGTAAAAGAACTCCTGCGGTACAAAATATCGGCACCTAGGCGTCCCTAAAAGCCGTAAAAGTAGTTAGTGGGACGTAAACTACTACTACTACTACTATTATTATTCCTTGACATTTATTTTTCTTGAAATCTACGCGGTAGTAAGTCAGTTGATCTTTATTGGTATAGACCACAATGTATTGATGTCCGTTGTAAATCAGCATGGTGTACTCCATAGCTGTAGGACAATTATCAGCAGTTCAACACGTAACACTAGTTTTCACCAGATATCAACTATAGCAATGATATCTTAAGGCTTCTATCTATCCATCTATCCATCTATCTATCTATCTATCTATCTATGTATCTATCTATCGCGTGAGTATTTCCCTCCCTTGCTTCTGCTTTCCATCTCTCCTTCGGTCTCCGTGCAAGTGACACTGTTTGACATACCCATGCTTAGTAATTTCCAGGAATGATTGGCGTTCCGTGCAAATGTCAACACATTCCATCTACGTACAAGTGTCACAACTTCGTTCGAATCTCTGCCACTCCGTGTGAATTTTTTCTCGAAAGTAAATGTTACGCGTCTGTTATCGGGAACCCTCCTAACCCTGGCAGCCCTGTGATTAATAGTTACAAGGTTGTTGATGTTGTTGTTTGAGTCATCCGTCCATAGACTGGTTTGATGTAGCCGTCCACGCTACCCTATCCTGTGCTAACCTTTTCATTTCTACTATGCCTAACTACTACATCCTACATCTGCTCTAATGTGCTTTTCATATTCATACCTTGGTCTACCTCTACCGTTCTTACCGCTTACACTTCCCTCAAAAACCAACTGAACAAGTCCTGGGTGTCTTAAGATGTGTTCTATCATTCCAACTCTTCTTCTCTTCAAATTGAGCCAAATCGATTTCCTTTCACCAATCTGATTCAGTATCACTTCATTCGTGATTCGAACTATCCATCTCACCTTCAGCATTCTTCTGTAACACCACATTTCAAAAGCTTCTATTCTCTTTCTTTCTGAGCTAGTTATCGCCCATGTTTCACTTCCATACAATGCCGCGCTCCAGACGAAAGTCTTCAGAAACATCTTTCTAATCCCTACATCAGTGTTCGAAGTGAGCAAATTTATTTTCTTAAGAAAGTTCTTCCTTGCTTTTGCTAGTCTGTATTTTATGTTCTCGTTACTTCTGCCACTGTTAGATATTTTATTCTAGTACCCAGGTAGCAATATCCATATAGTTCCTTTAACACTTCATTTCGTAACCTAATTTTACCTGCATCGCCTGACTTCATTCGACTGCACACCATTCCTTTTGATAACAAGGTTAACAGTCGTAAAAATTACAGAGCCTAGCAGGATTTTAAAGGATTTCCATGATATAACATGGAGTTACACAATCAGATGTGTGGATGTAAGTTAAATCGTTATCCCGAAGGCTGGTTTGATCCTCAATAGCTTAAACAGCAACAGTTATAGGAAGCATAGGCGTCACTGAAGAAGCGCATTAGGGAAATGAGGAGGGAGGTGCTTTCCGTTGCTTTTCTCACCGACCCTGCCAGTACTGCTACACTGTATACCAGTCTGAAAAGTTCATTGAAATGTACACACCAACTAATCGTATGAGCAACACTTTCACACCGTTTATTACAGGGACTGGCTGCATAAGAAATAGTGTACTAGTAATATTCATACCTTACTTAGCCTCATTCAAATCGTCACCACGCCAAGAATGAGTCTGAGACAGATAAACGATAGTATAATTGATTTAGCCAATATCAGGGGACTCACTGCGCACTGTAATATCAATTTGAAATTACAGCAAACCCTTCCACACATGGGTTAAAACCACTGAAGGGAGTAAGAAGACAAAACAAATCCTCATGTATCATCGATTGTGCGCAGCAAGTTACAAATTCAGCTACAAGTTCGCCCAGTTTTACATCGACAGTACAAGGACGCAAAAGTAACTTAAAAATATAATATATTTTGAAGTTGATAAAATAGGTTTCAATCCCATCTAAGACATTGCTCTTAAACGTTAGAAATTGAAATACATTTTACTGTGTGAAGACCTTGGGTCAGATCCGTGAAGTAGGTGTAGTGTGCCTGCCTCTCACGTTGAGGTCCCAGGTTTGCTTCATGGTTCTTCCAAGGCCTAAACCAATCCCGGAACGCGGTTCACCCAGCCTCCTGAGAGTGGCTGAGGAGAGGAAAATGAAATTAATTAAAAAATAAAGAAATAAAAGGTTTAGACCCCAGATTTGTACGCAGTAATTGGTTAGAATTGAGCCTCCGTGGCTCAGGCGGAAGCGCGCCGGCCTTTTACCTCCGGGTTACGTGGTTCAAATCCCGATAACTCCATGTGAGATTTGTGATGGACAAAGTGGAGGCGGGACAAGTTTTTCTCCGGGTACTCCGGTTATTCCAGCAACACTCTCCACTATCATTTATCACAACTGTAAAACCGAGCTCGATAGCTGCAGTCGCTTAAGTGCGGCCAGTATCCAGTAATTGGGAAATAGTGGGTTCGAACCCCACTGTCGGCAGCCCTGAAAATGGTTTTCCGTGGTTTCCCATTTTCACACCAGGCAAATGCTGGGGCTGTACCTTAATTAAGGCCACGGCCGCTTCCTTTCCATTCCTAGGCCTTTCCCATCCAATCGTCGCCATAAGACCTATCTGTGTCGGTGCGACGTAAACCAAAAAAAAAAAAAACTGTAAAACTGCCTACATAACGGTTATGCTATGAGATTTGCATAAAGAGTAGGGTTGCCGTCCATCATAACCCTTAGCATGTATGTTACTCTCGCTATATTACGGAATAACAGGCTAGACGACACTTCCTATTAACCAAATTAGTTTGTATTCTAACATATTACTGACTAAACATCCGGGACCTGGTAATAATGTTATTTACTCGTTATGGAGACGCGGAGGTACCGGAAATGTTGTCTCTGCACGAGACTGACGTATTTCAGTACCTTCAAATACCACTGAACTGAACCAAAATCCCTAAAAGCCAGTGCTCTACCATTTGAGTCACTCAGCACGGCAAAGTCAAGTACCGTAATGTCATCACGCTGACCACGTGGCACTGCAGATTATACTGGTCGTATAATAATATAATATAATATAATATAATATAATATAATATAATATAATATAATATAATATAATATAATATAATAATAATAATAATAATAATAATAATAATAATAATAATAATAATATTTGCTTTACGTACCACTAACTACTTTCACATTTTTCGGAGACACCGAGGTGCTGGAATTTAGTCCCGCAGGAGTTCTTTTACGTACCAGTATATGTACTGACATGAGGCTGACGTATTTGAGCACCTTCAAATACCATCGGACTGAGCCAGGATCGAACCTGCCAAGTTGAGGTCAGAAGGCCAGTACCTCAACCTTCTGAGCCACTCAGCCTGGCCTTTCCTCAATCTTAGCGCCACGTTAATGTTCAGGGGAACTGCAGTACTCTATGTTACTTGGAAGCAGGAACAATTTCACCCTACTCTGGGGAAGGAACTGTAGCGTACCGTACATTTGGAAATAGTCCTTAGTAAAAATATAATTTGAACATGCTGTAATTAATGTGTGAATTAAGCTACGGAACTTCGCATAAATTCATGGAGAAAACATGTATTCCATTGTAAAATGCCGCTCGAAGTTCATGTACAAATGGCAGTTATGTAAATAAAGTTATAATTTTGTTTATGTACTTAACAATATACTTCGTTTTTATCTCGAATTAGGTAAACAGAACGTGGAAGTAGGTTCAGTTCAATTTGTGTTTGTCTGGCATTGCAAAAACTAATCAACGATGGATGCAGAACGGCTAGTTAGTTCATATCCTCATTTATTTATTTGAGCGTAGAACTTTGGCCGGTAAGGTTCGATATTGTGCTATTAATTTAAAAGAATTCTCGTTCCTGTTGACCGGGCGCGTTGGCCGTGCGCGTAAGGCGCGCGGCTGTGAGCTTGCATCCGGGAGATAGTAGGTTCGAATCCCACTTTGGCAGCCCTGAAGATGGTTTTCCGTGGTTTCCCATTTTCACACCAGGCAAATGCTGGGGCTGTACCTTAATTAAGGCCACGGCCGCTTCCTTCCAACTCCTAGGCCTTTCCTATCCCATCGTCGCCATAAGACCTATCTGTGTCGGTGCGACGTAAAGCCCCTAGCATTCATTCATTCGTTCCTGTTGAAATGTGTGCTGCGGGTCAGTATTTCTCTCACAGCGGGTTTCACAGGCGCAACGACGATATATTTCATTTTCGTGATGTAGGTTCCTGTAGTCACGATCTAGTTAGTGAAGCATGAGCATCGACTGAGTAGACTAATATGTGGTCCTGAGAGTCGGGCCATGAGTAACCCCAAAACTGAAAGTCATGATTCTAAAATTCCCCATTTCCTGACAAGGAATCGAACTTGACTCCTTTCCAGGTGAATCAAAAATATCACTAACACCTCGATTTCTTTGCACGTTTAAGTAACATATACAGCATTATGCCATAGAAGTAATATTTATTTATTTATTTATTTATTTATTTATTTATTTATTTATTTATTTATTTATTTATTTATTTATTTATGTACCTGGCGAGTTGGTCGTGCGGTTAGAGGCCCGCGACTTTGAGCTTGCATCCGGGAGATAGTGGGTTCGAATCCCACTGTCCGCAGCCCTGAATATGATTTTTCGTGGTTTCCCACTTTTACACCAGGCAAATGCTAGGGCTGTACTTTAATTAAGGCCACGGTCGCTTCCTTTCAACGATAAAAATTTTGTACCAATTTTACACCATTATTACACCAATTTTTGGTGCAAACTCTGCAGCCAGGTAAGTGTTGGTTATAAAATTATGTACAAGTTCCCAGTTCTGGTCTAAATAAAATGAGAGGTTAGGTGGTGGGGGGGTGTACTAGTATTTAGGGGCGCGGAACCCTCAGTTGCTCAGCGGCCCGAGAATCCTATACCGGGCCTGGTTGGCACAATTTCACGAAAAAAGTATCGTTGCCATGACTTCTGAATCAAACTTCGTATAGATAGATAGCAATTTCACTGAAAGCAGCTTTGTACAAAATTTTTTTAAAAAAGTCATCAAAACACGAAAACACCATGGCAATCTGGGAAACTGTCCTGGACCTAATTTTCATTGAGACCGCTGTGCTATTGGTGGCAATCTGAGATTCTTGAGTTGAAACTTGGAAACCAAGGAGTATCGTTCCATCGTCTATATGAAGTGTACTGGGAAGGGCGTGTGGTTCTGCTAACAGTTACTACGCAATAATATCAGACCCTGAATCTCGCAAGGCCTGGGGCAGACCGCGGCGCCACGGAACCTGTCTGCAGTGCGTGAGTGCGTGCCTTTCCTACCCCATCAGCGCCATAAGACCTGTATGTGTCAGTGCGACGTAAAGCCACTAGCAATAAATAGCTATTTATTTATTTATGCATTTATTTATTGTGAAATACTTGTTAATCATGGCAAAGAAATAGCCTTTTCACAACAAATTTGCTTTACGTCGCACCGATACAAATAGCTCTTGTGGTGACAGTGGGAAAGAAAAGGCCTAGGAGTGGGGAAGGAAGCGTCCGTGGCCGTAATTAAAGCACAGCCCCACCATTTGCCTGGTGTAAAAATGAGAATCCACGGAAAAGCATCTTCAGGGCCGCCGACAGTGGTGTTCGAACCCACCATCTCCCGGATGTAAGCTCACAGCTTCACGCCCTAAATTTTGAAGAAAAATTCTCCATGCATCGAGAACCAAGATAAGCCAAGCCTAATCCCGCAGAGGATATCTGTCTTCTCGCATGGGCACCTGTCAAGATGCAAAGTAGTATTGACGAGAGAGAAAATTATTGTAAAGAGTGTCTAAAAATGTATTGTATGGGAAAGAGGTGGCAAAGATGACGGTTGAAGTGAGAAGAAAAGCGTGAAAGAATGATAACTCGAAGAATGAGGGGGGAAAAGACATCATTAAAGACCGGAAGAAAGTCCAGGATGAGCGGGAGTTATAGCCTCGGTCTCAAAGTCTCTAATATCGCCTTGCGAAAAGAAAACAATGTGATGATTAGAGTACCAGTTATTATGGAATAGTAATGGGCATCTCGGGCAAATTTTGAGTCATGGGCCTTCTTGTTTTCATGTCTACCCGATTTACACACAGGGTAGTCGTTGATGTTCCCATACCTGAGCGGCAGTCTGTTGCAGTTCGGTAGGTAGGAAGGTAAATTGGCATGCAGAGAGAGAATAATAAGATCGTCCGACTGATAAAGAAAGAGGAAATTTTTGATGAAAAAATCAAGAAAGGCAAATAAGGATAAGAAATTTGAATCAATATAGGAATAATGAACGAGAGAAAGGAAGAATAATGTTATTTTGTTTTTATGTCCCGCAAACTGCTTTTACGGTTTTCGGAGACGCCGAGGATCCGTAATTTAGTCCCGCGGGAGTTCATATCACGTGCCAGTAAATCTACTGACAGGAGGTTGACTTAGTTGAGCACCTTCAAATACCACCGGACTGAGCCAGGATCGAACCTGCTAAATTGAAGTCAGAAGGCCAGCGTCTCAGCCATGTGAGCAACTCATCCCGGAGAAAGAAAGAAAGAAAGAAAGAAAGAAGGAAAGAAAGAAGGAAGGAAGGAAGGAAGGAAGGAAGGAAGGAAGGAAGGATATAAATATGTAACACATCTCATCAGTAATGACATTCTTGTTTGCCGTTTTCGAGTGTCTAAACGCCTGACGAAGCTTGGCGCATCGCTTCACACAGGTGCAAGAATTCTCCCCTTCCTCTTGAAGTCATGTGTCATCTACTGTAGTATGTTAGGGGGCAGCGGAAGACAGCCAGGTGGGATGTACAGTAGAGGAGCCAGGGTACGCTGGGCATCGTGGGAGAGTCCGCCAACTGAGCTCCTGACCTACTGCATGCCTGCTAAATGAATATCTTGTGGTTACGGTCTCTTAACGCACATCTTGTTCTCACTCACCGGGCAATGCCACGTGGTTGGGCCGCAGCAAGCAGCCTCGCATAGCGTCGCGATGTTTTCGGAGGGAAAACGACTAAACTTGAGTTTATAGCGTTCGATTTTGGGGATGACACTTTACGTCAGAATTTAAGTATCTTAAGATGGTATAGTTCTTTCGAGCTCTGCGCCAGGATTATTACTATTACTGAGAAGTGATAAGGGTGGTAGCTTAGGTGCTGGTTGTACATTCGATAGGCAAGTTCGATTCCCGGTCGATCCCAAGTTGAAATTTTTTACCTAAAAGTCACATAGAGTCAGGAATGGCATCTAGCTTTAACCCCCTCGCCCCCGGCCAAAAGTCAAAATGAGACAGGTAGCTCCAGCGACCCCAGAATTTCCTCGGATAAACTGAGGAAATTATTATTATTATTATTATTATTATTATTATTATTATTATTATTATTATTATTATTATTATTATCTGGAAATTATAGCTCCTCGGTGTCACGATGCTGCATTTATATTTCTGGGTATTCCTTCTTCAAATCAGACTTAAATTTCATGACAGAGTTAAATCATGATCAGTTCTCACTCTGCCCACATTAGGGATACAGTAGACTTCCCTTCAGAAATTTAAGGTGAATTGTCCAAGGTACTTCTCTGATTCCGTAAACTGACTTGTGAGATAAGCGAAGTGTAAATATACGAGTGAATGGTCAAATGTTGTTATTGTTGTTGTTAGACTTCATGAATTACGGTAGGGTTTGTTTTAGAATTATTATTATTATTATTATTATTATTATTATTATTATTATTATTATTATTATTATTATTATTATTATTATTATTATTATTATTCGTACATTGTTAATTTAGAATTTTAATCATGTTATTGTAATAGGTGGTTAAATATAAGAAAGGGCTTAGCACTAACTTCGCCACCAATAAAGACGAGGAGGGTTTACACAAGCCAGAAGTATTCAGTCAATAATATGTTAATATAGTTGGACATAGGGATAATGTCCAGATAGAGGAGGGGAAATGAAATGAAATGAAATGGCTTTTAGTGCCGGGAGTGTCCGAGGACATGTTCGGCTCGCCAGGTGCAGATCTTTTGATTTGTCTCCCGTAGGCGACCCGCGGGTCGTGATGAGGATGAAATGATGACAATAATAATAATTTTTGTGTGACTATTTCTAGCCGGGTGCAGCCCTCTTAAGGCAGACCCTCCGATGAGGTTGGGCGGCATCTGCCATATGTAGGTAACTGCGTGTTATTGTGTTGGAGGATAGTGTTATGTGTGGCGTGTGAGTTGCAGGGATGTTGGGGACAGCACAAACACCCAGCGCCGGGCCATTGGAATTAACCAATAAAGGTGAAAATCCCCGACACGGCTGGGAATCCAACCCGGGACCCTCTGAACCGAAGGCCAGTACGCTGACCATTCAGCCAACGAGTCGGACAGAGGAGGGGAGATGGTGACTAATAATCGCTAATTACTGGAATGTACCTATGATAATAATCGCTAATTACTGGAATGTACCTATGATAATAATGGCATTTACATTTACGTTATATTTACAAAAGTATACACCGGGAGAGTTGACCGTGCGGTTAGGGGCGCGCAGATGTGAGCTTGCATCCGGGAGATAGTGGGTTCGAACCCCACTGTTGGCAGCCCTGAAGATGGTTTTCCGTGTTTTCCCATTTTCACACCAGGCCACGGCCGCTTTCTCCCCACTCCTAGGCCTTTCCTATCCCGTCCTCGCCATAAGACCTATATGTGTCGGTGCGACGTAAAACAAATTGAAATATATATACAAAAGTTGAAAGTTAAAAAAGCAGCAGGAATTGGTAAGATTTCTGGGGATATTCTCAAGGTAATGGGTTGGCATATGGAACCATATCTGAAGACTTACCGGTGCTTGATTACTGTTTGCACGAATGTGCTACACCAAATGAATGAAAATTGCTATAGCCTAGTAGCCCCAGTGTAGAAAGTGAAGTTATTGTAGGATTCCAGCAAGATATAGCTTATATTTTAGATTCAGGAGGCTAGATGGTCTGCATCGCTTACCGACCTATACAAAGCTATTGATGGGATAGATCATGGGAGATTACTAACAAAAATCGTGGGAATTGGACTAGACAAGAGAATGATTCAACGGGTGACTAAATTTCTAAAAAAAAAAAAAAATAGAAGTCGGAAAACTAGAGTAAGTGAAGAATGATCTGATCCGGTAATAATGAAAGAGGTGGTAGTGCAATTGTAATAATACTAATAATAATAATAATAATAATAATAATAATAATAATAATAATAATAATAATAATAATAATAATAAATCATCATTATTTGATGTGGTTGTTGCTAGCCTGGTGCTGGACCTACAATGCAGACTCTTCGATTAGGGTGGTCGCGTCCGTCGTGTGTTGGATATTGTGTATTAGTATTGTGGAGGATTATGTTCTGTGGCTTGCAGGAATGTTGGGGACAGAGCAAACATCCAGTCCCCGTATTAAGATAATAAATAATTTAGAATTAAATTCTCATAATTCAGTCGAGAGTCGAACCCAGGACCCCGCGGTCGAAGGCTAAGATGCTGATTATTCAGATACAGAGCCGGACAACTAAGAGAAGTTGACTGATATGAGAGGCAGTCGATCCACTCAAGAAAGAATAGAAATACGGCCTATGAAGTCGTAACGCTGACCAAATGCACTTCAATAACGGATGGCTATATAGTTGGGCCCAGATGAGTTGTTCTGTTACACGATTTTAACTAAATGTGAGTTATTGCTTTCTCAATTGTCTATTTATAAATATATTAAAAATACTGTACAAAATGCGGCGAGAAAGCAGGAGATAGTGGATTATGAACCTCGGACTGAATAGGAGGGTAGCGAAAGTGAGACGGGGCACTGATAGGGCAGGGAACCGGTATTTTAGATTTAGACACCTCTACTCGGGGACTTCAAATAATTTCAGCCGATCATTTTTTGTGTTGGTGAGTTTATCTGTAAACAAAGCTATTCTCATTTTCGTTCCAGCTTTCACTTAGCAGTGACCAAAAAAAAAAAAAAAACCAACAATGTCTATTTTAGTTTCATGTAGGGAGCTTCCACAACGAACCCAGATCTCTTGTCTAGAGAGAACGTGTTACCCGTTAGTTGTTCCCACTCCCATCCCTCAGGGTGGGGAATGAAGGCATTTTTAAAGAACCAGAGAGAGATTTAGATTTGGGCCTTATACACGTACATTATCACTGGTCTACTACTACGAGCAAGGAAACCAATACACACAAGTTGTTACTAAGAAGATGAAGCTAGCAAGTTTCTTCATAGCGGGACTATGTCACTGGAGCAGAATATATAGGGTATTATAAAAAAAAAAAGTCAGTATGATGACTTAGTTCTTCCGGTAGACACCAAGCGTGTCGCTCCGTTCTTTGACTAAAGGTGGCCACCGTAACAGATAGAATCTGATGACCCAAATAGGACGAGGGAGATTCGCATTTGATGGTTTTGTAGGACCATCAGTGACTATTAAGTCTTCAGCCTGCAGCCTCAATTAGCACCACCAAAAGGTTGTGTGGTTATGGAGAAACCGCAAACACCTACGGCGGCGTCATAAAGAGACATAAAAGGCACAGTAAGGAGTGAAGTATTTAGCCATTGCTTTCTTCGTTGGACCAGAAAATGCTATTATAGCGTGGCCGGCTCTATAAATAGTACTTTTCATAACACTCACTTGTCAGACCCACTAATCGTGTTCCGAATGTCATTACTCTGCACCACCCACACCATAGCAACTTTCATAATGGAAATTCAGGAGAAGCTACATTTTCTCTATGGCCTGTGCCGAGAGACAGACGCAAAAATACTATGTCCATCACGACTTAGGAAAATATATATGAAAGACCATAGTCCTATGAATTACCGGGCGAGTTGGCCGTGCGCGTAGAGGCGCGCGGCTGTGAGCTTGCATCCGGGAGATAGTAGGTTCGAATCCCACTATCGGCAGCCCTGAAAATGGTTTTCCGTGGTTTCCCATTTTCACACCAGGCAAATGCTGGGGCTGTACCTTAATTAAGGCCACGGCCGCTTCCTTCCAACTCCTAGGCCTTTCCTATCCCATCGTCGCCATAAGACCTATCTGTGTCGGTGCGACGTAAAGCCCCTAGCAAAAAAAAGTCCTATGAATTAAGAACTATTCCACTAGCGCACCGAAAGAGCTAACGGTGCGTAATTCACCTTAAAGGAAGTAATCCTCAACGTATCTAGCACCGAAAACATTACTAAGAATGATGTTTTTGGACGTAGGACTTAAATATCCGTAATTGACTCGTAGATATTTTATTTTTAGAATTTGCTTTACGTCGCACCGACACAGATAGGTCTTATGGTGATGATGGGATAGGAAAGACCTAGGAGTGGGAATGAATCGGCCGTGGCCTTAATTATTAAGGCACAGCCTTAACCATGGAAGACCATCTTCAGGGCTGCCGCCAGTGGAATTCGAATTCACTATCTCTCGAATGCAAACTAATAACTACGTGGCCCTAATTGTGTAGCCACTTGCTCGGCAAACCAGTTTTTCATTGGTCGACCAATGTGTCATCTATTCAAAGCTAAGCTTTGGTATTCTATCATCCTTCATCCTTAGAATGTCGTCTCTCCAGTTTGTTCTATTTTGTAAAATTATTTTATAGAAGATATATAGTTGTTATATTTCATTTTTTGTGGGTATATATACTTCCAATTTGCTTTACGTCGTACTGACACAGATGGATCTTATGATGACGATGGGATAGGAACGACCTAGGAGTGGGAAGGAAGCGGCCGTGGCCTTAGTTAAGGTGCAGCCCGAGCAATTTCCTGGTGTGAAAATGGGAAACCACGCAAAACCTCTTCATGGCAGCCGACAGTGGTGTTCGAACCAACTATCTCCCAGATGCAAGCTCACAGTTGCGCGCCCCTAACCACACGGCTAACTCGTCCGGTGGAATATCTTCTCACTGTAAAAAGAAACTGTATTTCAAGAATCAAAAAATCAAATAATATGTCGTTACAGTCCCGATGGGCCTTGGCCTACCAAGTGACCGCTGCTCAGCTGGAAGTCCAGCATATTACGAGGTAACTCGTGGTCAGTGCGACGAATCCTCTCAGCCGTATTGTTGGCTTTCTACAGTGGAGCCTCGATCCCGCCATTAGATAGCTCCTTAATTATTCCCACGTAGGCTGAGTGGACTTCGAATCAACCCTTAGATTCAGGTTAAAAATCCTTAATGTGGCCGGAAATCGAAGTCTCTGTAAGAGGCGGGCTCGCTGCCTCTCGACCGCGGTGCCTGCAACCGCATTTCAAATGAATTTTATTTCTGTAACTTGATTTATTCACCTACGTCTCACTAAAGTAAATAAATGATTATAAAAGTACTAAAAAGTACTATTCTGGCTTCTTGGTTGACTGGTCAGCGTAGTGGGCTTCGGTTCGTAAGGCCCCATGTTCGATTCCCGGTCAAGCTGCGTATTTTAAATTCGCTTGGTTGACTCCTCTAGCCCGGATCCTGGGTATTTGCGCTCGTCTTGATACTCATGTTCATTTTCATACAGCATGTCACATTATCAACCACCACAGAAACATGACATAGTGATGGTGACAGGAAGGGCATCCAGCCGCAAACCTAGACTAAATGCACGTTAATGATGCCCCCAGATAAATGATCCTCTCAGCCGTCATTGTTGGCTTTCTACACTGGAGCCTCGCTCTCGCCATTAGATAGCTCCTTAGTTATTCCCACGTAGGCTGAGTGGACTTCGAATCAACCCTTAGATTCAGGTTAAAAATCCTTAATAAGTGCTTTTTCAGTGGTCTAACTACGAGGTCATCGGCCCCTATAACGACACAGAAAAGTGAAAAGAAAATTATCCATTGACTAGAATTAATTAGAATGAGGGAAAATTCTCAGCGAGTGAAATCTTCTTTAAAATCATTAGTGATTTCTATATTGAAAAAAATAAGCTTCCTAGAAGGAAACCATTACAGGAGACTTATTGTTTGATATAGGCCAAAGGCAGGCATTTACAAAAGTGGAGGCACATGCTTTCCCTAGCGCCCAGCACTGCATTGTCCTACATAGGAAGCTTGCCGTGGTGCCTAAACGACGCACTAGCACCAGCGTCTTGGAAAAGTGTAGCATTCCAACTGATGAGCCCACTGCTACACGATTAAAGGAGCCTAAAGGCTTAAGAGCTTAAACATTTTTATATTATTTATAATGTAATTAAAAATGCGTTTTTAAATTTAAAACATAAACTAATTTAAACTATTGAGTTACGTAAAGTGCTCTTGTATGTAGGGGCTGCCTAGCCGAAGAGGTAAAGGGGTACTCGGTAATCCGGAAGGACGTAGGTTTGATTGTAAAGGAGAGTGTAAAGGAGAGTGCATATAAGTCTCTGGTAAGACCCCAACTAGAGTATGCTTCCAGTGTATGGGACCCTCACCAGGATTACCTGATTCAAGAACTGGAAAAAATCCAAAGTAAAGCAGCTCGATTTGTTCTGGGTGATTTCCGACAAAAGAGTAGCGTTACAAAAATGTTGCAATGTTTGGGTTGGGAAGAATTGAGAGAAAGAAGAAGAGCTGCTCGACTAAGTGGTATGTTCCGAGCTGTCAGCGGAGAGATGGCGTGGAATGACATTAGTAGACGAATAAGTTTGAATGGCGTTTATAAAAGTAGGAAAGATCACAATATGAAGATAAAGTTGGAATTCATGAGGACAAACTGGGGCAAATATTCATCTATAGGAAGGGAAGTTAGGGATTGGAATAACTTACCAAGGGAGATGTTCAATAAATTTCCAATTTCTTTGAAATCATTTAGGAAAAGGCTAGGAAAGCAACAGATAGGGAATCTGCCACCTGGGCGACTGCCCTAAATGCAGATCAGTATTGATTGATTGATTGATTGATTGATTGATTGATTGATTGATTGATTGATTGATTGATTGATTGATTGATTGATTGATTGATTGATTGATTGATTGATTGATTGATTGATTGATTGATTGATTGATTGATTGATTGATTGATTGATTGATTGATTGATTGATTGATTGATTGATTGATTGATTGATTGATTGATTGATTGATTGATTGATTGATTGATTGATTGATTGATTGATTGATTGATTGATTGATTGATTGATTGATTGATTGATTGATTGATTGATTGATTGATTGATTGATTGATTGATTGATTGATTGATTGATTGAGTTTACGGATGATGCAAGCCTTTGACCTTCCAAGGGCCTTCAATGGCCTGTCCGGATACAAGAGACTTGCAGTTCTGGAGACGTAAGATATATGTGCATGAAGTTTACTCAGGATACAATAGACGTGAGAACTAGGTTAATTTATGGGGCAAAGGTGACCGGACAATAGCAAGACAACAGTTTGGTTAAGCTTGACAGACTGCAGTGATCAATTAAGACATGCATGATAATATTCTAGCTGCCGTTAAACAATATTTACAGATATAGTAATTTGTTGTTGCAAGTGTAAATGAACGTGGTGTGACAAATTTGCAATGAAAATTGGTGGGCGAGTGAGTGGCTGCGCGCCTTGGGTCACGTAGCTGCCAGCTTGCATTCGAAAGATAATGGGTTTGAACCCCACTTTCGGCAGCCCAAAATATGGTTCTCCGTGGTTTCCCATTTTCACACCGCGCAAATCTAACCATGTCGGTGCGACATAAAGCAAGTTGTAAAATAAAATAAAAATGGTAAGAAGATCAATTAAGAATATCAGAACATCACCGCGTCCCTGCCGTTGTTACACACGCTGTGCACAGCACAACAGAATGAGTGATTCTCAACCGAAATTCGACAGTTTCCTCGTTTCTTCTTTTTTTCTTCTTTTTCTTCTTCTTTCCTGGCCGTTTATGTACCCATGAAACGGGCGCAACCGAGCTCACTCAGGGCCGGTTCGTCTGACTCGGAGAGAGTATGTCCGACGTTCTTGCATCACATTTAATGGCACTTCGCTTTTACTTAAAAGTGGAGGTGGGCGACATTACGGAGGAAAATGACATAAAAATAGATAAGATTTGAACTTGAATATCTTACTCCATTTTCGCAATATAACTTCAAAACTCTCAGAACAAGTAAACATATATTTCTTCTTAACTGTTAGCATCCTAAAAGTTTTCAATATTATTAGAAAATAGAATTATTCTATATTTTTAAATATAATACAATTTAATTTTTAGTATGCATCCCAAATTTCAGGTACACTTTTCTAGGTAATGGATGTGCTTTAGGAAGTAAAATTTCAAAATCTTGCCTAATAGGCTTGGTGTGTGATAATAGACTTCAATTAGAACAAAAATTACACTATTTTTTTTATTTTCAGACACTTTAAATTTCTGATAACTGAAAGTGACAGAATAATTTTTCAAAAATTAAGCTCCGTGGGTCACTAAGGAACAAATTTGTTGTTTTTAAGTCAATCTTACAGATGCAGTACACAAGAATAGCATGTTTAATTTCAGCTTTGTACCTTTAATAGTTCATTAGAAAACTATACCTAAATCTGGAAAAAATACAATTTCAGAAATTTGCAGAAAAGAGTTAATCATGACCCTTACATTAGAGGTAGCAGGTAGGGACCCTCTTTGGAGGCAGCTCTGCCCAGGCATTGGCGCCCCTGAGCTGGGATCCTTACCAGATGTTACACACCGGGTCAGTATGCTCTGGGACTCACATAGGCAGCTCTGGGGTCCCAGCTCAGGGTTACGAGCGAAGACCTCAACGGGATCTACAGCGGAGAAGATGGACTTTGGAACGGTGGAGATTGCGGAAGAGGCAGCCCAGTACTCAGGGAATAGTATGAGTACACTATCTAACAGCAGCGTCTGTTTCCCAGGTGAGGGACGGCTGCAAGGGCGTCTGTTCCCCATGTAAGGGGCGGCCTAAAACAAACTCTGGGGCTTACAACCTCAGTTTTAACTCTGAGGAGCAGGCTGTTCCTGCCCTCCCAACTAACTTCAACTTAAGGCACGATGGAAACGTCTTCGGGAAGAACTACTCCAGGAGGTACCCAGAAATGGAAATCCCCCACTGCCAAGAGCAGTGCAACCAGGCCATCGGATTCTAGAGAGCCTGGAACATCATCTAGGGAAGAGTTGGAGCTTCCCAGAAGTTCAATGTAGAAGATTCGACCCAAGAAATAACACCTTTTGGGAACAGTGAACATTAACACTCTTCTACAGGCTGGGAAATTAAGACATCTTACCATTATTATAAAGGAACGGGATATCTGCATATTAGCGGTACAAGAGACGAGATTTCTGGACGAAAATTCATTCGAGTCAGATTGTTTCAGAATCTATAAAGGAAAATCTGCAAAAAGAAACAACTTTAACATTCCTATTCTAGGAACGGCCTTTGCACTCAAAAGGAGGATTACTGAGTCCGTCATAAACTTCACCTCACCAACAGAGAGTCTCTCACTTCTCTTCTTTAGATCTGGAAACAAAGCTTACACAATCATGAACGCACATGCCCCTATAAATGAAGATAACAGGAAATGTCCAGAAAAGGTGGATACATTTTGGGAAACTCTTGAAGATATAACTTTCAAAATTCCACATCATCATGTAAAGGTTTTGGTCGGGGACTTCAACGCTCAGATAGGCGAAGAAAAGAAACATAGATAAGTCGTGGGAGATAACCCAGCACATAGAATAACGAATATAAATGGTGAAAGACTGATTGACTACTGTAGAAAATTCAACCTGAAAATCATATCCACATATTTCAAAGCTCTCCCAAAAAAAGAAGAAAACTTGGGTCTCTCCTAATACAACGTTGGGTGAATTTCAGATTGACCATGTCGCAATAACAGCACGAAACCAAAAAGAAACCCTAAATGTTAAAGTAAGGAAAAGCCTGAACATTGATTCGGATCACTATCTCTCTGAAATAATAATATTCCAGCGCAATAGATCTAAACCGAGACAACAAAGGAAGCCCAGGATCAATACAGAGACTCTGTAGCAGAATAAATTGGAATACCAGCAGAATCTCTCCAAACTACGGATGACCAACTGGGATGAAATCAAAGATTCCATGAACAAAGCTGTTGAAGGTTTGGGGAATCCTCCAAGGAAACGGAAACATAGATGGTGGAACGAAAAATGTGACGATGCATTAGAAAGCAGACTAAGGGCCTAGAAGAGATGACATTCGAACAGCAACAGCGAGAACTTCGAAGACTTCAAGGAAGCAAGGAAGAGAACAGATAGGATCATAAGAACAGAGAAGAGAAAATATGACAGGAATAGGATAGAGAAGCTAGTAGAGTAATTTAAAAAGAACAACACCAGGGATTTCTACAAAACCTTCAAAGAAGACCTAAAGGGATACCAACCACCGAATCTGTGATTCAGGCGAACAGATGGCAGCATAGCAACAAATGATAAAGAAAACTGCCGGCTCTTGGCTGACTACTTCCAAACGCTGCTCAACTGTGAAGAACCGCATGAAAGATTGGCTGCTCTGGAACTATCCAATGAGAATCCAAATTCCAAACCACCAAGTCTAGATGAGATAAAATGTATAATATAATGTACAACAAAGCACCAGGTGAAGATGGCATTGTGGCAGAAATGTGGAAGATCGGAGAAGAAGTGGCTGCAGAACTAATACATCACCTCATAAAAGAGATTTGGAAAACTGAAAGGATTCCGAACGATTGGAAATGTGCGCTTATCCACCCACTCTACAAGAGAGGTAGCCGAATGGATATTAATAACTACAGAGGTATCTCGTTACTTTCAGTAGCGTACAAAATATTGTCCAAAGTGCTACTGAACAGAGTCGAAGAACAAATAGGCTCCCTCATTGGAGAATACCAAGCTGGTTTCAGGAAAGGGAGGTCGTGTACAGAACAGATATTCAACCTCAAGGGTATTCTAAGGACTAGAGCATTGAGGGGCCAGAACACAGTGGTAATCTTTGTCGATTTCCAAAAAGCATATGACTCAATTGATAGACAGACATTATTTAATGTCCTAGAGGAGTTTGGAATCGACAAAAAAAACGAGAGAAATAATAAAACAAACTCTGACAGACACCATCTCAAAAATTGAACTCGCTGGAGAAATCTATGATCCATTCCAAATAAAGACAGGAGTCAGACAAGGAGATGGATTATCACCCATCCTGTTTAACATTGTATTGGAGAAAGTCATAAGAACTTGGGAAAACTCTTTGAAAGTAGAAAGTATACAGGGAATTCATCTTGGGCGCAAGGGACACCACTTGGAAGTTAAATGTCTGGATTTCGCTGATGATCTTGCTCTCTTAGCTCAAAACAGAGAGGATGCCCAAAGCATGCTGGAGTTTCTTCATGACACTGCGAAGAAAACAGGTCTCAAAGTCTCCTACGAAAAGACGAAGTATATGGAGTACCGACATCAGAGAGAGAAAAGCATGGAAGTGAAGTACGGAAAAATTAGAAGAGTAAAGGTTTAATTATTTGGGAGAACTGATCCAACTCAAAGGACTAGACAAGGAGGCAAACAAAGAAAGAGATAGAAAATTGGAACTGGCCTACAGACTGACACAGAACAGGTACCATAAACGGGCAATATCCTACAAAGCCAAAATTAAACACTACAATGTTGTTGTAAAACCAGAGGGGCTGTACGGTTCAGAATTCCTTATCTTAAATAAAAAAGGGAACTGAAAGAAATCGGGAAGAAGGAAAGGAAAATTCTGAGGAAATTTCTTCGACCCCAGAAAACGACGGATGGGACATGGAGAAAAAGGAGAGTATTCTGAAAAGATCACGTACACAATGCGAAAACGAAAACTGACATCTCGTCAGAATGAATGAAAACCACCTGACTAAAAGAATATTTAAATATAATTGGATTGAGGAGGACAACGAAATGGGTGGGGGAGGTTAAGAAGGACGCACAAGAAATTAAAATAACACCAGAATTGATCCTCAACAGAAAGAAGTTCAGAGACACGCAGGTCGCCTTTAAGGTGTCAACTGGAGAGACCCGCACGAGTTTCTCCGGAGGCCATACGCAATTAGTATTACCGTAGCTCTTAAGATAAAAATGTATGAGACATAGAAAGTTGGAAATTGCATTTTATACAACAGAACTAATATTTGCTTAGGCATTTAAAATTTGTGAAGAAGGTAAAAATTGCGAATATATCCGTAATTATTTGTCGCACGGTGAAACCTTTCAAGTAGCCAACATGGTCGTAAATTTTATTTCATTCCATACTATGATTTAATTGCTTTCTCTCCGTACTCAAAAGAGTAAGTGATAAGTTTACGTCACTCTTTTCGAAATTCCAGCCTCGCCTGCGGCTCGGTCGTGAACATATCAGTCGTAACTTAAAACATCACTTTCCGTAGCCGTTGCGTAAAGGACTATTTCCTATTTTGGCTCCCTTAATATTGCTACGCCACTATACAATAATCAAACATGTGTATTTATATATTCTATGTATTTATCTACTTATTTATTTATTAATAATAATATTATTCGATTTACGTCCCACTAAATACTTTTACGGTTTTCGGAGACGACGTAGTGCCGGAATTTAGTCCCACAGGAGTTCTCTTACGTGCCAATAAATCTATCGACATGAGGCTGACGTATTTTAGCACCTTCAAATACCACAGGACTGAGCCAGAATCGAACCTGCAAAGTTCGGGTGAGAAGGCCAGCACCTCAACCGTCTGAGCCATTTAGCCCGTCTTTTATTTATTTTATTTATTTATTTATTTATTTATTTATTTATTTATTTATTTATTTATTTATTTATTTATTTATTTATTTATTTATTTATTTATTTATTGTATGGCTTTTAGTACCAGGTGTCTCCGAGGGCTAGCCTGGTGCAGGCCTTTCTATTTGACGTCCATTGGCGACCTGCGCCTCTGGATGCCGGATGATAACGATAACGGGGTAAGGTGAGAGTGAATCCAGTGTCCTATTCCTGTCGAATAACAACAATAACAACAACAACAACAACAACGCGTCTGCTCAAGGATTAGTGTCACCATTCAACGGACGAATCAACATAAACAGCATCCTCAATCCATATGAAAACTGCGTAGATGCTTGGAATTGAATACGTACTTCTGCCACGCCATCTAGTAATTGGAAGTTGTATACCATCACCTCTCCTATCCTACCAGCCAACATTCTGATGATCAAATTGTTTCTACTGACGGGACTCGAACAGACTAACCACGGTGTCACGGTGTAGAATCGTGGCCATCAGAATTTGGCTCTTTGTACAAGCCACTTATCCCTGAACTTAAGTATGGAGTTCCGATGTATTCTGTTAAACCGTGATGTTGTAACAATAAATACATAAATAAACAAACAGGCAAAAAAATGAACTAAATCACTTTTGAACTGTTAAATATAGACCTATACCTAATCTGAGATTAGGATGAAGTATGAGGCAAAATTTTGAGGTGTACAGACAACACCATAATTTTATTTATATAAATTAAACACGTTTAAGTAATTATTAGCCGTCAGAGTTTTACATTTACCTTATCACTTCGGGATGTAACACTGTACTTTAATAGATTATGAAGAAATTTAAAAAAAAATAACATAAATGTTGTAAACCATATTATTATTATTATTTTTTGCTATTTGTTTTACGTCGCACCGACACAGATAGGTCTTTGGCGACGATGGGATAGGAAAGGCCTAGGAAGTGGAAGGAAGCAGCCGTGGCTTTAATTATGGTACAGCCCCGGCATTTGCCTGGTGTGAAAATGGGAAACCACAGAAAACCATCTTCAGGGCTGCCGACAGTGGGGCTCGAACCTACTATCTCCCGATTACTGGATACTGGCCGCACTTAAGCGACTGCAGCTATCAAGCTCGGTAAACCATATTATTAAATGTATTAGATGCTAAATACCACCCGACTGTGTTAGGATCGAACGTGCCAAGTAATGAAATGAAATGGCGTATGGCTTTTAGTGCCGGGAGTGTCCGAGAACGTGTTTGCTCGCCAGGTGCGGGTCTTTTGATATGACGTCCGTAGGCGACCTGTGCATCGTAATGATGATGAAATGATGGTGAAGACGACACATACGCCCATTCCCTGCCGGGAATCGAACCCGGAACCCCTGTTAACAAAGACTAGCATGTTAACCACTTAGCCATGGAGCCGGACACTGTAATGTAATATTAGTTATAGTATCTTTCATGTGTTTTAATTGTGACTTGTGTGCCACTGGAAATAATCTTTAGATTATTCTCACTATAATTTTTAATCTGTGTTTTTAACGCCTAAGTAACACTTATCGTGAACATTGTACTGTAATTGAGATTCATGACATGTAATGTTCACAATAAAAATAAATAAATAAATAAATAAATAAATAAAATAAATAAATAAATAAATAAATAAATAAATAAATAAATACCTTGTCAGAGTGTATACTGCGCCTGCTAACGGACTACTGCATTCGGCAGACGTGTCGGCTGTCCTGAGAATGGTTTTCTGTGGTTTCTCGTTTTCACTTCCAGGCAAATGCCGGGACAGTTCCTGTTCAAAGGCCACAGTCGATTCCTCCCACCTTTTTAGCCAATCTCATTCACCATCATTCATTTCATCTTCATTAGCTTGGGTTAGGAAAACCATCCGGCCGTAAAAACATGCCATATAAATTCATATCACCTCATCCCTAACCCCATATCAAGAAACGGGACGTAGGAGTAAACAAAGAAACTTTTTCATGCTCTCATGGAATTGGTCTCCAAAGGGTCTAACCACAATATTCTCGCTTAACTGCTGTTTCTTGTAGCTTCTACTGCTGGTCCAGTTGTCTTCCAGGTAATCTGTACTAACTCATATACATTATTTACATAGCCTTACCAGCTGATTCAGACAAACCAAGAACACAGATGCTTTTTTTGTTCTCGTAAACGCGGTGATTCATGGGCCGCTAATGAGTCTAGCTACATTCAGACAGGTCAGAGATGAGAAGTGCCTTTCCACTCCCAGCCCTTTCCTATTCCTATCTGAATCGGTGCCACGTAAAGCAACTTATTTAAAAAGTAATAATAATCTTTTCTCCTTTCGTCTTTTGTCCCATTTGTGTAATTCTTATTTAAATACATGGACACCAGTTTTTAGTTGAAATGAAAGGGCGTATGGCTTTTAGTGTCGGGAGTGTCCGAAGACATGTTCGGCTTGCCAGGTGCAGGTCTTTCAAGTTGACTCCCGTAGGCGACCTGCGCGTCGTGATGAGGATGAAATGATGATGAAGACAACACATACACCCAGCCCCCGTGCCATTGGAATTAACCAATTAAGGTTAAAATCCCCGACCCGGCCGGGAATCGAACCCGGGACCCTGTGAACCGAAGGCCAGTACGCTGACCGTTCAGCCAACGAGTCGGACAGTTTTTAGTTTAATATTCTAGACTAGCTTTCGTCCGCGGTTTCATATGCATGTATGCCGGTAGCGCGGTGTAGGGGTAATGTGGCTTCTTCTTACCCGGAGGCCCCGGGTTCGATTCCCGGTCAGGTCAGGGATTTATACCTTGATCTGGGGATTGGTTTGGGGTTCACTCAGCGTGCGTGATTATAATTGAGGAGCTATCTGTCGGTGAGATGGCGGCCCCGGTCTGGAGAGCCAAGAATAACGGACATGAGGATTCGTCGCGCTGACCACACGACACCTCATAATCTGCAGGCCTTCGGGCTGAGCAGCGGTCACTTGGTAAGCCATGGCCCTTCGAGGTTGTTTTGCCATGGTTTTTCTTTATTAATTTTAGTTTATAGACCTGATAAACACTGTAAACAGTACCAGAATGCTTTCAATATCATAGTAACATTGGGACTTTTTTTTATTTGTTGATAAAAGTTGAATGTTTCCGGAAAGAAGCTAGTAGGAATGTAAAGAAAATACAAACCCATACAAAATCGCTCAAAGTTGAAATAAAACACCACGATCGTGAAGAAACCTCGAACCATTGAAACTGAGGCTTCAAAACAACATGTATGGTACTAGAATCAGTTAGTTAGTTCCATGCAATGGCTAGCTAGCACGTGGGTGCCAAACACAATCGCTAGTTCACGCATGCACAGAAATGGCGTCCCGATATAAACAATGCTTAGCGATCCCCCACCTCCTCGCTTAAAGCTTTGCTGCAGGTAGACAGCCTGCTACAATACTTTTGTGATTGAAATGGGCACAGTGGTGGATGTATAGCAATACACACACCCTGCCTTCAGCACTACCCGTTCACTCCCTTTCGCTCCTTTTTAGTAAGTTACTGGAGTGGAACAGTGTCGATTGTATCGGTTGCCCGCGAGGGAAGTCGCTGAACTTATTCGAACAATGTTATTGGTTTTAAGACCCACAAACTACTTCGGAGACGCCAAGGTACCAAAATTTTGTCCTGGAGTTCCTTTTTACGTGCCGGGAAATCTATCGACACGAAGTTGGCAAATTTGAGCACCTTGAAATACTACCAGTTTCAACTGGGATGCCAGCCCCGCAGTCTAGCGATAGCGAGGCTGCTTCTCATCCGGAGGCGCCGGGTTTGATTCCCGGTCAGATCAAGGTATACCTGGATCTGAGGACTGGTTCAAGGTCCACTCAGTTACGTGATAACAATTGAGGAACAATCTAGAAAGCCAGGAATAACGGCGGGGATGATTCGTCGTGCTGACCACGTCTTTCCGTTGCATTACTGTTGCCAATTAGGTGTTCTTACATGAGTTTAACGTTACTTAAATAACTACCTTGCCAATGTTCACATCTTGCGCCAGATGCACTGCATTCGTTATCACACTCTGTGGCATTGTTCAGTTATTCTCACGTGTCAACCAGGCATAAGATATGCGCAGTGTTCCAATAAAACAGTGAATGTCGCAAATGTATTCCGTTCCGCTGCATGACAACTATTCCAGTCTTAAACTCTTGCGCAATCAGTTCCGCTCAGGTTGTCCACGAATCGTGTTCGCATAACACTCGACAATGAATACGAGCTGTTTTACCGTGAGCACCATTTTGTGTTGCATTCAGCTGGTCACTAAACACCTCTGCTCCCCTCACTCACTCACTCACTCACACAGCGACGAACTGTGGACAGAGCATGCGGGAGATGCGCACATGTGACAGCAACTGATTGTTGCATCGAAGTCACGATTTCCAGCATTTCCTGTGATGGCAAGTTCTCATGTTTCTTACCAAGGATGAATTCCGCGTCAATCTTATAAATATTTTACGGGCCTGTTTTATTTTGCCCATCCGGTGTATATATATATCAGCTTCCATTGTAAACGACTTCCATCTCATACGAGAGATATCCACTTTTTCACCATTCAGTATAAAATTATCTGATTTTACTTTCAAATCATCAGAGAAATGAACATAACAAATTCTGCTGCTACGCGTTAACTCAGTATCCTTCCGTGGAATAGCTCTGGCCCATTTTTCAAATTGATTTCTATCCTTCGGTGGTGAAAAAATCGCATATAATCAACTACTCTACCATAGCCTTATAATACTTACAGCCAAGCAAAAACAGTACTGCATGCTGAACTATCAACTTAATCAAGCTATGTAAGATACATGCTTGAAGTAGACAATACACAATGAACTCAGTTTAGGAACTGACAGCTAAGAAAATTTAACTTATTCACTTGAAATATCTCGCACAGTAACGTCCTCACACTTGGTACCCGAGAGTCAAGGAGAAGTGTAGGCCGGCCACAAGCAAGATGGCGTAATGCCGGGAGGATCTGGATGCATACTACCCTGCAGAAATTGGAAGAGGCCTATGTTCAGCAGTTTACGTCTATAGGCTAAAGAAGAATAAGGCACCTAATATCGTGTGGGACTAACTCTTTCTCAGAAAAGGACAATAACTCGACGTCACAGCGATCCAAAAAGACCTGTGGAGTAATTTTGAGCCACACAATCATACTCATGCTCCCTAGCATATTTAGGTGGTGAATTGTAGGCATAACAGACCCCTCTATGACATCTCACAAATGCTCGATCGGATTCATATCTGGCGACAGTGGAGGTCACTCCAGCGTTTGAAACAGAATCCCTAGCAAATCATTCCCAGAAAATTGCTGCCATATATGGGGGCTGCACAGTCCTACTGGATGCCTCACAAGTGGCAGCAGACCCATTTGAGGATGCCAAGCAATACGGCTGAGAAACTCGTCACTTTAACCATGAGCCTTTCTTATTTCTGCAGCACATTAATCATCATCGCAAGCCAAGGCCCTTAATGTTGTCTGTCTGTTGTCACACAGTTCCTTTCACAGCATCCACACGCACAAGTCGTGCTCCAAATGGCATTATTCAGCACTGCCCACCGCTCAGTAGCTTCCTTAGAGTCACTAAGACTTCGGTGGAAAATACATGTTTCATTGGTCTGTACCAAGAGACAGAAGTAGAACTAATGTATCCATCAAGAAATAACAGCAGACAATAATTCAATTCTTCTTCTTCTTTTTCTGGAACCGTCTCCTCGCAGCAGACTAGTGACCATAGTAGAGTAATTTCACTTATTTTGTGTTTCCCTTAACAGAGTTGCTATACTGTGGATATCAACCAAATAACCGAGATTCCGCGCACAGTAATCTTCCCTACCCTTATGTATTGGTTTCTATCATCAGGTGTATCGGATTGCATTTGTCCTTTCGGAAAACGGGACCAGAAGAATCTGCTTTTCTGTTTTTTTAAATTTTTTATTTTAGGTTAAGACATACACATGATTTCCAACATTCACATTAGATATATAAAATGTTGTTTTTTCTCGATTAGATCAATTAATGTTTCCTAGTTCCTTTCCTAGCAATGAACACCTTCCTTTCTTGGCCTTTGTACTTCCTCACTGCATAGCACCACGTGCTAATGTACAGCTCATCACGATGTAGTTCTTGCGCAACATATTCTATGATGTATCCCTACGAGGTGAGGTGCAGGGAAAAGAGAGTAGAGGCACGAGACATGAAGAGCTGACATCAGCACAGCTGTTCTACTTTTAGAGCCGTCTCCTCGCAGAAGGTGCCCCATCATGGCGTATTTTGACGTATGCTGTGTTTCCTTTAACAGAGTTGCTGAATGATGTATGGTCAAACCACTGTTGGAGATTTTTTTTTTTTTTTTTTTTTTTTTTTTTTTTGCTATTTGCTTTACGTCGCACCGACACAGATAGGTCTTATGGCGACGATGGGATAGGAGAGGCCTAGGAAGTGGAAGGGAGCAGCCGTAGCCTTAATTAAGGTACATCCCCGGCATTTGCTTGGTGTGAAAATGGGAAACCACGGAAAACCATCTTCAGGACTGCCGACAGTGGGGCTCGAACCCACTATCTCACGATTACTGGATACTGGCCGCACTTAAGCGACTGCAGGTATCGAGCTCGGTGTTGGAGATTTCGCGCCCAGAACAGCTAACACAAGTATCATTGGACCTTCTCTTTCCATTTCACGTTTTAACACTTGAAATCTGATATTACTGGTTTCACTTATCTATATATTTGTTTGTTTTTTTTTTTTTTTTTGCTAGGGGCTTTACGTCGCACCGACACAGATAGGTCTTATGGCGACGATGGGATAGGAAAGGCCTAGGAGTTGGAAGGAAGCGGCCGTGGCCTTAATTAAGGTACAGCCCCAGCATTTGCCTGGTGTGAAAATGGGAAACCACGGAAAACCATTTTCAGGGCTGCCGATAGTGGGATTCGAACCTACTATCTCCCGGATGCAAGCTCATAGCCGCACGCCTCTACGCGCACGGCCAACTCGCCCGGTCTATATATTTGTAGTAGATGTGGGAGGCTCTTCTAATTGACTATACCTGGACTTCTCTTTTGATACTGACGGACAAATCATCATCATTTTCTTATTCTTCCTGGCCTTTTTCATAATTTATTGAGGTGGTCAGGGGGTGTAGTTTAGGCCCAGTTGTACGGCCGGATGTTCTTCCTAACGCAATTATATTTTATTCTCATGTCAGAAACACCTCGCACACAGATAAACATTTCTTTGAAACACCAAAGGATGTTACACGAATTGTGACCAACATTTTACAATATCAAGCGCATTCTGCGTTGCCTGAAATAGTTTATCTTCAGTACAAGAAGATGGACACATTGGACATTGAACAAGTATTTCATGTTTTTTTCCCGCCGAATTTGCACTTGATGCTACCATCATCTCTGTAGCCCCATCTTGCAAAGTTGATATTGGACCTGCTCACTCCTGCCCTCATTCTATTCAGAGATTTCCATACAGTCCATTTTTCATTGTAGCCAGATGGTAGAAGTTCCGCTACTGTCATCTGTCCCGGGATGTTAGGAATCTTGATTTTCCACAGCTATATTCTTGCCGTTTCAGGTGATCCAATTAGTTTCCGTGATGTTCTCAGGATACTTTTCCTGGATTTGAGTCTTTGAACTACCGGGCGAGTTGGCCGTGCGGTTATGGGCGCGCAGTTGTGAGCTTGCAGCCGGGAGATAGTAGGTTCGAACTCCACTATCGTCAGCTGGAGCTGTACCTTAATTACGGCCACGACCGCTTCCTTCCCACTCCTAGCCCTTCCCTATCCCTTCGTCGCCATAAGACCTACCTGCGTCGGTGTGACGTAAAACAGATTTGAAATTAGAAGTTTTTGAACTGGGTGAACGTAGCCGTGAGGTAGATGAGCACTTTCTTGCTCTAATCTAGTCCTCGCCTTTCTCGCAGCTACTTCTCTACGATTACAGGGTGGAGAAATCTTTGCAAACTGATATGTCAACTGGAGTAGACTTTAAGCAGCACGTCATTAACCTACAGGTCACATTGAGAGCCACATCCACCTGTTTGATATAAGATCATGAATATGAAACTGGACATGTATATTCTGCGACGGAGTATATAGGGCAAGAGCTATTGTGCGGATAGTTTGTGGTTGGTATCCCCACTGTGATCCAGCCGATTTACACAACAGGTTATTTCACGCGGAAACTTTCATTTTGCTCTTCATGCAGCGTTTCTTAAATGTGAGGGTTTTGTCAAGCATTACACCCAGATATGTTTGAGTGTTAAAAGCCTGTAATTCAATACCTAACCATGCTATGTTGAGCTTACAAAGTGCTTTCTTAATTCTTAGGTGAAAGACACACACCTGATTCTTTGCAGAGTCATGTCTTCGCTGGTAGCTGTATTCAATATTACTTGTTTCTACAGTTGTTGGTAGGGTGGTGTTCTGCACAAAAATGAAAAGAAATGTATTAAGACGAACACGAGCACGCATTCCTCAAACCAGAGGAAATAACCACACGCATATAAATCCTTGCCCAGCCGGGAATCGAAACCGGAGCCCTATGAACCGAACGCCAGTACACTGATCGTTCAGCCAAGGAGCGAAATATTGACACGTAAATGACACGCAAATATATATATATATAACCCATTTGTGAAAATTTCGAGAACAAAAGCTTCTAAAGAATGGAATATTGCAATTTTTGTGTGTTATAAAATAGGATGGTAGATTTCCGGTAAACTTATATCTAGAAGGAACGCTCCGGGTAAGTACAATGCTATCAATTTCGGGAGTTTGCATATTGGCTTTGCCTATTTATCCCAAAGATTGGTTTATCTGTGTCATCAATAGACCTCGGATTTTTATGTGCCTAAAATAGGTGAAATATGAAAGAAATAGACTCTAAAATACGCGGGCAACTTCAATTTTAAATACTTTAATAGTCATCAATTAAAATACCATTAATATTTAGCTAACTTGATAAATCGTGAAATGTGATTAAAATAATAATAAATAATTAATAACAATAGCAATAATATTAAAATGATAAAATATGAATAAAATAAAATACTGAATCGCCTCATGCTTGGGCGTCAATTGTAATCTAATTAAAATATATGAATAAATAAATTAATAATATAATTAAAATACATGAATAAAAATAATTAATCGAAATGTCCGTAATATGAGTGCCAGAGTTCACTAGAAAGGATTCCTCGAATTATGATAAAGCATGATAATTCTCTCCCCCAGGGCGTGTACACAAATCTGCGTACTGGTACCTCTGCTTCAGGCCTTTCCTAACCTTCTGAAAACGACTAAATATGTAGGAACTGCACCTAGGTTCATCAATAACTCCAATGATTTAAAAATAACTAACTATATTCTAAATAAAATCCGTGCCTGAGCATCTCATCAACACACCAAAATATACGTAAAATACAGTCACAAAATACTGCTATAAGACTCCATATTTACAACAGCAGCAGCAGCGCGAAACCAAAAGTGAGGACCAAGCTACCATTTGCAGTCATCCCGATGAAAGTTCATTACAAAGCATATATATGAGTGGATAAATACCCTTCACTGTCTCTGTATATCAACACAAGTTGCATATTCTCATCATTGGCACTTGTTATATCACACAAATACTGTACCTTTATATCACTGTGTTCACTGATTCTAACACTTGTTAGAAAGATACATTCACTCGAGCAACACACGCTTGCTGTTCCAGAACATAAATTATGGAGAATCTGAGATACAGTACCCCATAGCTTTCGCCAACATATAAGACACCAATCCGCCACAAGTGATACAATACCAAGTGCCTAAGCACTCCACAGTTTGTAGGTCAACCAAGTATCACAAATATAATAAGACCACGTTCCACAAAAGTTACATCTCCTCTCACTACCAAGGTTTTCCAGTCAAGACTCTCCGCCGTTTTCTCACATGCCTATATAGACCTCAGCTTCCTCTTACTCCCCCATGATACGTCGAGACTGATCCTGACCATCCAATCATGAGTGTAAGATCCTCTTACCATACCGAGACCACGCCCCGAACCTCTTCCAGGTCCCAATACAAAACAACCTGGCCGCGTCATCGAAATCTGGACTGCCCGTATGACTCACACAACTTTTCGAGTTGTAAATAGCACTGTTTTCCCATCCTCTAGTACAAAATGTTAAGAATACCCATATAAATTAAATAATAATGATGATAGTAATACGAATGACAATAATATCTCTTACTTCTGAATACAGTTCGAGGGTGTGATATATGTACTATCACACTCGTTAGGAAGGAATGTAAAACAAATTTGACTCACCTCTTTTCTGGAAAAGACACAGAATATAATTTCACCCTCCAATGTGAAGTGGGGAAACTCCTTTAATTTATTTATTTGTACTTCCTACAATGATAGGCTGCCTAAATCTGACAAAGTGTAGCATAACACTTGAATATTGAATGTATGTGTAACCATGAAGAGTTTTCTGGAGTGAACCTTCTCGTACGCAGTACTATAGAGGTGATTTATAACGATTTGGGCGGAGTCTTTAATGACCAATACGGCTAAATCACAGTACAGACTCTTGGGAATGCCCACACATTTGAAAAACTCAACTAAGAATGTTCATATTGTTCCTCTTGCTCCCATAAAAGTCCTACAACCTTTACACAGGAGATGATGTGTTGAAGTAGCTGATGGTCGGTTCATAGATGGCTCGCTTCTCCACGTCTACCTCTGCTGGCTGACTTGAGTCAATCTCCCATCCAATAGTGGGGTCCAGAATATATGCAAAGGCGTTTTCTCGGTCAATTGCGATTATATCTATTCTCCGGTGGCTTCCACCGTCAGTAACACATGGCACCTCCTCATGTACCTGGTAACGATTCTGGGAGAATGCTGCTGCAATTCTAGATCTCATTCTGTTGTGCCTGACATTCGTAAGCAAGCCCCCCTTTGGACATGAACCATGAATGTAATTTAGTTAAACTTAATTTTAATTTTGATTTAAATTTAACTTTAATTTTAATTTAATTAAAGACGACTTGGAAGCTGACATTTTTGGCATAATTCATACATTGACCAAACAGAAACAATGAAATGTTTTAACAGAATGAAATGGAAATACTGTTTCCAGCAGGTCAATAGACATGCAGTCTACGAGCGTGTTCACTACGGGAGGTCCTTAAGGACTTCCGGGGAGTGTGGTTTACAGCTTTCCAATTTTGTTTTGAAAGTATTTAAGGAATATACTGTTCAAGACATTGGAAACGTGTCAGCAAATATTTTAGTTTCTCGGAATAAATTAAAAGCATTTTAATTGGATTTAGGGATAAAAAGTAGAAATTATAGTAAAACAGGTAACTATAGGTTCTAACATCAATTTAGGCACTTTTAAGGACCATAGAAACACGATTTCTAGCCGTATAAATACCCAAAACGTTTAAATTACAATATTTTAACTTATATATCCAGGGAAAAAACGTAAGTTTTCGCCTAAAATGAGAGGTCTACTCATCAGCTGTAATAGATGGCCTAGGCGTCACTAAATTGGCATACTAGGGAAAGGAGGAGTGCGGTAGTTTCCCGTTGCTTTCCTCACCGAGCCGGACGTTGCTATTATTTATATCAGTCTGGGAAGATCACTAAAATGCACGCACAAACTGCCCCTATGAAGGACATTTTCACACCATTCATGGCAGGGACTGACTGCATAAGGAATGGCATTATTAGCATCGCTCATACCTCAGTCACTTTCATATTGTCAAGCATGGCAGGTGAATGAAAGTAACAGATTTATTCTAATACTCGCCAGAAGACAAAGTACACTGTAAACTCTAGGTTATTAAAAATTGCACGCTTTAGGTTGCTGACCTTGCGTCTTCAAACGACATAACACACCATTTGAGTGATTTGGTTGTAATGGAACGCGTGGGCGTATTAATATTTCATATCTCTTCTCTCCTAACATACCGTGGATGTTGCTTGAATTGTAATGTTGAAACTTTTTACTTGAGAATATATTTTGTAAACATTTTCCTTAAGTTAATACTCTCGTTGTTATATTACCTTGTTTTGATCCTTTCCAGTGTAATCAATTAGTGTTGTGATAACTCACTATTAGATAATAATTTCCTCCATTCATCCAGCATGCACATACATGCCTTCCATAGACTTGTTTATTCGATATGAGACATGTGTGTTCTGAATATTCTAAAGTTATACCTGGAGAAAGTATCGATTGCTCCTTGGTAATGCAGTTTATATTTACGTATATCAGTACAAACGCCTGCATGGTGTATTTATCGATCTCTTCGTGATTGAGTTTGCTCTCACTATCACTCAAAAATTCACGAATCGTTCGTTACATGGTATCAGTGCTGAAATTCAACTAAGTTTCACTTAACGCTAAGTTGTACAACTTAACCAGCGAAATCATAGATTGAGAAGGAAATAATATCAATCAATGAAAGGAGAACCCAACTTCCGGTATTAGCACTCCGATAAACATAGGAAAATTAAGTCAGGCAAGTTGTAAATAATTGAAAATTTGAGGATGCAGACGGATAGGACAAATATGTAAATACCATGTGGATGTATTGGGAAAATAAAATAACCCTCACTAACTTCTGATCACACCAGTTACGTAATTCTGAAATCGGTACAGAGAGGAAATTTCGACGCAGGGTTTGTTAATTAATTACATAAGAAGATGACTGTTTTTGTTTTTACTAAAGATCAAAGGCAGAGTCAAGAAAGGCAACCAAGAAATTAAGGCAGAAAATGGAGAAATACAGTAACAGTTATAACAAATGCGAGAAAACACCCTACGGCGTGAAATAATGGACTGCACTCCACAGTACTTTTCAAATATTAACAACTACGCTTAGCACTGTCCGAATACGAATGTAATATCTAACGGAATTGCGCAAGTACCCGCCAAATGGCACATTCATGACTCTCTCGCCTTTTACCCAACGAAAACTACGAGTTTACACGAATGATGACGAACATGGCACTACTTCCTTGTCGGCAAGCAGGCTGAGACGTTCCCATGGCAACCGGTAGACTCACTGTCAAGCTGCGAGAGTGTCCGTCTGTAAAACGGATGAATATATTTTAAAAATTACAAAATAAACGAATGTACATACAGCAGACCCCCTACAGTGTTATTTATTACTAGTCTATGAATCAATACATTTAATGCCTGGGATAAAATTATTGAACACAGACAAACGAAACCATCTCCAGAAAGTATCGTCTGTAATGTTTTCTCGCAACCTCGATTCATTAATTTACACAACGGAAATAAACTAGGAACGGGTAACCAAGCTTCCTCTGGCCAGCGAGTATACGGCGCATAGCAATCACTTGGAATTGCCGTCTTCTTTTATGAAGAAACTGTCCATCCTAGTCATTTTTAAATGATGCTGAGGTGAAATCTCGAGACGTAAACCCTGGACACAACAGTTGCTACGATTTCTCCATCAGGAGTGACTTGCTGTGATTCACGTGTGCAGGGTCGCCTTGCAGCAGTATCCATTGTTTGCCGCCTCTGGCATGAACCAATAAGAAATCGTGTCAATGTTACGTGCATTGTGCAATGATGGGTGGTCCCGGAAGTAGAAGGACTGAAGTGCAATGTCAGTTCTCACGCGAATACACGTTGGACGTACCTTATTATTAACAGACACGTGGTCATGCTTATTACCGATACCGTGCTGCATTCACACGACATTAACCTTTGACACAGAGATCACTGTTTTGGAGCTTCCAGCATTTGTTCGCTACAAACATACAGAGTCAAAATTCAGGAATCTGATTGAATATGCCATTTTTCAGGGGTGAATATTGAAAGCTTCGTTTAAATAACCAAACTTTGAAAGTGGTGTCACTGAGGATTACAAATTTTATGCGTGAGGTGTCTTCATTGCAAAAATCCCTGTCTAGAACACAGCCTACTCTGTGACTTAGACCAACAACTGTTTTGTAACGGCAAATATTAGGTCGGCAATACTGTTCGATAATCACACGAGACGAGTACTATCGATCTGGTCATAAACACAGCTCCCGTCCAACTCCGTTGCATCGTGCCTCTGAAACTTCATAATCCTCGTACAATCCATGTTAATGTTATTGCATCTCTTAACTTATACACTCACCCAACACGGAGCTCACTTCGTTTATTTCCCAGGTTAGTTATGCAAAAGGTGAAAATAGGTTCAATTCCATTTTTGTCAGACTGTCTGCCTTTATGTTTGTTAATCTATGATGACAAGAGCCCAGACTTTTAGGCAATAATAGATTAGAACGCAAACTTACTGAAAGAAGTATAATGTAGCCTGCTGCTACGAGATTTGCATAAACATTAGGAGTACGGCCTATTACAACCCCCTAGAATTTAAGCTACCCTCACTGCATTAGAGAAGAACGGATTAGATGACTCTTCCTACTACTAGCCTAATTATTTTTATCTTTAACCTATCACTACCTAAAATCCTGGTAGTACTGATGGCATCGCACCAGAATTTCTCGAAACTCAGTATTTAAGTTTAGGGATCTGGGGTATGCACTAGGCTAGATACTTCTTCTTTTTCTTCTTCTTCAAGTGCCATATCCGGTCCCGCAGACGTTGGCGATCACCCTAGAGAAAGCACCTCTTTCTTCAGCTAACTTGAACAGTTGTTCGATGATCTTGATGCAATGTTCGGTGTTGTTGATGCAAATCCAGTCTTTGATGTTTTGGAGCTATGACATCGGTAGTTTGCCAGCTCTCCGCTTACCTTGTAATATCAGGTGTAGAAGCCCGTACTTTTTACCTCGTTAGAACATGGCCTAAATAAGCTGTTTTCCTGGCTTTGATGATGTTTGCCAGCACACGCTCAGCTCTAGCTTTCCCTGACACTTCATTATTGTTACAAAATCTGGCCAGGCTATTCTCAGCATTCTCGTAAGTTACCACATTTGAAAAGCCTTTAATCTGTTCATGAAGAAGAGTCCAGATCTCTGCTCTGTAAAGCAGTGTTGATTAGACGGATCTTATCTCAATACGGCGTCTGATCTCTTTTTCACGGTGTCCTGTCAATCGTCACTAGCGTCAATCGCTCAAAGCTTAAAATGTGTGCCAATCGCTCCAAGTCCATTAGTCCAGTCCAGCTGTTCACCATGGACAGTCGCCCCCAGAAGGGGCCGCTCTCACTAAAATGTATTCCTGAGGGTGTTTCCCACCACCTCTCTTTACTTTTTAAATCCAGTAGTGTTCGGCTCCACGAGTCCATCAGATCTGTTCAGGTTAGGTTAGGTTAGGTCAGGTTAGGTTAGGTTAGGTTAGGTTAAGTTAGGTTAGGTTAGGTTAGGTTAGGTTAGGTTAGGTTAGGTTAGGTTAGGTTAGGTTAGCGCTTCCCTTGACTGTTCGTAGAAACTTCCATATGAAGCACAGCTAGAATGCACTAAATTATTATGACCAGAACACTATGACACTCGGAACGAAAATTAGAGAATGTAGGGCTAGCAGACAAATGCAATTTTTGGAGTGAAATTTCCCGTGGTTATTTCAGTGGCCATTGTCTCAGGGGAAGGAGCCGGACAGAGAGTCCCACGCAAGTGTAAACAGTTAATGGACTGGGAGCGATTGTCACACATTTTAAGCTGGGAGCGATTGTTACTGGTGGCGAATGACAGATATTCCTTTTTCAGGGTCCAGATTATGTGTTATGGTACTCCCATAATACTCGTTCAATGTTTTGATGATTTAATGAAATGGAGACATTTTATGGTTGCTTCTACTAAATATCATGAACTTAGTTTTGATGTTTAGACCATATCTTAATCCACTGGGATGAATTCTACTGAGCAGTCTTTGAAGACCCTCAGTGGTGTCGCATATAATTAGGGTGTAGGCTATATAGGCTGTACACTGACGTAGCGATATCAAGGGACCAAACCTGGAAATACCAAACGTCTCCGTTTATTTTAGGTGTATCAAAACCTTATGCATAGTAAGAATAATTGTGTTTAGTATAATATCCGATCTTTTAAGTTTCCTGGATTTTTTATCGTATGATAAATAATAACAGTAATATTTGTGATTTTTAAATTTTTCACAAGCTTCCAAGTATGTACGGAAATATTCTTCTATTTAATATATATATATATATATATATATAAGTTATGGAAACTATTATCCTCGTTACTGTATGTCTCAAACAGTTTTACCGTATAGGCTATGATAACAGAGATATTCAAGAGTTTGTATTTTTACTTGTAGGTTCGTAAACGGCGAGCATCGCTGACGTGGCTCATCGTCATGGTAATAAACTAACTGGCGATGTTGAGCATCGATGACGTGGAATTATTGTTGAATCTTTATGGTAACTAACTGGCGATGTTGAGCATCGATGACGTGGAATTATTGTTGAATCTTTATGGTAACTAACTGGCGATGTTGAGCATCGATGACGTGGAATTATTGTTGAATCTTTATGGTAACTAACTAGCGATGTTGAGCATCGATGACGTGGAATTATTGTTGAATCTTTATGGTAACTAACTGGCGATGTTGAGCATCGATGACGTGGAATTATTGTTGAATCTTTATGGTAACTAACTGGCGAAGTTGAGCATCGATGACGTGGAATTATTGTTGAATCTTTATGGTAACTAACTGGCGATGTTGAGCATCGATGACGTGGAATTATTGTTCAGTCTTTATGGTAACTAACTGGCGAGGTTGAGCATTGATGACGTGGAATTATTGTTCAGTCTTTGTGGTAACTAACTGGCGAGGTTGAGCATCAATGACGTGGAATTATTGCTCAATCTTTGTGGTAACTAACTGGCGAGGTTGAGCATCGATGACGTGGAATTATTGTTCAATCTTTGTGGTAACTAACTGGCGAGGTTGAGCATCGATGACGTGGAATTATTGTTCAGTCTTTGTGGTAACTAACTGGCGAGGTTGAGCATCGATGACGTGGAATTATTGCTCAATCTTTGTGGTAACTAAGTGGCGATGTTGAGCATCGATGACGTGGAACTATTGTTCAAACGTCATCGTAACGAACTGACTGGCGATGGTGATTTTTTTGCCGTGATGATTTCATAAACTATAAAACCACGCGATCATTAGCTTCTACTCATCAGATAATAAAATTAACTATCGAAATGAGGAGAAAAATGTGAAAGTACGACCCCTCGTAGAGTTGGGAAAAAGGAATCAGGGCAGCCCTAAGATCTTATAATGTCTCAACTATAACAATGCGCTTATAGACCATTGACGTGAGTACTTTGTTTCTGCTACTTACGCTCATCTCTGTTGGATGGCATTACAGCTCCTATCACAGAAACACTAACCTGTCAACGACGGATTTACAACAGCTAGTGTTCCGTTAATGTGTAAGTGAGTGGTTTTCTTACTATGTAACTTGCCATCAACCTTGCATCTTTAACGACCCCACCAATGACGTCGGTTCATGGGCACAGCTTCAAACAACGAGCTCATTCCTAACTAGACTATTCATTATGAAAATCATCCAGCCGTTGTTCCCACGTGTTTGAATCAGTAAATAACCTATTTTCACTACGTTAGTTATGTGTGGACGGCCTTGGCTTCTAACTTTAATATCTTTCCTGTGATAAATATGATCATGTCCGGCAACTTGGCTGAATGGTCAGCGTAGCGACCTTCGAGTCTGAGGGCACCGAGCTCGATTCCCGGCCAGGTCACGGATTTGAATCTTAAATATTAATTCTCCTGATCCGATGACTAGGTTTTTTTCCAGGTCCCAACTTCCTTGCAACATACTATACATCATACACAGCACTATCTGCCACCTCAGTAACGCGCAGTTCCCATACACAGTAGATAACGCCCACCCTCCTCGGAGTGTCTGTCTTATGAGGGCTGCACCAAGCTTACAACAGCCACACAAAATAATAAAAGTCATGGGAAGACACTGAACGTGATGTTAATAACGAGTCGCTCCTCCGCGAGCCCTCAAAACGGCAACAATAGGGCAAGTTATCGACTCTACAAGGTGTTGGAATCGTTCTGGAGTGATGTGGATCGACGCATCTTGCACTGCTACCCACAATTGGTCTTTGGTTCGTGGAGCGTACACCAGCATCGACAGCATCCCATAAATGCTCCATTGGATTAAAATCCGGGGATCTGGAGGGCCAATCCATCGTCGTAACTTTAGTGGAGTGCTCCTCCAACCACTTGCGTGTCACTACAGAGCGTTGACATGGCGCATTGTCCTGTTGAAACATTACATCTCAATCACGGCACTCTAGGCCCAGAAAGGGATGCAGATGGTCTGAAAGAACGACCACATAACGTGGACCAGTCAGTGCTCCCTGAAGCCGGACAATGGGGCCTAATTGCGGCCATGAGAACTCCACCCAGACCAGAACTGAGCCACCTCCCGCCTGGACACAACCTTGTTGACAAGCAGGATCCATAACTTCATGGGACATGCACCACAGTCTCACGCGCCTATCAACTCCATACACCTGGAACCGGGATTCATCGGACCATACCACACGCCGCCACTGTTCCATGGTCCACTGCCGATGTTCGCGGGCCCATGCACATCGCTGAGCTCTGTGTCGAGGTGTCAGCAAAGTGACACGAGTTGGTCATCGTCTGGTGAAGCCAATGCGGTGCAGTTGCCTCCTTACAGTCCTGGTAGAAATGGGTTCCTGACTCTCAACATTCAACTGGGCGGTGATCTGACTCACAGTAGCCCGTCGATCGCCCAGTATGGTTCTACAGAGACGACATGATGTCCGTTCGTTAAACACATGTGGTCTTCCCGTGCGGCGGTTTACGCGGATGGTAACATTCTCTCTGCGATATTGAAGAACCACCCTCGACACTTTTGATCTCGGACACCCGAATTTGCGTGTTATCTCCGCAATGCTATGACCTATACGCCGTGCCCCGATGATATCCCACGTACAAAGTCGGTTAACTCGCAACGTGTTGTCATCTTCACGATACTGGTGTCTGTGACAGACTGCTCAGCTACGCCGCAGCCAGCCGCAACGCTCAGAAGTCATACACGGCACATTTTTTAACGAGACACCCCATTCCCGTGACGTCTGGCCACTCAGTGTATTATTATTGTAATAATACTCGTATGGGCTAAACTACCGTGTGCAGGCATTTTGAATTGATACCTTCTAGGCTGCCTGCACGTCAATTTCGACGTTTCTACTCCATCAGATGACAATGTAATCCAGGTCTGTCTTGGGCGAACTATGACTGAGCTTTAATTTTGTTCGGTTAACACCAAACGTGCCCGCCTCTGTGGTATAGTGGTCAGTGTGATTAGCTACCACCTCCGGGGGGCTGGGTTCGATTCCCAGCTCTTCCACGAAATTTCAAAAGTAGTTCGAGGATTGGAACGGGGTCCACTCAGCCTCGGGAGGTCAAGTGAGTAGAGAAGGGCTCGAATTCCACTTCAGCCTTCCTGGAAGTTGTTTTACGTGGTTTCCCATTTCTTCTCCAGGGATTTGCCTGAGACTACAGCCGTTTATTTCCCTATTCTTTGCCTATTCCTTTCAATCCTGGGGTTTCCCACTTGGGTGAGGCCATCTGGGAGTGTTACTTGTCCTCATTAGCAGTCGTATCCCCCGACCAGATGTCTCACGCTCCAGGACACTACCCTCGCTGAGTCCGGGAGTAAAACCAACCCTGGAGGGTAAATGGGTTAAATAAATAAAATAAAAATATCACCGAACCTGTCACCAGAAACGTTTTTGCACTGTCATCGTAATGCACGAAATGGTAGACATTTTTCCGCCCTTCCAATATCCGACTGCATTTGCCGGGTTTGAGCCCACGATCTTGCGATTCTAGAGGCGACACTCTACCACTGATTAACAGGGAGGACAGGTACACATCAACATTTGACAAGCAAGCGCTGCAGCTCATTGGCGATTATTGGAATATTATTAGTTGGGAGGGCAAAGTCTACACAAGCGTGTGGTACAGGCTAGAACTGTCTTCTGGAGAAAATATGAAACCAGATAAGGTTAAAAATATTTTTATTGGTCTTTACGTCACAACTAAATACTCTTATAGTTTTCGGAGACGCCAAAGTGCCGGAATTTCGTCCCGCATTCACATGCCAGTGAATCTACGTACACGAGGCTGAGGTGCCTTCAAATATATCCGGACTGAGCCGGGATCGAACCCACCAACTTGAGCTCAGAAGACCAGCGCTCTGCCCTCTGAACTACTCAGCCCGGCAAAATGAAATAAAAACGTTCCCGAAGTATATACAAACTGTGTAACTTTAAGGTGCGGCCAAACTGTCAGGACACATTCCTCACACACAGAAGAAGAAAATATGTTTGATGGACATGGGTCCGGAAAGGCTTTATTTCCATGTTAAAGTTCACTTTTTTGCAACTCCATATAGTACATTAATCATGGTAAACACACGGGAACAGAACGTGCCAGAATACCACATGAAACTCTGTCTTACATGACATGTTCAAAATGCCCTCCGTTATAGTTGTTGCAACTTCCCCGTTAACGACCGGCACACTTTTGAAGCCTAGCTGGCCGGCTGTGTTTACATTCCTTGTCCCGTGAGTGCTAGGATTTCCCCAACACGAGAGAAACCGTTGGCAACTTTCCGTTTTAACTACTTAATCTCTGAGAGCGAGAAGCGAGACTGGACAGAACTGCGTGCAGCTGTGGAACACTGGAGACCTGACAACCGAGCCGGCTTCAAGATCGGCACGCTTTTGAAGTACTCTACCTCGATTGTCACTGACAAAGCAAGTATGCTATTGGTCAAGAGCCATCTGTTATTAGTCACAACAGAGGTGAGTGTAGAAGTCCTAAATATGTCGGGGGGTCGTATTGCTTAATGTTTGAGTCACGAGTAAATTGTGAGAATAATACATGTATCAGCCCGTCGTCGTATTAACATCAGCGTATCCGGGATATTTCACATATTTGAATAAAGAATGACAACATAAGAGACGGAAGATTAAAAATCAGGAAAGGGCCGGTAAGAAAAATTGAAATTATGTTATGTGAGAAATATCATGACAAAAGGAAGGATATGCATGATAGGAGGATATCTAGGTTCCTGTTGTGAAATAAGGCATTATGCTAGTAGGCGATGAGTTTTATAAACATCCCGGGAAAAGAGAAAAATACCTAATATCTTCTTAAAATGAGGGATAATGAGAGCTCCGGTACACCTGATAATACACCGGGTAATCGTGGTAAATGTTGCCTAAGTGGAAAGAGCGATCATTCCATTGGTTAACAGAATTTCTCGAAAACCCGTATATAAATTCAGGAATAGCCCGGTTATGCATTAGGCTATATATTTGATTGATATGCAGTGACGTAGAAGTCCGGCTCGTTGGCTGAATGGTCAGCGTACTGGCCTTTGTTTCAGATTTTAATCGCTTCTGATTAATTCTTGTAGCTCGGGGACTTGGTGTATGTGTCCGTCCCAACACTCTCCTCTTCATATTCACACAACACACTACACTTTCAACCACCACAGAAACACGCAATAGTGATTACACCCCTCCATCTAGGCTTGGCGTCATGAAGGGCATCCGGCCGTAAAACAGGGCCAAATCCATACGTGCGACGCAGTTCGCACCCGCGGTCTTTCAGGTGTGGGATACAGGGACGTAGAAATATTAAGGGATTCAAAAGTAGAAGTGTCAAATTTCTCGGTTAATATTGGGTGAACCGAATCCTCACTCTCGATGATGGTCGTTGAATACACGTGCAGTATCTCCTGTCTGCCGTAAGAAGGGGACTAGGGGCTCTCAACTTGAGAGCGTGGGTAGATAACACGGTCCCCCTAGGTGAGTCTGGCATTGCTCCCCACTTACTCTGCAATTTGCTTTACCTCGCATAGACACAGATAGGTCTTATGGCGACGATGAGATAGGAACGGCGTAGGAATGGGAAGGGAGCAGCCGTGGCCTTAATTAAGATACAGCCCCATCATTTGCCTGGTGTGAAAGTGGGAAACCACGGAAGACCATCTTCGGGGCTGCCGTCAGTGGGGTTCGAACCCACTATCTGCTGAATTCAAGCGCACAGCTGCGCGCCCCTAATCGCACGGCCGACTCTCCCGGTACTCCCACTTACTTGTGGGTACTCCCACTTACTCCTGTCCGACCTCCCTTGATCAACTCTTATTCTCTTCCGACCCCGGCGGTATGGGGTTTGCGAGGCCTAGGGATTCTTGCTGGCACTTCCCTTTCTTCTGCCGATACCTTCCTTCTTCGAGTGTCGGAGCTCTTCCAGTTTCCATCTGATTAGTGTCAAGAGAGGATGGTTTCCCATTTGTACTTCCTCTTAAAACAATATCCCCCTGTGGGTGGAGGCGGTAGAATAACATCCGTGGGATCCCCTGTCTGTCGTAAGAGGCAACTGAAAGGGGGACCAGGGGCTCTGAACTGCGAAGGGTAGGTTGGCGTTCACGGTTTCCCTGACTGAATCTGGCATTCACTGCCTTCCACTTACTTGTATTAGGCTCCTCTCTTGCTCATCTTTTCCTACCCCGACGGTATTAGGGCGTTGGAGGGCTAGGGAATCTTTTATTTTCACACCCTAGGTAGCCCTTGTCTTTCTTTGGCCGGTCCCTTCATTTTTTCAAAGTATCGGATCCCTTCCATATTTTACCTAAGATTAGTGTTAATAGAGGATCGTTGCCCATTTGTACTTCCTCTTAAAACAATAACCACCACCATCTTTAAACAATAATCACCACCACCAACACGTTGTGCCATAAAACTGTACTTAACTCATACAGTGTTATTGTCATGGTGTTTATGTACGAGGTAGGCTATGGTATTGGACTTATTCACGAATTAAATTTTTCTTTTCAAGCCCATCATCGGCGAGCATTGCTGTCATGAAAATATTGTTCAGGCGATGTGGTAAAGTGTTAACTAGATGAACTGGTGGGGGTAGGGATGGGGGAGGAGGAAACATAAACATTTTGGGGGAATGATAGACTCGGATGCCCTAATATTGCCAACCCTCAAGAAAACACTGTGATGACTAACATTGTCCTAAGCTTCTAAAACTGATCAGCAATAGCATTGCCCTCACTGACTGTTGTTAGTCTCTTCTGTTTCCTGTCTCTTCTGCTGACACTCATCTCCGCCAAATGGCATCAGTACTGATATTGTTAAAAAACTAATCCATTTAATACAAGAACAACCGCTAGTTATTACAGCGGACTGGAAATGACCAGAAAAGCTGAGTGCATTCGATTCTAAAATGACAAGTCTTAGTTAAAAAGCCAATCACCGTTATGTCATTCAACTTCTTCTTGGTGCCTTACCCGTTGTGGATATTGGCGATCATCATGGCGACAATGTCTTATGATGCGGCCGCCCGGAAGAGCTGCTCAGACGTCATGTCGCACCCTCTCTGAGTGTTATGCAACCAGGAAGTTCTCCTCCTCTCAGATCCACTTCTCCCGTTGACCTTTCATATCAAGAAGAGCTGCAGGAGATGGAACTTCAACTCGTGTCTCATCATAAGACCAAGGTACTGCAATTTCCTCATCGTGACGGTAAACACGAGTTCAGGCTGACAATCCCATCTGATCTTATTGAGCAGGCTCCTGTAGATCAACATTGGGAAGGAATGGAATTTCTCATCCATGGCATCAATTTGTGTCCGAGCTTCGACATGCTAAAGAAGTGTGGAGTAGACTTCAGACCTCACTGTCCACCTCTTCACGTTTAGTCTGAAATAATGACTCCGTAACATTTTCTCTGTTTTAATGAAGATGTTTCTTGCTCGTTGTACGCAGCATCTGATACAAAAGCGGAATCATGTCACTTAAAGGTAACCCTTCCTCTCATCAGCAATTCATTTTTACCCATGTTCATGAATTTTGTCTTTGTTTATATTAATAGCAAGGCCATATTGAAGACTCGCATGGCACATCTTGTCTTAGAGATTTTGAACCCCCTCGATACTGTCGGCAGTGAGTATGGTAATCAATGATATCGATTTTTTTAAATTACCGAGCTCGATAGCTGCAGTCGCTTAAGTGCGGCCAGTATCCAGTAATCGGGAGATAGTGGGTTCGAGCCCCACTGTCGGCAGCCCTGAAGATGGTTTTCCATGGTTTCCCATTTTCACACCAGGCAAATGCCGGGGCTGTACCTTAATTAAGGCCACGGCTGCTTCCTTCCACTTCCTAGGCCCTTCCTGTCCCGTCGTTGCCATAAGACATATCTGTGTCGGTGCGACGTAAAACAAATAGCAAAAAAAAAAAATTTAATTCACGACAATAAACATCTCATAGCACAGTAATTTTATTCTTCTTCTACCGTGGGTGCGAACTGTGTCGCACATGTGGATTTGGCCCTGTTTTACTACCGGATGCCCTTTCTGACGCAACCCCCCCCCCCCTCATGGAGGGATGTAATCACTATTGCATGTTTCTGCGATGGTTGGTAGTGCAGTGTGTTGTCTGAATATGAAGAGAAAAGTGTTGGGACAAGCACAAACACTCAGTCCCCTAGCCAGAAGAATTAACCAGACGCTATTAAAATACCCGGCCCCAGCCTAGAGTCGAAGCCGGGGACTTCTGAACCGAAGTCCTGAACGCTGACCATTCAGCCAAGGAGTCGGGCCTCATAGTACAGTAATTTACATTAAATTATTTGTGTGACTTAACAATTTTTTAATAAAAATTAACATACGTTAACAAGTCAAAGAATATGTTAAATCAACTAATTTCGAAAATCGACCAACTATTCGGCACGGATGAGTTGGCCGTACGGTTAGGGGCGCACAGCTGTGAGCTTGCATCTGGAAGATAGCGGGTTCGAACCTCACTGTTGGCAGCCCTGAAGATGCTTTTCCGTGGTTTCCCAATTTCATACCAGGAAAATGCTGGGGATGTACCTCAATTAAGGCCAAGGTCACTTCCTTCCCACTCCTAGGCCTTTCCTAACCCATCGTCGCTATAAGTCCTACAGTATCTCTGTCGGTGGGACGTAAAGGATTGTAAAACAAAAGAAACTATTCGGCTGTTGTACGATAAGAATAGTTTTCTGTTGTAAGGATTTGAAATAATGCATAATCGGCTAAAATCAATCACCACTGATTTGCATTTAGGGCTTCATCCAGGTGACAGATTCCCTGTGAGTTGTTTACCTCAATTACTCCAAAGAAGTTGGGAATTTACCGAACATCTCCCTTGGTAAATTTTTTTAATCCCGGAATTTTTGTCTTGAACTCCCAACTTCATGTTTTCTACTTTCAGAAACTCCAGTGACAGCACTGTCCTGTTTCGCCTGTCTCAAGAGCACATTAAAATATCAGATATAAACTAGCTGCTGTTCATAGAAAATGCTGTTAGTGAAATGAAAGGCCATACTAAAGGGGTGAATTTTAATGGTATTACGTACCCGATTTGCAGATGATATTGCTATATTCGGTAATTCTGAAAATGATGTGAGTAAAATGCTAAGAACGTTCAACAAATCTTTAAACTAAAAATAAATATAAGCAAAGCAAAGCAAAGTCACCTCCGTACAGGCCATGAAGGCCCTTGAAGGAGTGGAAGGTAAAGGCTTCCACCATTGTTAACCTCGGCACGTGATGGGGTAGAGTGGTTAGCTCTACGCCCGGCCGCCTTTGCCCCCAGGAATTAACCTGGTACTCATTTTTGGTGTAGGCTGAGTGAACCTCAGGGCCATATGCACCTCCGGAAGTGGAAATCTCGTTTCTTAAATTTTACGACTTCCTGACGGGGATTCGTCCCACGTTCTTCCGGGCGAACCGAGCACGCCTTTACCGCCTCGGCCAGGCAGCCCCTAAAATAAATATAAAGGAAACAAAATTCATTATAGTAGACAAAAAGTCGCCTAGAGGTAGATAAAACTTAAATAACACACCAATAGAACAAGTACATAATTCTCCGTCCGCCTCTGTGGTGTAGTTGTTAGCGTGATTAGCTGCCACCCCCGGAGGTCCGGGTTCGATTCCCGGCTCTGCCACGAAATTTGAAAAGTGGTACGAGGGCTGGAACGGGGTCCACTCAGCCTCGGGAGGTCAACTGAGTAGGGGTGGGTTCGATTCCCACCTCAGCCATCCTAGAAGTGGTTTTCCGTGGTTTCCCACCTCTCCTCCAGGCAAATGCCGGGATGGTACCTAACTTAAAGCCACGGCCGCTTCCTTCCCTCTTCCTTGCCTGTCCCATCCAATCTTCCCATCCCTCCACAAGGCCCCTGTTCAGCATAGCAGGTGAGGCCGCCTGGGCGAGGTACTGGTCATTCTCCCCAGTTGTATCCTCGACCCAAAGTCTGAATCTCCAGGACACTGCCCTTGAGGCGGTAGAGGTGGGATCCCTCGCTGAGTCCGAGCGAAAAACCGACCCTGGAGGGTAAACAGATTACGAACGAACATAATTCTCCTATTTGGGTAGATTAATTACCTCTGATAACACGTCCCTTTCGGACATCAAGAAAATAATAGTGGTAGCAAAACAAGCCTTCCGAAATACAGAAAACTAATTGGTAAACAACCATCTCAGTTTGGAGACCAAAAAATCATTTCTCAAGACCTTTGTTTGGAGCGTGCTACTGTATAGATGCGAAATTGAACATTAGAGAAACAGGAAGAAACAAAACTTGAAGCTGTAGAAACGTAATTTAGGGGAAGAATTACAAAAACAAGTTGGATGGATAAGAAAACAAATGACCCTGTTTTAAAGAACGTAAAGGAGGACCTATGTTTATTAAATACGATAAAGAAGAGGAAAACGTTCTTACACACGTACTGAGACATGACTCTCTTTTCCAAAACTTCACTGAATATAAAGTACTGGGAAAAAGACCCAGGGAACGACCAAGGGTGTCATACATCAGGAACTCCGTTGGTGAACTGGCATGTGGTGCATATAACAACATGAAGAGGCTAGCAGAAGGTCGTCAGATATGACTGCAGCGACAATGCGTTGCCTGTAGTAGATGATGATGATGATGATGATGCGTCAGCCTGGTGGCCATACAGAGGGTGAGCTTCAGATGCAACAGCTTTTTCTTCTTTTTTTCTCCTTGCTGCTATCTCCCGACGGATGTCAGAAGGTGTAATTCCAGCAAGGCAGTGCAATTTATCCACAGACGTTGGCCGTAGGCAGCCTGTGATAATGCGATAGGTCTCATTAAGCGCAACGTCCACCTGTCTTGTATGGCTAGATCTATACCACACCGGGCACGCATACCCAGGAGCACAATAGCACAACGCGAGAGTGAAGATTTCCTCAGGGTACTCGGCTGTGCTCCCCATATTGTGTCTGACAGTTTCCGTACCACATTGTTTAAAAATGACACTTTTTCAACCTGGTGACATGTATCGAGGAGATGCTTACGACTTAAAAGAATTTAAGCTGTTTATGGATCTGATCTTATGGCGAGAAGAGAGTTCCATGTTCTAGCTCCATTCGCAACAAAGGAATGGATATGCTGCTCACCTGCTGAGATGGTTAGCAAGTGTGTTGCCGGAGCGTGTGTTATGCTGGTAAAAAAAAATGAGATGGCGTATGGCTTTTAGTGCCGGGAGTGTCCGAGGACATGTTCGGCTCGCCAGGTACAGGTCTTTTGGTTTGACGCCCGTCGGCGACCTGTGCATCAGGATGCGGATGAAATGATGATGAAGACGACACATACACCCAGCCCCCGTGTTAGGGATGTTTTTTTTTTTCATTTTTGCCATTTGCTTTACGTTGCACCGACACAGGTAGGTCTTGTGGCGACGAGGAGACAGGAAAAGCCTGGGAATGGTAAGGAAGCGGCCGTGGCCTTAATTAAGGTACAGCCCTAGCATTTGCCTGGTGTGAAAATGGGAAACCACGGAAAACCATCTTCAGGGCTGCCGACAGTGGGGTTCGAACCCACTATCTCCCGGATTCGAGCTTGCAGCTGCGCGTCCCTAACCGCATGGCTAACTCGCCCGGTGTCAGCGAAATTAACCAATGATAGTTAAAATTCCCGACCTTGCCGGGAATCGAAACCGGGACACCTGTGACCAAAAGCTAGCATGCTAACCATTTACCGATGGAGCCGGACTGGTGAAAAGAGGATAGGAAATTCAGTTGTGAAGATAAGTAATAGGAGGTATTCTCGTTTAATATTCGAAGGATCAATTATTTTAGAAGGGAAATTTGACTATAATGAGGAGTAATATGAACATCATAGCGTAAGTAGAAGATGATTCTAATACAAGAGTTCATAGCTCATTGTAATCGTTACAGTTGTTCTCTCGTGGCATTAATTAGTTCTACGTCAAAGGCGGAAAATATAGGGAGGATGTCTAATTCTCATGATTCGAGGCAACATGTTTTTGTGGGTGAAGGGAGGCCTACACTTTTCTACAGACATTGGTGGTGGTGGTGGTGGTGGTGGTGGTGGTGGTAGTGGTGGTGGTGGTGATTACTGTTTTAAGAGGAGGTACAACTAGGCAACCATCCTCTATACAGACATTGGTAATGTGCTCTCCCAGTTAAGACTCTCATTTATAATTATACCAATATTTCTTACCGAGTTTATTTTTTATCGAGTTTACCAGTTAAAGTGACTGGAGGAATGATTTTTTCTTTGTTGATTTTTTTCATCTGCCCAACAATACCTTTAGATTGTGATGGATTAAGTAAAATGTTTTCATGTGCGTATGCGCAGATATTACTCAGGTCAGAGCCCATATAACATATTGTTTAACTGGTGGCAGAAATATTGGAGTGATCGTAGATCTGTCGATTTTCAGCATACAAGTGGTATTTATAGTTCTTAGCCGTGCCTATATATCATTATTATTTATAATAAAGAGAGGTGGTCCAAGTACTGAGCCCTGTGGCATTCCTGAATATTTCATTACCCACTGAGATGAACTTTTCTGGAGAATTATGCATTGTCTACGATCGTTGATATAGGAACGAAAGAATCCCAGAGCTGTCTGTTCAAGATGAAGTGATTTCAATTCAGCCAATAGTATTTCATTTCATGTAGGCCTATCAAAGGTTCTGTTAAAACCAGGAAGTGCAAGTAATGCCACTTGTCATTCGTCCGTTGCACGTCTCATGTCATACCAAGGACTATCGAACGTGCATATACAGGGTGATTGTCTCCTCTATGGTAAAGAAAAAGCAAGGAGGTGATTCGGGCTGTGATAAGGAATATAAAAAGAGCCGAGGAGTAGAGTCCAATTCACTACCATTTTTATGCTACAATTGTATGTTCCTAAAATAGCAACTGGGTATCGAGGCCTGCATCACATAACTCTAGAGTAACTGTCAGTCCTTAGTAACACTCGTAACATATTCAATTTTAACGTTACAGGAGGTGTTTACGAGACCATTTCGTACTGCAATTTGCGGCCAGACTACTGATGAATGCGCCTTGTGTAATGCTGTCTACGCTGGGGTGGACGAGAAATAACGTAGAGATAGCTTCTGAAGCAGTCAACACTGAGCAGACCTGCTTCGCTTGCAAGAGACAACGCAGTACGGTAAGTATTCTCCTCCCACTTCGATAAACTGTAATTACGAATTACAAATAGTAATAGTTCAGAGGACCATACTTCTTGGCTTACTATACTCTTTTATATCGTCCCAATCATCTCCCTACGTTTTTCAATATAGGAGAGAATGAATGAATAAAATTTAGAATATGCCTGAAAAAGAAATACAATAACAGATTATACCTGAAAAAGTAACAATTTTATACAAATAATTTACATTTTATCTATTCATAAATTTGTTTCGTGAGCTTGCAATCGGAAGATAGTGGGTTCGAACCCCACTGTCGGCAGCTCTGAAGATGGTACCTTAATTAAGGCCACGGCCCTTTCCTTCCCACTCCTGGCCCTTTCCTATCCCATCGTCTCCATAAGACCTATCTGTGTCGGTGCGACGTAAAGCAAATTTTAAAACCAAACAAAAAGAATAGTTTCAACAGATTGAAAAACCTAAAATATATAAACTAACTGCGCTGAAACTGAAAAATAAATGGCTTCCACTAAAACAAAATCAATGAAAATCATTTTCGTAAGGGAAGTCAAGAACTTCAGGGAAAAACAAGTTTCATAGTTTTCGGTCTTTCAGTGCCAATATCCTCTCTCAGAATAGAAATATTTATCCTTGAAACTATGCAACAGGTTTGTCATAGTATCTAGTATTTAGGCTGTAAATCAATGCGTACTTGTCTTCTGTTGAGTGAGTACCATAAAGTTGTCTAATGGCAGATATTTTACTTTGGTTGTTTATTGCATAGTATGTGTGTGTGTTGTATTATTTTCGAACTGTACAGAAGTTGTTACTGAAGATTTTGATGCTGTGGTATGCAGGGATAAGTCATGGCGTAACTTGTACTGATACAGAAATTTGTCATGTGTTTTGTTAAGCGATACGACAGCGCAGTAGTACCCCGCGTTGCCTGGTGAAATTTAATAATAATAATAAGAAGAAGAAGAATAGTTTTACGTCGCATTAACTTCTTTTACGAATTTTGGAGACGCCGAGGGGCCGGAATTATGTCCCTCAGGAGGTTTAGCGTGCCAGTAAATCTACCAGGCTGAAGTATTTCAGCACCTTCATAGCCTATAGCACCGGACTGAGCCAGAATCGAACCTGCCAAGTTGGGGTCAGAAGGCCAGCGCCTCAACAGTGTGAGCCACTCAGCCCGTCTGGTTAAATTTATTATATGCATCCTTCACCCTTCTAGCCCATAAAAGTATTATTTGTCTATTTTCTCCGCCGATTTACCATACACTTCAATGCTGAGGTTTTTATGTGCCGTAGTTTACCTCTGATTCTGTACAAACCAAAAATAGCCTCTGTAAACTCTCCGTCCGCTTTAGTTCATACAAATTATTTGCAGCTTAGTATATTCCTCTTGTTATCTTGAAGTTAAATATTGAATTTCACAGAATTATGTGCCGCCGTCTCGCCGTGATTGTGTTGTCAACAATGTAGTCTGTGTTAAAACCAAGATCATAGCGATACCCGCAGACTGTTCATTTTATATGAATTTTCAAGTCTTCATTTTCTACCATAATTTTCGTTTGCGTCTTATGTTGACAGTAAATTAATTTTCATACTATGACTAGCTGGCTATATCTGTATCGTTCCAAAATAAGACTAAGAAAGTTAGAAACGTTTTCTATGATATATTTATTACAAACGACATCAAGAGATCCTCCCCCCCCCCCAAAAAAAAGCACCTCCCATTACATACAACTACACGTCACTATTGAACAGATGAGAGATGGTTAGCATTTTTTTGCATAAATTTGAGAATAATACAACAAAAAACTCCAGTTTTTCTTCAACAAATAACCTTCAATACCAGGTAAGAACATTTAAGATACACACAGCTCTTTATAATTCCATATTCTAAGACAGCATTTTACAGAAATCCGTTCACTAATTGGGATATACACATCTGCTTGATTTTGACCTCACCCATGATCTTGACAGTTAAATAAAATTACTAATAGAAGTTTGTTAAGAAGGACGCCATACTTTCCAATGTGAACTCAGCTAAATGTAACTTAAAAGCTTTTCAGTTTGTCGAACACACAAGTTCAATATAAATATTACACTACAACATATGCAATAAAAAGCAAAGTCACCTCCGTACAGGTCATGAAGGCCCTTGGAGGAGTGAAAGGTAAAGGCTTCCACCATTGTTAACCTCGGCACGTGATGGGGTAGAGTGGTTAGCTCTACGCCCGGCCGCTTTGCCCCGAGGAATTAACCTGGTACTCATTTTTAGTGTAGGCTGAGTGAACCTCAGGGCCACATGCACCTCCGGAAGTGGAAATCTCGTTTCTTAAATTTTACGACTTCCTGACAGGGATTCGAACCCACGTACTTCCGGGCGAACCGGGTACGCCTTTACCGCCTCGGCCAGGCAGCCCCTCTACAACATATGCCTACCTGTAAAAACGCGCTATTAATGAAGTAATGAAATAAAAAATGAAAGAGTAACGGTTTTTCAAACGCCTTGCATTGTATACTAGAGTGGACACAAAGCAGGACTTCATTAATATAAGTTCCAAATTTCACGTTGTTGAACAGAAAGAAACATAAATATTCAGAAACATTGAGTGTGACTTGATAGAATCTGATGATGTTCTTTTAGGAACGAAACATGTCATTCTTTGTTTAATATTACAAGGTATGTATTTGTACTGCTTGTTTAATAGTGTGTTTTGTACAGGTATGTTATAGTGTAATCTTTATATCGCACTTGCGTCTTCAACAGACTAAAAACCTTTTTAATTTACATTTAATAGAAGTTTACAGTGGAATCAATTACTACATGTTTAATGGATAGCCTTGTAACGGAATGTAAACTCAATGTATGTGATCGGATTCTTTGGTATTTAATTAACTAGTAAAGTACCGTAGTTATTTTCAATGTGGAAATACTTGTTCTATTCAGTATTCGGGAATTTTAGTGTGGCAACAGGCTCAGCTATTGGAATGAGAAAGGCAGATAATTCTTACCAGTGGAGGTGCATACCTTCCAGAGTGTCTTGGAGAGATGTAGCAATCCATCTTATGAGTCCTATGTCACAGTGGAACAAAATCTGGTTATTTAACGATTGAGAAAGCCTAAAAAATTTGTATATTGACATGATATTATCAATTACTTGAAGAGAATTCTGAATTATTCTATTGTTCAGGGAATATTTTAAAATATGTGTATTTGTAAACTTCCACACAATTTTTTCTTATATTCTGTTTCATACAAATAAGTGTACAGTGTCTCTAGTTTAAACCATTCATAATTATTGTATTCACACTCCGTTGGTGGTAAAAATAAATATACCTAAATAAATACAAAAGAACATATTCATTATAGACTAATATGCGTTTCAGTATTCAGTCTGCAAGCTCTGTGAAGAAACGATGCACCTCCACATTCTTCTAGTCGTGACTAACTCAGTGGCGTCCTTTCGTTTCACATCTCTTATCTTTATATCATTAAAAACAGAGTCTAACAATCGTTGCCTTGATCTCCCTCCGTTTCTCTGGCCCATTATTCTCATCCATTCGCCTCTCATGGCCCCAACACAGAAGCCGGTTTATACGCATAGTTTCATCCATCGAGTAAATTCTTAAGGTTGCCCTTGACTCCTCATTCCATATAACCTCCTGCTATTGTTTACACCTGTTTGTCATCATCATCATCATCTGTTTACCCTCCAGGTTCGGCTTTTCCCTCGGACTCAGCGAGGGATCCCACCTCTACCGCCTCAGGGGCAGTGTCCTGGAGCTTCAGACTCTTGGTCGGGGTATACAACTGGGGAGAATGACCAGTACCTCGCCCAGGCGGCCTCACCTGCTATGCTGAACAGGGGCCTTGTGGAGGGATGGGAAGATTGGAAGGAATAGACTAGGAAGAGGGAAGGAAGCGGCCGTGGCCTTAAGTTAGGTACCATCCCGGCATTCGCCTGGAGGAGAAGTGGGAAACCACGGAAAACCACTTCGAGGATGGCTGAGGTGGGAATCGAACCCACCTCTACTCAGCTGACCTCCCGAGGCTGAGTGGACCCCGTTCCAGCCCTCGTACCACTTTTCAAATTTTCGTGGCAGAGCCGGGAATCGAACCCGGACCTCCGGGGGTGGCAGCTAATCACGCTAACCACTACACCACAGAGGCGGACTACACCTGTTTGTACCAGCAAATACTCTCCCTATATTCATGTTGGTTACTTATAAATTAAAATAATAATAATCATCATCATCATCTGTTTACCCTCCAGGTTCGGCTTTTCCTTCGGACTCAGCGAGGGATCCCACCTCTACCGCCTCAGGGGCAGTGTCCTGGAGCTTCAGACTCTTGGTAGGGGTATACAACTGGGGAGAATGACCAGTACCTCGCCCAGGCGGCCTCACCTGCTATGCTGAACAGGGGCCTTGTGGAGGGATGGAAAGATTGGAAGGAATAGACTAGGAAGAGGGAAGGAAGCGGCCGTGGCCTTAAGTTAGGTACCATCCCGGCATTCGGCTGGAGGAGAAGTGGGAAACCACGGAAAACCACTTCGAGGATGGCTGAGGTGGGAATCGAACCCACCTCTACTCAGTTGACCTCCCGAGGCTGAGTGGACCCCGTTCCAGCCCTCATGCCACTTTTCAAATTTCGTGGCAGAGCCGGGAATCGAACCCGGGCCTCCGGGGGGTGGCAGCTAATCACACTAACCACTACACCACAGAGGCGGACAATTAAAATAATGAAGTTGAAAATTGGATTATTGTAGCTCAGGTAGTATTTAATGATGAACGGCTTAGGACGTTGCCGACATAGGCTGCATTACAAAATTTTCCAAACTCAAAACGTTCGCTTCCTGTACGTTGAACGTTTCCATTCAACTTACGCATGCATACTACCGGAAGGTGCAGTCGCAGTGCAGTGATGTACTTTCTTACACATTACGCGTGCAGAATACGTTCTGAAGCCGCAGTGAAGTGATATGTGCAGCTGCAGTGCAGTGATGTGCATAGAATGGCTTTTTACACATTACGCATGCAGAATACGTTCTGAAGCCGCAGTGAAGTGATATGTGCAGCTGCAGTGCAGTGATGTGCATAGAATGGCTTTTTACACATTACGCATGCAGAATACGTTCTGAAGCCGCAGTGAAGTGATATGTGCAGCTGCAGTGCTGTAATGTATTAGAATTGCTTCTTACACATTACGCATGCAGACTACGTCCTGAAGCTGCAGTGAAGTGATGTGTACAGCTGCAGTGCAGTGATGTACTTAGAATTACTTCTTACATATTACGCGTAGATACTGCCTGAAGCATGGTACGGCGGGTGGCATAAGCAGAGGGGCAAACGAAACTACTACTCACCTCACAAACATCGCACTCTACTTCAAGCTCGTCCCTCGTTCAGACCATTCGCTAAATTTTAAAAAACCTATTTGACGAACGTTTCATACGGTTATATGTAAGTTACTTATCTCCTAAACACCGTATGATCATGTTTTTTTTTTTTTTTTTACAATTTGTTTTACGTCGCACCGACACAGATACAGTAGGTATTATGGTGACGATGGAATAGGAAAGGACTAGTAGTGGGAAAGAAGTGACCGTGGCCTTAATTTTTAATATTTTAGTATGCTTTAAACCGTCTATAGTTATTGTAACTCCTTATGTGTAGCAAATACTTTTTATCTCAACTTTCATTTGTATGGGCTTTGTATTTCAAGGACATGTTTAGGTAATTCATTATGTAAAGAACTCCAAAGCTTGAGCAATAAGTGGAATAGATAAAGAGAACCTACCAGGTCCTCATTAGTGTTCATGTCGGTGATAGACTTCTGTTTATCAGCTACGTCATTGCACCGCCACGTAGGCCTACAGTACTCCGCCTTTCTCTTGCGGCGCGTGTCATCTGAGTGTACTTCCTTCCATGGAAAGACGTTAACTTATCCGACTCATCGCCCACCTAGAAATTTTAGCTTTTAGGTCACTAATGAACCCTGAAGATATAACTCTCCTTCCTCCCATTCAAGGATTGTGTGCTTCCCATTTCGAAACTAAACGATTTTAATGCAATTGCCGAGTTCATTTTTTCCTTGGCCGCCTTATTTTTCAGTAAGACGATAAAATAATGCTTGCCACGGTTTATGTCATGATTTCCCTTTAATATTTCTGTATCATTTACTTTCGTATGAACCAATGTTATATTTTTAAAGTTGTCTGAATTCCCCTCCAAATAATGCGTCTCATTCAATACTTTACTTGATATTACACCTAATTTCTATCTGATTACACAGTTCCTTATCCTGCTTCTCAACTTGAAACCCAAAGTGACCGCATAAACCTCACTTCTGCAGGTTCTGTTTTTTTCCTTTCTCGTTCTCTAAAAACTCAAGTTTCGCAACCATACAAAAAATTCATTTTGAGAAGATTTCGGGACATCGTAGCTTTTTGTCCCTTCGCACTATTAGTCCCCGTAATTCAACCATTTACATAATTATGCTTTTCAATATAATATTCTAAATCTTAGCTAATTTTGTGTATGGTACCGAAATGTCACTTTCCAAGTATGTAAAACAATTTACTTGTTCTACTATAGTGTAATTTATCAATGTTTTCCTTTCTCACGTATTTTCCTTTAAAGATATGGCTTTCGTTTTAATAGTGGAATTTTTAATATTATGAATTTGCAGTACATTTTTTTAAACTTTCTGACGTTTCATTGAAAGACATCCTGTCTTTCTCTATGAAAAGAAAGAGAATATATTCTCTCAATGTGTATACTACTGTTGTTGGTAAATTTCAGTTCCTGTATTACTTTAGTAACTTCCTAATACCACATGGAGGTTGAAGTATAGCGATCTAGGTAAAAGACGTAGGTATAAAAATAATAATATGGCGCTTTCAGGGACACTGGAAAATTAAAACTTGGAATCAGAGAATCTGATACCCCCAAGGTTCCTAGAAAATCGAAATTTCCAAAACCCCTTGAAGGGGCTGAGCTTGAGGTTGGAGCTCCGAAACAAAAGATCGCAAGTGTAACCATTTTTTTCACGTAGTGGGAAACATTTTTCCCACGCGATTATCTACAGTTTTCATGGGCTTAAACGTTCCCTGAAATACCAAGTTAAATTTTAGCGTCAAATCCTGACAATAGTTGAGAAATTAAGGAAGAAATCTGTAGGTGGTGGTGATTGTTGTTTTAAGAGGAAGTACAACTAGGCAACCATCCTCTATATAACATTAATCGTAAAGAAAAAATGGAAGAGATCCCAACTTCGAAAAATTAATATACCGGCCAAAGAAAGACAAGGGCCACGAAGGGCGTGAAAATGAAAGATTCCCGGGTTCGATTCCCAGCCGGGTCGGGGATTTTAATCGCGTCTGATTAATACTCCTGGCTCGGAGGCTGGACGTTTGGGATTGTTCCAACACTTTCATCTTCATATTCAAACAAAACACCACACCACCAACCATCACAGAAACACGCAATAGTGATTACATCCCTCCGCATAGGGTTGGCGTCAGTAAGGGCATCCGGCCACACAACCGGGCGGAATCTCTACGTTTCAGAGGTAATATTTTAATTATTAAACATTCCTAGACAAATTTTTCGACAACTCTTTAAAAATGTCCACCTTGAATATTGTTTAAGAATGTTTTGAGCGCAGCTATCGAAATAAGCTGGTAGTTTCACTAACCCATCTGATGACAAAACATGGAATTTAGAGAGAATTTACTTTTTTTTTTCATAGCCATGTTGAATAAATAAACTGTTATTGAGAATGGGGAATGAAATTACTTCTTTCAATATTCGTTGTGGAACATACAAACGCCTCCGTCTAGTCTTTCTGCTTGTGGTACTAAGAAAAATACGAGTGGTTAAAATAAATAATTCATTCTCTAACTTATAGCTCGAAGGGTTGGAAAGCGGACTCATACATCTGCCTCGGAACACATGCATCTGCCATTATTGAAATCAAGTGTAGAAACTAGAAATGGTTTATTGAAATAAATGTACCTTACACTAGAACAATTTCCATGCAGTAGATTGAGAGAAAACGAGTTTATAAAAACTGACTAACGTTGTATGCTCGTGTGTCCATCAGTTGAATTTTCAGTTATTCCCAAATTATTTCATGAATATACAAACTTCATAGCATTTCAGAAAATCGTTAGCTTGCATTCGGGAGTGCAGCTTCAAACCCCACTATCGGCAGCCCTGAAGAGTTTTTTCCGTGGTTCCCCATTTTCACACTAGGCAAATGCTGGGGCTGCACCTTAATTAAGGCAACAGCGGCTACCTTTCAAATCCTAGTCCTTCCACATCCTTTCGTCGCCAAAAACCGCCGATGTGTTAGTGCGACGTTAAATCACTAGGAAAAAAGAATATTAGTTCAGAAATAATTCATTTTGCAGAGCTACTAGATTTTGGAAAATTGTCAAACTTTAGAACTTTAGAACTGCTACTTGTTGCAGCAGCTTATCGACTTTTCTCTAGGCCCATCACCGAGCGAGATGGCCGTGCGGTTAGGGACGCGCAGCTGTGTGCTTGCATTGTGTTCGAACCCTACTGTCAGCAGCCCTGAAAATGGTATTCCGTGGTTTCCCATTTTCACATCAGGCAAATGCTGATGCTGTACCTTAATTACGGCCACGGACACTTCCTTCCCACTTCTAGCCCTTGCCTCTCCCATCTTCGCCATAAGACCTATCTATGTCGGTGCGACGTAATGCCAATTGTAAATATATATAGCGTTCGGGACATTTTCACAACCTTCTCTCACTAAGACCTCATGAAGTTCTCTTATTCTGTCTTACCAGCGGGGGAAGCACTATGAGCCAAACAGGTGTGTGTGTGTCGTTAAAGAGAAAGATAAGAAGCCACCTCCACAATGCTTAGAAATGAAGAAAGAACAATGGCGACAGTATGAGGCACGTGCCTTGTTTGAGAACTCGTATTTTAGGTTTATCGCTGTGTTCAGAAACGTCGACTTGACTTTCTGTGGAATAAAAAGATTCTCTAGAATCTTGAAATAGTTCTTTGAGAATTAGGAACACAATATTTTAACAGACTTCCTACCAATTAAAATGTACATGGATATAAATTTTCTGTTTTAAATTAACAGGAAAATACAATAAATAGGCCTAAGGGAATAGAAGATCGTACGGAGAAAGTTTATTTTATAGGAAAATACGAATATCTTTTTTTTTTTTTTTTTTTGCAAGTTGCTTTACGTCGCACCGACACAGATATGTCTTATGGCGACGATGGGAGAGGAAAGGGCTAGGAATGGGAAGGAAGCGGTCGTGGCCTTAATTAAGGTACAGCCCCAGCATTTGCCTGGTATGAAAATGGGAAACCACGGAAAACCATCTTCAGGGCTGCCGACAGTGGGGTTCGAACCCACTATCTCCCGAATACCGGATACTGGCCGCACTTAAGCGACTGCAGCTATCGAGCTCGGTAATACGAATATCTGACCAGTTGCACAGAAGGGAATTCAAGTGAACAAACCCTCATGTGCAACTCATCTTGATCTTACAGTACATTAATATTTTTTGATCATCCTTCACCAAGAGCACAGTTTACTAAATTTCTAGGTTTAAAAAGTCAAAAAATAGATGAAATACTTGACTGGAACGAGCAAGCTAAAACCATATGCAAAAAAATAACTCCAGCAATTGGAGTGCTTCACAGACTCAAGATACACATTCAACAATTTTTTTTAAATCTATTTGTCGTGCTCTCATTGAAAGTCGCCTGATTTACACGATTCACGTTTGGGGATGTTGCAGTTAGGAACTCTTTGAGAAAGCTGCCATTTTACAAAAAAATATCACTGCTTTATAACTTACCGCCCTTAACGCCTACGGTTTATTTGTATAAGAAATGCAGACTTCTGCCACTCCATATACAGTATTACATGATAGAGCCTCGGCTATGATGGTATATAGAATTAAGCATAATATGGTTCATAAAAACGCTGTAATTCTGATATTCACTCATATAACACCCGAGGAGCTGTAGAGTCCATACAGAATTTGTAAACATTAGCAAGGATTGTTGTAAGGGCTTATGGCACTACTCTGTGAAGGTGTACGATACTGTCCATAAACAAACACAATAGGCAGCAACAATTTCAAAATTGAAACAAAAAATAAGTAATTAATGGACGAAAGAAAATGAGCAGTAAATTTTACATACCATGTAATGTACAGTAATCTTATATATTTGTAAGGGTTTCCTCTTCTCTCAGACTGTACCATATTTAGAAATAAGTTATTATTGTATTGTGAATATTTTGTAGGTCCGCCTGTGTGGTGTGGTGTAGTAGTTAGTGTGATTGGCTGCCATCCACGGAGGCCCGGGTTCGATTCCCACCTCAGCCATCCTGGAAGTGGTTTTCTGTGGTTTCCCACTTCTCCTCCCGGCAAATGCCGGGATGGGTACCTAACTTAAGGCCACGACCGCTTCCTTCCTTGTCTATCCCTTAAAATCTTCCCATCGCCCCGCAAGGCCCCTGTTCAGCATAGCAGGTAAGGCCACCTGGGAGAGGTGCTGGTCATCCTCCCCAGTTGTATTCACGACCCAGTGTCTGAAGCTCCAGGACACTGCCCTTGAAGCGGTAGAGATGGGATCTCTTGCTGAGTCCGAGGAAAAAGCCGGCCCTGGAGGGTAAACAGATAAAGAAAAAGAGGAATATTTTGTAAATGTCAATATTTAAATTTCTGTAATACACCGTTAAGAGCCTCGGCTCAGTTGCCCTTTCTTGAGCAAAGGAAGAACAGCAAGTAGATGGTTAGATCAGGTAAAGAAGATCACTGGCCTACCTCTTCAGAAAATGTTAAGGAAAGCTGAAAATCGCTCTGGATGGAGACATTTCGTCAAGGCTGCAACGCAGAAATGATTGAGCCACGAGGTCACGATCCTCAGCAATGAGCAAAACGACTGACGATGATGATGATGATGATGATGATGATAATGATGATTATGAACAAAAGTGTCTGGGGTGTAAAAACTGCATTTCTATGTTTTGACTTCTTGCGCTACCTAAGGGTCATCGTAACAAACTAAGTTACACAGCAGTTCGAGTCTTCGACGTTTGATGCCATGTAAACTTTGTATAATTTGTAAGAAAATTAGTGAAAGCTGCAACTTCATTTTTTCAAAATGTAGTTTTCTTAATGGCAACAGTCAGTAATTAATATCTTCTGAAGTATTGCACCTAAAAGTATTATTTTTTTAAATGCTCAGTAGCTGATGACAAATTTCAACCACAAAAATCTCAAAAATGAAAATCCTACTTTAGGTCCCTTTCTGCATAATTGGTCACACATAAGGATGCACAGTAGTAGAATACTGATACGGTACACCACGGCATGGAAGAAACCTGCTTTCAGTACCTAAAGCCACATCATGACAGCACGCTGAATGACCGTAGAGTGGTTGAATGCTGCTTCAATGGCTTGTAGGATGGATGCTCCAGAACCTCCCATCGGAAAACCCGTAACAATTCACGACTACTGTTGGCTGCGTGTGGCCTGGCATTGTCGTGCAACAACACGATCCCTGTTCAGAGAATTCCAGGTACTTCTCTGCGAACTGTTTCCCGCAAACGCTCCAGTGTGTCACAGTGACATTCAGGAAGTCAACCATCAAGCTGTCAGTCTCCGTAGCATAGACTAACGGTTAGCGCCATTAGCTGGGTTTGATTACCGGTGCTGCCAGAGACGTAAGCATGGTACACGCATGGACATAAATGGTGTCCCGATATAAACAAAGCATGACGTCCCTCCACCTCCTCGCTTAAGGCATTGCTTCAGGTAGACATCCCGCTACATGACTGCTGTGATTGAAATGGGCACAGTGGTGGATGTATGGCAATACACACACTGCGCCTTCAGCTCTACCCATTCACTCTCTTCCCCTCCTTTTCGGCACTAGAGTGGCCTTCACCACTACCCCTTCACCCCCTTCCCTCCTTTTCAGCAGTGGAGTGGGACAGTGTTGATTGTTTATGTCGGTGCACCATTTCTGTGCATGCGTGTACGTGGTTAAAATGGAGCATGCAGCTCACTTCCATTGGGAACGTGCATGAAAGGAGGTGCACCACCTCGGGATGAGGACATTAGTTTACTGTTATTTTGAGTGATAAATACTCGTCCCATTTAACTGGTCAAGGTGTATGACAGAGCACGTCCCCGAGATGAGGTTACTTTTCATTTTGAGGAGACTGTGCTACATATGATTGAACAAAAGCCTTCAAATAGCACGTGATCCATTGCTAGAGAACTTGGTGTTTTTATTAACACCATCCATTATCCGGGCAACAGGTGCAGACTATGGGACTCGATGATTATCACGCTTCGCTCAGTGTTTTATGCAGTGCGCATTACATGAACATGATTTTGACTCGTGGTCGGGTGTTTTAATGTTTCCTATATTAGTGTTCCTGTCTTTTTGTCTGTTCCAAATTTTTCCAGCACTTTTATCAAAGTATCTTCATCCACCTAATTCCACAAATGTGATCTCCACTTTTCTGACTCCAATACGGGCCTTTGTCTTTTATGCTGGATTTGTTCCGCACATGATCGTCCTTTCCTAAATCCGATCTGGTACTGTCCTAATGTTTGGTCCCTAATCTAGTGCTTTGGAGAGTATCTTGCGTACAACTGGTAAGAGTGATATACCTCTGTAATTATTTACGTTCTATTTGTCACCCTTCTTATGTAACGGGTGAATTATCGCATCTCGAATCAATCAATCAAACAGTCACTACCGATCTGCATTTAGGGCAGTCGCCCAGGTGGCAGATTCCCTATGTGTTGTTTTCCTATCCATTTCTTAAATGATTGCAAAGAAACTGGAAATTTATTGAACATCTCCCTTCTTTCATCTGAGGGCATCCTTGTGCGTCAAACGTGATGCAAGAGTCTCTCGAGCTGTTCCATTACTTTATCTCCTGCGAACTTATGAAGTTCTGCAACGAAATTGCAACAAAAGACGTGCAAAATCACCTGGGACAGACAACAAAAAATGTATATCACAAAACGCAAAGTTAAGACACTACGACACAGTCGTCAAACCAGAAGCATTTCACACATCCGAAACTCTGATAATTTTTGGCTGAGTTACTCATACAATTGGAGCACTGCCTTTCTGAGCCCAAGTTGGCAGTTTTGATCCTGACCAGTCTACTCAGTTGTAAACCACTATAGAACAAATTGAGCTTCCAGAAACCTCAGAGTAACCTTCCCGATTCGATTCTATGCCAACAACGTGTCTCGCAAAGGTTCCATTGCAATTCTTTCTTTGTGCTTGTTGGTTTATCCCTGAAGGTTGAGTAATTTCGCCTAGTTGTTTGAATTTATCTACATAGAAGAGTTTTGTTAATTTGGTGTTTAAAGGTTGGTTGTTGAATCCCAATTTAGTTTCTTCCATACATCGCGTCTTTTCATACGAAATTTGGAGTCCAATTTTCGCCTCTATTACACTAACTTTTTCTACGGAATTGTTTGTTTCTTGTCTATCATTGGAGAAGTTTGCAAGGTCATCCATAAAAGCTAAGCAATCAAGGTCAGTTTTGTTTTTGAGAAGTCAGCTACAGTATTTTTTTCCGTTTAGTTTCATATTTTCATGTGTGAATAACATTTTCCGGAACTAAACTGAATAGAAGTGGGAATAAACCATACCTTCGTCTCCTTGCTTTGATTTCGTATGATTCGGAAAGTACTCCTAATAATGTACTTTTTGATTTTTTGTATAGGTAGTTCGTTTGATCAATTGCCTTGTTTTTTTTTTTTTGTCAGCTTGGAATTCCTGCAGCACGTAGAATGAGTCATTTAACTTTCTGAAGTCAACAAAAATGATTATTGTTTGTTTGGTTTTGTGAATTTATAGTCTGGTTTTTGTATTAGGAATTGTTCTTCTTTGAATTCCGTCTGATATTCTCCAGTTAATGATAAAGATGTTGATTCCCATAGGAAACCTGAAATATTTGGTATTCTCCAGTTAGGTCAAGGAGAAATGGGTTTTATATCATGCATTCATCTGAACCATGTCCGACTCGTTGGCTGAATGGTCAGCGTAATGGCCTCCGGTTCAGAGGGTACCGGGTTCGATTCTCGGCCAGGTCGGGGATTTTAACCTTCTTTAGTTAATTCCAGTGCCCCGGGGGCTGGGTGTTTGTACTGTCCCCAACATCCCTGCAACTCACATAACACTATCCTCCACCACAATAACACGCAGTTACCTGCACATGGCTGATGCCGCCCACCCTCATCGGAGGGGCTGACTTACAAGGGCTGCACTCGGCTAGAAATAGCCACACGAAATTAAAATTTTAAAAATCTGAGCCATCTAAGATAGCCCCTTCGGTTCAGTTCCCCGTCATTGTCTGCTTTGCAATGGCTATCAGTGAGGCCCAAGGCAGTCTTTAGGGGTGGCTGGCGCGGATTTGAACACCAACTATTTCTTCCACGGAAGACTGTATATAGGCTGTTGGCGTGTGAGCACCCTTCACAGCTTGGTAATTCTGCAGCCAGAAGGTAGAACAGAAATCATCGTATACCAGGAAGTTCTATAAAATTTGGTTGTGGTGGTTGTGGTGGGTGCGGTGGATGCTTTTTGTAAGAGAAAAATGAGCTTATCAGCCTATACAAGGCAGGCTTTTAATAAACTTGGCATCTACCTTCCTAAGCCTGTGTTTTCTGGTGGACAATTTTATGTTTCATTCAGCTGAGCCAAAAATTCAGAATATTTACAAGTTGTCATTCAAAATGCAAGTGAACACTGCCAATATGTTGATAGAGCATACGCAAAAAATAGCCTATAACATTGCTTACAGAGAAATAGTACTCCAAAATTACTTAACTCTGGTGTTTATGCCAGTTATTGGCCTGGTTCCTTGGTTGAATGCTCACCGTTGAGGCCTTCGGTTCAGAGGGTTCCGGGTTCGATTCTCTGAAGGATCAGGAATTTTAATCACGTCTTGTTAATTCCTTTGACTCGAGGACTACGAATCACAACAGAAACACGCAATAGTGAATACATTTCTCCTCACAAAATTGGAGCGAAGAAGGGCATCCGGTCGTAAAACAGGGCCAAGTCTACATGTGTAACACCCACGATCCAACCAGGATGGGGGGAAAGCGGTGAAAGAAGTTGCTTTTGATAGTTATGCATGATATATCCAGAAAGAACTTAGGAACAATGATATGTGACTCTTGTGTAGTTCCAGTAACTCTCATGCTAATAGTGTTCTGTACTTGTACATTGTTTTCTTTGTACTTTAAACAATATTATTTGCAATATTATTTCACTGTGGCGCCTATACATGTTATGCATGATAATAGCAGGAGGAGGAAGTGTGTTTCAAGTGCGTTAGGTCCGGTTCTAATCGTTTTATGTCTTTCAAGCAGTTTTCTGTTTGAATCAGTTCTCTGATGGATGCAGTATGCTAGGTGTGTTTCAATACAAATATGAAGTACTGTGTATGGATCTAATTGCTGTCGTCACTGACATACCAAAAAAGTATTCTGTTCCTTCTTATTTCTTAATTTTTCTTTGATCTAATTAACAGATTAACATTTTTGAACAATCATCCAATATGGAAGTAGCTGTAGTACCGAGCTCGATAGCTGCAGTCGCTTAAGTGCGGCCAGTATCCAGTAATCGGGAGACAGTGGGTTCGAGCCCCACTATCGGCAGCCCTGAAGATGGTTTTCCGTGGTTTCCCATTTTTACACCAGGCATATGCCGGGGCTGTACCGTAATTAAGGCCACGGCCGATTCCTTCCAGTTCCTAGGCCTTTCCTATCCCATCGTCCCCATAAGACCTATCTGTGTCGGTGCGACGTAAAGCAAATAGCAAAAAAAACGGAGCTGTAGCTGCTTCGGGCCACTAGTTCAACTTGAATTGTTTCCTCTATAGCCTACGTTGTTTTGAAACAAGTTTGTCTTTTGCGTACATTTATTCTTGTGATGAACACAATGAGGACAGTATAAACTCAGTTTTATCTCTCCAATAAGCTACAAAAACCAATTAAAAATTTTTATGAAACATTTTTTTAGTTAGCTATTCAGAGACAAAATCTGTCTATCATCCAGCCTTCAGAATGAGGCTTTCCAATCAACCCTATTTACTTTTGAAGAGGTTGTGAAATCTAGCATCCTGAAGACGGTTTCCGTGGTTTCCCATTTTCACACCAGGCAAATGCTGGGAATGTACCTTAATTATGGCCACGGCCGCTTTCTTCCCATTCTTTGGCCTTTCCTGTCCCATCGTCACCGTAAGACCTATCTGTGTCGGTGCGACGTAAAGCAAATAGCAAAAAAAAAAAAAGAAGAAGAAGAAGAAAAAGAAACCTAGCATTCCTCAAATATGCTTACCTTGATTTTTATTTTTCATATGTGACAGTTTCTTTATGATCCTAAGCAGGAGATCGTGCTCTTTCCTTGTAAGACTTTTTTAAATGGGGCAGAACATTTCATTTTTCACGACCTGCAAACTACGCTTAAAAAAGTGAAATGTATACAAAAATGGTGTATAAATGAGAAACCGGCGAATGTTTCGAATAAATCTGTATTATTGTTTTTATTCTTCTTCTGTAAACTTAAAACGAGGTGTTTATGCCCCCTTGGACTGCCTGCAATTGCTGTTTGGAGTTACCAAGACTGTAGACACTGAAATATATTTCAGCAAATGCAGTTTAATTGTAATTTATTTATTTAGCCTAAATTGAATATCACATCACAATAATTAAACTGGAAAATACAATATTAATACAATAATCAGAAGGGAAAATGAAAGTAAATAATTTTGTTCCTTAGCTAATACAATAGATAACCATTAAACGGGAAATTCCAGTTCCATAACTAATACTAGCCCATAGATATTCACAATGAAGCTATATTTGTACAGAAAGTGGTCAAAGATTAATGTCTAAATTTTGAATGCTGTGAGTTTTCTCGCGGTTGCTTTATGTTGTAAATGATAGGGGAATGCGAATGACAGAAAATAAGTATGTTCAATGATTTCGTTCAACATCATCAGAGATTTATGAACGTGACTTAAGTTAATTTTGTGTATTTTCCTTTTATTATTCTCATTTAATTATTGCATCAGTGTAATTCTTTCTAAGTTATATCAATCATTCTAAAATTAATATCAATGAATATAAATCTAAAATGATTGTGTGGTTTTAATTATACTTTATGCTCTATGCAAATGTGATTTATTAAAATTAATATTATCAATAAATATTACCTATGTTCAGAATTAACTCAAATTCTGTAGTTTTCTATTTTAAAATTGTAAATAATAAAGCCATGTTTTCAGTGTATACTTAGTTAAATGAGAATTGTTCATTATTCACAGGTATTTTTAATGTTATAAGTATTATATTCGTGTTCGAGAGACTGAAAAGCATAATATAAGCCTAGCCTAAGTTATTTTTCTTTAAAACGATATTACACTAAATTACAAATGTATGAACACTGCATAATGCTAAATATTGTATTACAAACATAGATGCTAATTTCTGAATTCAAAACGATTACAAATCATATCCTCTAGATAGTGGACATAACGTTTAGCAATCGACCGAAATTAATGTCGAGATCGACATGTTTGCCATGCATTGTCTACTGGAAAGTAAGAGAAAGGTACCTGTTATCATCCCGTGATGTTCGGTGGTGACGTGAAAGTAGGGCAGAGGCTTGGCTGATAAGATAGTGACCACACAGTGGACACCAGTCCGTGAGGACAGGTGTCGTACGAAGACCATTGCACTACTTCCGTTATCACGGGTAAAAACCAATAACACGTTGGTTGATACCTTACGACAGACATAATGACACCCTTCGGTGTACTTTTTGTTGAAGAGCCGAACAAAATCCACCGTTATCGTCGAAAGAATATCTGTAACAGATAGTGGAACTATCAACCTGGGTAGCCAATTATGCAACTAGTGCGTAAAGCGGACCTTTTTTGTTTTTGCATGATTACAGACTACGAAGGAACCTCTTATACAGGGTGTCCCAGGAGGAATGGTCAATATTTTTTACATACATACATACATATCTTTATTTGCACCATAGTACATACCATCGGTTAGGCAATAAAGATAACAAGCCACTACTTCCCCCTATATCTAAATTTACAATCTATTAAATCTACTCTGTAGTATCCCACACATGCGCGGATATGCAGCACCACATGTACGATGCTACCTTAACTACAATCTACGCTAACATCCTAACTAGGTATTCTACTGCCTAAATTAAAAGAACTGGCTGGTCGTGGTATCTCCCCTGGTAAGGAAAACTGCCCTTCAAACCCGCAGGCTCCACTACCAGCCCCGCCTCGTGTGGTCAAATATCGGACCCCACAGGCGAATGGTGAATATTCAGGGATATGACCGGAAAGATCATTAATGCAAAAAAAAAAAAAACTTCATATATGCATATGCGTTATTCTGAATAGTTTCCGCGATAGAACACAGTTAATACACATTTGCCTTTAGGCTAGTGGCGCACACGTATGTATCTTATTCATCCAGCCTCTTGGACAATTTATTCTAGCCCAGCCTACCTCGTCGCTTCCAACCTCTTATCTCGGGATGTTTTTCTGCCCTTTGAACGAGCAGAGTTGTCCATGGTGTCTTGTGAGTGAAGTTGTGCGAGGGATGAAGAATATAATAATAATAATAATAATAATAATAATAATAATAATAATAATAATTTCGTGTGGCTATTTCTAGCCGAGTGCAGCCCTTGTAAGGCAGACCCTCCGATGAGGGTGGGCGGCATCTGCCATGTGTAGGTAACTGCGTGTTATTGTGGTGGAGGATAGTGTTATGTGTAGTGTGCGAGTTGCAGGGATGTTGGGGACACCACAAACACCCAATTAACCAATGAAGGTTAAAATCCCCGTCCCGGCCGGTAATCGAACACGGGACCCTCTGATCCGAAGGCCAGTACGCTAACCATTCAGCCAACGAGTCGGACAGGGATGAAGAATAGAAAGACATGATGTATGTTTATGGCTTCTGCAACGGCAGTGCTCTTGCTGCTGTCGAGGAGTACCGTCAGTACTTTCCGATTTGTCGAATTCCTAATCGCAGAGTGTTTACCAGAGTTTTCAGCACATTGCGTGAAATAGGTATTCTTCCAAGTTCACATTTTTCTTCTGAAATATAAATGGCGTGTGGCTTTTAGTGCCGGGGTGTGTCCGAGGACTTTGGCTCGCCAGGTGTAGATCTTTTGATTTGACGCACGTAGGCGACTTGTGCTTCGTGATGAGGATGAAATGATGATGAAGACGACACATACATCCATTCCCGTGCAAGGGGAATTAACCAATTATGGTTAACATTCCCGACCCTGCCGGGAATCGAACCCGGGACCCCTGTTACCAGCACACTAACCATTTAGCCATGGAGCCGGACTTTCTTCTGAAGGTGTAGTTCAACAACCTGTGCAGGAACAGCAACACATTGTTGAAATGGTGCAGCGTAGTCCTACTACCTACCAACACACGGCTCGGCCTGTCCTAAGAAGTGACTCATACGACCGTCAGAGGATTTCAGCTTGGGAGCTACCAGGCTACCAGAGGACCCCTGGCTGATTTTGGCATGATTTATTCCATTTACCTGAGGCAGGTTCAGTACCTTGTCCTTTCTTTACCGACCTAGCTTCGTCAACCTAGTCGAGTCATTAAAAGCCCGGAAGGACATGGGTTCGATTCCCTATCAGAGAAACGAAACATTTAGGAACAAGAATCCCACTCCTGGAGAGCCACATGGCTCTGAATGTCATTAAGCCTACACCAAAAATGACCGCAGTACTAGGTTAATAACTGTGGACAAAGGAGGCTGAATAGAGAGCTAACAGCTCTGTCCTAGTGCCGAGATTAATGGATAATGGAAACCTTAATGTTCAACTCCTCCAAGGGCTTTCATGACCCGTATAGAAATGTCTTCTTCTTCTCCTCCTCCTCCTACTCCTTCCTCTTCTTCTTCCTAGCTCTTTTCCCAGTTTATAGAAATTGGCACTTGACGTGGGTTTGGCTCATTTTAACGGCCAAATTCCCTTCCTGATGCTAACTCTATCTGGAGAGATGTGTTCGCTATTGTGTGTTCCTGTGGTGTGCTTGTAGTAGACGCAGATGAGTGCAATAAAATGAATAGAAACACCTAGTCCCCGAGCTAGAGGAATTAATCATACGCAGTTAAAATCCCCGGTCAGAACAAGGAATCGAACCCCCTGTGGGTGGGGGTGGTAGAATACATCCACGGTATCCTCTGCCTGTCGTAAGAAGTGACTAAAGGGGACCCCTGGGCTCTTCACTTTGGAGCGTGAGTTGGTGTCCACGAGACCCTTACCTGAATCCTGGCATTGCTTCGACTTACATGTTCCAGGCTCTTCAGTTACACCTATTACCGGGCGAGTTGGCCGTGCGGTTAAAGGCACGCGGCTGTGAGCTTACATCCGGGAGATAGGGGGTTCGAATCCCGCTGTCGGTAGCCCTGAAGATGGTTTTCCGTGGTTGCCCATTTTCACACCAGGCAAATGCTGGGGCTGTACCTTAATTAAGGCCACGGCCGTTTCCTTCCAACTCCTCGGCCTTTCCTATCCCATCGTCGCCATAAGATCTATCTGTGTCGGTGCGACGAAAAGCCACTAGCTTTCAACTGTCCTATCCGATCTCCCTTGTAACTCTTGTTATTTTCCGACCCCGACAGTATTCGAGCATCCAAGGCCTAGGGAGTATTTCATTTTTACGCCCTTAGTAGCCCTTGTCTTTCTTTGGCGGTGAGCGAGTTCGTCGTGCGGTTAGGGTCGCGCAGCTCTCAGCTTGCATTCGGGAAATAGTGGGTTCGAATCCCATCGTGAAAGTGGTTTCCCGTGGTTTCCCATTTTCACACCAGGCAAGTGCTGGGGTTGTACCTCAATTAAGGCCGCGGCCACTACCTTCCCAGTCCTAGCTCTTTACCATGTCTCCATCACCGAAAACCTTCCATGGGTTAGTCCGACGTTAAACAAGTAGCAAGAAACCTTTCTTTAGCCGATACATTCATTTTACGAAGTTTCGGGTCCCTTCCATTTTACCCTCTGATTAGTGTTAATAGAGGATGGTTAAAACCAAACCAAACCCCATGACACTACAGCCCTTGAAGGGCCTTGGCCTACCAAGCGACCGCTGCTCAACCAGAAGGCCTGCAGATTACGAGGTGTCGTGTGGTCAGCACGACGAATCCTATCGGCCGTTATTCTTGGCTTTTTAGACCGGGGCCGCTATCTCACCATCAGATAGCTCCTCAATTCTAATCACGTAGGCTGAGTGGACCTCGAAACACTCCTCAGGTCCAAGTAAAAATCCCTGACCTGGCCGCTAATCGAACCCGGGGCCTCCGGGTAAGAGGCAGGCACGCTACCCCTACACCACGGGGCCGGCATAGAGGATGGTTGTCCAGACGTAATTCCTCATAAGACAATAACCACCACCACCGAGCAAGTGGCCGTACGATTAGGGTCACTCAGCTGGCAGCTTGCATTCGGAAGATAAAGGGTTCGAACCCCACTCTCGACAGCCCTGAAGATGGTTTTCCGTGGTTTCCGATTTTGACACCAGGCAAATGCTGGAGCTGTACCTTAACTGAGGCCACGGCCGCTTCCTTCCCACTCCTAGCCCTTTATTCTCTCATCGTCGCCATAAGACCTATCTGTGCCAGCGCGACGTAAAAAATATTGTAAAAAATATCACCACCATCAGCAATTGAACTCAGGGCCATCTGGTACTCTGACCACTCAGCCAAGGAGCCGGACAACTCATGATCCCTTCTAACTCTAACAATACTGTATTAAGATTGCAGGGCATAGAGAGAGATTTATTTTCTGTCCCTTCGTGGCCTTTCCCTTTCATCTGCCGAAGCCTTCGAACTTAAAGAGACGGGCCTCTTCCATTCTTCCTTTTTCTTCTGTGATTAGAGTTAACAGAATTTTTTTTTTTCCTAGTGGCTAGTGCTAATGGGCGATTTCAATGCGAGAGTTGGGAATAGAACTGAAGGATACGAAAGGGTGATTGGTAAATGTGGGGAAGATATGGAAGCTAATGGGAATGGGAAGCGTTTGCTGGACTTCTGTGCTAGTATGGGTTTAGCTGTTACGAATACATTCTTCAAGCATAAGGCTATTCACCGCTACACATGAGAGGCTAGAGGTACCAGATCCATAATAGACTATATCTTAACAGACTTCGAATTCAGGAAATCTGTTAGGAATGTACGAGTTTTCCGCGGAGAAAGTGAAATCTGTCTGCAAACGAATAAGGGTAGAAAATCTCCAGGACGAGGAAATTATACAGAAGTACATGGATATGATTAGTGAGAAGTTTCAAACAGTAGACAGTAAGGATGTTCAGGATATAGAAAGTGAATGGGTGGCATACAGGGATGCTGTAGTAGAAACAGCAAGGGAATGCCTAGGAACAACTGTGTGTAAAGATGGGAAAAGGCGAACATCTTGGTGGAATGATGAAGTGAGAGCAGCTTGTAAACGTAAAAAGAAGGCTTATCAGAAATGGCTCCAAACAAGGGCCGAGGCAGACAGAGATTTGTACGTAGATGAAAGAAACAGAGTAAAACAAATGGTTGTTGAATCCAAAAAGGTCATGGGAAGATTTTGGTAACAACCTGGAAAGGCTAGGTCAAGCAACAGGGAAACCTTTATGGACAGTAATAAATAATCTTAGGAAGGGAGGGAAAAAGGAAATGAACAGTGTTTTGAGTAATTCAGGTGAACTCATAATAGATCCCAGGGAATCACTGGAGAAGTGGAGGGAATATTTTGAACATCTTCTCAATGTAAAAGGAAATCATCCTTGTGGTGTTGCGAACAGCCAAGCTCATGAGGAGGAGGAAAATGATGTTGGTGAAATTATGCTAGAGGAAGTGGAAAGGATGGTCAATAAACTCCATTGTCACAAAGCAGCAGGAATAGAAGAAATTAGACCTGAAATGGTGAAGTATAGTGGGAAGGCAGGGATGAAATGGCTTCATAGAGTAGTAAAATTAGCATGGAGTGTTGGTAAGGTACCTTCAGATTGGACAAAAGCAGTAATTGCACCTATCTATAAGCAAGGGAACAGGAAGGATTGCAACAACTATCGAGGTATCTCATTGATTAGTATACCAGCCAAAGTATTCACTGGCATCTTGGAAGGGAGGGAGCGATCAGTCGTTGAGAGGAAGTTGGATGAAACCCAGTGAGGTTTCAGACCACAGAAGGCTGTCAGGATCAGATTTTCAGTATGCGCCAGGTAATTGAAAAATGCTACGAGAGGAATAGGCAGTTGTGTTTATGTTTCGTAGATATAGAGAAAGCATACGACAGGGTACCGAGGGAGAAGATGTTCGCTATACTTGGGGACTATGGAATTAAAGGTAAATTATTAAAATCAATCAAAGGTATTTATGTTGACAATTGGGCTTCAGTGAGAATTGATGGTAAAATGAGTTCTTGGTTCACGGTACTTACAGGGTACTTACCAGGCTGTAATCTTTCACCTTTGCTGTTCGTAGTTTACATGGATCATCTGCTGAAAGGTATAAAATGGCAGGGAGGGATTCAGTTAGGTGGAAATGTAATAAGCAGTCTGGCCTATGCTGACGACTTGGTCTTAATGGCAGATTGTGCCGAAAGCCTGCAGTGTAATATCTTGGAACTTCAAAATAGGTGCAATTAGTATGGTATGAAAATTAGCCTCTCGAAGACTAAATTGATGTCCGTAGGTAAGAAATTCAACAGAATTGAATGTCAGATTGGTGATACAAAGCTAGAACAGGTCGATAATTTCAAGTATTTAGGTTGTGTATTCTCCCAGGATGGTAATATAGTAGGTGAGATTGAATCAAGGTGTCGTAAAGCTAATGTAGTGAGCTCGCAGCTGCGATCAACAGTATTCTGTAAGAAGGAAGTGAGCTCCCAGACGAAACTATCTTTACATCGGTCTGTTTTCAGACCAACTTTGCTTTACGGGAGCGAAAGCTGGGTGGACTCAGGATATCTTATTCATAAGTTAGAAGTAACAGACATGAAAGTAGCAAGAATGATTGCTGGTACAAACAGGTGGGAACAATGGCAGGATGGTACTCGGAATGAGGAGATAAAGGCTAATTTAGGAATGAACTCGATGGATGAAGCTGTACGCATAAACCGGCTTCGGTGGTGGGGTCATGTGAGGCGAATGGAGGAGGATAGGTTACCTAGGAGAATAATGGACTCTGCTATGGAGGGTAAGAGAAGTAGAGGTAGACCAAGACGACGATGATTAGACTCTGTTTCTAACGATTTAAAGATAAGAGGTATAGAACTAAATGAGGCCACAACACTAGTTGAAAATCGAGAATTGTGGCGACGTTTAGTAAATTCACAGAGGCTTGCAGACTGAACGCTGAAAGGCATAACAGTCTATAATGATAATGTATGTATGTATGTATGTATGTGGCTTTACGTTACACCGAAACAGATAGGTCTTATGGCGACGATGGTATGGAAAAGGCCGAGGAGTTGGAAGGAAGCGGCCGTGGCCTTAATTAAGGTACAGTCCCAGCATTTGCCTGGTGTGAAAATGGAAAACCACGGAAAACCATCTTCAGGGCTGCCGACAGTGGGATTCGAACCCACTATCTCCCGGATGCAAGCTCACAGCCGCGCGCCCCTAACCGCAAGGCCAACTCTCCCGGTAATAGAAGACGATTATCCTGTTCTATTTTCCCTTAAAACAGTAATAATCACCACCACCATCTACTTGTTGAGGCATTCACGACTGAGGATTTATTGCAGTTTCTGGTCACGGTTAAGCTGATGCTGATAATTGAGATGCCACGCAGTCTATTTGTTTTGCCACCCACTGCGGCTCGCAGGATGAGTGCGTCATCGTGCTTTGGAGTGAGGAGAGCTGAAAAGAGGAATGTCGTCGGCAGTGAATCAGCTGACTGCAGCTGAGCGGACACGGTGACAGATCTCTTATCAGATGACAGTTGCTACTCGAGACACTATTGCTCATCCCAACTCGGTGTCTATTGTGACTTCGTTGTACCAGGTTGTTTGGAAATAGCAGCCGCTTCCGTGCAACACAGTACTAGTTAACTTTGGAATGGAGAAATCATACCTGCTTCATTCAAAATAGTGACACACCTCCAACGCCTATAGGGATGCCGGGTTTTAATGCTGAAAACATTCCTTAACAGACAAAGTAGGGGTGCCATACTATGAAAAACGTAAAATTAAGCAATATCCTCAATTGTGCCAAAACTTGAAGGGCTGTCAGTCTTGGATAGCTCTTAAACTTAAAAATTTAAAATTTTAAAACTTAAAAAACTTAAACTTAAAACTTAAAAACCTAAACAACTTAAAAAACTTAAACTTAAAAACTTAAACAAAAAATTTAAAGACTTAAAAATTAAAAAACATAAACTTAAAAACTTAAACAACTTAAACAACTTAAAAATTTAAAAGCTTAAACAACTTAAAAATTTAAAACTTAAAAACTTAAAACTTAAAAACTTAAACTTAAAACTTAAACAACTTAAAATTTTTAAAACTCAAAAATTAAAACTTAAAACTTAAAAAATTAAACTTAAAAACTTAAAATTTAAAAACTTGTCAAACTTAAAACTTAAACTTATATTTCTTTCTTTCTTTCTTTCTTTCTTTCTTTCTTTCTCCCTTCTTTCTTTCTTTCTTTCTTAATCTGCTTACCCTCCAGGGTTGGTTTTTCCCTCGGACTCAGCGAGGGATCCCACCTCTACCGCCTCAAGGGCAGTGTCCTGGAGCTTCAGACCCTGGGTCGGGGGATACAACTGGGGAGATGACCAATACCTCGCCCAAGCGGACTCACCTGCTATGCTGAACAGGGGCTTTGGCGGGGGATGGGAAGATTGGAAGGGACAGACAAGGAAGAGGGAAGGAAGCGACCGTGGCCTTAAGTTAGGTACCATCCCGGCATTTACCTGGACGAGAAGTGGGAAACCACGGAAAATCACTTACAGGATGGCTGAGGTGGGAATCGAACCCACATCTACTCAGTTGGCATCCCGAGGCTGAGTGGACCCCGTTCCAGCCCTTGTACCACTTTTCAAATTTCTTGGCAGAACCGGGAATCGAAACCGGGCCTTCGGAGGTGGCAGCTAATCACACTAACCACTACACCACAGCGGTGGACAAAACTTAAATTTAAAAACTTAAAACGTAACCACTTTTTAAAAACTTTAAAAATTTAAAGAAATTAAAAACTTAAAAATATTCAAAAACTCTAAAATCAAAAACTTTAAAAATCAAAATTCAAACTTAAAACATCTAATATCACTTCCGGCCTAAATTCAGTTCCGGAAAACTGCATAAAATCGCTTGTTTCTCTACTCGTTTCCTTTTTCATTCAAATCCTAGCCAAATTAACGTATTTACATAATTATTTCTGCAACGTGTTCCTTGGTTCAATACCTTCGGGCGTTTTTGATTTTTTGAAAATGTCCACACCAAATGTAATTATAAGGGTTTAAGTGAACCTCTGCATTGACTCATATTAGCGCTCGTAGTGGTAGAGAAAGGCAAATTGTTAATCTAATCGATCGGATAACGATGATTAAGATAACTATTCTAATTTTTAGGAATAAATAAATTATATCCTATCATACTTTGTTACATTTTATTTACCTAAAATTCGTAGCTCATGTCCCTAGGATGCTTTCAACATTGAGTTGCTTGCCTGAAGGACTAGAACTGTGAATTTTGAAATGCCAATAAGAGACGATTCATGTCGACACGACACAATATTTTTTCAAGAAAACGCTGAGATATAATTTACTGTACCATGTATAATTATTAGTGTTTGGAAGTATATGACCTAAAAAATTACAAAATATGCAAGAAAATGTGCCCTAAAAACCAGCTAAATATGACCTAAATAAGGTAAAATACGACTTAAACATTTTAGGGATAGGTAGCAACTATTAGAGTACAGATATTTGATGGGTAATTAGCTTATGAAAAGTCATGTCTCCACCAACGACCATGCCCAATTGGAAAGCCAGCACTTCTAGGTATAGCCCGACAGCATAATTTCCATTGCAGCAGACTTTTTCGCAGAGCTAGCATATCTATCTTATCCCACTCCTCCTGATAGGCTTACCAGAGACCATTTGACATCTATTTCCTCTGGCCCTTTTTAGCAGTCCAAATGCACGGAAGTCCATGCGTAGCCCATCGGCTGCCTTCAACGGAATGTCAGTAAAAAAGAATTGCAGAGATTCCAGTTTCCATCTCCATTCTCTCTAAGAACAGACGAGTCGAACGACAGGTGTGGCTGGATGCTTTATCTTGATGTACCCATACCTGATTTTTTACCCTCCCATACATTGCTGGGATATCTGTGTTGTGAATGAGTGATAAAACCTCTTGCTTGTTTACTTATTCATTCGTGTCAAAAGTACAAAATATGAAAACATAAAAAAAGAAACATGAAATGGACACAAGTGCACAAATATGTGTTCATCGAGTGACTTCAAACAGTTCCCGCCCTAAACTTAGCCACTTCGAGAGCAATTGAATTAGCTTGAGTCAAATCACTCCTTGTACGTCTGGCTGGGCACAACGGACAACATAAAAGATGTTGTTTTCTTTGAAATTCGCCACAATCACATAGAACTGTCTTGGTCGGAAATGAAATTAAATGGCGTATGGCTTTTAGTGCCGGGAGTGTCCGAGGACATGTTCGGCTCGCCAGGTGCAGGTCTTTTGATTTGACACCCGTAGGCGACCTGCGAGTCGTGATGAAGTTGAAATGATGATGAAGACGACACATACACCCAGCCCTTGTGCCAGCGAAATTAACCAATGATGGTTAAAATCCCCGACCCTACCGGGAATCGAACTCGGGACCCCTGTGGCCAAAGGCCAGCACGCTAACCATTTAGCCATGGAGCCGGACGTCTTGGTCGGAAAATGCCACTTATGTAAGTTGTCCCTTGTTCTTGCAGTTTCTACCAACACGAGGCTGACGTATTTGAGCACCTTCAAATACCATCAGACTCAGCCAGGATCGAACCTGCCATGTTGGGGTCAGAAGGCCAGCGCCTCTTACTAGGTTCTTTTCATAGTAAGTACCAAGCTGTTCTAGAGCACGACTGAACATATGTTCTACGACCTCAAACTGTTCTGATTGAAAAACAAGAGCAAGGTCGTCGGCGTAAATGAAGCTTTTGCAGCCTTCAGGCTGTGGTTAAGCATTGATCTACACATTAAATAAAATGGGAAACAAGATGCTTCCCTGGGGCAATCCATTCTTCTGATTTCTTCATCGACTGCGATGTCCTTGGAAGTCTACAAAGAACCGATGACCCTGTAAAAGTGTAACTATCATCGTAGAGAATCCACAATCGTTAGTAAGATTATAGAGTTTATGTAAGAGTATTCTGTGGTTCACGGTGTCGTATGCAGCAGAGAGGTCAACAGAAGCTACACTTGAGATCTCTTGTCTTTCAAAACCATCTTCAGTGAACTGAGTAAGGTGTAGGACTTGAGAAGAACAGTTTTTGCCTGGTCTGAATTCATCTTGCTGAGGAATGAGAAGAGGATTAACTATAATAGTTAAACGATTCAAAATCTTTCTTTCTAGGGTCTTATAGAGGAGACAAACACGTTATATTGGTCTAAAACTTTTGGGGTAGTTTTGTTCTTTACCAGGCTTCAAAATAGCAATTACTCGAACCTTGCGCCATAATTTTGGAATCTTGATGAATGAAAGGCAGTGATTGTAAAGATTCAGAAGCCAAATTTTCGTGACATTATCAAAATGTCAACTTCGTAGTTGATGACTTGAAACTCTTGCTGATAGTATGTAGAGTTCATCTACATCTTATTAGTGCCACGGCAAATGGTTAACTTGCCATTGTAGCAGTATCCAGCGATGGTCATGAAACCCCTTGGAAAACTTTCCTGGCATTCTTTATATAATGTTTGATTTGTTTTGTCTCTAGGGCGGTAGTAAATCGAGCGGTGTTGTTACATTCACTAAAGTACACATATTCTTCGTCTAATGTTACCACATTTGTCCATCTCTCCCCTGCCAGATAGCCCTCATACAGCTTTATTGCGTTCGTGCGACGTTCCGAAATGTGACGAAGCAACAGGTTGTGAACTCGGAGCTTATGCCGCTTTTCTAATTGCAGGTCCTTGTTGATTATGGTGTTAACTCTTGAAACAGATATCCCCAACTTACGTGCGACATTCCTTTGGGTGGTAGGATTACCACCTGAGACAAGGGCCTTCACTATCCTCACCACTTCTGGTGTAGCCTACAGCTGGTGGCTGGTCGTGGATTTGCCTGTATTTTTCCCTCTGGAATTACGACCAGTCGACCTTTGCCTTTTATATTCAATACAGCATTGATCCCGCTCTTTGGTGTCAAGAAATCACGCTTCTTCCACATTCCTTGGATTGCAGAACAGCTATATTAAGAATCGGGAAGAGCTGTGATGTAGCCCTCCCAGTAATGGTCAATCCGCTTTGGCATCGCTGAAGCTAATGTCACGAAACGTATCTATCGAAGTAGTTAGAGAGAAGACCGAGCTACTAGAAATTATGGCTGGCTATGTAGCTTATAGGGTGAAGAAAAATTACCCCCAGAAAACATGTACGGAATCCAAACGATGAACATTTTTCCTTCACCTAGGAATTGGCTAGAAACCATTTCAAGAGGGTACTTAATGAAATCCACGGATGAGTGCATTAATTCTATTATTAAAATGGAAAATTAATTTAGTGCCTTCTATGGAAACTACATTAAGAAATGTCCAGGAGGTTTTAGATTGTTAAAGAAAAAGTTTTAAAATCCTGATCTTGAAGATTTTGTTGTTTTATGTTTTCTTAGAAGCAGAACGTTCACAAGGATGAAAAACTTCAACAAACTTAGGCACATGAATTCTTACAAGAGGTGTAAACAAACTCCTAATGTACAAAGGAAAAGTGTGAAAAAATTAAGAAAGTTGTTGTATAGACTGATTTAAAAGTAATGTAAAACAACCAAGTAAAAATCTAGATGTAAATGTTTTGTATATAATGTAAATATGTATACAGTTTTACTATCTTTATTATAATTAGGAGTATTTAGTAGGTGTTTTTAAATATTGATCATTTGATCGCATTTTCTGATTGTGGGAGTTTTCTCCATGCCACAAGTCTATATACTCTAAGCCTGTAGAAGCCTCTTTCCCCCAAACAAAGAGTGACCCCTGATATGGTGGAAGAGGCTGACGTTTGTTCAGCGGCTTTTACCAACATTCCACCGGCTGGTACACATCTCTTCTCTTCTCTATAATTATAAAAGGAAGTGTTTGTCTGTCTGTCTGTGCGCGATGCCCAGCAAAATCTACAGCACGTAGATATCTGAAATTTTGAACATAGGTAGATGGAAAGGGGTCCGAATGTACCTCGAAGCCGGAATTTTCATTTTCGCTTTCGTTGGTGAGTTATGAACGAAAAACCATCGGAAAACGTGCATTGGGATATGATAATCCAACGTGCTGTCACCAAGATTAAATGCATAGAGTCGCTGTCGCTAGGCAACGTACATATAGGTAGAGAACACAATATTCAAGGAGCCATTTTACGTCCAGGACGTAGGAAGCTGTTTTTGGTCTTATATGGTGTGAGTGCATATGACGGTGTTGATGATGATTCGTCCGTCGGATCGGGACGTTAAGTCTTGAGCTATTCCGGAGGAGTGGGCATATGTGCCGGCGCCAGGTTTCATCCTCTTCATTCTTGCTATCATATATCATGTCATTCCTTTCAACAAGCAACTTTTATAAAAATTACCCGATGTTCTACATATTTACAAGTCAATCGACTACACGGCAGAGCTTCGAAAGACTTGGAGTCACCTGGAGTACCCTCGAACATCTTAGAGCGGACGATTGTGGCACCAATTATCCTTCTTAAGAATAAGAATCCTGCCCTCTGCAATGAACACGACTCTGAAACCGATGACTAATATTATTGAAGCCATTCTCATGATTGGGCATGCCGCGAGCGAAGTAATATTCATTCCTCGGATTCGAATAATTTCTTCGGATATACAGTTTAAGTTTAGATCTCTGCAGTGTTCAAAATAAAATATCTCTGTGTAATAATAAAGCAAGCATAATCTTCTTCTTCTTCTTACTAAATATAAAAATGGATGTATGCATGTACAGTATGTGTGTGTGTGTGTGTGTGTGTGTGTGTGTGTGTGTGTGTGTGTGTGTGTGTGTGTGTGTGTGTGTGTGTGTGTGTGTGTGTAAATTACACATCTCCTCCTAAACCACTGGAGCAATTTCATCCAAACTTGGTACACTTATGACTTTTTATCTGGAGACGAGGACTGTGGGGGTAAGCCATCCGCAGCTCCCTTAGGGGTGGGGGGTCAGGGTGGGCAAGGTATAAAAATAATCGAAAAAAGTGCCGAATCCACAGTTTTCGGGGTCGCTGAGATGAACAGTGACACTCCCCATTTTTCAAATGTCAAAGTTCAGCTCCCTTTCGCATGGGGACGGGGGAGTGATATATAAAATTAAACGAAAATAGTGTCGAATACATAGTTTTCGGGGGTCGCCGAAGTGAATTGTATACTCTGGATTTTTAGTATCAGGAGACAAACAACGTGGGGGTAAGAAAGCCCAGGAACCCTTAGGGGCAGGGGGGGGGGGGCGAGGGGCTGAGATATAAAAATCATCGAAAATAGTGTCGAATCCATACTTTTCGGGGTCGCTGAGATGAACAGTGACACTCCGGAATTTTTTAAAGTCCAAGTTCATCTCCCTTTCGCATGGGGGCGGGGGGGGGGAGTGATATATAAAATTAAACGAAAATAATGTCGAATACATAACTTTCCGGGGTCGCCGAAGTGAATTGTATACTCTGGATTTTTAGTATCAGGAGACAAACAACGTGGGGGTAGGAAAGCCCAGGAACCCTTAGGGGCGGGGGGGGCGAGGGTGGTCAGATAAACAAATAACGAAAATACTGTCGAATCCATACTTTTTGGGGTCGCTGAGATGAATATTGACACACCGGAATTTTCTTTAAAGTTCAAGTTCAACCCCCTTTGGGGTGGGGGCGAGGGGGAGTGATATATAAAATTAAACGAAAATAATGTCGAGTACATAGTTTTCGGGGGTCGCCGAAGTGAATTGTATACTCTGGAATTTTAGTATCAGGAGACAAACAACGTGGGGGTAAGAAAGCCCAGGAACCCTTAGGGGCGGGGGGGGGCGGGGGGCGAGGGGGTCAGATAAACAAATTAACGAAAATACTGTCGAATCCATACTTTTTCGGGTCGCTGAGATGAATATTGACACTCCGGATTTTTTTTTAAAGTTCAAGTTCAACCCCGTTTGGGGTGGAGGCGAGGGGGAGTGATATATAAAATTAAACGAAAATAGTGTCGAATACATAGTTTTCGGGGTCGCCGAGGAGAATTGTACACTCCGGATTTTTAGTTTCAGGAGAAGAACCACGTGGGGGTAAGACAGCCCAGGAACCCTTAGGGGCAGGTTGTTTTTTTTTTTTTTTTTGCTAGCGGCTTTACGTCGCACCGACACAGATAGGTCTTATGGCGACGATGGGATAGGAAAGGCCTGGAATTGGAAGGAAGCGGCCGTGGCCTTAATTAAGGTACAGCCCCAGCATTTGCCTGGTGTGAAAATGGGAAACCACGGAAAACCATCTTCAGGGCTGCCGATAGTGGGATTCGAACCTACTATCTCCCGGATGCAAGCTCACAGCCGCGCGCCTCTACGCGCACGGCCAACTCGCTTAGGGGCAGGGGGGGTGGGGCTGAGATATTAAAATAATCGAAAATAGTGTCGAATCCATACTTTTCGGGGTCGCTGAGATGAACAGTGACACTCCGGAATTTTTTAAAGTCGAAGTTCGGCTCCCTTTCGCATGGGGGCGGGGGGGGGGAGTGATATATAAAATTAAACGAAAATAGTGTCGAATACATAGTTTTCGGGGTCACCGAGGTGAATTGTACACTCCGGATTTTTAGTATTAGGAGACAAACCACGTGGGGGTAAGACAGCCCAGGAACTCTTAGGGGCAAGGGGGGGGGGGCGAGGGGCTGAGATATAAAAATCATCGAAAATAGTGTCGAATCCATACTTTTCGGGGTCGCTGAGATGAACAGTGACACTCCGGAATTTTTTAAAGTCCAAGTTCAGCCCCCTTCGTGGTGGGGGGCGTTGGGAGAGTTATATATATAGGAATAATGATGATATATAGAAATAATAGTGTCGAATACATAGTCGCTGAGATGAATAGTAACATTCCGGATGTTTAAAGTATAACTTCAGCCCCCATTGGCATAGGGGTGAGAAAGGGCGAAAAAATAAATTGTTAGAAATGACCGAGATAATGGACGTGTGTATGTTCCAGTATGACTTTCAAGTATGACTTACTACCTGGAAAACGTACTGTGGGAGTAAGACGCCCCTAGAACCACTAGGGAAGCGGGTAAAATATTATCCACACTAATAAATGGAAGTCTGTTTGGCGCGATCTATATATACTGTACTATATGTATACATAAATTAAGGCATAAAAATGAAACCAGATGTAAATTAGTGAGACCATTCTAGGCATCTTAGAAATTTAAAACTTGGTACCAGGCAACCTGATGACTTCAGGATCCCTAGAAAAATCTCAAATTCTCATAATTCTCTGAGGGGTACATGCTGGGAGTTTCAAACCTGCATAAGAACACAGTCGGTGATATTTATCCAGAACCTACAGGTTTTATGGGCTTAAAAGCTTCCTTAAGGTCCTGATTTTTAACCCATATCAAGATAGCAGCACAATCTCCCAGACAATTTAGAAAATTGAAATTTGGCAAAATTATAGCTTTTAGCATGTAACCGATGGAAAGTATACGAGATGTTTAAAAATTTTATTTTTTACCCCCTAAAAAATATCGAAATATGGAGGCAATTTTAATGACGGTGCAGTCCTTCCTTTCGATGTATTTCGTGGCTAAACGGTAAGTCGTATCACAAAACGGATGGCACAATCTCCGTTCAATTTAGAGTGAACTACAACTTCGGTCCTAGGACCTTTTGTCGTATCTCTATCCCTTATACATTAAATTTTTCTCTATTTCTGGATTTACCTAAATTTTGCACTTTGTACACGTACAATTGATGGCTTGATTCACTTATAGGAAACATGGGATCATCAAATTCTACACGAATATTGGCCCACCCAGTAGCCATATGTGAGCCAAATTCTATGTTTGAAGCTGTCGCATAAGTATCTGAAAAGTAATGCACTGTGTGAAAATCTTACACAAATTTCACCCTATTCAACGTTTCTAAAACATAATGAATTGTGGTAGACAAGTGCACCTGTCGTTATCTTCACAACTCCACAACTCGCACTTTACATTGGAAACATCGTCTGCGGACCTCCTTATGCTTTTTCTCGGATAACGCCAATTTACATGCAATTTAAAAATTATTATTCACTTCATGTAGAGTAATTTACTTCGATATCCGTATACAATCTGGAATACCGTAGCGAAGCACGGGTACAATTGCTAGTTTATAAATAATTACTTATATATAAATATAATATTAAGTGTTTACGATACTACTTAACACCAACAATCTGCCAAAACAAAGGTAAAAAGCATCCCGTGCAATTTGTCATGTTTCTTTAATTTTAGCAACTAGTTTAGAAATAAAACTACGTATAAAATCGTTCTAAAATCACTGGGTGTATAGAAAATACGAAAACCGAACCGTAAATACTTTATTTGCGAGACGAAAGATTATTTATTCTGCCGTCATCGAGAGAGCCGAAACTGGTGTAAACAAAGAACATCATATATCCATCCGCGGTCTTCACGTTGATTGGAGAATGACCAGGCTACATCTGAACACATGGCAAGAGCCACGTAGGGTTGTCTTGCATCTGTCATTACCTTGCCTGATTGCCGTGATGACATCAGACTGTTGCCGAATACCACTGATGTCAACATGTAGATGAAATGCAATTATCATCTGGATTACGAAGCAAATTATATTCACTGGCCGCGAGGAATAAATAACAACCGAATAGCATATCGCATCTGGATATTTAAAACCTCAGAAAAGATATACATTACGGAAGGATGATGGATTTGAGTTTACGTCCAAAATGCAAATACACATATGAGGAAAAATTCACACCTCTGATATTTAATATTTCAATAAAATTAAATTCTAGAAGGGAAATATAATTTTGAAAAGGAAATGTGAAAGAAAATTGAAAATCTCCTCTTTCTCACTGCTGCTCGTATCATCCGGATTAATGGCAAGACGATCGACAGTCATATCGCTCAGATCGTACGATTCCCATAATCTCAGCTGTTCCGTCACCACGTGATAAAATGCACGCCACATTACAGCTGTTACACTCACGTGGAGGAGAATGGAGGTAAAGTTTCCATCGAGCCTTCGGGAACGGGCGATGTCGTTGTAGTTAAAGATCCAATACGGCGCGAACGTCGATGTCATAGAGGCTAGAGATTGAACATGGCGGGTCAAGCATGAGGGCAATGGGTCCCCGGCAGATTGAATTGCTTGCTTATATTAATGGCAATGAATCGGTTATTGCGTATTATTCTGACTGGATTTATTTGAGAAATTCTATTTTCAACTTTGTGCACGTAAGATCGCATTGTGCTATGATCTGGCTAACGAATTTTTTTGATGTCTCCGCGCAGGCGTTGTGCGGTAGCGTCAACCAAGGAACGTTAACATGAACACGTGCTCATGTTTACAGCATGACTGGTTTTCTCTACGCTGACGGCGGTATAGTACTGAGAAAGCTACTGGAATAGTTCGAATGAAGCACAGTGTTATACTTGTAATGTTCTGAAAAGTACTGAAATAAATTACAACATAATTATCTACACATAATAACTGGCAATTATATTTGACAAAATTGAAAAATATTAAGCAAGTGGTTAAATAAAAACAAGCACATTATTAACAGAAACGTACAGTTACAATGGGTCGAGTTCACTGCAAGCCCGGCAGTGGGGGAGTGGGGGGCCATAAGGCTCTATAAGGGTGGGTTTCCATTTGAGATTAACTGGGAGAGTAACTTTCGATATCCGCTCTCAGGTTGTTGTCCATTTGAGAGTTAATCTCGGTCCGAATAACTATCGAGAGTACCCGGCGAGTCCCTCGCCAAGATAGCTTTCACGAGTTCTCGTCAAACCCTGTCCACTTGTGCACCTGTAGAGAGTGGAGAGTGGGCGAAATGTCATCACACTACTATTGACAAGTCGCAGCAGCTGTGATTATTCTCTATAAAAATTGGTAATTGTCATCTGTCCCGCTACCGCTTTTTCTGTTTTTCATTTTTTCAATTGTTGAGATACGTTAAACAATAGAGAGCATCACATTAGATTAATTTAAATATTGTATATACGTATTATATTATATATTTGTTATTATAATAATAATAACCCGGCTACAATCATTACAATAAATTTATTTCCATGCGAATTAATGTGATCATAATAAAATATAAACTAACAATTTACTCTTAATTCACCTTTATTAAACAGATTTAACTTACCTGATTCCTTAAGTTGTGAATTTTCCTTTGAACTTCAGCTGCGGAACACGAAAACTTCACCCCTATTTCCTCTAAAGTTTTATGTTACTCAACTCTGTCACGGTAATAGGTAGTCTACATTTCACATTCCACAAAATTTCTCGACTTACAAACATTTCAATTAACAGTTTTGTTTCCTCCAGTGACCAATTTTTAGTCATCTTGAAATTGAAAATAGAACAAAGCTCTCGATAGCTTCGCCACAATTCGAACACAGTTCGTATCTGGAGAGGTAATCTCCGGGAGGGCCGGGGAGCATATGTCGACTAGCGAGCAAGTTGTGACAAGTTAGCTCTCGGAGAGTTGCGAGGGAATTTCCGATAGTTGCTCTCGGCACTGTGTCCATTTGCGAGTAACTGTTATCGAGAGGTTCTCGCCAGTATTTACTCTCAAGTGTACGGGCACCTTAAGAGAGAGCCCTTGGGGCCAGATGACGTCACCAACCAAAGCTAGCCTGCGCGCACTGCCTGCTCGATCTACATCCTATGGCTGCTTATACTGCCTGCTCATTACAACATTTTAACATGGCACTAAATGAAACACTCCGTTTACAAATACCCACAGCAGATGGCAACACCAACCGGCTCCAGACCTGTCGGAATGAAATAGCGGGAAATAGGGTAGTACTGTACTTGTTTTAATTGAAAATGGTGTACTGCCGCGTGCCTTTCTGAAAATCAAAGAAAGGGAAACCAGAATGCCGTGGTATTTCATTCCATGACACGGGCCTTTTCAGGAGATCCAGTTGAAGCCATGTTTAGTTCTATAATAATGGGAGGAGGGTGCAATGACATGACTGACTCCCGGGCTGCTCAGAATTCCATAAAGAGAATTCTGAAATCCAGTATTTTAATGTCCATCGATGGTGCTAACGTTATCCACAAGCAAAATTCAAAATTTTCTGCCTCAGTATCCTCTCCCGGACTTGACGAAACAGAACCAGTGATGCCCGCTGAGTATGTACTTGATTTACTGTAAGATGTTCGTGAACCCCCTGAGCCAGTGTGTGTCACTTTTGAAACTGCTTCCCAGGCATTAGTGTGTGGTTATTTAGTGCGTGTAATCGAAGAAAAAACAAAATGCAGCACGTGCTTGAATAACGTTTGCACCTCAGTTAATGCATCCCCATGGATGAACTTAATCAGACAGTCGGATAGAGGAGGCCTGCACTATCCCCAGCAACGATTTATTGGCCTAATTATGGGGCTACAGAAATTTGTTGAGGCGGCTCTATCGTACTGCAAGAAATCTGCAAGTCTGCTCCAGACTATAAAAACTATGTTCTACCCTCTTTGTGCCAGTGTAAGATTTTAAAGTGTTTTAGTAACAATAAGCACCAGGAACTTGTGTCAGAAACTGTGGTGGCCAAATTCGTGAAATCTCTACTTAGTAATGCAAGGAAGTACCATATATACAAAGTTTCCAGGTTTTCTTGTTCGTCGAAACCTCTTTCTCGAAAAGTCCTGAAGCTATCACTCTCTAGAGCACCACTTTATGCGTACAATTCTTTAATTTTTCTGTTACTTTCAGATTTTAAATTTTGCTTGTATGTTTATCTAGCTGTATTCACGCGATAACTGGGTACGTCTGGTGCTGCCATCTAGCGGCAGATTGTTTGTAAGTCGTGTTACACGTTTGAATATGGAATGAGCAGGCAGTATAAGCAGCCGTCGGATGCAAATCGAGCAGGCAGTGCCTGCGCGTGACCCCTACCCAACGACATGAAAGATAATATATCTTTAATGTCGTTGCCCCTACCGTCTAGTCTAGTAACCGTGGATGTCTGTGCACGGCCGACTAGATCCCTCGCTGCGCTAGAGCGACGCATCAAGTCGGCCGTGGCCTCTGTCTTGCTGCTGCGAGACCCGCGCTTGGGCTCATCGCCGGCGGTTCGTTCGCCTACAACACATTTCTATCACAGGACAGAATCGCTAGATGAAGAATAATACACTGAAATGCAGAATCGGTAAATCCTACTGTAAATAGATAATTTCAACCATGACAGAAGTGAGTTGTTTAAATATGGGAAAAATCCACATTTCTAGCCCTTCAGGTAAGCAACTCAATGTTGAAACCGGAAGTGATTTTCGAAATTTTTTTTTTAGTTTGATAGAGCTATCCAAGACTCACAATTTGAAACCTTTCCGGGCCCTTCAGCCCTTCAACTTTCGGCACAATTGAGGATATTGCTTAATTTTACGTTTTTCTTAGTATGGGGACTCTTACTTTGTCAGCTAAAAAATGCTTTCAACATTACAAAAGGGTCCCGTATACCGTTAAAACGGGACAGTTGTTCAGACCTTCTAATACGGGAAATCCCGTATAATACGCGACACCTGGCAAACCTAGGAGTAAAGGTGCATCCATGCTGTATTTTCGTCAGTTGTTTACGATTCTAAAGCCTACTGCTCACGGTAAAATGTTTCGTACAATTTGTTGTACAATTAATTTTATAAAAATTTGGTGAAAGCAAGTTGTGTTGCTCACGGTAAAATTATTTTATAAAATCCGTGGAAGCATCAGGATGGCCATCTATGAACTCACTTCTGAACTAAGATGTGTATGTGCTGCCATCTATCGATAAACTTTTAAACCAAGAATCAGCTGTTCAACTTACAAACAAAGCAAAACTTGCTGCTTTTAGCTGCATTTATATGTTGTACAGTGGTAGAAAGGAAGAAAAGAAATGCCAGGAAATGCTAGACTCGGGATTAGATCAAAAGAAGAGAAGAAGGTAGAGGATTGTTGTCCTTGGTCAAAAATTAGTTGAGGTTAGAAGACCAGCATTCGTATAGGAATTCGGCGATTGTGTTTTCTGCCTCTCTTCTTGCATTTCTGTTGTGGTAAAGTGGCGTTTTAACTTAGTACAAATAAGGATATTTCTGGTATTCGTCCAGTAAAACACTAACAGCTTCCTTAGTCCAGCCGGATCCTACCATTTTAGAAAGAAGTGTTTGTTTACAATCGAGCTTCACACTCTTCTCACGACGTAGCGCCAGCATCATCGTGATGTCAGCTTCGCTGATTGGTTCGTTTCGTAAAATTAATTTTACGGAATGGAACATGTCCTTTTTTATGAAAAATCGTATCAAAGGTTTTATAAAACTTGAATTTGACCGTGAGCAACATAAATTTTATAAAATTCAATTATTGTACAATAAATTTGACAGAAAATTTGACCGTGAGCAAAAGGCATAAGGGAGATATTTTGAGGCATCTAACAAGCTAATTAAATATCAACTATTCTGAATTCACCATTCGTGTATGACTAAACATACATACATGTACGGTAGCATGTTGCATCATAGCAGCCTAGCAGCAGATTATTCCCAGCACATTATAATACTGGCCTTATCCCAATCATCTGGTGTCAGCACGTATGTAAAATAATCCCAGTTTTATGGCAAGCTTCTCTTCCTGACACCAACCCTGTGTGGAGGGATATATTAAGTATTGCGTGTTTCTGTGCTGGATAGTAATGTGATACGTTGTATGTAGATGAAAATGGGTATTACGATGGTCGCAAACACCCACTCTCGTACCAGGAGGCCCCGGGTTCGATTACCGGTCAGGCCAGGGATTTTTACCTGGATCTGAGGTCTGGTTCTAGGTCCACTCAGCCTACGCGATTACAATTAATTGAAGAGGTGCCTGAGGTTAAGATAGCTACTACAGTCTAAAAACCCAAGTATAACGGCCGAGACGATTCGTCGTGCCGACCACACGGCACTTCCTGATCTGCAGGCCTTCGAGCTGAGCAGCGGTCGCTTAGTAGCCCCTCGGGGCTGTTGCACCATGTGAATTATTACGGGATCGGGTATGATTTTTTACAAGTTTCTTTACGTCACACCGACACAGATAGTTCTAATGGCGACGATGGGATAGTAAAGGGCTAGGCGTGGGAAGGCCTTAACTATGTAAGATACAACCCCAGAATTTGCCTGGTGCGAAAATGGGAAACCACGGAAAACAATCTTCAGGTCTGTCGACTGTGCTGTTCGAACCCACTATCTCCCGAATGCATAGCATTGCATAGCAGCCATTACAATAACATCCAGTAGTAAATAAATCCCCCCTCCTTCGCATAGGGTTGATGCCAGGAAGGACAACCGGTCGTAAAACTGGGTTAATTCTACCGATCACAAGTAATTGAGAAAAGGCCAACAAAAGGAGATGTATTTCAGTATGGTATGATCTTGACCCGGCCCCGCTTTTCTGCCCGAAGGTCACAGATTCGATCTCAAGCCAGGTCAGGAATTTTTACCCGGATCTGAGGGCAGGTTCGAGGTTCACTCAGCCTACGTGAAAACAATTGAGGATCTATGGGATAACGGCCCCGTCCTAGAAAGCCAAGAGTAATGGCCAGAGAATTCGTCGTGCTGACCACATGTTACCTCGTAATATGCATACCTTCGGGCTGAGCAGCGTTCAATTGTTATGCTAAAGCCCATCAGGGCTGTAATGGCTTGGGGAAAGGGTTAATCTTGAAATCAGCTGAGTAAGTGGCAAAGTAGATGTAATAATAAAATAATGTCATTGGCCTTGCATCCTACTAACTACTTTTACAGGAGACGCCGGGGTGCTGGAATTTAGTCCCGCAGGGGTTCTTTTACGTGTCAGTAAATCTACCGAGCACCTTCAAATACCATCGTACTGAGCCAGGATCGAACCAGTCAAGTTGGGGTCAGAAGGGCAGCGCCTCAACCGTATGAGCCACTCATCCCGGACAAAGTAGATTTTTTACAATGGGCTTTACGTCGCACCGACTCAGATAGGTCTTATGGCGACAAGGGGGTAGGAAAGGGCTAGGAAGTGGCCATGGCCTTAATTAAGGTACAGTCCCAGCATTTGTGTGGTGTGAAAATGGGAAACCACGAAAAACCATCTTCAGGAGTGCCGACAGTGGGTTTCGAATCTAACTTCCCGAATACTGGATAAAGGCGTTTGCAGTTATCGTGCTCGGTCGAAGTAGATTTAAAATAGCACTTAATCCTCCAAGAAGTCTTGTGTAAGCTGGCTTGAAGTATTACCAGGGGGTATTTTCTGACTCTTCAGGCATCTCAGACAAGAGAGTGGTGGCCGCAAGCTGTATTTTTCCATTGATCGACTCCGGGTCCAATGCGACACTGAATCATATTTCTTAATGGGATAATTAGTTCTGAGTTTGATGAAATTTTCTCATTAATTACCCAACTTTCTCTTCCGGAACTGTGTATTGTTGCGTGTTACATCACCTCGCCTGGGTTAATCCTGAACACTTGAAGGAGATGTATTTTGGGTCCTACTGAATCATTCTTGTTTGGTAAAACACCTGGAACCCTGGATACTGATGGGATCTTCGGAAAACACCTCGGAACATTGAGCTTCCAGAAAATCCCCCAGAAAAGGGGCATAATGCTTGTATGTACGTTGGGTATTCAGCCCGAAGGCTGGTTTGATCCTCCACAGCTCCGCCAACAGCTGTCATAGATTGCCTAGACGTCACTGAAGATGCGTGCTAGGGAAATGAGGAGTGAGGTAGTTTCCCGTTGCTTTCCTCACCGAGTCAGAAGTTGCTATTACATATCAGTCTGCCAAGCCCACTGAAATGCATGCATCAACCGATCTATCAGTGATATTTTCTCACCATTCATAACAGGGACTGGCTGCATAAGGAATGGTATTACTAGCATCACTCATACCTCGGTCACTTTCATATTGTCAAAGCCAAGGATGAAACAGGTCAAACCGAGCTCGATAGCTGCAGTCGCTTAATTGCGGCCAGTATCCAGTATTCGGGAGATAGTAGGTTCGAACCCCACTGTCGGTTTTCCGTGGTTTCCCATTTTCACACCAGGCAAATGCTGGGGCTGTACCTTAATTAAGGCCACGGACGCTTCCTGCCCACTCCTAGCCCCTTCCCGTCCCATCGTCGCAATAAGACCTATCTGTGTCGGTGCGACGCAAAGCAAAAAAGAAAGAAAAAAGAAACAAGTCAATGAAAGTAACAAATTTATTCTAGACCATACCAGAAAACATTAGTGCTCTGTAAACACTAGGTCACGACAGCAAATGCTTATAAATCTATTTGGGATGGGGAGCGTGGTCATTTAACGATGATCTAATATTTACTAGTAGTGCAAGCTTTAATTTATGGGAACGTGATAGGACTCGCAAACTTAAATGAATACATTATTGTAGGTATCGCCTTCTCTTCTCTATTTTTCTGTTATTTGCTTTACGTCGCACCGAAACAGATAGCTCTTATGCCGACGATGGTATAGGAGAGTCCTATAAGTGGGAAGGAAGCGGCCGTGCCCTTAATTAATGTACAGCATTTGCCTAGCGTGAAAATGGGAAAACACGGAAAACCCTCTTCTGGGCTGCCGACAGTGGGGTTCTAACCCACAGCTGCGTGCCCCTAACCGCACGGCCAACTCGCCCGGTAAAGGTAGGTATCTCTAATTTTTAGTCCCGATTCCTGGTGTGAGGCTAGGGATGTAGTGAGATTTATATTTTATGACTTTTTTTTTCACGGCCAGATGCCCATTCTAAAGACCAACCTCAGTTGAGGAGCTAATGAAGATGAAATGAATGATGGTGAACGAAACTGGGTAAGGTGGGGGAGAGAATCTTCTGTAGCCTATGAATAGGAACTTGCCGGAATTTTCCAGAAAGTGAAAAAAGGAAACCACAGAAACCATTCTCAGGACAGCAGACGGTGGGTTTCGAACCCACTACCTCCTGAATATAGAGCTTGGCTTCATAGTCGTAGATCATTAACACGCGCGGCCATTCCGCCGGGTATATAAATACATTATTATTATTATTATTATTATTATTATTATTATTATTATTATTATTTTGTCTCACTGCTCGGCTGACTGTTCAGCAGTGAGGCCTTCCGATCAGGTGCTCTAGGTTAGGTTTCCGGCCAGGTAACGGATTTTAGCCACTTTTGGTTAAATCTTCTGGCTCGGGGATTGGGCGTTTGTATTTGTCTTAACACACTCCTCATCACTCACACCCAATATACCACACCTCCAATCACCGCAGAAAAACGAAATAGTGAATACATCCCTTCATACAGGGTTGGCGGCAGGAAGGGTATACAGTCGTAAAACTGAGCCAGGTCCACATTTTCGACATAGGCCTACATCGTACCCGCGCTCCACCAGATTGCGGGAAAAGTGGCAGATTATTATTATTATTGTTATTATTATTATTATTATTATTATTATTATTATTATTATTATTATTATTAATAATAATATTATTATTCAATAGTTTCTGATAGGAACGGAAATGAGCGATTGGTATGGGTAGACTTGAAAGTTCAAGAAATCAGGACCAGAACTGATTCAGCGTATTCACCACGTGACGATACAGATTAAGTTGACAACGAAGATACGGGAACAAGCAGTAATGCGAAGCGTTTACCCGACTCTATGGTAGTATGGGATTGGCTATTACGAATATATTCTTCAAGCACACACAAAGGCTCTCACGGATTGATAAGTCTTTGGTGTTCCTGTACTTTGGACTGAATAACGATATTTTAATTTGGTGTATGCGTGTGTTCTTTGTATTATGTGCTTTGGGTTAAATACAAGATGGAGTCGGTGTTGTAGTGTTACGGGTGTTATTTGACGCCCTCGGATGGTGGGAGAGAATGACAGGCTCCACCAAGCGGTGCCTAAGAAGAACACCAGGGAGGTCACAAATAGACGAAGATGATGTAAACACAATTTTGAATGGTATTGAAGCTGCCCTGAGTTCAAGACCAGTCACTCAAGAGACAGACAATGATGAAGTTCTGATAGTACCTGCTCACTTCCTCAACGGTGAAAAACTTACAACAGTCACAAATGGATCGAAATCATCAACGAAAGGAGACCTCACAAAAGAATTTCGATACAAGCAAAACATCACCGAAGGCTTCTGGCGACGCTGGAAGAAGGAATATCTTCTGCTGTTGAGAAATTATCACGATGTCAAGGGACAACAAGGACTACACACGACCAGAGTCGGAGACGTCGTACTTCTACAAGAAGATATTACACCCAGACACATGTGGAAGAGAGTACGGGTAGAAGTACTACGGAGAGGAAGAGACAACAAGATCAGAGGTGTCATACTCCGCCGACCTGATGGAATCAAGGTCAGCTGACCTATTCAGTTGTTCATCACTCTTGAGATTGATCAGGGTGGGGAGGATGTCACAGATTGATAAGTCTTTGGCGTCCCTGTACTTTGGACTGAGAATCGATATTTTAATTTGGTGTATGTTCTTTGTATTATGTGCTTTGGGTTAAATACAAGATGGAGTCGGTGTTGTAGTATTACGAGTGTTGTTATTTAACGCCCCCACAAAGGCTATTCGCCGCTACACATGTGAGGGTAGCGGCACCAGATCCCTAACTGGCGAGATCATGACCAACTTTGAATTCAGAAAATCAGTTAGGAATGTGCTGGTATTCCGGGGGTTGTTCTATGATCTGATTTGCCTAGGCCTAGGATGGAGAAAGTGAAATGCATCTATAGGAGAAACTCCAGGATGAGGAAATTAGACGGACGTACGTGGGAATGATTTGTGAAACGTTCCAAGCAATAGGCAGTAAGCAGGTTCAAGATATAGAAAGAGAATGGGTGGGATGCTGTAGTACATAGAAACAGCAAGATAATGCTTAGGAATGATTGTGTGTAAAGATGGAAGAAAGCGAATATCTTAGCTGAATGATGAAGTGAGAGCAGGTTGTAACGTAAAAAGAAGGCGTATCAGAATTGGCTCCAAACAAGGACTGATGCAGACAGGGAACTGTACGTAGATGAAAGAAACAGAGCGAAACAAATAATTGTTGAATTCAAGAAGAAATCATCGGAATATTTCGGTAATAACCTGGAAAGCCTAGGTCCAGCGGAGGGAAACCTTTCTGGACAGCGATAAAGAATATGGTGAACCCATAGTGGATCCCAGGGAATCGCTGGACTGGTGGAAAAATGAAAATCCACAGTCTGTTTCCAGTCATTTGACCGGGTCAGGAATGAAATGAATGAAGCCCTCCGCAAAAGGAAATCCTTCTGGTGACGTCGCGAACACCCGAGCTCATGGGGAGTGGGACAATTATGGCAGTAAAATTCCGCTCGAGGAAGTTGAAAGGATGGTAAATAAACTACAGTGTCAAAAAGCAGCAGGAATAGATGAAATTAGACTCGAAGTTGTAAAACATAGTGGGAAGGCAGGGATGAAATGACTTCGTAGAGTAATATTTGCTTGAAATATTAGCAAGGAACCTTCTGATAGGACGGAACCAATAAATGCATCTATGAATAAGCAAGGAAACGGTGACGATTCGGACAACTATCGAGGTATTTTATTGATCAGTATGCCAGGCAAAGGTGATCATTGCTACAGAAGGTCGTTCGGGATCTCTGGTGACGAGTTTGAATACCAGTGGCGGCGCTGTTATCAACGGGGAGTACCGAGTTGGCTGTGCGGTTAGGGGCGCTCTGCTGTGAGCTTCCATCCGGGAGATATTGGGTTCGAACCCCACTCTCGGCAACCCTGAAGATGGTTTTCCGTGGTTTCCCATTTCACACCAGGCAAATGCTGGGGCTGTATCTTAATTAAAGCCACGGCCGATTCCTTCCCACTCCTAGGCCTTTCCTGTCCCATCGTCGCCATAAGACCTATCTGTATCGGTGCAACGTAAAACAAATTGTAAATAAATAAATAAATTAATTAAATAAATAAATAAATAAATAAATAGAAACGGGGAGTGATAATTCACGTCAGTACTGAGAGCGTGTGTGTAGAGTTTCGTGACATTAGCTGCAACGATGCAGAAACGGATTTACCCTTATTGGGAGCCCTACGTAACAGCCCTTTCCGATGCTAAATATAGCTATTCTGCAATCCAAAGAATGTGCAAGAAGCGTGATTTCTTGATATCAAAGTACGGGATCAGCGCTGTATTGAATAAGAAAAACAAAGGCCGACTGGGCTTTATTTCAGAGGGGAAAAACAGGCAAATCCACAACCAGCCACCAGCCGTAGGCTACACCAGAAGTGGTGAGGAAAGTGAAGGCCCCTGTCTCAGGTGGTACCCTGCCCCCCAAAGGACTATCGTACGTAAGTTGGGGATATCTGTTTCAAGAGTTAACACCATAATCAACAAGGACCTGCAATTAGAAAAGCGGCATAAGCTCCGAGTTCACAACCTGTTGCCTCGTCACATTTCGGAACGTCGCACGAACGCAAGAAAGCTGTATGAGGGCTATCTGGCAGGGGAGAGATGGACAAATGTGGTAACATTAGACGAACCATGTGTATACTTCAGTGGCTGTAACAAACGTGTCGTGCCATTTCGTCCAAGTGCCATTTCGTCCAAATTCCACGAACAGAGGCAGGTGGTTAACTCTCTACCAGCCCACTAGTGCTATTTCGTCCAAACACCTATGATTGACAGTTTGACAGATCTACAATAACTGTTCCATTTCATTGCGTTCCTTGTTAGAAATAACTAATTTTTTTTTGTGTTTGTAATAATGGACGTTACTCGCTCCGCTCGTTCATAAAAATTACATGGGGACTTTGAAGGGCTTTGGGGAGGGAGCCCTAAGGGAATTTAGGGAAATCATGTCCTTTCAAAACATCTATGGAAAGTTCCCTCAGTCATCAAAATCGGACTTATAATTAAAAAGTAGTTAACGGGACAAGAAATTCCTAACGGAATTAAATATAAGACAATATACTCACTATTAACTGCGTTCCTGGAGACTGTTATATAAGTCACGTTCAGCCAATTTTCACATTACTACAAAGGTTTGAATAAAAACACAAACCAAATCTTCCAATGCAAAAAACGGCCTTTTTTTGTTATTTGTTTTATGTCGCACCGATACAGATATGTTTTATGGCGACTATGGGACAGGAAAGGCCTAGGAATGGGAAGGAAGCGGCCGTGGCCTTAATTAAGGTACAGCCCCAGCATTTGCCTGGTGTGAAAATGGGAAACCACGGAAAACCATCTTCAGGGCTGCCGACATGGGGTTCGAACCCACTATCTCCCGATTACTGGATACTGGCCGCAATTAAGCGACTGCAGCTATCGAGTTCGGTAAAGCGGCCTTTCAGCCTTGTCAAGTTTTGTGTCTATTTACAAATATATACAGTGTGTACAATGTATGCAGCAGCTAATGCGTTGTCCGATGATGCAAATCAGTAACTTTTTTGTTCCTCTTAATCCATTTTAATTATCTTGGAGACGTTCCTCAAAAACTTTTCAATGTCTCGTGACTTCTCCAATTTTTCAATGGCTCTTTCTATTCTGTTGTCCATTACAATGTACTTGTTTCTCCTCTTTAGACATTCTAAATTTAGGTCAATCCTGATGGTTTTTGTGGCAGAATATTCTGCTTCTTTCTTTAGTGTCATAATTATTCGAGGGTGTGGTTTGCCTACGATTGCATTCAAGCGATGGTTCCATCTTCCCACAGCGTTGTTGGTACGATGCCGCCTTCCGGTACAATTCCATGCATCAATTGGGAAATGAGGGTTTTCTAACCATTGGTCAATGAAATAGTCAAAAACCTTATTGAGTTTCTCATGTGCTACAGCAACACTGTGGATGTGTAGCCAGCCTTCCTCCACATCTGTCGTCTTTAAAAAGGCCAGAGCAGCGCACATTCTCACGGAGTCTCGTATTTCCTGGCGTGTGTTGTAATCTTTGGCAAGCCCAAGGTTTTGTACATTCCTCCATAGACTTCGTGAAAAATGAAAAAAGCATCAATGAAATTCTGCAGCAGGAAATACAATGTTGATTGCCTCGATCACTCCAGCTTCGAAATCTGCGGTTACTGTCTCAGGGGACCAGTCTGGAATCACCCTAAGAATGGCGTTAAACAGGCGAATGTAAATTGACTTTCTCTTGTCAGGAAGTAATGCGAAAACTACGGGGGTTACGTTTGTTTCTTCCACAGTGCTTCCTAAATCCACATGGATGGTGTATAACTGAGAAAATTGTTTGCTAACACTCTTAAAGGTGCCATCCATGAAAAAAATCTTATTTTCTTTTAATGCAGTTTTTTCTGTGGAAGTGGCAAAAATAAGTATCCGCTCACCATCACAGTCGTCAGCTAGTAAGAAATTATTTCCATCTGCCATCTTCAAACGTTCTGAATCCAACTCAACTTCATCTCGATGATTGGGTTCAGCCTGAATACCCTGAGCATCCCTTCGCTGTCTATGCAGAGTAGACTTGCAGTTATATATTTGAGGAATTCTGGTAACTAGTTCAAATCCGGATTGTAGAAGAGGTTTGAATTCGTCCTCAAAAATCTGAAACCAAAAGGAACTAACTATGCTATCTATATAAATAAAATAAGAGTTATGTCTGTACATTACTTGGAATAGTGAAATTTTGGCATAATTTCATGTATTACACATCGTAGAAGCCGAATCGAAATGTATCTCAATTTTTGTCTGTCTGTCGTGCAAGACGTCACTCGCAGAATGTAAACTCGCTTCGCTAGTTTACTTGCTTCGGCCTTCAGCCTCAGGATTTGCAAGGAGTTCAAACTCAATTTAAATTAATATATGCCCATTTAGAAGCCAGTGGGGCGCAGTCCTAGAGTCTGGGGCATAAATATTGTCACAAATAAAAAATATAAACCTACCTGTGAAATGGTTTTATCAGTTTCTTCGCGGGCTCTTTCTTTCCCTGTGCACCCCCTGTGGGTGAGGGACGCAGACAAAGAATTCACCCATGGTATCCCCTGCCTGTCGTAAGAGGCGACTAAAAGGGGAGACCAAGGGATGATCAAATTAGAATCATGAAACTACTTGCGATTAGTACCACCACGTGGGGAACACCACGGGTCGCTTTTATTTGCGCGTAGTATCACTATGTTGGGTACCAAATAGGTTTGTGATTAGTAGCAACGAGAGCGCGACGGCTTTTACAGTACTTGTGATTAGTAGAACTATATGAGCGACACCATGGGATGAGAGAACCCATGGTTCTGGCTTGCTTGTGATTAGTACCCACTATATGAGGAACACCACGGGATAGTACGAGTCCCTGTGGTTAGTACCCTTATGTGATGAACACCATAGGTTTGCGTTGCCTGTAAATGGCGCCGCAATGTGCGAAAGAGCGTAGGTCTGTAATACATGTGCGAATTTCATAACCTGTGAGTAGTACGCTACTCTTGATTAGTACCGCAACATGACAAATACCATGGTTCTACTTTCCTAGCGATAAGTACCATTGTGAGGGGCCGCTGACTTGGATTTTGGACCCCTTTCGACTACAAGTACCATCGATTCAGTATTGTGCTATAGAAGAAGTCCCTTGGTCAATTAATACTATTGTTCTGCGCCAGCTTCTGTGCATGTGAGGCACTGTGGGTCGGTTCCACTGATCGTTTTAAATTCGTATCCATCCATCCATTCAATCTTCGTCCTCACGTTTTGAATTGTGATCAGTGGATGTTTTGGGGCTTTTAATTTGTCATTTCATTTCGTACGATTAGGGGCCGGTGACCTAGATGTTAGGCCCCTTTAAACAAAAAGCATCATCATCATCATCATCTTTCCCTGTGCCATAGCCTTGTGGACTTCTTGTGCAGCAACATCAGGAACACACGTATTATGGATCTCTTCTTTAATAATTTCACGGTTTATGGTCAACACTTTTCCACTACAAGAACGGTTAACACAACGCCACAAAACTTCACCGCACTTCTTCTCATTCTTAACCGTGTACCGATACCCGTTAAGTAATAAACTAGGTTGGTCCCTTGTGGTGGTTGAAAACTCCATAATTAACAAAGATGTTAATTCATAGAGATCATTCGAACGAATGAAGTCTCTGTTCATAAACAAGGGTGGGGAGGGGAGGAATGGAATTTCACAGCAGGGGTGGGTGTGAAATCCCACAGCCAGTTGTGGATATCCCACAACCTGTGATTGTGCAAGTAAGCACAGGGGTCATTGACCTCTGACTACCTGCACTGCCTCAACCCTTGTCAACATTTCGTCTGGACGAATTGGCACTCATAAACTTGTATAATAATTTGTAAAACCGAGCTGGACGAAATGGCACGTTTTTCAAGAAAATTTGTTGCTGGACGAAATGGCACTTGGACGAAATGGCACTGAACCGTAACAAACACCGCTCTATTTACTACCGCCCTAGAGAAAAAAAAAATTGCTCAAACATTGTATAAAGTATGCCAGTAAAGTTTCCCGGGGGGTTTCAAGTTAACCATTCGCCATATTGCTAATAATGTGAAAGTGAACTCTACGTACTATCAGCAAGCGGTTTTAACACCCATTTTCAAGAAATCATCGGAAAATTTCGGTAATAACCTGGAAAGGCTAGGTCCAGCAGCAGGGAAGCCTTTATGGACAGCGATAAAGAACATGGAGCAATCATAGTAGACCCCAGGGAATGCATATATCCCAGCACTGTATGGGTGGAGGTGGGAGTGGGGGGGGGGGCGAAAAATTAGGTATGGGTTGTAATAAGTTGATGACTACTGATAATTAATATCATGAATAAAAATATATAAATAAAATTACTCAAAAACTTAATAAAATTAATAAGCATAATTAACCGAAATGTCCGTAGTATGGGCGGCAGAGTTCACCATAATGGATCCCTCGAATTTAGATAAGAGCATGATAAACTTTATATCCCAGGGCGTGTACATAATGCTGCGTACTGGTACATCTGCTGCAGGCCTTACCTAACCTCCTGAAAACGACTAATTAGGGAAGAACTGCACCTAGGTTCATCAATAACACTGATTCTAAAATAGCTAACTATATTCTGAACAAATTCCGTGCATGAGCACCTCATCAACATACAACATTATACATATAATACACACATAAAATATTGCTGGAAGACTCCATATTTACAACAACAACAATAATGAAAACCGTGGGAAAACGAAAGCGAGAACTAAGCTACCATTTGTAGATGGTCCGATGAACAATGTACATGTATGAAGATAAACACCCTTCACTGTCTCTATATCAATTCGATTTACCGATTCTCATAATCGGCAGTTATCACATCACACAGATATTGTACCTTGTACTACTGTGTTCACATATTTTAACACTTGTTGTAAAGATATATACACACGTCTGTCGATCCTCAACATATAAATTTATGGAAAGTCTGAGATAGCTTTCACCAACATATAATGCTAGGCCGCCACAAGTGCTACAATACTTAATGCGCAAGCACTCTCCACAATCAGCCACTTTCCACCAACATAACAAGACTACGCTCCACGAACGTTTGAAGTGCAGTCCATTGCAGCCGTGTCACTCCAGTACCGTGTATCAGCACCACTTCCTTCCCGTACAGTGCGTCAGTTGTAGTTCCTTCATACAGTGTTCCTGCTTGTAGTTGTAGTAGTTCCTTCTCGTTCCTTCACAATGTCTCCTGGTTGCCGCCGTATGATCAACCTTTATAGACATCAACATCCTCCTCCTCTCAGATGATACGTCTGGATTGGTGCATGCCCGCCAATCATGAGTGATCTCTAGTCAAGACCAAGCCCTGAACTTCTCCTTTCTCCCAAGAGATAAACAAACACTCGGGAGTTTTACATGAATCACCAAACTTTCCTACTACAACAACAAGCTCATCTCATAAGGCTGGGATATATACATGACTCATGAATTTCCCGACACAAGTACATCACAACAGACACTGGGGCAGCCATATGACTCATTCAAATTACCAGGGTTATTAAAGCAATGTTTTCCCACTCATGCAAAACAAATTACTCATACCTACATATGTGGATATCTTCCAGCTTATAAATATAAATGACAAAACATACAAATGAAATACCGAGAATAATAATAATAATAATAATAATAATAATAATAATAATAATAATAATAATAATAATAATAAATCGAATACTGACAATAATATCTCTAACTTCTACATATAATTCGGGGGTGTGATATATGTACTATCACAGGGTATGCCTAAATCTACACTCGTCTGGTCTTAGAGAGAATGGAGTTGGAAACTGGGATCCGTGAAATTCCTTTTACCGACATTGCGGTGAAAGCACCCGATGGGTCACCCATGGACTTCTTTACAACTTGACTACTAAAAAGGGCCTTAGGAAATAGACGTCCACGCACTATGAATGGCCTCTGGAAAGCCTGCCAGGAGAAATGGGACAAGATAGGTATGTTACCTCTGCGAAAAAATCTGCTGCAATGAAAATTACAATGTTGGGCTAGAGCGAGAAATGTTGCCTTTCCAATTGAGCATGATCGTTGGTGGAGACATGGTTTTTCATAAGCTAATTACCCTTCAAACATAGTCCCTAGAGATCCCGACCGACATTCTGTATTTTGGAAAGGAGGGTGATATCAATCGTTGAGAGTAGGTTAGATGAAAACCAGTTGGTTTCAGACCACAGAGCGGCTGTCAGGGCCAGATTTTCAGTATGCGCCATGTGGTTGAAGGCATTTGACCGAGGCAGAAGATGTTATCCGTACTGAGGGATTATGGTATCAAGAGAATATTATTAATAGTAAGCATAGGAATTTATACTGACAATGGGGCTATAGAGATAATTTATGGTAGAATGAGTTCTTGGTTCAAGGTACATACAGGGGATAGACAAGACTGTAATCTTTCACCTTTGCTGTTCACAGTTTACATGGATCATCTATTGGAATGTATCATAATGTTTAATATTAAATACAAATTGTGCAAATTATTTTAAAATATAGAAATTCAATCACAGAACAAGGTTTCAACTTTAGCAAATGAGAAAGAGGAAGTGTTCTTTGTGTGCAGTCGAACACGTGGTATAGTAAACAATGTGAGCCGCAGATTTTACAAACACAGTCGCTAGATACCTTGCTTAGCCTACACATAGGTGCAATTAATGCTTCCGTCCTATAATAAGGTATCCATGCAAATCTTAATCTACGAAGTCATTTCATCCCTGCCTTCCCACCATATTTTGAGCTACTGAAAGGGAGGGATTCGGTTCGGTGGATATATAGTAAGCAGTTAGTCCTATACCAACGACATGGTCTTAATGTAGACTGTGCTGAAATCCTATAACCTAATATCTTGAAACATGAAAGTAGGTGCTATAGGTAGGCCTATGATATGAAAATTAGCACTTTCAAGACTTAAGTGATGTCAACAATAAGGAAGAAACCGAAGAGAAGTATTTAGTATTAGCATTCTGCCAAGATAGTACAATAATAATAATAATAATAATAATAATAATAATAATAATAATAATAATAATAATAATAGCGTGTGGCCGCCGAAGAGGCCTGGTGCAGGTCTTTCCAATTGACGTCGTATAGGCGACCTGCGTGTCTGTGAGAATGGGGTCCTACCTATGATGAATCTTAAGGATGCTGACGGCACACACACCCAGCCCCCGAGCCGTCGAAATTAACCAGTGAAGGTTAAAATTCCCTATCTGGCCGGGAATTGAACCCGAGACCCCCTGGACCAAAGGCCAGCACGCTAACCATTTAGCCATGGAGCCGGACAGTAAGTGAAATTGAATCAAGGTGCAGTAAAGTTAATGCAGTGGACTCGCAGTTTCAGTCAACGGTATTGTGTAAGAATGAAAAACAGCTCCCGGATCGAACTATCGTTATTAATTAAATATGGGTGGGGGGCGACATTTATCTTGGGTTTAAGGGCGAGAAATGTCAAAATACACCTCTGCCAATAGTTTATGTTAAAACCAGAAATGAAATACATATAATCGAGTAATATCGTAATAGTCCGTCTCTGTGGTGTAGTGGTTGGTGTCATTAGCTGCCACCCCGAAAGCCCGGGTTCGATGCCACAAGATTTGAAAAAGTGTTACGAGAGCTGGAACGGGGTCCACTCAGCCTGTGGAGGTTAACTGAGTAGAGGTGTGTTCGATTCCAACCTCAACCTTCCTCGAAGTAGTTTTCCGTAGTTTCTCACTTCTCCTCCAGGCAAGTGCCGGGATGGTATCAAACTTAAGACCACGGCCGCTTCCTTCCCTCTTCCTTGTCTATCCCTTCCGATCTTCCCATCCCCTCCCCCACAAGATATAGCAGGTGAGGCCGCCTGGGCGAGGTACTGGTCCTCCTCCCCAGTTGTATCCTCCGACCCCCAAAGTCTCACGCTTCAGGACACTGCCCTTGAGGCGGTAGAGGTGGGATCCCTTGTTGAATCCGAGGAAAAAACCAACGCTGGAGGGTAAACGGATTAAGAAAGAAAGAAACAAAGAAAGAGCTAGCTGTTTTACGTCGCACCGACATAGGTCTTATGGCGACGATGGGATAGGAAAGGCCTAGGAATGGGAAGGAAGTGGCCGTGGCCTTAATTAAGGTACAGCCCCCTCCTTTGCCTGGTGTGAAAATGGGAAACCACGGTAAACCATCTTCAGGGCCGCCGATAGTGAGGTTCGAACCCACTATCTCCTGATTACTGGACACTGGCCGCACTTAAGCGACTGCAGCTAGCGAGCTCGGTAAACAAAGAAAGAAAGAAAAAAAGAAAGAAAGAAAGAAAGAAAGAATCGTAATAATATTGGAACCGAACTTGATAGCTGCAGTCGCTTAAGTGCGGCCAGTATCCAGGATTCGGGAGATAGTGGGTTCGAACCCCACTGTCGGCAGCCCTGAAGATGGTTTTCCGTGGTTTCCCATTTTCACACCAGGCAAATGCTGGGGCTGTACCTTAATTAAGGACACGGACGCTTACTTCCCACTCCTAGCCCTTCTCTATCCCATCGTCGCCATAAGACCTATCTGTGTCGGTACGACGTAAAGCAACTTGCAATATATATATTAAAAGAATTCAAATGAAATGTTACACTCAATTATAAAATGCCTATTTTTAAAATAGTAACCTTGATAATGCCTATTTTAGTGCCTTTTCAATTCAGTTTAAATTTCAGTTCAATCGTCATTTTTAGTCCCTAAGGTTCGGTGTCTAGTTATAATTAACTACGGTACTGACAAATGTTTGGATGGCACGGAGCAGTTAGCTGATAATGACGTAGGCACTGTAGACATGTGAAGACAGTCCTGTTTTAAAGTATGTACAACACTTTATATTAAAGAAGGAATTTAGACAACGCGAACAGAACTTCACGCTCTACGAGCCAATTTTACTAACGCGTACGTAGGCTTATATGAATATATCGAAATCATAGGGTTTCAGTAACAGTGTATTGTTTATAACAGAAGCTAAAATATTAGATAGTCCAGATAAATGCGCACGTTATTAATACATTCTTATTTGTACTCGTACAAACGAGGAAACTGTCGGATTCCTATCCAGAATCACACAGTTTGTCTTGCAATGGGCAACCCATGTAACAAAGGAAGGCGTGAAGACAGTAGCGTAGCCAGGATCAGCCGAAGGGGGTGATTTTATAGCTACATAATGATTGTAGAACACAATGAAGGTGCACGCATGACTTGTCATTACAAGGGCACTGATATAAGTGAATCATAGATCTGTTGGTGCTACAATTATGTCTCTAAATGGACAATGTTCTGATACTCGCATCTTACAGTAATTCTTACTTGATCACCCTGCCAGGTTTCTTTGCAATCGATGTATCCAATACACTACACTACAATCAATCAATCAATCAATCAATCAATCAATCAATCAATCAATCAATCAATCAATCAATCAATCAATCAATATTTTTTTACAATTGGCTTTACGTCGCACCGAAACAGATTGGTCTTACGGCTCCGATGGGACAGGAAGAGACTAGGAGTGGAAAGGAAGCGGCCGTGGTCTCAATTAAGGTACAGGCCCAGCATTTGCCTGGTGTGGAAACGGGAAACTACGGAAAACCATCTTCACGGTTGCCGACAGTGGGATTCGAAGTCGAACCCACCATCTCCCGAATGAAAGCTCACAACTGCGCGCCCCTAAACCGCACGGCCAACTCGCTCGGCGTCAATCAATCAATCAATCAATGAATCAATCATCAATGATCTGCATTTAGGACTATTAACCAGGTAGCAGATTCCCTATCAGTTGTTCACCTGGTCTTATCTTAAATGATTTCAAACTTAGAAATTCATCGAATATTTCCTTTGATAAGTTCTTCCATTCCCTAATCCCTCTTTCTATAAATGAATAAACTAACTTTCTTCAGCTCTTCCCAGATAATGGAGCACCCTAAGCACATTTCGGTTTTGGTCGGGGGTTTAAGATCGGATGTCCTTCTTTACACCACGTAATTCTTGAGATAAGAATCTCGACCCAGGACCAACTGTGATTCAAACCACTGCCTTCTGGGTGTGAAGCCAGCAACTAAGCCAAAGAGCTAATCACGCCCCCTCTTTCTAAAAGGTATAAATGAATATTTGTTCTAATTTGTTCTTGAAATCCAACTTTATCTTCATATTATGATCTTCATTCCTTTAAAAACTCCACTCAGTATTATTTGTCCACTGATGTCATTCCACGCCATCTCTCCATTGACAGCTCGGAACATACCACTTAGTCGAGCAGCTCGTCTCCTTACTCCCAAGCAACACTAGTCGTTTGTCAGATATCACCCAGAACAAATCGTGCTGCTTTCCGTAGGATCTTTTCCAGTCCTCGAAATAAGTAGTCCTGGTGTCGATTCCATACAATGTCACCATACTCTAATTGGGGTCTTACCAGAGACTAAATGCCCTCTCCTTTACATCCTTACACAACCCCTAAATATCGTCATAACAACATGAAGAGATCTGTAATCTTTATTTACAGCCTCGTTAATGGGATTTTACCCCCCAATGAAGAAATTTCCTTTTGTTAACACATAAGTAATTAGTTCTATTCCGTTTGAAACATTAGCAACAAATTACTATTGTCTTTAATTACAAAAATATTATTTTACGGCGGAATGACTATGACCATTAAGTTTATGATGTCTTAATGGATTTTCCTTCCAACTTTCAATTCAATTGTCTAATCCATCCCCCGTGTCGTAAGCCTTGCCAGAAGTAGAGGACACTTGTTCTTAGGTTTCTTAACTTCTAGGCAGCAAATAGAGCAAAGTGACTGTAGTTATTCCTAGCATGCATTTAATGCTTCATCCAAACAAACAAACAAACCCCATGGCACTACCGTTCTGAAGGATCTTGGCGTACCAGGCGACCGCTGCTCAGCCCGAAGGCCTGCAGATTACAAGGTGATGCTTGGTCAGTGCGACGAAACCTCTCGGCCTCCATCTCACTCTAACATAACTCCTCAACTGTAATCATGTGTGCTTAATAGACCTCGAACCAACCCTCAGGTCCAGGTAAAAATCCCTGACCTGGCGAGGAATCGAACCCCGGGCCTTCCGATGAGAGGCAGACTGCGGGGTCGGCTGAATGCTTCATCCAGGAAGCCTGTTATTTCTAAAGTACCCCCGTTATTTCATTTTGAACTGCACGGTTATTTGACCGGATATACTATTTGCTTACTCGATGGCATATTCTCGAAATGCAATACTTTTTTATTTGTGGCTATTTTGACATGACAACGTTAATAAAAACAGGTCAAAAACGAGGGTTGATTTAGAAGTCATAGCAACTATATTTTTCTCTCTCGAAAATGCTCCAATACAAGAAAGGTACTAATTCACTGCGCCTAAATGTCTCCTCTGTTACTGCCTCCTTACATCCGTAACTCATATCATCACAATTTAGTGGGACATTTCATTTTACAATACATCCACTTGGTATTTACATATTTGTCCTACCCGGTTGTCCTCAGTTATAATCCAATTTTCTATTAATTGCAACTTTCTTAACTGTAATATTTTCTTCCTTAATTATTCCGTATGTATGCGAATGCTATTCCAGAAACCTGGACACTCTTTCCTTCGAGGAAAAATTCCAAGTTGTGCAAATATATACCTTTTTGGCCCCAGAACATATCGAAATATGGAGGCAATTTCAATGATGATGCAGACCTTCGTTTCGAATGGCTAAACGGTAAGTCCTATCACAAAACAGATAGCTCAATCACCTTTTAATTAGGAGAGATCTACAACTTTGGTCCTATGACATATTGTCGTATCTCGATCCCTTATACCTTAGAGCTGGATTTCTCACTTTTAAGTTAATTTTGTACTTTTTACACGTATGTCTTATCGTCTGACATACTTATAGGAAAGATCACCATGGCTAAATGGTTAGCGTGCTGGCCTTTGGTCACAGGGGTTCGATTCCCAGCACGGTCCGGAATCTTAACCATCATTGGTTAATTTCACTGTAACGGAGGCTGGGTGTATATGTCGTCTTCATCATCATTTCATCCTCATCATGACGCGCAGGTCACCTACGAGAGTTAAATCAAAGGACCTGCACCTGGCGAGCCGAACATGCACTCGGACACTCCTGGCACCAAAAGCCATACGCCATTTCATTTTCATAAGAAAGATAGAATCATCAAATTCGGTAGGGCAGTGTCACGATCAGTGGTCATACGTTAGCCAAATGCTATGATCTCAACTGCCACATAAGTATCCGAAAAATAAAGTAATGTGTGAAAACTGTACCCAAATATCACCCTAATTAATGTTTCTACCTCAACCTAACCCATAAATATAGGAGATACGATAAAATGTCGTAGGACCAACGTAGAACACTAAGAGGTAGCGTCTGATGGCGGAATCTGTTTGTTGATATGACGTACCGTTTAAAAGCAGTAAATCTCAAAATGATGGTCTGCACTTATAAACGTGCCCATGCGAATCTATATAAATAAAGTTTTAGGGGATCCACTGTCTGTACTTTCGTTTGTTTTGCCAATTTTTAAGATATTTATCCGATTTAGGTCTGTTTGTCCGTCTTTTCCATCGTCACGCCGAAACGGCTGGATAGATCTCTACCAAATTTCATATATAGAGTATACTCATCCAGGGAAAGGTTTAGATATGCATATGGTTAAAAATCACTGAAACGACTGGGTTTTATACGGAAGCAACAAGAGTTTATTTTTTTTCATTTTCTCTTATACTATTGATTTTCTGTAAAATCCGTAGACTATATGTGAAACGTCGCTTCATATTAAACAACTTTTGTTACGTACATAATTTCGCTTGGTCACTGGACACTCTTTCCTGTGAGGGAAAATTTCAGGCTGTTTTAGGCCCCGGAAAATATCGAAATATGGAGGCAATTTCCATGACTGTGCAGACTTTCGTTTCGTGGTAACTGCTTTCTAAACGGTATGTAATTTCACAAAGCAGATTACACAATCGCCGCTCGATTTGGAGAAATCTTCAACTTTGGTCCTATGTCTTATTGTTGTATCTCGATACTTTATACTTTAGACAGCGCTGCATTTCTCGATTATAGTAAAATCTCTCTATTCGGTCGTGACTGCCATTAGGAAAGGGCGCCTGTCACTGTAATGAAAACTATCCATCTCTACTGTGAATGGCAGTTGGCAAGTGAGCCTGCCGTTATTGTAGAAACTCCCGAACTCGACTGTGAATGGCAGTAGGAAATGTGGCCTGCCATTATCATCAAAATTTCTCTAACCTGCACCTTACATCGAACACAACGTATGGGGTCCTGCCCGTTTTTTTTTTCTCGGATAGCGCTAAGAGATATGCAATTTAATATAATCTTACTCACTGCGTGTACATTTACTTACGTGTTCGTATACAAGGCAGAATACCGTAGCGAAGCACGGGTACATGTGCTAGTTGTTAATAAAAGTGGTTTCAACCAGATAAGTCTGTTTGTCTTTTGTGTAATACATAATTAACTTGAAAAAAATTATTTGCAGTGAATTTACAGAGCTGCCTTTGTTAAAGAGAACTATTAAATCTTAATAGGTAACAATACACAAATGTGACTAAACGCTTTGGATTTTACTGGTCCACATAAGAAAACAAGGCCTAGCCAATATAGGCTAAGTCGGCTCCATTCACGATCCGAAGCAAATACATCATTCATTTTTTTTAATTAAACCAAACCAGTATTTAAAATGCTATAGACTAACGCAGAATGGTGAATCAGTGATTTCGTATTGTTTAAAAACAGAAAATTCTTCCGCTGAAAACTTTAAAATTTTGACCTATCTTGTTATTCCCTGGGATGAGTGAATCACATTTGAAAGTACGACAGATAATTTTTAGAGGTGACACCGCATGGTGAAGGGATGGAATGAATGAAGCCCCCGTTCAGCGACGAGGGTAGGAACTGTACCGGTTGCCGAAGCCTGTCACACTCCTCTGGGGGCAAGGATTAATGATTGACAGATGAAATGAGAGTATTTTTCTGGGATGAAAGATGACAGGGAAAACCGGAGTACCCGGAGAAAAACATGTCCCGACTCCGCTTGGTCCAGCACAAACCTCACATGGAATGACCGAGATTTGAACAACGGAATTCAGCGGTGACAGGCCGGCGCGCTGCCGCATGAACCACGGAGGCTCTAATGTTAACAATAACAAGAAAATAACATAATGGTGTTTTATCTCCTTGCACTATTTTAATAGCGTGATCCTGTAAAGAATCAGAAACTCCAGGAGTTGGGTGACTCATCTTTGTGTGATTGTAAGTACAAACCGATGTGCCTGGTTCCCTTTGATCAGGACAGTAGCCTACATTGTATATAGTTATAAGGAAGACTTCACAGGTATGTACATTTAAAAGGAGAGAGGCGAAACTGAAGCATTTAAAGGTACGTTTAAAGAGCTGCCACATCCACTCTGTTGACCGCAGATTCCAATTACGAGAACGGAAACAATCCTCAAGTGCATACCGCAATAACCCTTCGCAGGAGAACCTTTAAGAAACCACACCGCAACCAAATTAGCCATAACATGTCCTTGGCCGAAATGGTACACCGTGTTTCTGAATCTCGTCTGCTGATAGTAAAATACATTAAAATTTGCTTACAAGTAATACTGGTCAGATATATATACTCAAACTTAATGAAAAATATATGCTACGCCCATATTAACATACGTTGCTCCGCATTCATAACTGTATGGTAAGGAGTATCATTCGAAGAAGGAACATCATCACACATCACAATTACGGGCTGGACCAAACCATCAGAAAAATATGAACTCTTTATGTGCTGTCTACAAAACCTTCATTTATAAATTTGAATGGCTTTTTAGTTGTCTTTTACTTGTTTTCACATAAAAATGTCTTATGACCTGGGGTCATCCAAAAATTTGTGTAAGGTGAAGCGACAAAATGTGTAACGGATGTGTAAACATAGCAACCGCGCAGGCTATGTCTTATGGCTGGCGGTGATCTGAAATTAGCAGCCGTTGATGGATAGACATGACCGGGAGACATATTTATGATAATTTGATTTTCGCAAAGGGAAAAGTGGTTTCTCTTTACTTGTCTTGTGTTTGTTTTCCAGTTGACCTTAAAGGGAAGTACTCAGTTACTCTTATAATACTTTTTCATGCTTTTGTATTTTAATTTTGTAACGAACAGTTTTGGTTGAATGGCCACAACTTGATAGCCAAACAAAACAAAACAAGAAAGTAGGAACATCGTATTTATTAAGGATCCCTTTCCTTCCTTCCTTCCTTCCTTCCTTCCTTCCTTCCTTCCTTCCTTCCTTCCTTCCTTCCTTCCTTCCTTCCTTCCTCAATCAATCAATACTGGTCTGCATTTAGGGCAGTCGGCCAGGTTTTCCCAGCCTTTTCTTAAATGATTTCAAAGGAATTGGAAATTTATTGAACATCTCTCTTCGTAAGTTATTCCAATCCCTAACTCCCCTTCCTACAAATGAATATTTGCCCCAATTTGTCCTCTTGAATTCCAACTTTATCTCCCTAAATTAGAATAGTTGGTTTTATTTGTTTATTCGCTCGTCCTTTCCTCCCTCGCCCCCAGATGTACACTAGGCCAGCCTTCCCGAGAAAGGATATGGAACTGATTTAACGAAATGGAAAACGAGTTAATCCGTCCCTCATAGGGACTACACGGAATATATTATTATTATTATTATACATACATACATACATTATCATTATAGACTGTTATGCCTTTCAGCGTTCAGTCTGCAAGCCTCTGTGAATTTACTAAACGTCGCCACAATCCTCGATTTGCAACTAGTGTTGTGGCCTCATTTAGTTCTATGCCTCTTATCTTTAAATCGTTAGAAACAGAGTCTAACCATCGTCGTCTTGGTCTACCTCTACTTCTCTTACCCTCCATAGCAGAGTCCATTATTTTCCTAGGTAACCTATCCTCCTCCATTCGCCTCACATGACCCCACCACCGAAGCCGATTTATGCGTACAGCTTCATCCATCGAGTTCATTCCTAAATTAGCCTTTATTTCTTCATTCCGAGTGCCCTCCTGCCATTGTTCCCACCTGTTTGTACCAGCAATCATTCTTGCTACTTTCATGTCTGTTACTTCTAACTTATGAATAAGATATCCTGAGTCCACCCAGCTTTCGCTCCCGTAAAGCAAAGTTGGTCTGAAAACAGACCGATGTAAAGATAGTTTCGTCTGGGAGCTGACTTCCTTCTTACAGAATACAGTCGATCGCAGCTGCGAGCTCACTGCATTAGCTTTACGGCACCTTGATTCAATCTCACTTACTATATTACCATCCTGGGAGAACACACAACCTAAATACTTGAAATTATCGACCTGTTCTAGCTTTGTATCACCAATCTGACATTCAATTCCGTTGAATTTCTTACCTACTGACATCAATTTAGTCTTCGAGAGGCTAATTTTCATACCATATTCATTGCACCTATTTTCTAGTTCCCAGATATTAGACTGTAGGCTTTCGGCACAATCTGCCATTAGGACCAAATCTTCAGCATAGGCCAGATTGCTTACTACATTTCCACCTAACTGAATCCCTCCCTGCCATTTTATACCTTTCAGCAGATGATCCATGTAAACTACAAACAGCAAAGGTGAAAGATTACAGCCTTGTCTAACTCCTGTAAGTACCCTGAACCAAGAACTCATTCTGCCATCAATTCTCACTGAAGCCCAATTGTCAACATAAATGCCTTTGATTGCTTTTAATAATCTGCCTTTAATTCCATAGTCCCCCAGTATGGCGAACATCTTTTCCCTCGGTACCCTGTCATATGCTTTCTCTAGATCTACGAAACATAAACACAACTGCCTATTCCTCTCGTAGCATTTTTCAATTACCTGGCGCATACTGAAAATCTGATCTTGACAGCCTCTCTGTGGTCTGAAACCACACTGGTTTTCATCCAACTTCCTTTCAACGACTGATCGCACCCTCCCTTCCAAGATGCCAGTGAATACTTTGCCTGGTATACTAATCAGTGAGATACCTCGATAGTTGTTGCAATCCTTCCTGTTCCCTTGCTTATAGATAGGGGCAATTACTGCTTTTGCCCAATCTGAAGGTACCTTACCAACACTCCACGCTAATTTTACTACTCTATGAAGCCATTTCATCCCTGCCTTCCCACTATACTTCACCATTTCAGGTCTAATTTCATCTATTCCTGCTGCTTTATGACTATGGAGTTTATTTACCATCCTTTCCACTTCCTCAAGCATAATTTCACCAACATCATTTTCCTCCTCCCCTTGAGCTTCGCTGTTCACAACACCACCAGGATGATTTCCTTTTACATTGAGAAGATGTTCAAAATATTCCCTCCACCTCTCCAGTGATTCTCTGGGATCAATTATGAGTTCATCTGAATTACTCAAAACACTGTTCATTTCCTTTTTCCCTCCCTTCCTAAGATTCTTTATTACTGTCCAGAAAGGTTTCCCTGCTGCTTGACCTAGCCTTTCCAGGTTGTTACCAAAATCTTCCCATGACTTCTTTTTGGATTCAACAATTATTTGTTTCGCTCTGTTTCTTTCATCTACATACAACTCCCTATCTGCCTCGGCCCTTGTTTGGAGCCATTTCTTATAAGCCTTCTTTTTACGTTTACAAGCTGCTCTCACTTCATCATTCCACCAAGATGTTCGCCTTTTCCCGTCTTTACATACAGTTGTTCCAAGGCATTCCCTGGCTGTTTCTACTACAGCATCCCTATATGCCACCCATTCACTTTCTATATCCTGAACCTGCTTAATGGCTACTGTTCGAAACTTCTCACTAATCATATCCATGTACTTCCGTCTAATTTCCTCGTCCTGGAGATTTTCTACCCTTATTCGTTTGCAGACAGATTTCACTTTCTCTACCTTAGGCCTAGAGATACTTAGTTCACTACAGATCAGATAGTGGTCTGTATCATCGAAAAATCCCCGGAAAACTCGTACATTCTTAACAGATTTCCTGAATTCGAAGTCTGTTAAGATATAGTCTATTATGGATCTGGTACCCCTAGCCTCCCACGTGTAGCGGTGAATAGCCTTATGCTTGAAGAATGTATTTGTAACAGCTAAACCCATACTAGCACAGAAGTCCAGCAAACGTTTCCCATTCCCATTAGCTTCCATATCTTCCCCACATTTACCAATCACCCTTTCGTATCCTTCAGTTCTATTCCCAACTCTCGCATTGAAATCGCCCATTAGCACTATTCTATCCTTGCTGTTTACCCTGACTACGATGTCACTCAATGCTTCATAAAACTTGTCAACTTCATCCTCATCTGCACCCTCACATGGTGAATACACGGACACAATTCTAGTCCTAATTCCTCCAACTGACAAATCTACCCACATCATTCGCTCATTTACGTGCCTAACAGAAACTATGTTCCGTGCAATGGTATTCCTGATAAAGAGCCCTACCCCAGACTCTGCCCTTCCCTTTCTAACACCCGTCAAGTACACTTTATAATCTCCTATCTCTTCCTCGTTATCTCCCCTTACCCGAATATCACTTACCCCTAGCACATCCAGATGCATCCTCTTTGCTGACTCAGCCAGTTCTACTTTCTTTCTTCCATAAGCCCCATTAATATTGATAGCTCCCCATCGAATTCCATTTCGTTCGCCAAGTTGTTTCCAAGGAGTCCCTCGCCTGTCAAATGGGAGTGGGACTCCGTTACTCCCATAGGTCCGAGGCTTGCTTAAAATGTTCTGAGCTCGGTCGATTCATGAAGCAGGATGCTGCCCTACTTGCACATAGTCCAAGTGAGGATCTCTCCTCTAACGGGTTATGGACCACCGGTGGATTGTATAGTCCTAGCCGCCTGAGCACAAGGAGGACCACGACTCAGAATATGTCCGAGATGCCCACTCCCATTCCATAGCAACTGGTATCCCGACTCTCAGGACCACTTACTAGGCCACTCAGCCGTTGCCCATGGTTCACGAACTAGGACGTGACTACAGTAACCCACAAACATGAACCATTTATTATTGAGCGTCCTCGTGTATGGTATGTATGGTCATGTTTTAAGCTGTTAGGAATAGCTAGGAATACGTTGGCACTTTGATTTTCAATTTGATTTGCACTCATTCACAAGGTTTACATTAGTAAAGGAAAATTTGAATATGTTTTACAAAGTCATCTCGAAATTTGTAACAAAATTATTAGTATTCGCATAATGTTATTAGTCTTCCGTCCCTCTAACTACTTTCACGGTTTTCGGAGACGCCGAGGTGCTGGAATTTTGTCCCTCAGGTGTTCTTTAACGTGTTGGTAAATTTATAGTTACGAGGCTGACGTATTTGAGTACCTTCAAATACCATTGGACTGAGCCAGGATCGAATATGCCAAGTTGGGGTCAGCCACTCTGAGCCACTCAGCCCGGCACCCACTTCACAGGTCGCGTGTAAACTGAAATTCGGGTTAGTATTGAACCCTTGAACTTACCATTCCATCGTTGGTCGGCCACGGCTGCTATAGTAGAACAATTTAGAACTCTTAAATCTTGGGTCGTTGCGGGGATAAATTCGGTCACGATCTTAACCAAACGATGGGGTTCAGAAGAAAGCCTAACTACTTGAAATGAGGAGCAAAAATGTGCTTACTAACTTTTATTAAACTGAAAGAGCACGATAACATCGTTAATTTAATATGCATTCTTGCCACAAAAATACAAAAAAATTTAATTATTGATTTTTGAAAATTTCCAAACACAGTCACATTACATAACGTCACTTCGTTTCTTCCAATGTCGAAGAGTTGCTTCAGAGAAGCTAATATGTTAGTGGACAGCGAAACTGAAAAACTGAAAAATGGAAGACCTGAAAACCGGGCGCCTATTTCCAAACGAGAACTGAGAGTTAATCCACACGATCCGTGGAAAATCTGACTTTCAACAATTAGAACGCCTGATTTTCTCTTAATTAAGGTTATCCACCAGTCAAATACCCTTCACGGATACGGAACATCCGCCGAATGGACCCTTAATCGAACCAAACTGACTATCAGTTGCTTTGGATAGGTTGCGAAATATTATGGGAAAGCATGGTGTTCACTACAAGTTAATGGCATCATTCACAATTGACATAAAATTCCACCATGTATTTGTCGTTCATGACACCCTTAAGTGATAAGTTAATCCCGATGCTAACTGTGCATCACCCCAAACAACTGTTCGGAAGGAACCAACAACCACAGGATCCGGGAGGATCTTACGTTAAGTCGTTCTAAAGGAACAAAACTGCGAAATGCAGGAAACACCTACTAATCATGCATTTAGAAGAAATGCCAAACACTGAAGTTAATCAAAAAATGAAAAGTCACTTGAAAATATTATTATTGAACCGATTTTCAGGTTAGAAATGGGTTTGTTGTACTTAATAAAATTACCAGTCCACGCTAAAATTTACTACCAATTTTAAGGAATTCTTTCCCTTGGAAAACAATGCTACCAGTACAGATCTCTCTATTTACTGTCTGTCCCAACACACTACTGGTAAAGTGAATACTTACTTACTTACTATGAATAAGAATGAAAATACGACAAGGTGAAAATAAAATAAAATACTGGCTGACGAATCGAAACCGCATTCGCAACTCAAGTCTCATTCTAAAGCACTGAGTGTCAATATGCACACCATCAAACGAAAACGGACGTTAAAACGAGAAACAATGAAGTTCGTAAAAATAAATTAACATCTCAAAGTCATACAGCTTAACACGCACGAAGAAACACAGTAAAAATATTTAATCTAGATCGGGTCGGTGTCCCATACTTGGACAGCCCTCATTTATCAACAACAGTCCCGTTATCTCAATGAGAGCTTCGCATAGACCCTCTACCATAAATCATATCATACTGTAACTGCTACCTTCCCCCAGGCCACTTCCACAAAAGAACAAACAAAAGAGAACATCTAAACCGAGACTTGAGCGTGTACAGCTACCATCCCAGACCTATCGTCGGGCTCACTTGAAATCTGTACACCCTAAACCTAATCAGTATATACATGATGCCTTCCAAATCCTATCGTCGGGCGTGACCTAGGACGTCTCATCATCAGTGACTCCAAGAATAAACACGTGACGTCCTAAATCTATCGTTGGGCGTCAAAGTGGGTCGCACCACGTCTCCCTTAACATATCAGGCGAACCGCAATTTCCAACAAACCTCCAACAGTAACACTGAATCTGGTCAGACAAAAAAAAACGCACGACGGAACTACGTCTCTTATCAAAAAGAATACAAGTCGAAACACGGTAAGTGCCTACCTCTCGAAAAAAAATACAAGTGTCTACCTCATCATAATATGTGAACTCAAAAATAAATAGACGTGACGAACGATTCTCCACCTCGAACACAATCTCAACCTGTGCACTGAAGTGTCAGGGCTGCCAATGAAAATTCCCAACACACGTTTCCCTTTTAGTGGATGCCTTCCAAATAATAATCATCACCATCACATTCGAAATTCGCAGATCGCCTATCATCAATTCCAACCATCTTATCCATGACCTCTCCAATGAACAAATTAAATATAACCCGACCGTGTGTCCAAAGTGCTCTTCAATCCGTGAGGCCGTACCTTATCTTAACAAAAATCACTGGATGTTTACTATCAAGACCTTTACATTTTACTAGAGTCGTTTTCACTTGGAATCGTTCTATAAATTTACAATGCTTCACATCATAGTCGTCTCAAGTTCGGATTGATTGCGGAAAACAATACAGCCTGTTTCAACACAGCCTGTTCCTAAATACTTCCTCTACAAAAATGTCTCAACACTATTTCTCATCGCTTGATTCCAGCGGTAACGCTTCTCTCTCATCTCCACGTACATATAAATCCATCGCTCTCAATCCCTTTTCCTTCAAGACCCTTTTCCATACTTCGATCCCCTGGTGAAAACGACAACCATTATTAAGCACATCTCTGACTTTACTATAATTACAACTTTCGAACCTCAAAAATCCAAGAGCACGCATCGACCTTTCGCAACGTTGGTATACACGATGTCTCAAAATTTCCTTCCCATTAATGACTGTGACTCTAACAAATTTCATTGACATTATCTAAACATGCTTACGATCCTTGTAAAAAATAACTGGTTAACTGCACTCTAACATGGAAAAATTTCCTTATCCCGCGGTAGACATTATTATTATTATTATTATTGTTATCATTATTATTATTATTATTATTATTATTATTATTATTGTTATTATCATTGACCAGCATTTCTGAATGCAACTGACACCTGAAATTACAATATTCGCCACGACAAATTTACACTTATAACGTTCACAAATCCGCACTTTGAATGATATCTCATCTCAACACCAAATTTAAGCGTCGCATTTTACCGTTCTTGACATGAACTTTACACACTTAAAAATTTCACACGCTGACCAAAATTTACAACGCCTTTCGCCTGATAATTACGAATATCACCCGACAATCATCTGGAAATTTGGTTAGGACAGACAGTAACTAACTAAACTAACTACAACATAATATAAAATAGACAGACCTGCACAATGGTGACATTCTCAGCATTCTGATTGCATCATCCCAGCAACCTCGTACTTAGCCACTCATTTTTACAGATAACATTTTCATTTTTAAAAACTCACTCATCCAAACACTACCCTTCACACACACGAGATTAAAACTACCATATATAATGCACTTTCTTTGTAACTTGCACCACGAACTTCCCTCGTTCTGCAGTCGGCTATAACTGTCTGATGCGTCTCCCAGAGTGGTTTCTCTCCCCGTTGTTTCAACAAGAACAGGTGTTCGGCCGATAAGGGAGTCGAACTATTTTGAATCGCTTCCCCCAGACCTTCTTCACTTACAAGAATACAGGAAATGATAAAAATAAAATCTGCTGTGTATTTTTCAACCAGCCTACACCTTCCCAGTTCGTCTGCAAACGTTCACAGCTTCTCCAATTCACTTTTCTTCTTACTAAACATATGGACTTTAGCCACGAACATGTATTTGATTATCGTCGGTCAATCTGGCGCGAAATTCTAATGACGACGGGCACGAGCTCCCGCGGCTTCAAGTTCCAGATCGACACTCCAAAATCTACGGTGGGGGGTTTCTTTTATAATTTCCGGAAGGACGCTATCCCCTCTATGAGGCTTGGTTGTGAAATCTGCCAAATTTGCTTCTAATAGACCAATTTTGATAAGATTTGTCCCAGAACTCCGGACAGACTTGCACTTATGTTAGGTGTTAATTTTATAATTTTTCTACACTCACAACATGAGAAATAAATTGTTTCTGCCCGTGCGTTTCGCGCGTTTTTCTTCTGCCCACGACCTTGGCACGTGTAACTAGCTCGCTGTTCTCACGCTAACACACACTTGGGCTTAACTGCATCTAAATTGTCCCTGGTGTCACTACCTTCACAGAGGGTGTATGAATAATTTCGCTTATATATTTCTTCCTTTACTATCTTGTCAAAATCCCTCGTTGTGCAGAATTCATTAATTTAGAAAATTGTCGGGCACTCGAGTTCCACCGAGGTGTCCCGGCAATCCACGAGCTCGCCTTGCGGGAACCTTCCCACGCAACATCGGGCTCTTGGGAGCGCAAAATGGCTGCCCTCAAACATACAGTCGTTTCTGAATACCAAATAAATATTTGAGAAAAATAAAAAATTTTCTCACCGTAGAATTATGGGTTCATAATCCACCTACAACAACGAAATGTTTACCCAGAAAGGGGAAATATTTAAACAGATATATTCCTTCAAAATTCTAAAGTATACATGGGAATTTTGATACAGATGAACCATGATTCTACGTAAACTTTCCCAGCCGATCTCACTCTTGACGTAGGGCTCTGTTATTTTCACGTATTTCCCTGTTTTCTTCTTCCAACAATAGGATTGCGTTACAGATGTCATCAACAAAGTCTTCTCTTAAGAATGAACATTGTAAACATTCAGCGTCTTCCTCTTCTTTACTCCCACTGCTTGCCTGTCCTTGGAGTGGTGCCTCGACCTGTCTTCCTCTCGACGTGACGATCATATTTACTGGTTGTACCTCTTCTTCTTCTTCTTCTTCTTCGGTGACCATTTCCCCAGCTGGCAAGGCTGCGTCATCCTGTAGTGGAATTCTTTCTTCGGCTCTATGATAAACCTTTAAGTTGGCGGCATTGAATATAGCTTCGCTACTGCCATCCAGACTCTGAATTCTGTAGGAATTGTTCCTGAAACTTTTGACCACCTTGAAAGGCCCAACATATAAGGGAGCAAATTTAGCATAGATGTTTTCCTGCGGTTTTGACATCATGGGTCTCCTAACAAGCACCAATTCGCCTTCCTCCAAGGGACGGTGGAATCTCCGGTTCCTCACCCTGCGCAACCGGCGGTCTGCCTGCCGACGTAAATGTTCTGCCGTACTTTGAATGCATAATTCCTGTGACGGGCGGGGATCGATGGGACACTGGATGACACCATGCCAAGATCTCACAGGATACCTATTGAAGTGCACGATAGATGGAATCCTCCCAATAGATTCGTGTATGGTGTTGTTTACACAAGTTACTATTAGGGGTAACACATCAACCCACTTGAAATGTTCTTGGGCGCAATAAATTCTACAGAATTTTGCAATTACTTGCATTACCCTTTCGCTAGGATTTCCCTCAGGATGTCTCACGCTGCTCAGGATGTGATGAATTTCCATATTCTGAAGGGCAGTTTTGAACTGTGCAGAGGTGAACTGGGGACCATGATCTGTTAGAAGGAATTTCGGCGTGCCCATTTCCGGAATGATATTTCGGGAAATACATCTCAAGACTAGCTTGGTGTTAGCTTTTTGCATGGGAAATAGAGTCGTATACTTGGAAAAAACATCGATGGTTACCAGCACGAACTTGTTCCCACGCTTTCCTTTCACGAGCGGCCCATAGATATCCATCGCGAACAACTCTTTAGGTTGCGAAGGTAAGAGAGGAATAGGCGCCTGCCTGATCAGATAAGGGTTTGCCTTGACCCGTTGGCATGTATCGCAGGTGATGATGATGTCTCTGACATTTTCCCTCAGATTTACCCAGGTGAACGTTTCTTGAATGGTTGACACAACCTTATCAATCCCTCCGTGACCAATAACCCTGTGTACGTGCCAGATTAATCCCTTCCGCAGCTGCGGTGGTACCAAAATCCGGGATTTCACGTGATCGCTGTCCACGAATTTTACCAACATGTTATTCACGTACAAGTAGTTATTCGACAATTTCTGGATGGCAAAGTACCGTGGATCGTCAGCCGGAAGTGTCCCTCGGAGGAAAGAAATCATTTTTCCGCAGAAAGGATCTCTCAATTGCAAGTCTCCCAGTTGTCTCAACTCTGATAAAAAATCATGGTCTTCCTGGACTAAATCTAAGTGATTCACGACGTGTTCTTCCTCATTAGGGTTTCTGCTTAACAGGTCCGCCAAGATGTTCGACTTTCCGGAACAGTGCTCAATTTCGAAGTCAAATTGTTGTATGAACAGGGCCCACCTAGCCACTCGTTCACTAGCGACTGCTGTTTTCATTATAAAGGTCAGCGCCTTATGGTCGGTTTTAATGATTATGTGAAAACCATAAATCATTTTCCTCCAATGTTGCAATGCCTGAACAATAGCCAACATTTCCAATTCGGTCACGCTGTATTTGACTTCGTGTGATCTCAACTTTCGGCTGTAGAAAGATAAATAATTTCTATTGTGAGGCTTGTCCAAACATTCCTGATATAGGAGTGCCCCGATTCCTACGGTCGATGCATCAGTCTGTACAATAAAGGGTTTCTCGAAATCCGGATACCCTAGCTTAACGCTGTTTAGCAAGAGCTCTTTGGTCTTCCTGAAGGCCTCTTCGTGCTCGGGACTCCATTTCCACCTGTTATTCTTGTGAAGCAAGCTCTGAAGTGGGGCTACAACCTCCGTGTAATTCATGCAATGGTCCGAAAAAAAATTGCACATTCCAAGGAATTGCCTGACATTCTTAATTTTGAGCGGTCTTGGGAACTTTTCTATGGCTTGGAGCTTCACCGGGTTCGGGCGAACTCCCTCACCATCAATGACATGGCCGAGAAATAGGACTTCCTTTTGACAAAAATGTGACTTCTTCAAGTTGATTTTGAAACCTGATGCCCTCAAATTCTCCAGTAGTTTCCTCAAATCCCTGATATTTTCCTCAAAACTGGATGAAGCTAGCAAGATGTCATCGACATACCGAGTTGTAGCGGCTTTAACTTCATCAGTTAGACATCGATCTAGGGCGCGTATGAGAGCTGCACCGGCATTTTCAACCCGAATGGGAGACGATTGAATACATACGTCTGTTGGTCAAAAAAGAAGCCAGTAAACAATTTAGACTTGAGTTCCAAACCGATGTGATGATACGAGGATGTCAAATCTACGCTAATAAAACGTGATTTTCCTCTGAAACGTTTGATAACCTCTTTAATAGGAGGGGCATGGTCATGCTCGGGGACTAGGCGTTCGTTGAGGGCACGAGCGTCCAAACACACGCGCAGAGACCCGTCCGGTTTTTGAACCCCGACCAACGGATTCAAATATGGAGTGGGCTGCTTGGAAATTAGCCCGTTCTCCTCCATTTCCTTAATAATTTTTGCAGCTTGAGCATAATACTTGTCCGGTATAGGGTACGGTTTCCTCTTAAACGGTGTCCAATCCGTAACAGCTAGTGCATATGTGAAATTAGGGATTAGACCCGGTTTGGAATCGAACACAGATATATATTCCATTAAGAGAGCTCTAAGTTTTTCCTTCTCTTCTACAGTGCCAGGGCATTCCGCGACCTTTAACCCAATTAAGGCCTCGTAATCAGTGTCAACCTCAGCTTCCAAGACGTCATGTAACTCTTCATGATGAATCCCTTCGTCATCTACACTGTCAATTTCACCAGCGACTCCCTCTAATGAATTTACAAAGTCTACACATTGGGCCTCCTCTTCGCCATACTCTAATGTTCTATCTTCTCCCAATTCCTCGTTTAGTGTAATGACTTCTGCTCCCTCTTCTTTCCTGAACTTTATCTGGTTCCTGCTCAAATCAATGACTGCGTTGGTCTCACGGATAAAATCAGCCCCTAAAATTACATTGTAGCGCATTTTGGACATGACTACGAATGCATGAGCGAAAGTTGAATTTCCAATTTGTACGTCCAAATAAGTTTGTACCTTACAAACAGCAATTTTGTCAGGAATGACCCCTCGAATTTTTACATTTGACACCGGAATAATTGGCAATTTATTTCGTTGTCTCAAATCGTCGAAAAGAGCTTGGGAGATGATGCTGATACTGGCCCCGGTATCTACCAAACTTTTGACATGAAAATTACAGATGCGGACATTTATTAAAGGTAGTTTCTTTACTTGATTGCTCTCCTGTTTTAAGTGATCTTCCACCAAGTCATCAGAGGTAATGATCCACGAATCTATCTGTGCGACCACCCACTCATCTGACGTCTCTTCTTCAGAATCTGGGATGAAAGACTCTGAAAAACTTCCTACTGGGAATTTGAAGTTTTTTTTTCTATCAAGAGTCGACATTGACTCTTGCTCGAAATTCGGCGCAAACGGGTTCAGACCGGAGTTTCGTTGGTCTTGCCTATGTGCCTTCTGGAACTCCAAACTTTCAGCCCCGAAACAATCGGTGTTGACGTCCTGGCGCTGTATAGCCCCCTGCCATTTTTTCCTTTCGTGGTCCTTCCTTAACCCGTCGGTGTACTGAACACGTTCACGGTACCGTTCATCCTCATCACGGCGGAAGTTCTGGGTTCGATTATTTCCCCAGTCCCTGCGGTTATTAAGTCCATTCCTGAAATTCCTCTGGTTTTCTCTGTCCCCATCGTATCGCCTCCAGTAAGGGTTCCTCCTTTGTGGATAATTCCAATTGCCCCTACGCCTTTTCCAATCCTCATTTCGTGGATGCGAGGGTTCCCAGTTATTCCGAAACTCACGCCTCCGCTCAATCGGCTGTGGTTTCCCCTGCTCAGGTGCCTCTGGACTTCCCTCTGGGACCTGGCTAACAGTGTTTACATGTTGCTCGTGCGATCGTCCCCCTCTGGGTGCTATTTGATTATGGGTATGATCCAATTGCCTAAGGATCATTTCTGCCTGCATGGGGGTCTCTACCTTTGATGCAATGAGCATCCTTTGTACTTCGGGAGGTAACTGCTTCTGGATGGCCTGTACCAACTCTTGCTCCGAGGGCGGCGCCTCAAGTTCTCTGAACTTTACCATTTGTGCAATAAAGTATTCACTGAACTTTGTAGGGCCTATTGCATTATACCGACGTGAGTATAGCTCTAATCTAAGACTCTGCTGAATTTCCGTACTCCAAAATTTATTAAGAAACGCCCTCTGGAACTCATCAAAGGTATCAAAGTGGTATCGGAAGCCTTTAAACCATAAAAGTGGTGCCCCCTCTAAATATCTTTCAGCTACCCTCAACTGACGTTCCTCAGGAATCTTGGCGTCCCGGATGTACTCCCTGAGATCCTTAAGAAACCCCTTCGGCGTGGTATGTGGACCTCCATTAAATTTCTTAGGCTGGTCCTCATGTAACTTGATCATGTTAATAACGTTGGTGACCCCTGAGCTTTGAGATCGACTGGTATCTACATTTGAGCTCTGACCGTTGTTATTCACATGACTGATATTTGGTAATTGACCACTAAGGTCAGAGTTAACAGCTGTCGAGGTTTGACTTAATACTTTGTCCACCTTGGACTGCATATCTACCACGCTGCTAATCCAACTGCTCACTTCGCTCTTGATGAACCCAACTTTCTTGTCTGTCTCTTCCTGGGCTGACGTGATTTCCCTTAAATCCTGTTCTATACTAACTTGCCTGTCGTTGAATTCCCTGGTATGTTCGTTTTTCATTTCAACTAACTCCTCTTGAATTTCTTTAATTAAAATTTCGGAGTCCTCATTAGCCACTTGGAGTTTACTAATTGCTTCCTCATTAACTTGCAACAATTTCTTCTCCATGGTTTCGGTTTTTGATAATACCTGACTCTCCAATTCCACACTAATTTTATCTACCTTGTTGTTCAGTGACTGAATGTCCGCAGATAATATTTGACGTTGTTCCTCTATTATGGTTAGCGTTTTCCCCTTTTCCTTATCACTGGAGATCCGCATCTCTACGACCTGTTGTGTAATGTCGTCCTTAAATTCAACCTGGCTGTCGATCAGCTGCTTATGCGCCGCCTGGCTTTCCAGTAAATGCTTGTCAAGTTCCTTTCTCATCTCATCCTGACTATCACATAACCTATTGTACATGTCGTGGCTTTCGTCAAAACGCTTGTCCATATCGGTTTTTAAACTGTCATGGATTTTAGAGAACTGTTTGTCGAAATCGTTCTTTAAACTGACCTGCACTTCCGCAAATTGTTTGTCAATTTCATCCCTAATTTCCACTTGGCTATCATCAAAACGCTGGTTGAGTTTACCTATCTCACCCCTGACTTCCTCTTTAAGTTCGGTGCACATAGTGCGTGTCTCATGAACTACATTCTTCAATCCAGCCTTCAACTCATCACTAGACTCTCTACACCTAGCCTGGGTATCCTCGATACTACTCTGTAACTCCTCGATCTTACCATCCAAACTTTCATTATGAGCCTTCATGTCCTCTTTCAAATTCTCCCTCTGGACTTTCGCGTCCTCCATCTTGCTATCAAAACTTTCTAACATTTGCCCTTTCGTATCCTCCATCTTACTATCCAAACCGTCTATCTTACTATTTAAATTCTCACTCTGGACTTTGGCGTCCTCCATCTTACTATTTAAATTCTCATTCTGGACTTTCATGTCCTCTCTCAACTTACTATCCAAACTATCTATCTTACTATTTAAACTCTCATTTGTCTTAATATTTAACATCTCATTATGAACTTTCATGTCCTCCATCATCTGCTTTAGCAGATCCACGGTCACCTGACCTTCCATCTCACAATACCACAAAGAATACAATAATGAGTACGCTGGCTGTCGATGCAACCAGAATACTCCAAACTACTAAGGAAAGAATTCACTATTTACTGCGTTTTCACATACAAACGCTGTTATAATTTAATACCGAAACTGACAACATTCCAACAGTTGTCTTATAAAGTTTTTGTTTACATGGCTGGTATCACAAAATTGTTTAATGAAAAGGAAATTCTGAAGTTAATAAGTTACTCTGGATAAATATCCCAAATAGTTTCGCTTCCGTAAATTAAGTAAATAAAGAACATGTTAGCGCATAAACTTTGAATGTAATTCAGCATTACCACTTCCAAAACTTATATTGGCAACATGACATAAGCTTCAATACAGCTTTAAATACTGGTTTCCTAAAATGCATTGTGACTGTTATTATTATTATTATTATCTACCAAGTAGTTACGCTCCTCATTAAACGTATTAATATCTAGCACTCTCATTGGGCATAATTCGTTTAACTGTGGCTCAGCCATAATTTTCACCCGCTTGTATTATTTATAATGTGGCTTAAGCCTCAACATTATTTTATATTTTTCTAACATTTATTTTCAATGGATAATTTCATTATCGTTATCGTGGCATCATATCGTTATCGTGACTTTGGGCTCCTCATCGTTATCGTGACATTAAGGCCCCAAAGTTGATGGCGCCACTTCTACTGAACCCTTGAACTTACCATTCCATCGTTGGTCGGCCACGGCTGCTATAGTAGAACAATTTAGAACTCTTAAATCTTGGGTCGTTGCGGGGATAAATTCGGTCACGATCTTAACCAAACGATGGGGTTCAGAAGAAAGCCTAACTACTTGAAATGAGGAGCAAAAATGTGCTTACTAACTTTTATTAAACTGAAAGAGCACGATAACATCGTTAATTTAATATGCATTCTTGCCACAAAAATACAAAAAAATTTAATTATTGATTTTTGAAAATTTCCAAACACAGTCACATTACATAACGTCACTTCGTTTCTTCCAATGTCGAAGAGTTGCTTCAGAGAAGCTAATATGTTAGTGGACAGCGAAACTGAAAAACTGAAAAATGGAAGACCTGAAAACCGGGCGCCTATTTCCAAACGAGAACTGAGAGTTAATCCACACGATCCGTGGAAAATCTGACTTTCAACAATTAGAACGCCTGATTTTCTCTTAATTAAGGTTATCCACCAGTCAAATACCCTTCACGGATACGGAACATCCGCCGAATGGACCCTTAATCGAACCAAACTGACTATCAGTTGCTTTGGATAGGTTGCGAAATATTATGGGAAAGCATGGTGTTCACTACAAGTTAATGGCATCATTCACAATTGACATAAAATTCCACCATGTATTTGTCGTTCATGACACCCTTAAGTGATAAGTTAATCCCGATGCTAACTGTGCATCACCCCAAACAACTGTTCGGAAGGAACCAACAACCACAGGATCCGGGAGGATCTTACGTTAAGTCGTTCTAAAGGAACAAAACTGCGAAATGCAGGAAACACCTACTAATCATGCATTTAGAAGAAATGCCAAACACTGAAGTTAATCAAAAAATGAAAAGTCACTTGAAAATATTATTATTGAACCGATTTTCAGGTTAGAAATGGGTTTGTTGTACTTAATAAAATTACCAGTCCACGCTAAAATTTACTACCAATTTTAAGGAATTCTTTCCCTTGGAAAACAATGCTACCAGTACAGATCTCTCTATTTACTGTCTGTCCCAACACACTACTGGTAAAGTGAATACTTACTTACTTACTATGAATAAGAATGAAAATACGACAAGGTGAAAATAAAATAAAATACTGGCTGACGAATCGAAACCGCATTCGCAACTCAAGTCTCATTCTAAAGCACTGAGTGTCAATATGCACACCATCAAACGAAAACGGACGTTAAAACGAGAAACAATGAAGTTCGTAAAAATAAATTAACATCTCAAAGTCATACAGCTTAACACGCACGAAGAAACACAGTAAAAATATTTAATCTAGATCGGGTCGGTGTCCCATACTTGGACAGCCCTCATTTATCAACAACAGTCCCGTTATCTCAATGAGAGCTTCGCATAGACCCTCTACCATAAATCATATCATACTGTAACTGCTACCTTCCCCCAGGCCACTTCCACAAAAGAACAAACAAAAGAGAACATCTAAACCGAGACTTGAGCGTGTACAGCTACCATCCCAGACCTATCGTCGGGCTCACTTGAAATCTGTACACCCTAAACCTAATCAGTATATACATGATGCCTTCCAAATCCTATCGTCGGGCGTGACCTAGGACGTCTCATCATCAGTGACTCCAAGAATAAACACGTGACGTCCTAAATCTATCGTTGGGCGTCAAAGTGGGTCGCACCACGTCTCCCTTAACATATCAGGCGAACCGCAATTTCCAACAAACCTCCAACAGTAACACTGAATCTGGTCAGACAAAAAAAAACGCACGACGGAACTACGTCTCTTATCAAAAAGAATACAAGTCGAAACACGGTAAGTGCCTACCTCTCGAAAAAAAATACAAGTGTCTACCTCATCATAATATGTGAACTCAAAAATAAATAGACGTGACGAACGATTCTCCACCTCGAACACAATCTCAACCTGTGCACTGAAGTGTCAGGGCTGCCAATGAAAATTCCCAACACACGTTTCCCTTTTAGTGGATGCCTTCCAAATAATAATCATCACCATCACATTCGAAATTCGCAGATCGCCTATCATCAATTCCAACCATCTTATCCATGACCTCTCCAATGAACAAATTAAATATAACCCGACCGTGTGTCCAAAGTGCTCTTCAATCCGTGAGGCCGTACCTTATCTTAACAAAAATCACTGGATGTTTACTATCAAGACCTTTACATTTTACTAGAGTCGTTTTCACTTGGAATCGTTCTATAAATTTACAATGCTTCACATCATAGTCGTCTCAAGTTCGGATTGATTGCGGAAAACAATACAGCCTGTTTCAACACAGCCTGTTCCTAAATACTTCCTCTACAAAAATGTCTCAACACTATTTCTCATCGCTTGATTCCAGCGGTAACGCTTCTCTCTCATCTCCACGTACATATAAATCCATCGCTCTCAATCCCTTTTCCTTCAAGACCCTTTTCCATACTTCGATCCCCTGGTGAAAACGACAACCATTATTAAGCACATCTCTGACTTTACTATAATTACAACTTTCGAACCTCAAAAATCCAAGAGCACGCATCGACCTTTCGCAACGTTGGTATACACGATGTCTCAAAATTTCCTTCCCATTAATGACTGTGACTCTAACAAATTTCATTGACATTATCTAAACATGCTTACGATCCTTGTAAAAAATAACTGGTTAACTGCACTCTAACATGGAAAAATTTCCTTATCCCGCGGTAGACATTATTATTATTATTATTATTGTTATCATTATTATTATTATTATTATTATTATTATTATTATTATTGTTATTATCATTGACCAGCATTTCTGAATGCAACTGACACCTGAAATTACAATATTCGCCACGACAAATTTACACTTATAACGTTCACAAATCCGCACTTTGAATGATATCTCATCTCAACACCAAATTTAAGCGTCGCATTTTACCGTTCTTGACATGAACTTTACACACTTAAAAATTTCACACGCTGACCAAAATTTACAACGCCTTTCGCCTGATAATTACGAATATCACCCGACAATCATCTGGAAATTTGGTTAGGACAGACAGTAACTAACTAAACTAACTACAACATAATATAAAATAGACAGACCTGCACAATGGTGACATTCTCAGCATTCTGATTGCATCATCCCAGCAACCTCGTACTTAGCCACTCATTTTTACAGATAACATTTTCATTTTTAAAAACTCACTCATCCAAACACTACCCTTCATACACACGAGATTAAAACTACCATATATAATGCACTTTCTTTGTAACTTGCACCACGAACTTCCCTCGTTCTGCAGTCGGCTATAACTGTCTGATGCGTCTCCCAGAGTGGTTTCTCTCCCCGTTGTTTCAACAAGAACAGGTGTTCGGCCGATAAGGGAGTCGAACTATTTTGAATCGCTTCCCCCAGACCTTCTTCACTTACAAGAATACAGGAAATGATAAAAATAAAATCTGCTGTGTATTTTTCAACCAGCCTACACCTTCCCAGTTCGTCTGCAAACGTTCACAGCTTCTCCAATTCACTTTTCTTCTTACTAAACATATGGACTTTAGCCACGAACATGTATTTGATTATCGTCGGTCAATCTGGCGCGAAATTCTAATGACGACGGGCACGAGCTCCCGCGGCTTCAAGTTCCAGATCGACACTCCAAAATCTACGGTGGGGGGTTTCTTTTATAATTTCCGGAAGGACGCTATCCCCTCTATGAGGCTTGGTTGTGAAATCTGCCAAATTTGCTTCTAATAGACCAATTTTGATAAGATTTGTCCCAGAACTCCGGACAGACTTGCACTTATGTTAGGTGTTAATTTTATAATTTTTCTACACTCACAACATGAGAAATAAATTGTTTCTGCCCGTGCGTTTCGCGCGTTTTTCTTCTGCCCACGACCTTGGCACGTGTAACTAGCTCGCTGTTCTCACGCTAACACACACTTGGGCTTAACTGCATCTAAATTGTCCCTGGTGTCACTACCTTCACAGAGGGTGTATGAATAATTTCGCTTATATATTTCTTCCTTTACTATCTTGTCAAAATCCCTCGTTGTGCAGAATTCATTAATTTAGAAAATTGTCGGGCACTCGAGTTCCACCGAGGTGTCCCGGCAATCCACGAGCTCGCCTTGCGGGAACCTTCCCACGCAACATCGGGCTCTTGGGAGCGCAAAATGGCTGCCCTCAAACATACAGTCGTTTCTGAATACCAAATAAATATTTGAGAAAAATAAAAAATTTTCTCACCGTAGAATTATGGGTTCAGTATGTGGTCAATAGAGAAACCACTGGCACTAACAGGAACCAAGAACTTGAAGAAATCAAAAAAGAGGGAGAAAGATCATTAGGAAAATTTTAGGACCAATATACAAGGAAGCAGTTATAGGTAAAAATCAATCAAAACAACCGAAAATTTTTCAAACATCGAAATTGACATTAGGAAAAGACGAATGAAATTATTCGGTCATCTCACTAGATTACCAGAAAATCGATTGACGAAAAGGATAATAGATTATGTAACCTCACATAATAACTCCACACCTTGGCTTAACTAACTTCGAAAGGACCTCAAGCATAAGTTCAACAGGCATTCTAGAAAGAGACATCCTTAGACACAAAGTAAACGGCTGGGAAGCTACAACAGAGCAACCACGACAAACAGTGCAGACAAAAGTTGTCAGAAGAACGCAAACAAGCCTTCTCGGAAACAAGGAAAACCTATTTGGAACAACAAGAAGAACCCACAGAAGAATTGATTGAGTTATTTGCTTAACGTCTTCCAATATTGGGAGAATTCAATAATAATAATAATAATAATAATAATAATAATAATAATAATAATAATAATAATAATAATAATAATAATAATAATAATAATAATGTACGTACAGTATGTTGGGTATTCAGCACGTAGGCTGGTTGGATCCTCAACAGGTCCACCATTAGATGTCATAGACGGCCTAGGCGTCACTGAAGAGGCGTACTAGGGAAATGAGGAGTGAAGTAGTTTCCCGTTGCTTTCCTCACTGAGCCAGAAGTTGCCATTGCACATCAGTCTTCCAAGCCCACTGAAATGCGTGCACCAACCGATCCTATGAGCGACATTTTCACACCATTCATAGCAGGGACTGGCTGCATAAGGATTGGCATTACTAGCATCACTCATACCTCAGCCACTTTCATATCGTCAAAGCCAAGGATTAGACTGAGATATGTTAATGAAAGTAACAAATTTATTCTAGCCCATACCAGAAGCCATAGTGCACTGTAAACACTGCATCTTGCCAGCAAAGGCAATAATAATAATAATAATATTAATAATAATAATAATAATAATAATAATAATAATAATAATAATAATAATAATAATAATAATTAGAATATCCCGCGGAATCTCTATACCCATCGTGTTTTACAATTAGAAAATGAAGCTATTAAAGAAGTATGTAATCTTTCCTATGTATGTAGCCTAGTAGATCTTCCTCTAACAAACAGAAAGGCCGATGACCTAGATGTTAGGCCCCTTTAAACACCAATAATCATCATCATCATCATCATTATCATCTAACAAACACACCCTTACTTTTGTTTTCAGTTCCTTTGAACTAGCAAAGTTCTGCTAAATTATTTCATAGCAGCCACCAGCGAAAATGTATCTGAATGCATAATTTGTTATTATTTTCCTAACTTACAAGGGGGCATTCTCTACTCGTCACCATCGATTTCGCTCAAATTTATAGGACATGCAGGGCTTGGCTAGAAATGAAAGTACCCGAAGTGGGAACTCCACATGGCCAAGCGTACAGAAAATAAAAATAAAAATGAAAATGTTGACGCGGCTCTCGAACCGTGTAAGCCACTTACGTTAGTGCGCACGCCGAGCAGTAGTTGGCGTAGCGGTAAGAGCTTGAAGTAGTAATTCGATGGTCGTGCATAAAATAATGAAAGAAAGAAATATTGTCTAGTGTAGTACACAAGGATCACACGACAAAAAGGTAATTAATATACTGCTACACTACAATACTACTTAATCGTACTATATTTTTATCCTACAACACCCTCACAGGATAAAAACTGTCGTTAATTACTGAATACCGAAAGGAATACACAAGAATTACACAATTCTGAACTGCAGTTAAGCCTATCCTAATTACTACAACAGTATTCTAGTAAGAACGTTTCTACAGATCAATCTACTATACTACACAAATATTTTACAGTAATAGAATAAGCACGCTAATTTCTAATAAGATACTACAATACACTACAATTATTTTAAACTGCGTTCAGACGTATCCTACTTACAATATGTTATTACTAAGCACAAACAGAATGAAAATTGCAAGTTTGAAATTCGCAAGACCTACTCAAAGATTACCAACAAAGCTAATTGCGTAGACATATTATTATCAGTACTATTTTATCGTGCTATGCTCTAAATGATACACACACAAAGATACACACAAATATAGCAGGCAATATACTGGCTAATATACCGTATCTACACCACAATTCTCAACTGAAATGTGGTTACATGATTTTTACAGCTGGTGGATTACTATTATTTTCCCTACTACGCGGGACGGAGAATAAAAGTGTCCTTAACTGCTGAAAAATAATAGGTTGTCCCCAGTAATTTCTTTTACAAAAAACTTCTGTCAAAAATCCACGCTGGGGACTAGAATTGCAATATTATTGGGATATATTTATAGGAATTTGATTATTAACTTTTACTCGATGAATAAACGAAGGTGCAAAGTACAAAGTATGCCGGGGACTTAGAACTAGAAATTATCGGAATACAGTAATCAGCTGATTCTTACATTTGTTTACTCAACTACTAAATACTCTTTGATGTCGTCGGATGCAGCAAACAATCGTCAATTGTTTTTTCATTAAGCTGCTGAGCGGTGACAGCAGTGAAGTCAGTATCATCGAACAGTTATTTAAATGGAGCTTGTAGGAATTTGTGGTAATTTTGAAGGTATCTTAACCGTCGTTCCAGTCTTGCCTTCTCCTACTTCTAAGACCCATGTAGAAAATTCTATCATTGAATTCAGAGCTCGGAGTACCGTGTGGGTTTCAGTACATGGAATGACCGACTCCACAGCTAAATGGTTAGCGTGCTGGCCTTTGGTCCAGGAGGTCTCGTGATCGATTCCCGATCCGGTCGGGGATTTTAACCTTCATTGGTTAATGCCGATGGCTTGGGAGTTGGGTGTGTGTGCCGTCTTCATCATGAGAATTCATCATAGGTAAGGACTCATTCTCACAGACGAGCAGCTCGCTTATAAGGTGTCAGCTCGAAAGACCTACACTCGACCTCTTCGAAGGCCAGACGCCATTTATTTATTTTAGAATAGTATATGGAATGTATGTCCGCCTCTGTGGTGTAGTGGTTAGCGTGATTAGCTGCCACCCCCGGAGGCCCGGGTTCGATTCCCGGCTCTGCCACGAAATTTGAAAAGTGGTATGAGGGCTGGAACGGGGTCCACTCAGCCTCGGGAGGTCAACTGAGTAGAGGTGGGTTCGATTCCCACCTCAGCCATCCTGGAAGTGGTTTTCCGTGGTTTCCCACTTCTCCTCCAGGTGAATGCCGGGATGGTACCTAACATAAGGCCACGGCCGCTTCCTTCCCTCTTCCTTGCCTATCCCTTCCAATCTTCCCATCCCTCCACAAGGCCCCTGTTCAGCATAGCAGGTGAGGCCGCCTGGGCGAGGTACTGGTCATTCTCCCCAGTTGTATCCCCGACCAAGAGTCTGAAGCTCCAGGACACTGCCCTTGAGGCGGTAGAGGTGGGATCCCTTGCTGTGTCCGAGGGAAAAGCCGACCCTGGAGGGTAAACAGATGATGATGATGATGATATGGAATGTATTCCTTACTTCAAACAGCTGGCAGCGTCTGAGAACATGGGCTTCTCGTCATTACAGGCAAGATTTGACGAAAATCCTCAAGCAGTAGGATTATTTCTCCACTGACTGTTTCGACACATTTGATTAGATCTTTGAAAAGGCTGTCTACTACTAAGAATGCATGCGTATGCGTCATTGGAACTTAATTACACACAATTAATTTTGTATTTAAAAGGGCTTCTGCTTCAGGTGTGTTTGGATTTACGTTGCAGGTAGAATTAGCATTCAGAATCAGTTATATTTAGAAAAGGAATAAGTAATTCATCCTCCAGATCAAAATGTAGCTGCTACTCCGGTATACATTACTGCGGTAACTTGGTTCCCCTTTCCTCTGATTATATGATGTATTGTTAAGTAACAAACGTTTTTACTTGACCTAGTAAGCAAATCAAAGTCAAAGTCATCACCGCAGAGGCCTTAAAGGCTCTTGGAGGGATGGAAGGTTAAGTCTTCCACTATCCGTAACCTCGGCACTTGGTGGGGTAGAGTGGTTAACTCCACGCCCGGCCACCTTTGCGCCCAGGAATTAACCTGTACTCACTTTTGGTGTAGGCTGAGCGGACCTCAGGGCTGTGTGCGTCCCCAGAAATTGAAATCTCGTTTCTTAAATTTTTCGACTTCCTGGCGGGAAATCGAACCCACGTCTTTCCGGGTGAAACGAGTTCGCCTTTACCATCTCAGCCACTTGACCTAGTAGTTACTGTTTATATGTCCGTGTTTGGTTTTCTTATTTAGTATAAAAGGCTGTTATCAACAGCCATTAATTGTTCTTCATTATGTTTGTGGCTGGTAGTCCTAACTTCGGGAGTGCATTCCTAACCTTATATACACGGTAAACTGAGTTCATTCATATCTAACTCAGAAGACTTAGAAATTTCGTTGATTTCTGTAAGTACATATTGAGCCGTTTTCTTCAGAACATCTGCGAATAAATTCTTCATGTATTGCATCTCTGTGTTGGTACAAATGTTCGGGAATATTTTCTAGTCTCAACCTTATGTAGACACATAGGTCCGTCTCTGTGGTGTAGAGATTAGTGTGATTAGCTGCCACCCCCGGAGGCCCGGGTTCGATTCCAGACTCTGTCACGAAATTTGAAAAGTGGTACGAGGTCTAGAACGGGGTCAGCTCAGCCTCGGGAGGTGAACTGAGTAGAGGTGTGTTCGATTTCCCACCTCAGCCACCCTGGAAAAGCTTTTCCAATCTTCCCATCCCCCCACAAGGCACCTGTTCAGCTTAGCAGGTGAGGTCGCCTTGGCAAGGTATTGGTCATCCTGCCCAGTTGTATCACCCGACCCAAAGTATCACGCTCCAGGACACTGCCGTTGAAGCAGTAGAGGTTGGATCCCTCCCTCAGTCCGAGGGAAAAATCAACCCTGGAGGCTAAACGGATTAAGAAAGAAAGAAAGAAAGAAAGAAAGAAAGAAAGAAAGAAAGATTGACGATTTAGTTGATGGTCGTCTTTAATTATGAAAATAATCTCACAAGAGAAACACCATAGGCGCTTGTTTCCTACATGCAAGTGATATTTGTAAATACACAGAAAGAACACCAGACCGTAACTCATTCATCTGGCACTAAGAAAATGTAAAATGTTATTAATACTCCTGGACAAAACAATAATATGACGATGACAATATGCAGTGGTGGAGGATCAATGTAGACGAGAGTGTGCTATGCTGCTCAGTCGACTACAGGTGCTTACCAAGTATAATTTATAGCCAAAATGAAAGTAATTCCGTTTACTTTTTAGTACATTTTGCATTTTTTCCTAACTCCTCAGACGATACTGAAGTCCTAGCGCAGTGCTGCGTAAACCAGGCTAGGAGTTTTAATCACGTTCTCAGGTATAGATGGAAATGAATGATTTGTAGGGAGTCTCTCAGAATCTATCCAAGCTGTCTCAAGGCTTGAGCAAATGTGTCACCAAAGACCTTTTCCATACCGATATCGTAGAGTACGACATGGACTGAAGATTGAACTTCGATACATGTGCCTTTCAAGCTGTATTTTGAACCGGGATCTTTTATTCCAGATGCCGACACTCTACCACTTAGGTCAAATATAAAAGGAAGCGGAAGGAAGCAAGTGGAAGATACAAACAGCGAACATATTTTTCATCTCCGACATTATAATTCGCGACATTGCAAGCATTTGTAAAATAAACTTACAATGTGCACTTCGATCTCTTGGAAATATTTTTATCAGTGCTAGGCAAAAAAAAGCAAGATACAGGAGAAATACTTATAAATACTTGAGATTTGAGAAAATGGGGGTGAAATATGGGAGACCAGGTAACCATACAACTGTGGTCGGAATACGAACCTAGGTACTCATAATTCACTTGCCAGTCACACCCATGCTGGTCGGTAACAGTGCACTATTATGGCAAAATATTGTTTGCGAATAGATATATTTAGAATGAATAAAAAATCACGCACCATAGGCAGAGCAACAAAAATAGAACATGGACCATGTGCAAAGAGGTGTTAATCCGTTTATTGGTGTGAAGTAGCCTAGATATCACCATGCCGAGAAGAATCATCGCCTTGTGAAGTGTACTTTTCATGAGCCTTCTGCGTGATCCTCTTGATGCCCCGGAGAAAAATTACGAAACAATGCGTAAATATTAAGTGAAAAGATGACTAACGTAGTGATATATGCTTGGGGTGGAGTTTGATCATTAATCACAGTTCCTTATTTAGATTGCCGCTAGATGGGAACTACCTCTCCGACCTATCTACCTATTGCACCACTGGGTCTGGAACATGGTAATATAATAATAATAATAATAATAATAATAATAATAATAATAATAATAATAATAATAATAATAATAGTGATGATGATCATCATCATCATAGGAACCTCCGTGGCTCAGGCGACAGCGCGCCAGCCTCTCACCGCTGGATTCCGTGGTTCAAATCCCGGTCACTCCATGTGAGATTTGTGCTGGATAAAGCGGAGGCGGGCAGGTTTTTTTTCCTGGTACTCTGGTTTTCCCTGTCATATTTCATTCCAGCAACACTCTCCACTATAATTTCATTTCATCTCTTATTCATTAATCATTGCCCCCAGAGGAGTGCGACATGCTTCGGCAGCCGGCACAATTCCTATCCTCGCCGCTAGATGGGGGCTTCATTGATTCCATTCCTGACCTTGTCGAATGACTGGAAACAGGCTGTGGATTTTCATTTTTTATCATCATCATCATATAGAACCAGCCAGATATTGACTGAGATGCATCATGTAAGTGATTACAAGGGGTTACATTTTCGGTATTTATTTAATCGTATGGTGATTACACTGATTACAAACTATATACAACAGAAAATTACACTTTAATAAAGTCCGAGCTTTCCAGCCACTTAATTAAATTTGGAGAGAGGCTGAACAAGTCATCAGCAAATCCAGAGTATGAACGAGAGGGCAAGATTGGACGAGATGTCCAATCGTCTGTTCTTCTAAACTGCACTCACATTGGTAAGTTGGTCGGAACCCATTTGTACAGAAAGTAGTTACAGCAGCCAATCTTTAATCTGCTGAGATGACACCAAAGGTACCTCGGTAGGTCGAAATTAGGGCAAATATTCGGTTAGGAGAAATTAGGGATTGGAGTAATTTACCAAGAGAGATGTTCGATACATTTTCAACTACTCTGAAAGCATTTAAGAAAGAACTAAGTAAAGAATTTGTAGGGAATCTGCCACTTGGGCGACAACCCTAAATGCATATCAGTGGTGAGCGACACTGAGTGATACGAGGGTTGAGACATAGGTCATTGTTTTATGCTGAAAACATTTGCTAGCAGACAAAGTAGGGGTCCCCATACAATGAAAAACGTAAAATAAAACAATTTCCTCAATTGTGCCGAAAGTTGAAGGGCTAAAGGGCCCGGAAAGGTTTCAGATTGTGAGTCTTAGATAGCTCTATCAAACTAAAAGAAAAACCACGAAAATCACTTACGACCTAGATGCAGTTACGGATAAACAACCTAAAATCGCTTGTTTCTTCAAGTCTTTTATTCAAATCCTAGCCAAATTAAATATTTTACATTATTCTTTCCGTAATGTGTTCAATGGTTCAATACCCTCGGGCACTTTTTATTTTTTTAAATTGTTCACACCGAATGTAGTTGTAAGGGCTAAAGTTAAACTCTGCATTGACTCACACTTGCGCTCGTAGTGGTGAAGAAAGGCAAACTGCTAATCTAATCGACCGGATAACAATGATTAAGAAAAGGGTTGTAATTTTTAGGAATAAATAGCGAATATATTCTCATACTTTATTATATTTTATTTACCTATATTTCGTAGCTCATATCCCTAGGATGTTTTCAACATAGAGTTGCTTGCCTGAAGGGCTAGAACTGTGGATGTTTCTCACATTTTCACGGTGCTACCATACAATGGTTATATGTCCTGGGAAGCGTGACAATCGTAGTACATGGACACAGCACGAGATGGCGGTGTATTGAACAGATACCGCGCACAGGGCGATGGGACAGTAGTAGTAAGTCAGGCTCCGTGCAGAATGGATGTGACGGGGCAAGAACAGCGTGGGAAGTACTGGAACACCCGCCATGCTTACCGGATCTGTCTCCGTGCGATTTTGAACTCACCCCCAAGTAAGAGAACCATTGCGTGGGAGACGGTGTGGAACACGAGAGGACATTCACAGATCTGTGAAACATGAGACTGCAAAATTCACACATGACGAGGCGGCTGGTAACCGACGTCTCCCGCAAGGAGTTATGGGCAATCTAGGGAACTACTTTGAGGGTTACTCTCTGAGAATGAACATTATGTAGCACAAGGATTTTCTGGCTGACATTTTCGTCGCTTTGTATCTACACCTGGTAAAGCTACTCGGCATTTTTCGCACATTCCCCTCCACTTTACGCTCTCCACTCCCATCTGTATATTTCCATTTGTCTCTTAGATCCCGCAAGAATAGTTGCAATGACTTATGCCCCACTCCCCGTACAATGATTCATAAATTTAGTATCCCAAGATGGCGGCCCATTTGCAACACCCACTGATGTCATACCGAAGTCAGACTCGTATTGCTTAGTACACTAATCCTTCCTGTTTACAATGTGTAGAAGTACGATTTTTTCACATTAGTTTATGTACGATTCCGAGAAAAGGAAATAATTTTTCGCGCTATTTCGTCAAACAGGCTATGCCCCATCGCTTGAATTTCACTGTAATAATGTAAGTCTCATTTGTGTGATTTGTGAACTATTTATCTGAAAGATAGATATAAAAAAAGAAAAAAATATTGATAATCAATCATTATGCATTCTTGATTAGGACTTGATTAGAGAACGTTGCTCTGACCATAGCTGATGCCTTTGGTTAACATAACAGGCTACTTACAATCGCGCTATCTTTTAAGTGTTCTATTTAGCGAAAGAACATGTGAAGCACGTCACAGGAAAACCCTATTCCTAGAACATTAAAACGTACAGGTACTTCTGTCGAATTAAGAAATCCTTATTCTGTATTCTGTTTGCCCTCACATCCGTAATACAATTTCAAGCTCGTTATTTTCCACGAATTTCGCTACAGTTTCGTACTTGTCGCAAAATAAGTAAATTTGCTCATCGCTTTAATTCGTGAAAACGAAATCACTATTTTCTTAACCAGAATCATATGATTCGTTAAGATATCTCAAAATTGCTTCAAAATATGTTTCTCGCGTGTATCGTTAATGCGAAGAAATAGTGCTTGTATGGTGTATTGAACACTGCCATCGCATGTATTATCTAGAAATCATTTGGATTTTAAAACGTTCATGCTTTTGTGCCGAAACTCTAGACGTATCTACCTAAAAAAGTATGAATGTCATTGAGTTAATAAAACATTTCTTCCGTGCGACTCCACTGTAATAATATCACTTATCAGGCTGGAATGATGACGTGTTGACAGAAAGAAAAGCAGAGCAGAACAGTCCACAAGCTGGACATTCCCACGGCTGTGGCCTGGACCGCGGCCAGCGACTCGAATAATAATCAGCTTGCATATGCTCTCATTTTGATCATGTATATGCTCAGGTAGCTTACAAGGGTCCCCCTCACCATACCTCGCCTTTAAGTTAGGGTTAAGAAACAAAGACTGTCCTATGAGTAGGTAACTCCTGTCCAGAACCTACAAACCTTTCTCAAATCTTAATCCTAAGTCAGTGATTTTCTTTAAAATGTACCTCAAAATTCTATTGAATAATGGTATAACGTTACAAGTTTTCCATTATTTATTTATTTATTTATTTATTTATTTATTTATTTATTTATTTATTTATTTATTAGTATAGGAGGAGAAGAAATAGAGCAAGTCAGTAACTTCAAGTATTTGGGAAGTATGATCAGAGATATGTATTGCACAACAGAAACTAAGAAAAGAATTGCCATAGCAAAAGAAGGCTTTAGGAAAAAATCAAAATTATTTTGTGGACCACTAAACAAAGATTTGAGGAAAAGACTTGCTAAGTGTTACATTTGGAGCATAGCGCTGTATGGCGCAGAGACTTGGACATTGAGAAAGAAAGATGAGAGAAGATTGGAGGCACTAGAGATGTGGGTATGGAGGAGAATAGAACGAGTGAAATGGGAAGACCGGGTAAGGAATGAGGAGGTATTACGAAGAGTTGGAGAAGAACGAAGTATGTTACAGACCATTAGCAGGAGAAAAATGAACTGGATCGGACATTGTTTGAGGAGGGACTGTTTACTGAAAGAAGGAATAGAATGAATGGTGAAAGGCAAACGAGGAAGAGGAAGGAAAAAATATCAAATGTTGGACAATATCCAAGGAAATAAATATTCGGACATGAAAAACTTGGCGCAGGACAGGCAACAGTGGAAGAGGTTCATCCCATGACAAGACCTGCCATAAGGCAGAATACCTAGATAGATATTATTTACATATACAAAACCTATAGAATGCTCTACAAAGGAAAAGGAGGTAATTCAGTGGTCAGCTATCTAACTAAAGGCAACAAAGATTTTTTTCAAAAGACCTGACAAGTCATTCAGATGCGATACGGCTGATGGCTTGGTTGTCATTTCTACAGGTAGAGAAAGCTGACTGTTATATTTTTTCACAATAGACATTTGTAGAGATATGGTGAGGGAAAATATCTAGAAGTTCCATGAAGTTCTCCGTGTAATTTTCATTTCACACATTTTATTATTTCTTAGATTGGAGAGCGATTGTTTCCTGAGCCGAAGATAGTAGGCTCGATCGCGACACAATCAGCTGGAATGTGAATGTTCTCAAATACCCCAGCCTCATGTCAGTAGATCTATTGGCACGTAAAAGAACTCCTGTGGAACAAAATTCCGGCACACGCTGTCTCTGAAACGTTATCATACCATTTTACTTTGGTATTCGTTTAACGTCGTACTACTGTATTTCTGATAGGTTCTCGACAACAGTGGGGTACGTAAGGGGTAACGAAAGGAAGTATCCGTAGCCTTAATTTACGTACAGCTCCAGCATTTGCCTGGTGTGAAAATGAGAAGCCATGGAAAATCACTTTTTCTTTGCTACTTACTTTACGTCGCACCGACACAGATAGGTCTTATGGTGACGATGGGATAGAAAAGGACCAGGACTGGGAAGAAAGTGGCCCTGGCATTAATTAGTTAATTAATCACTTTTAAGGCTGCCGATGGTGGGATTCGAACCCACCATTTCCCGAATGCAAGCTCGTAGGTACGCGGCTTGTCTCACGCAGCGAACTTGCTCGATCAGAAAAGTTATTATTATTATTATTATTATTATTATTATTATTATTATTATTATTATTATTATTATTATTATTATTATTATTATTTGTTCGTATCGGCCCAGTAAGGACCACGTGCTCCTTCAATCGTTGCTGGTGTTGCTCTTTTCTTTCCTCCGTCCATGTCTTTCCCGTTTTCAACTTCGCCCTTTCTTGAAAAACCTAATGATCTTTTAGTTTCCTTCTGAGTAGGTTGCATTCTTGTATGTCTTCGTAAGCGATCCCCATCTCATGTAGGGCTCCCTTCGACCTTCTTCTCTTTAAAATAGGTGAAGGTCTGGTTCGATAATCATTCTTTGCAAGTGGCCATAAAATGCCATTCTCCTTCTCCGCATGACATCAGAAATCTTCTGGACATGAGTATACACCTCATGGTTATGGCGACGACTATATTCATCTTTGTCTTTAATTGGGCCAAGAATTTTCCTAAACATTTTTATTTGTTTATTTATTTAATTTCCAATTTTTATATATCAGGCCTTTCTTGTTCATAGCAAGGCATTCCGTTGCATACAAAGTATTATTATTATTATTATTATTATTATTATTATTATTATTATTATTATTATTATTATTATTATTATTATTATTATTATTATTATTATTTCATTCCTTATTCTTTCATGCGAAGTTTATGTTGTGCAAAAAAAAAAAAAAAACTGGCTGGGGAGATCTTCTGTAGATCTTCAGTCTTTCGCATGTAGAGGTTCTCGACAGACGAAACGCCAAAACTCCAAGACGATGATATTACTTGTAAAAATATAATAAAAATAATTTTGAAAAGATAGAAGAAAATGTGTTCAAGAACGAAAACGTATGTATTTTACAGACGATTTATTTCATGGCTCCAATGATCAATACGTTATAAGAATATCGGGAACTTCAACCAATCAACAGCTGTCCATCGCCACAATTTTATCATTTTCCTGTTATCGCGTTCATTTTATTGCACTACGTACACTTGTGTTTATAGCGCACTGAAACAACATGAGTAATATATTTTGACCACAGAGTGCACAATCAACAGGACGTAACTGCGAAATTCTGATGAAGCCGACATACTGGGAGACTGCGGCCCAAATTCAATACAAAAATAAAATAGTACTGAAAGTTGTGTTCTCTATATAGGTTATGAATATGTTTGTATTTGATTTGTTTGATTTATTTTATTCTGTATTTTAAATACAATTCGAGTTGCAAATTGTCCCATCCGAGGTTGGTAGATTCTTGAAGTCGTGAAGTCGGGAAAATTCATAACATGCCATGTTGTTGATGTTGACATGGGAAAACAAAGAGTGAACACATTAGACGTTCATTCGACTAAATTATCTCAGTATTGTAATCAGTCAACGTAGAGTTCCTGTTTCCCTGATAGCTAACTACCACTGAGCGACCTGTTAATGACAACAAAACGATGAAATTGTCACAAAAGTAGCCCAGGTGACGTCAGTTCAGATGACTGGCATTTCGAGAGCTGATGCCATACGTTATTATTATTATTATTATTATTATTATTATTATTATTATTATTATTATTATTATTATTATTAGTTTCACATCGTACCAACGCAGATAAGTTTTATGGGGACGATGAGATAGGAAAGGGCTAGGAGTGGGAAGAAAGTGGTCGTGGCCTTAATTAAGGTACAGCCCCAGCATCCAGCTGGTGTGGAAATGGGAAACCACGGAAAACAATCTTACGGGCTGCCGACAGTGGGGTTCGAACCCACTATCTCCCGCTAACCGCACGGCCAACTCACTCGATATAATTATTGTTGGTAGTATTAGTAGTCTGTTATAATAATTATTCCTGACCATTTTCCCAATTTATTGGGGTCGACACTTAAGTGGATTTGCGTCAGTTTTACAGTCGGGTGCCCTTCCTGATTCCAATCCTATGTAGAGAAATATATTCACAATTACGGTTTTTGTGGTGTGTATATTATAAATGAAGGGAAAGGATATTTATTAAAACGCACGAACACAAACAAGCAGTCCTCATGCCAGATGAATTAACCATATACAGTTGAAATCCCCGGCACGGCCAGGAATCGAACCATTGTCCCTTTGAACCGAAGGGCAGTACGCCGACCTTTCAGCCAAGGAGCTGGACGGTTGTTATTATTATTATTATTATTATTATTATTATTATTATTATTATTATTATTAGCTCTTAATAACACGAACTTATTGAGGAGAAACTACGTATCCCTTAGTCCCGCTTTCCTGACACGGGGTTGGGGATCAGGTGAGATGAAATTATATGGCGTGAGTTTACGGCCGGATGCCCTTCCTGACGCCAACCTGAGTTGAGGAACTGATGAAGATGAAATGGATAACGGTGAAGAAAGTTTTAAGAAGCTGGAAGGAATCGCTGTGATCTATGAACAGGAACTCTCCCGGCCTGTGCCTGGAAATGAAAATGAAAAACTACTGAAAGCCAAAACCAACTCGCCTCCGAATGCAGAGGTTGGCTCCACAGTTACAGCGCGTTAACACACTTCGCTCCGTTATTTAATGAGATATATTCAAGAGCTTCATTTATTCTGCAGTGAATTTAATGGCTTACGATGAAGATTACCGTTAGTCTACTAATGATAAACTATTAAAGAGAAAACAGTGATGAGCGTAAACATATTTATATTACACTTAATTTATTAGCTTACTATAAAAGATTTAAGTTCTTAACGATAAAATTTTAATGAGAAAATATTCTAGAGCGTAATCATATTTATTTTTACAGAGTACTTATTAGCCTACAATCAAAGATGTTTAGTTCTTAACGAGGAACAATTAATGAGAAAGTTTTTAAAAGTGTAAACATATTCATTAGTTTACAACTAACTATTTGTATTATTTATGAGCTACTTGCCCTTCGGGTTCAATTCCCGACCGGGTCGGGGATTTCGTTTGGTTAATTCCTAGAGCTAGGGGGATGGGTTTTTGCGTTCGTCTAAATACACATATTCATTTACATAGAACGCGCTACACAACCAACCAACAGAGAAACACGCAATAGAGTATGAATCCCTCCGCATAGGGTTGCCGTCAGGAAATGCATCCGACCCTAAAAGAATGGGCTAAATTCATACAAAGTGCCGACTACAGGTGACTGGGAAAAGCAGGAAGAAGAAATGAAGAACTTGAGCTTATCGCTTCTTACACCGGAGTTCAATTCGTTGAAATGGTGAAGACACTCACGTACTTCATATGTTTGTTAATGGTTAATACTTCGATTAAACTTTCTTCGCCAGCATCCTAAACTTAGGAAGTAATAATTTAGTACCTTCTTTCTCCCTAGGAAGGTCGTTGGGGGATTCTGGAAACACAACATGAGGACTGGGCAGAAGGGTATACTCGGTGACAGTAAGGGAGGGACCATATTGTGCTATGTTACCCTCAAGGTCGAGTATCCCACCAACTTGTATGTTATGTTCTTCATGAGATCACTCCAAAGAACGGTGTGTTTTGAACAAAACGATCTAATATGTAATGAATAATAATATTAATGAAATGAAACGTCGTATGGCTTTTAGTGCCGGGATATCCCAGGACGGGTTCGGCTCACCAGGTGCAGGTCTTTTTATTTGACTCCCGTAGGCGACCTGCGCGTCGTGATGAGTATGAAGACAACACATACACCCAGCCCCCGTGGCAGAGAAATTAACCAATGATGGTTAAAATTCCCGACCCTGCCGGGAATCGAACCCGGGACCCCTGTGGCCAAAGGCCATTACGCTAACCATTTAGCCATGGACCGGACATAATAATAATAATAATAATAATAATAATAATAATAATAATAATAATAATACCGAGCGAGTGGCTAAGCGGTTTGAGTCACGTAGCCGTCAGCTTGCATTCGGGACATAGTAGGTTCGAACCCCACTGTCGGCAGCCCTGAAGATGGTTTTCCGTGGTTTTCCATTTTCACACCAGGCAACTGCTAGGCTATATCTTAATTAAGGCCACGGTCGCTTACTTCCCACTTCTAGGCCTTTCCTATCCCATTATCGGCATAATACCTATCTGTGTCGGTGTGACGTAAGGCAACTTGTAAAAGGAGGAAGTCGCCCATGTCCGCCTGGTAGCTAGGCCTACCCCACTATTCTCACTCTTTTCAATCGTTAAAATTAATTTCTCTAGCACAGAATTAAAGTACAATTAATTTAGACCGGTAATCAACATCCTCTCCACAGCTTCCGCATTTAAGTCCAACCGATGGGTTTCCGTCACCACATTGTGGTCATTCTTACATCATGGTAAACAACCTATGATGGTTTTGAGATATGGCTCTATTAAGTGTTTCAGAGGTAAGAACACTGTCCTGAGAGCACCAGCAATTTAACTCAGCAAAAGCGCCTCCGTGACTGAGACAGCAGAGCTCCGGCCTCTCACCGCTGGGTTCCGTGGTTCAAATCCCGGTCACTCCATGTGAGATTTGTGCTGGACAAAGCAGAGGCGGGGCAGATTTTTCTCCGGGTATTCCGGTTTTCCCTGACATCTTTCATTCCAGCCACACTTTCCAATATCAATTTCATCTGTTAGACATTGCCCCAGAGGAGTGTGACAGGCTTCGGCAACCGGCACAGTTCCTATCCTCGCCGCTAGACGGGGGCTTCACTCATTCCATTCCTGACCCGGTCGAATGACTGGAAACAGGCTGAGGATTTTCATTTCCATGGACAACAACGTGCCCACTGGGCTGTGCGTGAGTAGAAATGAACAAAAACACAAAAATATCTGCTGTGTTCCAGTCGGGCTTGAGTAGAATTTCGCATATGATTGTCGTGTCTAGCTTGAGCTGAAATGCACATATACCCGTTGTATTCGTGTCGGAAGAGGAATGAGGGTCATAAATAATAAATTGTAATATTGGTGTTTGTTTTATGATGAAATTCACCCACAGTGTGACTGACAGGTTCATGTCAGGCTTGGGATAAAATTCACATATGATTAATGAGTTCGTTTAGGACTTAGGATGAAATTCACGTATGCCTGTGGACCTAAATGTTAGGCCACTTTAGACAATAATAATAATAATAATAATAATAATAATAATAATAATAATAATAATAATAATAATAATAATAATAATAATAATAATAATAATAAAGTAAACTCGCGTCCTTGTCCTGAGGTGGTGCAGATATTTTCAGCAACACCTCTAATGGAGGTGAGCTGCATTTACCTTTTTTGCCCACATACCAGCTCTCCTGTAGTTCTTAAATTTCTGGCAGTACCGGGGATCGAAACCGGGTTCCCCAGGACGGCAGCTAATCGTGCTGTTACCCTACGGAGGTGGACCTAATAATAATAATTATTATTATTATTATATATACTTGGTGAGTTCGCGTCGGCCATGGAATATGATTTACATTATACATTGTCGAGTTCTTATCGAGCTCAGGATGAAATTCACATCCATTAATATCGGGCTTACGCCGTTTTTCACATTTTTTTCATTGTCTTTATTTTTAGCTAGTGGTTTAACGTCGCACCAACACATCAAAGATTTTTCGGCGACGGGAAGATGGGAAATGGTTCGTAGTGGAAAGGTAACAGCCATGGCCTTAATTAAGGTATAGCCCCCAGCATTTACCTTGTGTGAAAATGGGAAACTACGGTAAACTATCTTCAGGGCTGCTAACGGTGAGATTCGAACCCACGATCTCCCGAATTCAAGCTCACAGTTATACATCCCTAACCGCATGGCCAACTCGCTTTATTACATATGATTCCCTCCTGAGGCCAGCACGAATTCGACAAGCAATCTCATCCCAACGCCGACATTATTATTATTATTATTATTATTATTATTATTATTATTATTATTATTATTATTATTATTATTATTATAAGTTGCTTTACGTCGCATCGACACAGATAGGTCTTATGGCGACGATGGGGTAGGAAGGGGCTATGAGTAGGAAGGAAGTGGGCGTGGCCTTAATTAAGGCATTTGCCTCTTGTGAAAATGGGAAACCACGGAAAACCATCTTCAGAGCTACCGACAGTCGGGTTCGAACCCACTATCTCCCGAATACTGGATACTGGCCGCACTTAAGCGACTGCAGCTATCGAGCTCGGTGACACGAATCTTATAATCATGTGTGACCCACATTCCTACTCGACACGAATACAATGGTTACATGGAGGTGTCGTGTGGTCAGCACGTCGAATCTTCTCGGCCGTTATTCTTGGCTTTCTAGACGGGGGCCGCCATCCCGCCGTCAGATACCTCCTCAATTGTAATCACATAGACTGAGTGGACCTCGAATCAGCCCTCAGATCCACGTAAAAATCCCTGACCTGGCTGGGAATCGAACCCGGGGCCTGCGGGTAAGAGGTAGGATCGCTACCCCTACACCGCGGGCCAGTTCGACCCAACGATCATATGCGAATTTCATTCCAAGACATTATTGGCATGCAAAATAATTCATGCGGGTCAAATTTCCGGCAACTCGGCGTCTCCGACAGCCTGGGTGGGACATAAAACCAATTATCATATGTGAATTTTATTCTAAGACCGTCGCGAACCTACGCATGAAACTCGCATTTATGTCTGTGGGGTTCGTGTCGGACTTGAGATGAAATTCACATAATTATCATATGTGAATTTTATTCTAAGACCGTCGCGAACCTACGCATGAAACTCGCATTTATGTCTGTGGGGTTCGTGTCGGACTTGAGATGAAATTCACATAATTATACTTGATGAGTTCCTGTCAGGGTTGGGGCAAAATTCACATCCACTTGTTGTCAAATTCGTGGTGAGCTTAGAAAAAATATCACATATAGGTAATTCTTGTCAGTGGTTGCAGAGTAGACTTCAGCCTACAAGTGGCCATGGCAGGACCGTGGCCTCACAGCTTTGCACTCCGACCGACCAAGCGAGTTGAGGACCGGTGGCCACGGTTCAACCGTGACACTACACCTCTGCTTTCGGAATACGTTGGGGCTGGTCCCCACTGTTGGCTGTCCTGAGAATGGTTTTCCGTGGTTTCCCATTCTCGTACACTAAGGCGAGTGTCGGAACTGTTCCTAGTATAGGCTACGGCAGCCAAACCCGTCACCTTCACCGTACATCTCCTTCACCAATTCAAATCTCTTTGCCCTGAGAGAAGGCCTCACCTTCTAAGAAGCCCACGTAACCGTTCAGCGTACGGAATAAAAAAAAAAATAGTACTAGTAGTAATAGGCTATAATTGATTGGTTCGTGTTGGGCTTGGTATGACATTTTACATATGCTTGTCGAGTTCATGGCGATCTTTTAAAGCGTACGGTGTTAACCAACTAATAATAAAATTATAAAATACCGACTGTTTTTCTCCTCTTTGAGAATACAGATCATGAGATCATCGAGAATCCACTCTGCTCTAATCTACTCTAACGTATTATTATTATTATTATTATTATTATTATTATTATTATTATTATTATTATTCACTGCTGTAAATGGTCAAGGCATTCGCTGCTATTTCTCCTCAGATAGGCAGACAACCTATCCTAAAGACCACCTTGACACACTTCCGAGTTCGAATTGTCTTACTTCCAAACAGAAAAAGCTAGTTGCCATTCGACTGAAATTCGACTCATCCTTTCCTTGTTCTAAGTTCGTCAGTATTTAGTGAATGTCGAAATAAATTTTAAAAACTCTTGTTTACATTTCCCTAGTTGCTCACGACGTCTGACTCCATTCCCCTGGTCGTAGAAGGGTAAGATAAAGAAAGGGATCCTCTTAGCTCATTAAGGTAAATGGAGGGTAGAAATTCATTCTTCTTAGAACACTGCCTCCACACGAAAGGAAAGTAATTTGAATTTCACACAATTGTGTACTATGAAAGAAGGGAGGAAGGAAGTTAAAAAGCCCCTTTCTTCTGCCAGAGTTGAGAGCAGAATAGATATATAGTACTCGAAATATAAACCTATATTCAGATACTATCATTAAACCTCGGATTTTAGGCAAATATCTCTTTTGTTCCTGAAGAGGAAACTTAAAATGAAGTTGTACTTACACATTTCATGCGTTTATAATGTTAAAAACGATGGTCCTATTGTGCCTAAAGATGCCCAAATTGACATTAGAATCCATATTCCTATAATTCCTATATTTATCCCTAAATGGATTTAAATGCTTTTAATTTATTCCGAGAAACTAAAATATTTTCCGATTCGTTTTCCGTACCGTGAAGAGTATATTCTTGAAATACTTCTCAAACTTCCTTTTTACAAGTTGCTTTACGTCGCACCGACACATATAGGTCTTGTCACAACGATGGACAGGAATAGGAGTGGGGAGAAAACGGCCGTGCCTTAATTAAAGTACAGTCCCAGCATTTGCCTGGTGTGAAATTGGGAAACCGCGGAAAACTATCTTCATGGCTGCCGAGAGTGGGGTTCAAACCCACTGTCTCCCGAAAAAACAAAATCTTAAATTCGGGAAGCTGTAAAACCACACGCCCCGGAAGTCCTTAAGAACCTCCGGCAGTAAACATGTCTACTGACTGCTAGAAACAAAACTCATTTCATTCTATGAGAACATTCCAGTTGTCTGTTTGTTCAGTGCGAGTATTATGTTGAAAGCGTCAGCTTCTAAAACGTCTTAAACAGCGGTTACAGGAGTTTCCCCATCTCACATCAGGTGGCAAAATAATATTCTGTGACGTTTGTAGCAAGGAGATGAGTGAAATTTGTTTTATATTATCACCTAAAAAGTCATTATTAATTTATCAAAATAAAAATTGCATTTGAATTGATAAATGCTTATTAAAATATGTAAAATTGGTGGTGTCTAAAATATATTTAAAACTTTTTTTATTTGAGAGCCTATTTTAGGCACATAAAATAAAAAAATTCGCACCTAAAGTCCGAGGTCTAACTATCACTACCATTACGACTACATTATATTGTTTCCATTTAAACATTTTGATGGTACAACCTGTCCCACAAAAGCCTAGCTGAGTAGTTCAGACAGTAGAGTACTCGTAAAGTTGTCGAGTTCAGTCCCAGTAGAATCTGAAGGTGCTCAAACACGCCAGTCTCGTCCCTCCCTCATTTTCTATGTTCTCTTTTAATACTTTACCTGAGCTAGTACATTTGGTCCATTATTTTATAAAAATACTAGTGACCTGACCTAGAGCCTCCGTGGCTCAGACGGTAGCGCGCCGGCCTCTCACCGCAAGCTTCCATTGTTCAAATCCCGATCACTCCGTGTGAGATTTGTGCTGAACAAAGCGGAGGCGGGACAGATTTTTCTCCGGGTACTCCGGATTTCCCTGTCATCATTCATTCCAGCAACACTCTCCAATATAATTTCATTTCATCTGCCAGTCATTAATCAATGCCCCAGAGGAGTGCGACAGGCTTCGGCAGCCGGCACAGTTCCTATTCTCGCCGCTAGATGGACTGGAAGCAAGCCCTGTATTTTAATTTTCACCAGTGATCTGACCTAGCTTTGCACGAGAGCTATTTAGAATTTACGGTTATAGGTTGCATAAGATGTCCTTGTAGACAATTGTTTTTCCTCTTGATGTATGTAAGTAGCTCAGAGCGACGTTTTTCCAAGGCCGGCAGCCTTTTAGCTTCCTCATTTAATGGGGATCACACTTCCAGTACCGGGTGTGGAAATATAAATATAAATATAAACCTGAATCGGCATTGCAAGAGATGTGTTCATGAAGTTAAAACATCATGTGTACAGTCATGACTTCAGATTCCAAACTCAGTGGCGTGTCGGGAAGTGTTACATGTTTATTGATGCTGCTTTACGGTGTACAAGGATGGACGCTGAAAGCTTCATTAATGAACTGCCTAAATGTTTTGACATAAATATGTCTTATGGTTCGCGGTCATCCGAAAGTTTGTGTAAGTGACGTGACAAAATGTATAACGAAGTGTAACCATAGCAACTGTGCAGGCTATGTCTGATGGCTAGTTACCATATGAAATTAGCAGCCGTTGATGGATGGTCTTGAAAGGGGGAGGTGGTAGTTGTGGTTATTATTGTTTTAAAAGAAAGTACAATTGGGCAACCATCCTCTTTATAACACTAATCAGAGGGGAAACCTGGAACGGATCCCACACTTTGAAAAGTGAAGGCATCGGACAAAGAAAGACAAGGGCCTCGTTGGGCATTAAAATGAAAGTCTCTCTAGGCCTCGGAAACTTTATACCGCCCGGGTCGGAAAAGAACAAGAGTTGACCAAGGGGGGTCGGATAGGAAAGATGAAAGTGAGGAGCCAGAAACAAGTAACTGGAAGCTATGCCAGGACTCAGCTGAAGGCTCGGTGGTCGTCAAGTCCCTGTGGGTGGGGGCGGTAGAATAACACCCACGGTATCCCCTGCCTGTCGTAAGAGGCGACTAAAAGGGGCCCCAGAGGCTCTGAACTTTGTAGCGTGGGTTGGCGACCACGGGGTCCTCAGCTGAGTCCTGGCACTGCTTCCACTTACTTGTGCCAGGCTCCTCACTTTCATCTATCCTATCTGACCTCACTTGGTCAACCCTTGTTCTTTTCCGACTCCGACGCTATTAGGTTTGCGAGGGCTAGGGAGTCTTTCATTTTCACGCCCTTCGTGGCCCTTGTCTTTCTTTGACCGATATCTTCATTTTTCGAAGTGTCGGATCCCTTGCAATTTTCCCTCTGATTAGTGTTATATAGAGGATGGTTGCCTAGTTGTACTTCCTCTTAAAACAATAATCACCACCACCACCCAAGTCAAGAGCCCCTATGGACTCTTTTAGTCGCCTCTTATGACAGACAGGGGATAGCGTGGGTGTTATTCTACCGCTCCCACCCACAGGGAACTTGAACGGGAGACATACAGTATTTATTATCATGTGATTTTCGTGGTTTCTTTTTTAGTAAATTTCGGCATAACCCTCCTGGTTCTCCCGGCGGTACCAGACGTATTTCAATTTTTGAAATGCGGACGTATCCCAGAATGTCGAAGATCCATGAGTGGATGGTCTAACCACCGACACCGGAAAATCATGCGAAATCATAACCTTCGCAAAAACGCAAGGAAGTAGCTTATTTCGTTCACATCTTACGAAATTACAAATATAGCCTGATACAACAGACTACAGCAGGGACGGGGGCGGAGATTGTCCTCGGTGCTTAATCTCCGACAGTTGTTGAACGACCACCAAGTACGGAAAGCCCACAATATCTCAACGCCGAATATTTCGCTTTTCCTCGAGGAATGCAAAAATAGCAACAAAGCTGTTAATAAAACGTTTTGTGCTTGGATTTTATGCACTTAAAGGTGCAGACTGAACGTCAAAATGTGGAGGTGTTAGTGAAATTTGCATTGGCTATACTAAATACAAATGCTTCTGTTGATCGAACCTTTTCAGTTGTAAATTCTCTGTGGACGGATGAGAACAATTATTTTATAATGGAAACAATACAAGCAATTTTTGTTGCCGAGACTCATTCTCAGGATGTTAGGTGTAAATCATTTTACAATCCATAGTTAAGTAATTCCAGAAACCAGAAGCTCACGTTCTGTACATTGTTGAAATGTTAATGGGTATGTTTGTATGTAATCAATTGTTATTACTTACTGAAATTTTCCTAGCCATTATGAATAATTGAACACTATTGTCCAGTTCACAATCGTTTGTAGTGTAAGAGTACTGTTTCGTCCCGCTTTAATGTATAAATTTATTAAATGTTCCGACTTGTGTCTGATATATTTGGTCTTGGCCACCTCTGCGGTGTAGTGGTTAGTGTCATTAGCTGCCACCCCAAGAGGCCCGGGTTCGATTCTCGGCTCTGCCACGACATTTGAAAAGTGGTACGAGGGCTGGAACGGGCTCCACTCAGCCTCGCGAGGTCAACTGAGTAGAGGGGTTTCGATCCCCACCTCAGCCATCCTCGAAGTGGTTTTCCTTGGTTTCCCACTTCTCCTCCACGCAAATGCCGGGATGGTACCTGACTAAAGGCCACGGCCGCTTCGTTTCCTCTTCTTTGTCTGCCCCTTCTGATCTTGTCACCCCCCCCCCCACTACAACGCCCCTGTTCAGCATAGCAGGTGAGGCCGCCTTGGCGAGGTACTGGTCCTCCTTACCAGGTGTATCCCCAACCCAAAGTCTCACGCTCCAGGACACTGACCTTGAGGCAGTAGAGGTGGGATCCCTCGCTGAGTCCGAGGGAAAATCCAAACCTGGAGGGAAAACGGATTAAGAAGGAAAGAAAGACGTTTGGACTTCCTGTCCGGCTCCATGGCTAAATGGTTAGCTTGCTGGCCTTTGGTCACAGGGGTCCCGGGTTCGATTCGCGGCAGTGTCGGGAATTTTAACCATGATTGGTTAATTTCGCTGGTATGGGGGCTAGGTGTATGCGTAGTCTTCATCAGCATGTCATCGTCAGCATGTCATCCTCATCACGACGCGCACGTCGCCTACGGGGGTAGATCGAAAGACCTGCACCTGGTGAGCCGAACATGCCCTCGGACACTCCCGGCACTAAAAACCATACGCCATTTCATTTCATTTTCATTTGGTCTTCCTAATTTAAATACATATAGAGCCTATATATAGAGCCTCCGTGGCTCAGGTGGCAGCGCGCCGGCCTCTCACCGCTGGATACCGTGGTTCAAATCCCGGTCACTCCATGTGAGATTTTTGCTGGACAAAGCGGAGGTGGGACAGGTTTTTCTCCGGGTACTCTGGTTTTCCCTGTTATCTTTCATTCCAGCAACACTCTCCTCTATCATTTCATTTCATCTGTCAGTCATTAATCATTGCCCCAGAGGAGTGTGACGGGCCTCGGCTGCCGGCACAATTCATATCCTCGCCGCAATTTGGGGGCTTCATCCATCCCATCCCTGACCCAGTCATTGACTGCAAACAGGTTGTAGGTTTTCATAGAGCCTATATAAAAATTCTAGTCAATAGTTGTTAAAGGTTAAAATATCAGTACATATTTCAACCCGTTATTAGGTCATCTTCAATTGTTACACTAAAAAAATAATAATGTAGTAGACCCTATAGGCTGAAAGGAAGAACATTAAGTATTTCTCACTTTATTTTTCACTTGTTATCGTATTAGTTTTCCTTGAGAGACGCTCATCTTCCGTTCTCTTCTTCTGTTTTCTTTTATATTTTGGCTAACATACACGAGATTATTCATGAGCTACCTACGTTTTCAACATGCTTTTAAGTTCCGTATCAGCGATATATTTTCATATTTTGCTGTAATACAGTCGTCATTGTCCTCGGAGTTAATTGTTCCATCTACAATACTACTAGGATCCTACTACAAATCCGCATTGCATAGTGTGCCAATGGGCCACCCATTTTGACAAAATCTTATTATTTGAATACTCTTCAGTTTAACATCAACAAGCGAAGCTTATCAAGTGAACTTGTTATTGCAAGTTAAAGCGCAATTTTTCAACATGTTTTTCTGTATTGTGTGATTTTATCCTGTATTTCGTTTTGACAATTCACTTTTTAACAAGTGATTAGCTATATTACTGAAGACGACCTAATAACAGGTTGAAAGATGTACTGATATTTTAACTATTTTTGACAAGGTGGACCTTACAATAAATTATTTTAATGGAACTGAAATGTCATATATATATATATACTAGTTGATAACCGGCGTGCGTTGCTAAGCCTCAATAAATAAAAGGTGTTTTAATTAATTCTAATTTATGCAATTTTTATTAACGTTTTTCTTCATTATTTATGGTTGTTTTGTTATTTATATAAATGGCTATTTATTTGTATGATCCATGATGTTCATTGCAACGCGAGTGGATACATGACATTTTTTGTTTTTCCATCTGGTGCGAAAATGAACAGATTCCTCGACAATGAGAATGAGTTGCCTAGTTACATGAAAGTACATCTCGAGCACGGCATATTGGATTGCTATTTTCAAATAACAGGCAATGAGTTTCCTAGTTACCTGAACCTCCAAGCAAGATAAGTACTTCATAAAACATGGCGGCGTGTTCCCATCCTCCTATATACAACATTTCTTACCGGACTATCATGATACAGAGTAAGTCGCTGTCACCTAGCAACAATCTATCCATCAAGGTCGATCCGAATCTTGGTGTAGCTTTGTAATTAAATTAATTACGTAAAATAAATATATTTCCGTTGACTTTTCAAGAAATGCAAGTTTTTGCTTACTATTGAGACGATTTGGAAGATTTTGGTACAAACCGCACCTTTTAACTCCCTCTGGTTTAAGAACTTGAGTTTTGTGAAACATACAATTCGGAACCAAAATCAAATTTGTAAGTTGTAATTTAAATGTCACAAAAATGTTTCAAATATTACAAGGCTGTCTCTGCTTGTAGGAAACTAGAGACACTGATCTGAAACGTAGATAGCCCGTGGGAACTTCAGTTATACTTTCTGTATCTAAACCACCTTGATCATCTACCTGCTACTGTGTGCTGTACACTGCACTTAACATGCTCTAGATGCTAAACTCAGGTAAACGCCAAAAGGTAAACGATGGCCGTGGGTCAAACTTGTCTTTCCCATTCCAAAGATGACCATTGCTCTACCTGATACAGTTTTTTTAAGCTCGGACAATAGTCTGGACCATCTAAAATGTTCTGCCCTATATGTGGGAAGTGCAGGTCACCGTACCACCCTTCCGCCAAAGGTTCTTAGATGACCGACGGCCGGGCAAGCCCTTCCACTCCAGTGCGGACATAAGATGACCATTTCTCTACCTGTTACATTTTTTATTCCAACAAAAGAATACTTCATATAGGAAGTAGTCTTCAGGTCACCTCCCCTGAGGGTTAAGATGACCGCAGGTCAACCCTTCACCACACCCGAAGATGACCACCTTCCTACCTGCTATATAAGGAACAATAATAATCTGGACCATGTGAACATGTTCTGCTCTATATGGTAAGTTAGTCGGCCCATTTACATTCATCTGGCCGAACTTTCCCTCGGATGACCAACCCTTTAAGGTCCCTATCCATTTCTTTACCTGGACGATAATCTGGACCGTGTTCTATATCAAACCCCCTCCAATATATTTCTTCTGACCAATGGGCACTGAGAATGACCATCAAGGTTCCGTGTTGAAGCCGATTTTTAAATTTTTTATGAAATGATGTAAAGCATGGGAAAATTCGAGCTTACGATGTTCATATGAATCCCTTTCACACCCAGGAATTAATTTCTCACTCAAAAGGTTTCAGTCATTCACGATTCCCTGTTCCTTTTAACATTCGAGGCTGTCCAGTATATAATTTCTCGCAGATCTGCCGGTTACGTTCGTTATACGGATTTTAAGCCTGACCAGGCAGGCCGTTTATGATAGCCAGCGAAGTGGTTGGTTTTTTTTTCTCCTGTGATCAACAACACAAAATAAATACATGCTTTCTCATCCAGTATTAACAGATAACCGTTAGAGAATTTTTAATAGTAGTTTCATTCTTGGAATATGTGACGGCTGGCAAGTAACCGCCAGAAGAAGCCGTTGTAGAAGTATGACTAAAAGGTGTTACCGTTTTAAGCAAGTATTATTCATTTCGTGACAACTAAACAATGAATGAGTAATCGGAAATCATATAAAAACCCGTACCTTACTTGAACGTTCGAGAAAGGGTCTTAACACATCGTAAAAGGTCTTATTGATACAGAATGCCAAATAAAACTGTTATTTACAGTTGGGCGGTATCGACATTTCCAGACGTATGCTCCTCTTAACCCCATCCCCACCACTTGCTACATGTATATAAGGAACCTTCCCAAGAGCAAGCGTTCAGTAAGCCCTTAACAAGCATACGGGTTGCATCGTAAAACAAATTGAAATGGTTATAAAATAGAAATGAATAATGTATTTTAGAAATAGGACTTCTCCAATCGAACACATTTTCTACAAAATGCAAAGAAAAAAAACGCTCTGGAAGACAATTTATTTTGGAAACTTCAATTTATTTTGCCCAATATTAAATGCAAACCTCCAGACACCGTGTTCAATAAAATCAGTCCAATGCCAATTTCTATAGATTTTTAAATATGCTATGAAGATGTACTGTTTCTGAAAAAAAAAATTAAGAAAATAGTTTATACAAATGAAGGCACATGCTTCCCTTAGTACACCGTCACGGCATCGTCCTACATAAGAGGCTTGCAGTGGTGTCTCAACGGCGCACTCGCCACCAGCGTCTTGGAAAGGTGTAGCAATCCACTGCTACACTGTGGCGAAGCTCTGGTAATTTCACGATTGAAAAGGCCTGAAGGGTTTAACTATTTTTAACATTCGCAGTCGGTGAAATTAAATTATGGTTTCCTTCTAATCTATATAAATAAAGTTATAGGGGGTCCGCTGTCTGTAATTTCGTTTGTTTTGCCAATTTTTCAGATATTTATCCGTTTTAGGTCAACTCCAGATCGAATCGGTGGTTTTTATTTTTCGTGTCTGTTTGTCTATTCCACCATCACGGCGAAACGGCTGGATAGATCTCTACCAAACATCATATTTCGAGTATGCTCATCCCAGGGAAGGTTGTGTTATGCATATCATTTAAAAATGTTTGAATAGACGGGGGGTGGGGGGTTATAGGAAAACCAGAACGGTTTTCCTCCATTTTCTCTTATTCTATTGATTTTCTGTAAGCTCAGTGGACTCTTCATTATAAACAACTTTTGTTGTGTTCATAATTTAGCTTACTCTTCTAATGACGGAAAAAATTACTATTTTCTGCGAGTATCATGCTCTGCATTGAGTGACTGACAGACCAACAACGAACCTACAGGTTACCATGGCAACGTCTCTGCTTGCCAGCAGGGAAGTAACGTATTGCCATTTTCGTCATCATTCCTGTAAATTCGTTGTTGTTCCTTGGGTAGAAAGTAAGAAAGACGTCAATCTGCCACTCTGCGGAATATTGGCGGAATATCGATGGAGGTTATAGCTGTCCTCGAATAGCTTAAGTAATAACACCATTAGTCATCTTATCTGTTTACCTAAGAATTCCTGCGCCTAAATTTCTCCTCTGTTACCGCTTTCATATATCCATAACTCATACCAGCATAATTTATTGAGAAGCATTTGATTTTCCAATACATCCACTTGGTATTTACATACTTGTCCTATCCGGCTGTCCTCAGTTATAATCCATTTTCTATTCTATTTTCTATTTCAACTTTCTGGACTGTATTATTTTCTTCCTTAATTACTCCGTATGTATGCGAGTGCTAATCCCGAAACCTGGACACTTTTCTTTGAGGAAATATTCCAAGCTATGCACATGTATAACTTTTGGCCCCGGAAAATAGCGAAATATGGATGCAATTTTAATGACGGTGCAGATCTTCGTTTCGGGATAATTGGTGGCTAAACGGTAAGTCGTATTACAAAACAGATAACATAATCGCCGTTCTATTTGGAGAGATCAAGCAAGTTTTTTTTACGTCGCACCGACACAGATAGGTCTTATGGCGACGATGGGACAGGAAGGGGCTAGGAGTGGGAAGGAAGCGGCCGTGGCATTAATTAAGGTGTCTGGTGTGAAAATTTGGAGAGATCAACAACTTTCGTCGTGTGACTTATTGTCGTGTCTCGATTGTTGATACGTTAGGTAGCGCTGCATTTCTCGGTTATAATCAAATTTTTTGAACTGACTGCGACTTGCATTACAAAAAAGGAGTCTTTATAATGAGAACTCTCCATATCTAGTGTGAACGGCAGTTGCCAGGTGAGCCAGTCGTTATAGTAGAAACTCCCGAACTCGATTGTGATTGGCAGTAGGAAATGTGGCCTGCCATTATCCTCAAAACTTCCCCAATGCCTACCTTACATCGTAAACAACGTTTTCCGTCCTCCCTGTTTTGTTTCTAGGATAGCGCTAAGAGGCGTGCGATTTAATATAATCTTACTCACTGCCTTTACAGTAATTTACGGAGAAATCCGTATACGATATAGAATACCGTAGCGAAGCACAGGTACATTTGCTAGTTTTTGATAAGTATAAAATCAATGTTAATAATCTAAAATTAATATAGAAATCATAATTTGTTTTACAGCTGCCGACAGTGGGGCTCGAACCTACTATCTCCCGAATACTGGATACTGGCCGCACTTAAGCGACTGCAGCTATCGAGCTCGGTGAAGCTTTCTTGTATCACCATGACGATTCCTCAGCTGACGCCATTGGCCAAGCTAACAGACAAAAGTCATGGTAGCCTATCCTGATAGAATTTATGGTTCCAACTTCTTTTAATGTAATGCTACATATTCCAGTGAATTAATAATAATGTTATTGGCTTTACGTCCCACTAACTACTTTTAAGGTTTTCGGAGACGCCGAGGTGCCGGAATTTAGTCCCGCAGGAGTTCTTTTACGTGCCAATAAATCTACCGACACGAGGCTGACGTATTTGAGCATCTTCAAATAACACCGGACTGATCAAGGATCGAAGCTGCCAATTTGGGGTTAGAAGGCCAGCGCCTCAACCATCTGAGCCATTCAGCCCAGCCCTGTGAATAAGGAGGAATATTGGGCAGCAATGAAGGCTTAACAATTCAAAATTATGAACAGTCAGTCCATCGGTATTATTATTCCCTGTAACACGATACTCTTTATATTGAAGTTCTATAGTCTTATATGAACAAATACAACTCTTCTGCGTGTATCTATTTGGATCAGACACAGCACATTTCCAGGAGAAGTGTTGTTTCTGAACAAAACTGAAATATTGAATCGTGCCTGAAAGCTAGAGATACAATAGAACTTCATTAATCCGGACTTAATTGAGGCTCCAGGTTGTCCGAATTAATGAAAGTCCGGATTAAACAAAATAACTTATGAAATGAACTAAGGTTCATATTTACACACTCTGTTCAGTAAAAAGAACGTGTACAATACAGTATTTTAAATTTAAGAAATACAAAGTTTATTTAGTATCCAAGATATAATGCAATACAGTATTAGGCCCTACATAATACAGAATAACTAGTACAGTACAGAATTAAAACATGGCAATCAAGGCACACCTTCATTTACCACACTTGACACGCTTACTGGTTTTAAGAAAATGCTCATCTTTTGTTGTCTTCATTTGACATTAAAATCTTTAATAATTAACTCACGCAGATGTGTCAAATGTTTTCATCTTTGTTATCTTCAACGTATTTAATGACAATGTTTAGAAGGTCTTTAATTTCATAAATTTTGGCTTAGGGTTAATAATATCACCTGCTTCATCCTGGTCATATTCATCCGTTTCAGAGCTTTCTGCAGCGATCACACTTTCAACGATCTCCTCTGTTAAAAACTTCCTCTTAAAATAAAAATCACCACCACTACTTCTGTTAAAATGTGATAATCTGGATCATCTTTATCTGCTTCTAGCCACAACTTAATGTCTTCCAGTGTTGCTGAATTTTCACCACCTTGGTGGAGGATGTTGTTCTTTTATAAAAAATTTATTCCACGACTAAATCAAAGTTGATGGTTTTACATCCTTGACAGCAGACGCGACATTAAAAGTGAGGGATCTAAAATTATAATTGCATGTATGTATTATTATTAAACGACTGTCCGAATTAAGCGAAGTCCGGACTTCTTTTTAATGCTATTTGTTCAGGGCGTCGACCTACAAAGATCTTTTTCCCCTACTTGCACCATATGTTATGAACCTGCGTGTATTTGGATATTGCGGAAGTGTAAAGTGTTGAATGTGAGGAAAGGCCAGGGATATTAATCATCATCATCATCATCATCATCATCTGTTTACCCTCCAGGTTCGTTCGGCTTTTCACTCGGACTCAGCGAGGGATCCCACCTCTACCGCCTCAAGGGCAGTGTCCTGGAACTTCAGATTCTTGGTCGGGGATACAACTGGGGAGAATGACCAGTACCTCACCCAGGTGGCCTCACCGGCTATGCTGAACAGGGGGCTTGTGGAGGGATGGGAAGATTGTAAGGGATAGGCAAGGAAGAGGGAAGGAAGCGGCCGTGGCCTTAAGTTCGGTACCATCCCGGCATTCGCCTGGAGGAGAAGTGGGAAACCACGGAAAACCACTTCCAGGATGGCTGAGGTGGGAATCGAACCCACCTCTACTCAGTTGACCTCCCGAGGCTGAGTGGACCCAGTTCCAGCCCTCGTACCACTTTTCAAATTTCGTGGCAGAGCCGGGAATCGAACCCGGACCTCCGGGGGTGGCAGCTAATCACACTAACCACTACACCACAGAGGCGGACGATATTAATCATTTACAATTAAAAACCCCTGACCCGGCCGTGAATCGAACCCAGGGCCGCCGAGTGACAGGCGGTCGCGTTCCCCTCTACCGGACTAATGGGGAAAGAATGAATGAGGTTCTATTGTATATTGTAAAAGTGTTCTTTCTGCACAGAGGGGGGATGTGATTACGGTAGCGCAGTGGCTTAGCTGCTGACTTTGCAGCCGGGATACTGGTCGATCCTGAATGAAACTTTCGCCCAAACTTTCACGTGGCATCAGGAAACGCATCCAGCTTTAAAACCCTGGCCAAAACCAAAGTGATTCTGGGTGTCTTCAGTGACCCCAAAATTACCTGGGAAGTGGGAAAAAGCCAGGAAGAAGTTCTTTCTGCACAAAAATGCAGCCTTTTTTCGTCTGTAAAGAAGAAAAGTGGAGAAGTGCTCTTTCTCAAACAAATGACTCAGCTTACTGTCCTATGAACAATAAAATACCATCCTGTACTGATTTTCAAGAAATTCGTCAAATGTGCATTACAATAATAATGGTATTTATTCGTTAAATATTGCAATTAGTTGTGTAAATGCAATCTTTAGACCGCAGAAGCTCGCGGAGATTGCGCCGGTGGACGCCGTATGTTCATAGCAACATCTTCATTATTACTTTTACGGAGCATTTAACTAAATACTGTATTATAATATTGATATATTAATTCCCTTCACATATGTTTTCGTCGAGAAGGGAATCCGACCGTAAAACTGGGGCAATTCTACACTCGTGCCAATCTCAAGGAAGTGAGGGGCAAAAAGCAATGAAGAAAAATTGATATATTAATTTTCAAATGTTTTTAATGCATCGAGTGAACTGGCCATGGGACTGGGGTCACGTAACTGTGAGGTTGTATTCGGGAGATGGGGGATTCGAATCCCATCGACGGCAGTCCTGAAGTTGGTTTTCCGTGGATTCCCAATTTTCCGCTACCACTGTAACTATGGCAACCAGTGTTCGTCTATGTATACTGAGTCAGTAGTGTCATCTTCTCACTGTGTGCTTTCTTCCTGTAACTCAGATCTTGATAAAATCTCGTATCAAGTGAACCACGTTTTACTTCTCAGTCCAGAATTAAAATCCTTTAACTGGCCGGAAAAGAACCCAGCACCATAGAATAAAAGGTAGGCATGCTACCACTACACCATAGGGACGGCTAATAACTTAATAATAATATCCATGGTAAGACTGCATGGAACTTAACTATGGAAATTAAAAGTAAACAAACGGAAAACGTAAGTAATGGTAGTACGGAAAAATATGGAGGAAATTAAAACCAATATAAAAATTGATGACGTCAGAATTGATCAGGTGAAACAATTCTGTTATGTTGGTAGTATGATAACAGAGGATAATAGATGCTTCCTGGAAGTAAAGAGAAGAATAGCATTGGCAAAACAGTCATTTATGACTAAGAAAAACATTTTAACCAGCACACACATGAATATAGATGTCAGAAAATCCTTTGCAAAATCATATGTATGGAGTACACTTTAGTATGGAAGTGAGAGTTGGACTCTGGGTAAATTAGAAAGGAATCGACTTGAAGCTGCTGAAATGTGGATATGGCGGAAAGTGACCAGAACGAGCTGGACGGAAAGAAAAACCAACATGGAAGTCTTAAGGGAAGTTAAAGAAGAGAGAAGATTCTTAAAGGAAATGGAAAACAGGAAAATAAAATTTATTGGACATGTCATCAGACACAATACTTTCATCACTAACATACTTGAAGGGAAAGTGATGGGAAAGAAAGGGAAAGGAAGACCTAGGATGAAGTATTTGGACGACATCAAGAAGACATCAAGACATCAAGGCATACTAGGTTGTAACAATTACATGGAACTGAAACGAACAGCCAATGAAAGAAGAGAGTGCTTGCATCGACAAGGCATTAGCCTTTAGAATATTGATTGATTGAAAACTGCACACCAATTTTCCTCGAAACTTTCCAGTGTTAAAATAGAGCCCCCTTGAATTTTGAGGCATTTGATCGAAGTTGAAACTGAGAACGTACATTTTAACCTGGAGAGTACCGCCTCTCAGGCAGAGAGTAGCAGACAATCTGTGACTTCTCTCGCGGCCACCGATAAAACGTCCAGACCCACAGCTGGCTTCTGCAACAATTGCGGATGTGTTCGCTACTCTCTAGCCTTCTTATCGCTTCGTAGAATCTAAAGCCATTTGAAGTAGGCTACCTTACTCTAGCGCCACAGACGTTTTGAGACCTCAGTTTTAGTGGCGTACCACTTGTAGGTGCCAGTGCTAACATTTCTTCCTGATCGTGGTATTATATGCCCACTCTCAGCGATTGTCTGTGGGTTAGGCCTAACAGTCTCTTTACAAACCTTCTCATTTTTCTGAAAATATTTAACTTCTATCAACAAATCAACAACAGCCAACGTAACTAAAAGTACAGAGAATGTATTTTTATGCAGTTTCCAGAGAACGTCAGTTCTATAAATGACCATAAATTTGATTTCCACCCGTGCAAAACCGCGGGGGGGAAAACTAGTGTTATATAAAAAGAAACACTACAGCTGGTTTCCACATCCTATTGATCAAAGTTGTTATTCGGACTCAAGACATTTTTTGTGCTTTAACGAACTCATTTAAACTTGAGGGATAGATGGTTCTATTATTTTCAGATCGTTCATTCCCGTTATAAAATATCAATCCAATGCTGTAAAGTTTCGACATATGATCACTCAACAATGAAACACTGTAAAGAGTAATCTGATACGACAGCGTACGCGTATTGTCAACAATGCTGTCATATCAGGAAGTTAATGGAGATCAATTTGTCTTGCTTTGCTTTCAAAGGACTAAAAGGAAAACGTTTGGTTTATAACATGTTCACCGAGCTCGATAGCTGCAGTTGCTTAAGTGCGGCCAGTATCCAGTATTCGGGAGATAGTAGGTTCGAACCCCACTATCGGCAGCCCTGAAAATGGTTTTCCGTGGTTTCCCATTTTCACACCAGGTAAATGCTGGGGCTGTACCTTAATAAAGGCCACGGCCGCTTCCTTCCCACTCCTAACCTTTCCTTGTCCCATCGTCGGCATAAGACCTCTCTGTGTCGGTGCGACGTAAAGCAAGTAGCAATATATATAACATGTTGCATTCTAAGTCTACGATTCAATTAAAATATTATTTTGGTGGTGGTGGTGGTGGTAGTGGTGGTGATTACTGTTTTAAGGGCAAGTACAGCTGGGCAACCATTCCTCTATTAACATTAACCAGAGGGAAGGAATGGAAGGGGCCCCACACTTCAAAAAATGAAGGTATCGGTAAAGAAAGACAACGGTCACGAAGGGCGTTAAAATGAATGATTCCCTAAACCTCGAATGCTCTAATATCGTCAGGGTTGGAAAAAACAAGACTAGACCAAGGGAAGTCGGATGGGATCGATGAAAGTGAAGAAGCCTGATACAAATAAGTGGAAGCAATTGCAGGATTCTGTTAAGGGCCTCTAGGTCGCCAACTCACACCCCAAGTCAAAAACCCTGGGGCGAAAAATTGTTCGACCGTACTGTAATAGACTAATTAACTTACATGTGACGTAACTGAATCTTAATGACATAATTGAAGTACTGTTGTTTTTCCAACTATCGATCCCCAACTAACCATATCCGATATCGATTAATATCGTACGTGGAACAATCCTGAATTGAGAAAATAAACCACTCACATAAACTCCAAACACTCCGCAAAAACTTATTTTATTTCTATTTGCTTTACGTCGCACCGACACAGATATGTCTTATGGCGACGATGGGATGTGAAAGGCCTAGGAAGTGGAAGGAAGCGGCCGTGGCTTTAATTAAGGTACAGCCCCGGCATTTGCCTGGTGTGAAAATGGGAAACCACGGAAAACCATGTTCAGGGCTGCCGACAGTGGTGCTCGAACCCACGATCTCCCGATTACTGGATACTGGCCGCACTTAAGCGACTGCAGCTATCGAGCTCGGTTCCGCAAAAACAAACTGCACATTCAACAACCTGCATTAAAGATAAAATCAGTTCATTTCAACATAGTTTTAAAAATAAATTTAGTTCATTACCTGTGTTTTAATGTATCTTGCTTTGAAGTTAAAATCTCGAAACCACAGCGCTGCTCGGTGCATACCATCCGTTGAACTAGTCGGGAACACTCATGGGTTTTAATACGTCATGAGGTCTAGTGAGAAAAATAGTAATTTCTCTGAAACCGCTTGATGTGCGAGTTTGAAATTTCACATGATGATTATTCTTCAATATCTTATATTTTAAATTAAAAGTGGTTTAAAACAATACACCCTTAAGGGGGTTTGACTGGGGGTGAGGCCCAACGACATAAATATTCAGACGAGGTTCACATGATGGTTCCTCTTAAATGCCTTATTTTAAATACAAAGTGGTCTTAAAACACACCTCCAAGTGGTTTTGACTGCGGGGAGACCTAATGACAAAAATATTCAAATATTAATTTCTCTGAAACCATTTGACATACGACGTTGAAATTTCACGTTATGGTGGTTCGATATATCTTAGATTTTAAAACACTGCACCCCTAAGTGGTTTTGACTCGGCGAGGGGGTGAGGCCTAATGACAGAATTATTCATTTCTCTGAAACTATTCTATGCACGACGTTGAAATTTCACATGATGGATTCACCTATACGCCTTAGATTTTAAATAAAAAGTAGTCTTAAAACAATACACCCCTAAGGGATTTTAACTGGGGGTTGAGGCCTGAAAACAAAAATATTCATATCTCTGAAACCATTTGACAAACGAGGTTGAATTTTACATGATGGTTGCACCTTGGAGTTTTAGATTTTAAGTAAGAAGAGGTCTTAAAACAATGTACCGCTAAGGGGTTTTGACCGTTTCATGGATGAAGACAAAATTCCTTTCCTTAGCCGCCAATTTCTCCATCATACCTTTTTGGTTCATGGCGAGACATTCCGCTGCATATGCAGGAAGATTTTGAGGAAAATCTTAGGTCCAGTCAAAGACAATGGCGAGTTTAGGAGACGGCACAACCAGGAACTGTACTCGCATGTGAAAAAAAAAAAAAAATAACCAACATGATGCGGAAAAGGAGGATTATTTTTTATGGACACATGGTCCGAATGAAGTCAACATCGTTAACCAACCGCATTTTCACTTTCCTTCAAGAGAAAAAGTCAAAGCGGGCATGGTTCAGTGAGTTACAGAAATATCTGCAAGAGATTAGGATCTCATTTGAAGATATACAGAAGCGCGACCCACTTAACAAAAAACTCCAAGAACATCAGAGTTTCCAATCAAAGCCGAAGTTAAAACTGGAAGGGCATGGCCAAAAGAGCGAAAGGAGCAACACCGTATACGAATGAAAGAATACTGGACCAACATTAAAGCTTCAAGAAAACAGTTGAAATGACGTGGTCCTTCGTTGGCCGAACCAAAATAATAATAATAATAATAATAATAATAATAATAATAATAATAATAATAATAATAATAATAATAATAATAATAATAATAATAATAACTTTATTGGCTTTACGTCCCACTAACTACTTTCGGAGACGCCGAGGTGCCGGAATTTAGTCCCGCAGGAGTTCTTTTACGTGCCAGTAAATCTACCGACACGAAGCTGACGTGTTTGAGCACCTCCAAATACCACCGGACTGAGCCAGGGATCGAACCTGCCAAGTTGGGGTCAATTGAAATTTTAAAAAAAGACATTTTTACAGTCAAAATTCTTACTTGGTGTGAATTACGGCTGAAATACTTTAAAAGTTATGCTTATCGGTTTCTTTTCTTTTCTCTCTAATATTCCCAACAATGTTCTTGAAATATAATTCAGTCTTCCAGAAATCTATTGCCTAAAACGAAAGTGACCTCCGCCTGAGATCGAATCAGTTAAATTCGATTCATTCACCTTAACGCGTCGGGAAGGAACGCAAGGAGCACTGAAATATGATTTGTGAGATTTTTCTAAGACCGCTTTTTAGAGGGAAGGCTTTTATTTCCTGATTTTTTTTTTATTTTTATTTTTTTTTTTTTTTTTTTTTTTTTTTTTTTTTGCAATTGGCTTTACGTCGCACCGGCACAGATAGTACAGTAAATCTACCGACACGAGGCTAATGTATTTGAGCACCTTCAAATAGTGACGATGGGACGGGAAAGGGCTAGGAGTGGGAAGGAAGCGGCCGTAGGCTTAATTAAGTTACAGCCCCAGCATTTGCCTGGTGTGAAAATAGGAAACCACGGAAAACCATCTTCAGGGCTGCCGACAGTGAGGTTCGAACCCACTATCTCCCGAATGCAAGCTCACAGCTGCACGCCCCTAACGCGCGGCCAACTCACTCGGTTTTCCTGATATTAAGAATGCAAGCGTCGTAGTTTAGTCATCAGGAATTATTCAACGTAACCACATACCAAGTTAAGATGAAATGATGGTGCTGCTTTTATGGATGATTAAAACCTTCCGTTCATCTTAAAGTCACAGTTTATATGTCATCGAGGAGCTGAATGTCACGAGCATCTGTATTCCCTGACAAGACTCGTCCACGTCAGAGTTTTATTAGAGACGCGCTCGATAAGGCTATCCCCCTTCCCAGATATGAATGCTAATTCTGTCAGACTCACTGATGTCATTTCCACTGAGACGAAACTGGACGCTGGACGGGGTTGTGTTCTTTCTTCTGCTGTGAAATGCAGTCACTCACTGCTGCAAGGTATTTTACCTTGCGTTTTAACAAGAAAGATACTCTCATTATACGTGATAAGCAAGAAATAAATAAATAAATAAATAAATAAATAAATAAATAAATAAATAAATAAATAAATAAATAAATAAATAAATAAATAAATAAACGTGTGGTTGCTTTGGATAAATTTACATAGATGTTAAAATAATAATAATAATAATAATAATAATAATAATAATAATACACTCGGATAACTTGTGCAGAAACCCTGATCATAGTTCCCACATTGTAAAAATTCTAATTTATTAGGTCATTTTTGTCATTTGTTGCCATTTTGCATTTTTGGGTCATTTCCTAAAATTATACGTCATTATTTGGTCATTTTATAGGATTTAATAGACTATTTTATACTTCTTAAGTATTGTTTTTTACATGTTTGAGGATTTTGAGCATTTACGGGTGTGGTATTGGATATTATCACATCTTTAAGTGAGGATGACTATGGAGACTTGAAAATCTTCACAACGCTTTGTCAATCTGGGGACTAAAGAAACTTTTTTCGTCACTTCTTGGAAATATCCATGTTCCACGAGAGACACCTCCAAGTGGAGAAGTCATCCTCGTGAGCAGTCGACATTTTCTTCTGAAGACGTGGAGTTCTCTGCGAAACGTAAAGAATTTCACCTTGTCTTCTTGACACGGCAAAAGCCCAAGAGCTTTTTATAATATATGTCATTAATTTTAAAGTTTATGGCTCATTTTACTAGATTTTTTGCTGTCATTTTATAGATCATTTATTAAACATATTTAGATCATCAAATTCCTGGCCCTGGTCATAAGAAAGGGTTCTTTTTAATAATAATAATAATAATAATAATAATAATAATAATAATAATAATAATAATAATAATAATAATAATAATAATAATAATAATAATAATAATAATGTTATTTGCTTTACGTCCCACTAACTACTTTTACGGTCTTCGGAGACGCCGAGGTGCCGGAATTTTGTCCCACAGGAGTACTTTTTACGTGCCAGTAAATCTACCGACACGAGGCGGACGTATTTGAGCACCTTCAAATACCACCGGACTGAGCCAGGATCGAACCTGCCAAGTTGGGGTCAGAAGGCCAGCGCCTCAACCGTCTGAGCCACTCAGCCCGGCAGGGTTCTTTTTTAGTGTGACAATAGATTGCTTACAAAAGTCTCACAAATCTTCAGGTCTTAAATGCTGATACTAGGACCCGATCCCATAAATAAATCAGTTGTGATTTGATCAAAATGCTACATAATCTTGTGCGCTATTTTTATACCTGACTTTCTATATTCTCTACTAAATGCTCTATATTCTGTCATAACAGAATAATGTAGGCCTACATTTCAAATGATAGTAACAATTACTTAAAGAAATCTGTTTGTCATATTAGAAATGTACAAAAGCATGAAAGCATATCATTTTGGAACATCATAAGAGTGCAATCTTCTATTTTATAAGTCATAAAACTTGAATAACCATTATTTCCTCCAAGAATTTGTAAGTCACGGAGATAAATGACCACTATTTCCTCTGCATTTATTTTATAGTTAAGCAAGTATATAACACTCTCTGAACAATGACTTTCCTCTGTTATGTATTATCTTTTGTTTCCCAGACGAATTATCATTGACAGCCGTCTTTTGGTGTCACTGATGAATGAAGGGAATTTTTATGGTTGCCCTTGCATTTAAACCAGGGAAAAGGAAGCTTGTTCAAACTGTGAAGGTTGACTGTTTTACGTCGTAACGGGCATCAGGTAGGGGATATTAGGCTGACCGTCCAGCTACCATCTACCTGCACGTAGAACGGACAACGGTCAACCTCAACCCTTCAAGAATGGCTGACCGTTTAGAAAAGGGTTTTATGTCCATTTTTTTTCTGCTTCACAAAATCAAATATATGTAGCAGTAATTTGCAAATTAGATCACGAAGGAGGGACCTAGCATTACAGTGTGCCCAGCTGCGTTCATGGGAACTGGTCACTGCTAGTCCACCCAACCAAAAGACGTTGAAGAAGAAAAAGATTTTTTTTTTTTCTTCGCTTGTTGATGAAAAGAAGACAAACGGAACCGTGAAAGTTCTTTCATAACAGCCATCACTCAAGTGATTTCTAAAGCTTATGGAGAGTCACTGATTGGTTTGTTTCCACACGAACGTAATTCCAAAACGTTCTGCATATCATTTATTTATTTCGTTTATGAACCAACGATTGTGTCTACATACGAGTAAAAAAATGTAATTAATTTTAATGTTAAAAACATTTCTTATAGCATCCGTGGCTCAGGCGGCAGCGCGCCGGTCTCTCACCGCTGGATAACGTGGTTCAAGTCCCGGTCACTCCATGTGGGATTTGTGCTGGACAAAGCGGAGGTAGGACAGGTTTTTCTCCGGGTACTCCGGTTTTCCCCGTCATCTTTCATTCCAGCAACACTCTCCAATATCATTTAATTTCATTAATCATTCATTAATCATTGCCCCAGAGGAGTGCGACAGGCTTCGGCAGCCGGCACAATATCTATCCTCGCCGCTAGATAGGGCTTCATTCAATCCATTCCTGACCCGGTCGAATGACTGGAAACAGGCTGTGGATTTTCAGAACATGTCTTAGCCGACAAAGTAGGGGTCCCAATAGTATGAAAAACCTAAAATTAAGCAATTTCCACAATTGTGCCGAAAGTTGAAGGGCTAAAGGGACCGGAAAGGTTTCAGATTGTGAGTCTTGGATAGCTCTATCAAACTATTTTTTTTAAATTCAAAAATTACTTCCGGCCTAAATGCACTTCCGGAAAAATACCCTAAAATCGCTTGTTTCTTTACTCGTTTTCTTTTTTTTTTGCTAGGGGCTTTACGTCGCACCGATACAGATAGGTCTTATGGCGACGATGGGATAGGAAAGGCCTAGGAGTTGGAAGGAAGCGGCCGTGGCCTTAATTAAGGTACAGCCCCAGCATTTGCCTGGTGTGAAAATGGGAAACCACGGAAAACCATTTTCAGGGCTGCCGATAGTGGGATTCGAACCTACTATCTCCCGGATGCAAGCTCACAGCCGCGCGCCTCTACGCGCACGGCCAACTTGCCCGGTCGTTTTCTTTTTTTTATTCAAATCCTAGCCAAATTAACCTATTTACATGAGTATTTCTGTAATGTGTTCCTTGGTTTAATGCCCTCAGGAATTTTTTGATTTTTTTTTGAAAAATATCCACACCGAATGTAGTTATAAGGGATTAAGTGAAACTCTGCATTGGCTCACATTAGCGCTCGTAGTGGTAGAAAGGCAAACTGCTAAACTAATCGACCGGATGATTGTAATTTTTAAGAATAAATAAAGAATACATTTTCATACTTTATTATATTTTATTTACCTGAAATTCGTAGCTCATATCCGTACGTTTTCAACTTTGAGTTTCTTGCCTGCAGGGCTAGAACTGTGGATTTTTGTCTGCTCAGCTATTTTCTTCCAGATAAACATGTAGTTGTTAACGACCTAAAATGTGATATAGGCTACAATAAAGTACGGTCAAACTTTCAGGACACATCTCTCACACGTAGAAGAAGAAAATATATTACAGGGACACAGGTCCGGAAACGCTTTATTTCCATGTTATAACTCATTTTCTACAACTTCATACAGTACATTAAGCATACAACCTGTGACAATAAAGTTCGACGAATGAAGTCAGAACGGTCGAACCGTCAACACTGGCGACACACAACGCTGCACCTCCGTAGCAGCAGGATTTGACCACCTGCTCCCAACGTTGTGTGCCGTGTAAGACCTGTTTGATACAGTGCGTGTTTAGTGCGTTGGTTCTGAACTGCGAACTGGAACAAGGACGACCAAAAAATCAATGTACAGTTTTGTTTTATGCTTGGCAAGATACCGAAAGAAACGCATGCGATGCTGGTACGTATTTATGAAGATCAAGCACTGTCCTTGAAGTGTGTGTGTACGAGTTGTTCGCCCGTTTTCGAGGAGGCCGGGAAAGTGTTTCTGACAACCCCCGTAGCGGAAGACCGGCGACCGCCGTCAGTGACGAAAACGTTGAGAACGTGAGGACATTAATCACGAACGATCGGCGATTAACTGTGCGCATGATAGCGGATGAACTGCAGATTAACCGTGAATCCGTGCGACAAATCGTTACCCAGAAGTTAGGTAGAGGAAAACGTGTTCTCGTCTTGTGCCACATCACTTGACTGACGATCAGAAGCAAACACGTTTAGAGGCTTCACAGGATTTTTTCGAAACGGCGGATGCGACACCAAATTTATTGAACTGTATTGTCACGGAGGATGAAACCTGGTGTCTCAGGTACGACCCTGAAACGAAACGATAAAGCATGGAATGGCGATCTCCGGGATCCCCTCGTCGGAAAAAGGTCAGAGCCGAAAGGAAAGGAAAGGAAAGGAAAGGAAAGGAAAGGAAAGGAAAGGAAAGAGATTTGACGATATTCCTGACATCCGACGAAACGTGACGAGGCTTTTGAACACCATCCCAAAGGAAGCCTTCCTGCAAAGTTTCCAGGGCATGTATCGCCGATCTCAACAGTGCATAGTTATAGGAGGGGACTATTTCGGAGGACAGTAAGGTCACTGTCGTCCATAGTTCATCTATGTTGATAGTACAGAACTATTCACCGAACTTTATTGCCACAGGTTGTATTAATGGGAAACACACAGGAATGGAATGTACTGGTATACCAAACGAAATTCTTTGTGACATGAAATGTTCAAAATGCTAGCGGAGATACGAAAAGAACCGACACGACATTGACGCGGTTGGAGCGAGTGTAATATTTAAAACTCAATTTTCGGTCTTATCATTTGTGCAATGTTTACACACACGATTCAAAAGTAGGCTAAAAATCTGATGAAATCAACAGTTCTAGCGATTATTCATTTTAGAGAAACCAAAGTAATGTAAATAAGTCCAGGCCTTCTGCACTCTAGCCAGCAAAGTGCCAATGTTGTCTAGCAAAGTGCTTATATTTAATATGATTAAATAACGTTTCAATACTGCCGAATTAAGTTATCTGCAGGATACGGGATATCCATCAGTCTGATATTCACACGTTTTCTCACTGCTTTTCATTTTATACGTCCCGGATTGTTATCATTTTAATATGGCAACCCGAACGATACGGGAAGTGCAAAATGGTAATAATTACTCCGTGATAGTAGCCAGCCTTCTGTAAGTAGAAAGTGCCAGAAGAATATATTAGAATATAAATTTAACTCTTCCTTATCCGTCAATCAGTCTATAATTATTTATCATACAGTAAACAAGCTAATCCATTTGAAATTGCGAGTTCATTTAGATCATTGTAACACTTTTAATAATTGAGATTCACCTGCTGTAAGTTGTTTTATGTATAGTTTGTGTACCTCTGCTCTGTAAAAAGTATCATAATATGAAAGCAAAGCAAAGCAAAGTCACCTCCGTACAGGCCATGAAGGTCCTTGGAGAAGTGGAAGGTAAAGGTTTCCACCATTGTTAACCTCGGCACGTGGTGTGGTAGAGTGGTTAGCTCTACGCCCGGCCGCCTTTCCCCCTAGGAATTAACCTGGTACTCATTTTTGGTGTAGGCTGAGTGAACCTCAGAGCCATATGCACCTCCGGAAGTGGAAATCTCGTTTCTTAAATTTTACGACTTCCTGACGGGGATTCGAACCCATGTCCTTCCGGGCGAACCGAGCACGCCTTTACTGCCTCGGCCAGGCAGCCCCCTGTCATAATATGAAAAAAGTGTAATTCAGGAGGACAAATTGGGCTAAATATTCGTTTATAGGAAGAGGAATTAGAGACGGGAATAATTTATCGAGAGAGATGTTGGACAGATTTGCAAATTATTTGAAAATGTTTAAAAGAATATTTAGTAAACATCTGATAAGGAATACACTATCTGGGCAGATCAGTGGTGTTTCATTTGATGATCTTATTTACATTCCTCTGATTCCTCTGATTTAAAACAACTAGATTTCCACTTCCGGAGGTGCATATGGCCCTGAGATTCACTCAGCCTGCACCAAAAATGAGTATCAGGTTTATTCCTGGGGGCAAAGGTGGCCAGGCGTAGAGCTAACCACTCTACCACACCAAGTGCCGAGGTTACTGATAATGAAAGTCTTTACCTTTCACCCCTCCAAGGGCCGCCATGGCCTATACGGAGATGACTTGGCTTTGCTTTGCTTTTTGTTTACATTCCTCATGGTTAATTAAATATGGTATGTTCTTATATTGACGGTAGAATACATTTCAGTTTTCACTTCCACTTCCATCGCTTTTCCGACACCTGTGGGGTCGCGGGTGAGAACTGTGTCACACATATGTGGATTTGACCTTGATTTACGGGCGGATTCCCTTCCTGACGCCAACCCTATGCGGAGGGATATAATTACTATTGTGTCTTTCTGTAGTGGTTGGCAGTGTGGTGTGTTGTCTGAATTTAAAGAGGAGAGTGTTGGGAGAAACACAAACACCCAGTCCCCGAACCGGGAGAATTAGTCAGAAGCGATTAAAATCCCGACCCGACCGGGAATCGAACCGGGGACCCTCTGAACCGAAGGTCTCAACGCTGATCATTCAGTCAAGCAGTCATAATTCTCTTCTGTGCAAGTTAGAAACACTAGTACCTACAATAAATTCTTACAAATGTATCCAGAGAGTACTGTTACGAATAAAATCCTGACGGTCTTATTGGACTAATTTAATCTAGGATGACCCAGTTAGTACACACACATACATATATACTTGACGGTGAATGACAGCACTTCACTAATTACTGGGAATTAACCAAAAAAAAAAAACTTTGCCCTCACAGTGGGTTTCCGGCTGATTGGTATTTACCAGGAATGGACGATCATTCCCTTATCTTGAATGACAGGTCTCATCTTTCACTTGGCTTTGTACGCACCAATCACTCCACTTAGCAGTTCCATGCAGACAGATTCCAGCAAATGTTTGTTGATTTTCATAACATACGACGGCTGTTCACTTGGCTCGACTCAGACAAGGCCGATAACCAACACTACATAAGGACGACACTCGTTCAACAAACATTACTGTTCGCAGCGTGCCTTATAATTAAAGTCTACCTACTGATGAAGTTCTAGTATCTTCGGGGTACGTCGAAAAAACCACGGAGATAAGAGACGAAAAGAACAATAGAAGGAGAGGCCGCCATATGCCCTCAGGCTGGCCGGGAGGTCTGCGCGACCTTACTCACTCATTCCTTTTGATAAATACTGATGGAATTTCCAGAGGGCTGGCAGTCGCACGAGCACGCAACAGTATGTACCCTGTTAAATAGTAGGCCTACTCTCGAAAAGAAAAAGAAAATCTTTCAACAATTAGGAGGTTGTCACTGCAGTGCTACTTATATTTTAAGAAAAAATATATTTTTGTAGATTTTCCTTGTAGCTTCAGGTAATTAAATAAGTGCATTGAGTTTAATTGCTGTAGCTCGTCGGGTTCTTGAGAAAAATGTAGCTCTCTAATGATAAAAAATAGTCTCTTTCGGAAATCGAACTCGGGACCCCTGTGACCAAAGACCAGCATTCTAACCACATAGATTATTTGAAGTACTAAATAAATATGGCATAAGAGCAGTTGTTCCAATGTATAAATATTATTTTGACAATCATTTCAAAATGCGTTACATTTCCAATTTTGCAATGTTAACCGACATCTGAGGAGTGATAGCGGTGCCACTATTTTTGAACAACCATATATATATATTGCAGGAATATATCCGTTTTGTATACTTTTGGATTCAGGAAAAAGCACAAAATTAAAAGGCAATTTTGATGAAATTTTCGCGACCGTGTGTCCTTAATCCTCAACTTGTATCATTAACCTAGTATATTTTGCAACGTAACTGTCATTTGCAGTGTTATTGGCAAATGAATTTACGGACTCTCACAAAATTCATACCACGCTGCGGAATTATCCGGGCTGCTGCAGGTTTAGCCGAAGTATTACAATTGCAGCTAAGTGAATTAATTATTTGAAGTAAATGAAATGGTGAATGGCTTTTCGTACCGGGAGTGTCCGAGGACATGTTCAGGTCGCCAGGTGCAGGTCTTCTGATTTGACTCCCGTAGGCGACCTGCGCGTCGTGATGAGGATGCATTATGATGAAGACGACACATACACCCAGCCCCCGTGCCAGCAAAATTAACCAATGATGGTTAAAATTCCCGACTCTGCCAGGAATCGAACCCGGGACCCCTGTGACCAAAAACCACCACTCTAACCACATAGATTATTTGAAGTACTAAATAAATATGGCATAAGAGCAGTTGTTCCAATGTACAAATATTATTTTGATAATCATTTCAAAATGCGTTACACTTCCAATTATGCCTTAATATTGCAGATTTATCCAAATATCTCCTGTATTATTTCAGACTGAGAGTAGTATAGAAAAGCCTTATTTATTACTATTAAGAAAACCTGTTTTGGAACGTGGGTCATTCATAGAACAGTAATTGACATCATTCTAAAATACTAGAAGATGAACATCAATTGTTTGATTTTAGTTTACAAACAGGATCTTGTTCCTTTTACTTGTTCTGGTCCGTAGGTCATCCAATAACAACAACTCGAAAGGAAATAAAATTAGAAAAACTGCTCATCCATTAATCCAGTCCGGTTGTGATCAGGTTTTCACGGGTCTGGTATCGCGTGTGCCCTCTAAGAACATGAATTACAGACAGGCCGACACCTAGGCGGCGTGCTGCGCACAAGCTTGTCAGTGCAGGTCGCACTAAGGGATCCGGTCCCATTTATTTATTCTTTCAACCAGAGCCTGCGTTAGTTTCTTTAATGTCTGTGGTCCTGCAAAATGTCTGCGAAACATCTGTCAGTATGTACTCGGGAAGATTCATTATGAAGCAGATATTACATGCCAAACAAAGAAATGTGTCAAAACTCCTAGTTGCTAGAGTGTCTGTGGTCCTGCAGAATGCCTGCTACCCGTCTGTCAATATGTTCTCGGGAAGATTCATTATGAAGCAGATAGTACACAGTCAAACAAAAGAAATTGGTCAAAATTCCTAGTTTCTAGAGTGTCTGTGGTCGTTCAGAATGCCTGCGATTCATCATTCAAGCATGTACTTGATATAATTCATTATAAGCTTGGTAAACTAACAAATAGTTTCGTCAAAATTTTTAGTAAATCTTCACTAATATTATAAAGCAGGGGCGTGTAGATACCGAGCAACTGGCAGAGAGCCGTTACGCGGGCAGCGAGCACATTGCAATGGCACAAGTGTTACAGTCCATTGTGCACTGGTGCACTGTATGATTTTAGGGTTACATTAGTAGTTATTCTCAGTTAACATAATGGAGCTTACTGCGGAAGTAAGTGGAGGCTCTCAACTTCGTTGTTGTTTCGAAATGAATGGGAAGTATTATGCTTCTTTATGGAAGCTCAAGGGTTGGCAAAATATATAATTTGTCAGAATACGAATACCTTGACATTTGAACGACACTATAACATTTATAATAGCAAGGATTACAATCAATATAAAGATGGAAATCGTCTAGCACAAATAAAGCGACTAAAGGAGGAAATGATCAACCAAGAGGTAGGCCTACGTATTATACTCACATATTTCAGTATTTATGATTAATGTATGCTTAATTATATCCGCCTATTAACTACGGTTCCAAACTGAATATGAACTAACTACGACAACGTTCTAGCACGTATTATTAGCACATCGCTAGATGGTTCGTAAATATGAAGGAACTATACCAAATGAATGGAGAGTTGCTATAGTAGCTCCTGTGTATAAAGGAAAGGGTGATAGACATAAAGCTGAAAATTACAGACCAGTCAGTTTGACATGCATTGCATGTAAGCTTCGGAAAAGCATTCTTTTTGATTATATAAGAAATGCTTGCGAAATTAATAATTGGTTTGATTGAAGGTAGTTTGGGTTTAGGAAAGGTTATCCCACTGAAGCTCAACTTGTAGGATTCCAGCAAGATATAGCAGACATCCCGGATTCAAGAGGATTGACCTGTCTAAGGCATCTGATAGGATAGATACATACATCTTCATTTTTCCTTTCAGCGTTCATTCTGCTTAGGGACCACTGGTGGATTGCATAGTCCTAGCCGCCTGAGCGCAAGGAGGGCATGATTCAGAATATGTCCGAGATGCCCACTCTCATTCCATAGCAACTGGTATCCTGACTCTCAGGACCACTTACTAGGCCACTCAGCCGTTGACCATGGTTCACGAACTAGAACATGACTACACTAACCCGCACCATGAACATTGAAATATTTTCGTAAAACATAAAATTATTAGGCTCATTAATCTATAAACATGTGTCATTGTTGCTTGCTTACTTAAAAAGTTATTGAATGATTAAAACTTAATAAAAAATCCGTTGATTAACACATGGCGCAACAGCCCTGAAGGGCTATGGCCTACCAAGTGACCGCTGCTCAGCCCGAAAGCCTGCAGATTATGAGGTGTCGTGTGGTCAGCGCGACGAATCCTCTCGGCCGTTATTCTTGGCTTTCTAGACCAGGGTCGCCATCTCACCGTCAGATAGCTCCTCAATTGTAATCACGTAGGCTGAGTGGACCTCGAACCAGCCCTCAGACCCAGGTAAAAATCCCTGATCTGGCCGGGAATCGAAGCCGGGCCCCCCGGATAAGAGGCAGGCGCGCTACCCCTACACCGCGGGGCCGACTTTAACACATAGTATACTACATAAAATACTTTATTAAAGGTCATCAAAAATTGTTCTGTGTTTGTTTAACTACTATTACTCCAAAGATGTCCGAATCCATGGATGAGTGGTCAGCGTCTTGGCGTTTGGTAACAGAGTCCCAGGTTCGACTTCCGGCAGGAGCGAATGATTTAAAGCGTAAACGGTTAATTCCCTTGACTGTCCGCAATATTCCTACAATTTACACACACCTCTCACACGTGGCAGATGCCGCCCACCCTCGTCGGAAGGTCTACCTAATATTAGCCACATGATTATTTTTAAGTTCAATAACTTCAATTATGTGTACTACCGCTAAGGCAGGAAATTATAACAGAAAGAAAAACATCCATAAATTAAAGCATGGATTTCAAGACGTGGCAAGAAAGGCACCCATAAAAAAATATTGAAAGAACTACATTACGAGGACATGAAAAGTTACATAAATTATTTGAGAATGGATAAGATACAGTACTTTTTAAAATGTCTTTGCATCGAAAATGTTACCATTTATCCCAAAAAAATGAAATTCACAAGTCGGTGACCTAGATATTACGCCCTATAAACAATAGGCCTACTCACCTGAGAAATTGTATAAGTGTTGAAGATTGCCTTATGATTACACCCGTTTCCAACGCAGTATCCAAATTTCTCAGTGCACTCTCTCTAGCATTATATCAGACACGAAGAATGATTATAAAAATGAAATATTTATTGTATTATTGAAATGGCTTATGGTTTTTAGTGCCGGGAGTGTCCGAGGACATGTTCGGCTCGCCAGATGCAGGTCTTTTGATTTGACTCCCGTAGGCGACCTGCGCGTCGTGATGAGGATGAAATTATGATGAAGACGACACATACACCCAGCCCCCGTGCCAGCGAAATTAACCAAGGAGGGTTAAAATTCCCGACCCAGCCGGGAATTGAATCCGGGACCCCTGTGACCTAAGGCCAGCAGGCTAACCACTTAGCCATGGAGCCGGACTATTGTATTAAGTTAGAACTACATTTAATTCATAATCTGAAATTAGTAATTAGTTGTTGCAACATTCCATATAAACTTACTTACTTACTTAATCCGGTCCTCTTGTACCATGAGGTGTCGAGGATACGAGAGATCTCCATCTACTCATATCTCCGGTAATGGCAACGGCCTCTCGTACCGAGAGTCCCCTCTCCTGCAGTGCTTCTCTAATCCCCTCCTCCCATGTCTTCCGTGGTCTTCCTCGAGCCTTCCTTCCACTCTCACCTCCCTCATTAACCTCGGCAAGCGGTCTGTCGACATTCGGTGGACATGGCCAAACCATCTCAATTGATATTCTTGGATGGTTTTCTCCAGTGGCTTCATATTCAATACTTTCCGGATGGCTGTATTCCTGATCCTGTCTCTCCTGATTTTGTCCTCTACTTTCCGGAGGTACCTCATCTCTGCCGCCTGGATTCTGCTCTTGGTTCTTTCTGTTAGCACCCAGGATTCGCAGCCATAGGTCAATGTGGGAATAAAGGTGGATTTGTAAACGGCTAATTTTGTGCCCTTTGAGATCTCCTTCTTGTTGAGGAAGTTTGTTCGGATGGCATTAAACAAGCGCCCTGCTGTTCCTATTCTTTCTGTTATTTCCTCCTCCATCTTCCCATCTGAGCTGATGATTGAGCCAAGATACTTGAACTTGGTGACTTGCTCTAATGGTTTACTATCGACCATGATACAGTGTCTCTCCTCATTCCTGCTGATAACCATAGTCTTTGTCTTGTCCGCATTCACCTCCATACCTTTTTCCTTAAGCTCTTCCACCCATACATTGATGTTGTGCTGCAGGTTTTGTTCGCTGGAGGCAACAACAATCAGGTCATCAGCAAATGCCAGGTCAGAAAATCGTACTGGTCGCATGAGATAATTTCCGACCGTCAATTTTGATTTTCTCATGACACAGCTTCATAATATGGTCGAGGTATACGATGAAAAGAAGAGGGCTAAGACTGCATCCCTGCCGGACTCCTTGTCTCGTAGTGAACTCTGCTGACCTCACATTTCCTGTCCGCACGTAATTCCGACAGTTCTTATACAGACTCATGATTGAACTGCAAAGTGACTTGCTAACTCCATACTCCTTTAGGACCTTCCAGAGTTTGGACCTCGGGACTCTGTCAAATGCCTGTTTCAGGTCAATAAAGGCAGCATGAAGGGTCTTGTTCTTTTCCAGTAGCTTTGCACTGGCCATCCTAACAGTAAATATGAGATCTTGCGTGCTTCTATTTGGGCGGAAGCCACACTGGGCTTCTTCAAGTTTAGCCTCTACCTCCTTTCTTAATCTAGTCTTCAGGATCTTTGAGAAGACCTTCCCAGGCACTGATAACAAGGATATGCCACGGTGATTACTGCATTCTCGATTGTCTCCTTTCTTAAAGATGGGGACGATGACTGCTACTTCCCAATCTCTAGGTACCTTTTTTGTTCTCCAGGCCTCCACCATAATTTTGAATAGAAAGTTTTCTGCTTTCTTTCCCAAGTTCTTAATCAATTCTGGGGCGATTCCATCATGTCCTTGGGCCTTCCCATTCTTGAGTTGTTTAATAGCCAACTGTATTTCATTTATCGTTAAGTCCTCTCCTTCTTCTTGTTCTCCTTCTCCCCCCGTCTCCTCTCTTTCCTCACTTGACCATGGGCTGTCTTCATTCTCATTTCCATTCAGTAAATCATTAAAATATTCTTTCCATCTCTCCATTATTTTTTCTCTTCTGTTAAGATTTTCCCTTCCTTATCTTTTATAAGCTTTAGAGGGCACTGTTTCTCCTTTCTCATGTTTTTCAGTGCTCTATAGAACAGCTTCTGGTTCTCTTTATAATTTTTCTCCATTCTTTGTCCGAATTCTTCCCAAGACTGTCTTTTCGCTGTTTTCACTAGGTCTTTAACCTTTCTTCTTTGTTCCTTATACATCTCATGGTCCTCAGCATCCTTGCTTCTTAAGTATTTCTTCCACATTTCCTTTTTCTTTCTTACTTCTTCCTTGATATCAACATTCCACCAGCTTGTTCTTTTCTTGTACTCCCCCACCTTTGTTGTTCCACATACTTTACTTGCCACTTCTAATAGTATCTTCTTGAACATGTTCCACTTTCCCTCCAGGTCCATTTCCTCGATCCTCTCCTCTATCCTCTGACACTCCTCCTCCCCTTCCTGTGTGAACTGCTCCTGTACCTCCCTGTTCTCTCTTAACTTATACACCTTAATCTTTTCTTGCTTCTTGTTCTTAGGTTGTTTCCTCTTTACCTTTGCTCTTGTTTCCATTGTTGTTATCAAGAGAAAATGGTCACTTCCTATTTCATAGCCACGGTATACTCGACAGTCTGTCACCTTCTGGAGGTGATCTCTCTTCACTAACACATAATCTATGATGGAGCGCTCATCTCGGCTGGGTTCCTCCCTCGTGTACTTATGTATCATCTTATGTGGGAACATGGTGTTCACTGCGACGAGATTATTGGCAACGCAGAAATCAACAATCCTCTCACCATTGTTGTTAACCACAGGCTCACCATGCCGGCCAACAGCTCCGCCACTTCCCTCTGGCTGGTTTCCGACTCTGCCGTTGAGATCTCCTAATACAATGATTTCCCCTCGAGTGTCATCCACCACATTCTGTAGCTCTTCGTGGAACCTATCCTTCTCCTCCTTTCTTACATCGTCGTTCACTCCGTAAACCACAATAAATGTCATCAGCTCCATCTCTGGATCTAATCGTATGCTGACCGTTAGAATTCTATCCGTGTGGAATTTCCAATCCTGAATCTTGTTTCTGAAGTTTTTGTGGATCAGTAGTGCTACTCCTGATTTGGCCCTTAATCTGATGCTAACTCCACTATAAATGAGCACATGATCGTTCACCATTGTATCTACCCCTTGACCTTTCTTTTTTGTCTCTGTCAGTGCCAGCACTACAAGTCTTGCTCTCTCGAATTCTGCCACTAATTCATTCTCCTTTCCAGCTAATCCTCTTATATTCCATGTTCCAAATCTCATAATCCTTTTTCCTCGCCATGTTGCCATCGGGTTCAGCAGTCCGGTGTATCTCTCGTTTTGACTTTTCATGAGAATTATTTCGGGCATGTGAGATATGGGCCCACAGTGCCTATAGGGCAGTGAGGGGGCTGCCCTCTTTTGGCCTCTGCCCCTGCCATGCTGCAGCTTCAGGACTGGTGGTGCTCTCATTCCCTACTCCCTGAGACAAAGATTTTCTTCCTTCAGGACCTACAGCTGAAGGTCTGTCATTTAGTCTGGCCCCTCATCCTCGACCTTACCGGCAAGGGTGACCCTGCCAGGAGCCGAAGCTCCCGCCGGCATCGCTCTCGGGATCACTGAGGCACGCAAGCCTCCCCACCACGTCAAGGTACCAGACCATGGGGGAGGTCCATCTAAACTTACAACCCATTATTTTGAATTCAAACCAGTCAAAAAAGACTGTGTACTTCATGAACAGTGACCAATCTGGTATAAGAATGTCAGGAATTTCAGCCAGTCAACAGCTGCCCATCACTACAACTTTATCGTTTACGTCTTCCGTCATCACTTTCATTTTATCTCACCTACGTGCACTTGTTTTGTAAAAATTCCTCAGAACAGCACACTGAAAGGACTCCAGTAATATATTTGACTACAGAGTGCACAGTCGACAGGCCGTAACTGTGCTATTCCAATGAAGTCGACAGCCGACATATTAGACTGCGGCCCAAAAAGTGTAAGCACAAAAATAAAACGCACTCTTAAATGCATGCTTTTTACTTTGACGTCTAAAAAATTACAGTATTAATATATTTTACTAGTAAATGTACCCGTGTTTCACTACGGTATTCTGTCATGTAGGCCTATACGGATTTCTACATAAATTACTGTACGCCCAGTCTTCTTCTTCTTCTTTTTCTACCGCTTTTCCCACACCTGTGGGGTTACGGATGCAATCTGTGACGCATATGTGGATGTGGCCCTGTTTTACGGCCGGATACCCTTCCTGACGCCATCCCTAAATGGAGGGATATAATCACTATTGCGTCTTCTTGTGGCGGTTGGTAGCGTAGTGTGCTGTCTGAATATGAAGAGGAAAATGTTGGCACAAACACAAACACCCAGTCCCCGGGCCAGAAGAACCAATCAAAGACGATTAAAATCGAACCCGGGACTATCTGAACCGAAGGCCTGAACGCTGACCATTCAGCCAATGAGTCGGACGTTCTGAAAATATGGGAATATAGGTGAGAAAGCCAGAACAATGTGTGAATAAATTTGTGTGATGACATTCTGAAACAATAAATTGTATTGTTCTTCAAAGTTTGGTAAGGTAATTCTTTAAAAAATTAAATATCCATGATGTTAGAGCCCTGATGGGTCTTGGCCTAGCGAGCGACCAAGGGTCAGGAGATTACAAGGTAACGTGTGGTCCTCTCTAATCCGCTTGGCCCCTATTCTTAGTTTTCTAGACTAGGGGTGATATCTCATTGTCAAATATTGTAGCTCTTTGGATTGTTCTCACAAAGTGGACCTCGAACTAGCCCTCAGATCCAAATAAAAATCCCTGACCTGACCAGAAATCAACCCTGCAGCTTTCCGATAAAATAATTTCGTGTGGCTATTTCTAGCCGAGTGCAGCCCTTGTAAGGCAGACCCTCCGATGAGGGGGGCGGCATCTGCCATGTGTAGGTAACTGCGTGTTATTGTGGTGGAGGATAGTGTTATGTGTGGTATGTGAGTTGCAGGGGTGTTGGGGACAGCACAAACACCAAGCCCCCGGGCCATTGGAATTAACCAATGAAGGTTAAAATCCCCGACCCGGCCGGGAATCGAACCCGGGACCCTCTGAACCGAGGGCCAGTACGCTGACCATTCAGCCAACGAGTCGGACATCTTTAGTAAAAGCCTGAGATTAATTACTGTACGCCCAGTAAGATACATTAAATTGCATATCTTTTAGGGCCATCCGAGAAACAAAACAGGGAGGACGCCACACGTTGTTTCTGATGTAAGGTGGGCATTGGGGAAGTTTTGATAATAGTGGCAGGCCACATTTCCTACTGTCATTCACAGTCGAGATAAGGAGTTCCTACTAAAACGGCAGGCCCATTTGGCAACTGCCATTCACAATAGAGACGTAGAGTTTTTATAGTAATTAAAGACCCATTTTCTAATGACAATTACTATGGAGTTGAAGAGATTTGATTATAATCGAGAAATGCAGCGCTATCTAACGTATCAACCATCGACACACGGCAATAAGTCATTGGACCAAAGTTATAGCTCTCTCCAAACTGAACAGCGATTGTGTAATCTGATCTGTGATACGACTTACCGTTCAGCCAGCAGTTGCCCTGAAACAAAGGACTGCAAACATCATTAAAATTGCCTCCACATGTCGATATTTTCTGGGGCCAAAAAGTTATAGCCTACATTTGAACAGCTTGGAATGTTTCCTTAAAGGAAAGAGTATCCAGGTTTCGGGATTAGCACTCGCATACATACGGAATAATTAAGGAAGAAAGTAATACAGTTAAGAAAGTTGAAAGTAATAGAAAATAGGATTATAACTGACGACATCCGGATAGGATGTAAATACCAAGTACATATGTTGGAAATTTAAATGTCCGTCACTAAATTGTGAAGATATGAGTTATGGATATAAGAAGGCGGTAACAGAGGAGAAATTTAGTCGCAGGGATTCTTAGGTAAACAGATAAGAAGATGACTTGTGGTGTTGTTTCTTAAGCCTAAAGAGGCAAGGTAGAGGCAAGAAATTGAAGTGGAAAACAGAAGTAGAAGAGAAATACCATAAAAATTATAGCAAATACCAGAAAACACCTTACGGTGTGAAATAATGGGCTAAATTACTAGGTAAAGTTTAAATATTAAGAGCCCCTCTTAGTGCTATTCGAGGACTATTGTAAGCTCCAACGGTATTCCGTATCATCATCTTCATTGCTATCATAATCATAAACTTATTAATTTGTTAGAACAAGACTATCCAACCTGTAATCAAGAATGTGTTTGATAAGGTAACATATTTCCTGTTTTTCGATGCAGATTGCATGTTAAGACCTATTTTCCACCTCCACCATCACCATCATCATCATCATCATCATCATCATCATCAAAATCATCAACTTAGTAATTTGTTAGAAACAGACAATCCAGTCTGTTATCAAAAATGTGATTAAGTGTAAGAGAGGGCTGAGAGCCCTAACTTCGCCACTTTAAATAAATTAAACAAATAATTGCCCGTCACTGTGGTGTAGTGATTAGTGTGTTTAGCTGTTACCCCCAGAGGCTCTGGTTCGATTTCCGGCTGTGCCACGAAATTTGAAAATTGGTACGAGGGCTGAAGGGGTCCACTCATCCTCGGGAAGTCAACTAAGTGGAAAGGGGCGGGGGACGGGGTAGATTCCCACCTCAGCCCTCCTCTAAGTGATTTTCCATGGTTTCCCACTTCTCCTCCAGGCAAATGCCGGGATGGTACCTAACGTAAGGCCACGACCACTTCCTTCCCTCTTCCTTGTCATTTTCTTCCAATATTCCCATCCCCCACAAGGCCCCTGTTCAGCATAGCAGATGAGACTACCTGGATTATGTACTGGTCTTCCTCCCCAGTTGTATCCCCGAACAAAAGTCTCACCTTCCACCCTTGCGGCGGTAGAGGTGGGATACCTCGCTGAGTCCGAGGGAAGAAAACAACCCAGGAGTGTAAACGGATTGAGAAAGAAAGAAAGAAAGAAATAATTAAATACATATATAAATAAACTAGCATTTGTACCTGTTCTTCGCACGAAAATTGGTAATGTATTTCACGATTCCTTCATGAATTTATGCGAAGTTACATACCTGTATTCAAACGTTTAATACGACATGTTACACTGGTATTCTTCTACAAACCAGGCGAGTTGGCCGTGCGGTCAGGGGCATGCAGCTGTGAGCTAGCATCCGGGAGATAGTGGGTTCGAACCCCACCGTCGGTAGCCCTGAAGATGGTTTTCCGTAGTTTCTCATTTTCACACCAGGCAAATGATGGGGCTGTACCTTAATTAAGGCCACGGCCGCTTCCTTCTCATTCCTAGGCCTTTCCTGTCCCACCGTCGCCATAAGACCTATCTGTGTCAGTGCGACGTAAAGCAAAATAGCAAAAAAAAAAAAAAAAAATTCTTCTACAAAAGCAAGTGGCTGTAGTCTAACGCGAAGTACGATAAAAGTGAACAAAGTGGAGACAGAATGAGGATGATCACTGAGTTTATAGAACGGTACAGTTCTTGGTCTGAAGTTTTGCGTAATTCTGCACGCTTTTCGGTTACATATTTTTGTATGTCTGAAACCGGGAGTTTTTTTTTTCTAGGGGCTTTACGTCGCGCCTACACAGATAGGTCTTATGGCAACGATGGGATAGGAAAGGCCTAGGAGTTGGAAGGAAGCGGCCGTGGCCTTAATTGAGGTACAGCCCCAGCATTTGCCTGGTGTGAAAATGGGAAACCACGAAAAACCATCTTCAGGGCTGCCGATAGTGGGATTCGAACCTACTATCTCCCGGATGCAGAAACCGGGAGTGGTGCTGTGGCTGAAGACTCATGAAACCAATCGTTGACGATAACCTCTCTTATGTCCGGCTCCATGGCTAAATGGTTAGCGTGCTGGCCTTTGGTCACAGGGGTCCCGGCTTCGATTCCCAGCAGGGTCGGGAATTTTAACCATCATTGGTTAATTTCTTTGGCACGGGGGCTGGGTGTAGTTGTCGTCTTCATCATCATTTCATCCTCATTACGACGCGCAGGTCGCCTAGGGGAGTCAAATCAAAAGACCTACACCTCGCGAGCCGAACATGTTTTTGGACACTCCCGGCACTAAAAGCCATACGCCATTTCAATTTTTTTTTACCTCTCTTATTATCCGTTATATCGAAAAATGTAAAATGGCTCTTTACTTACACCCTGTAACCCACCTTGAAATGGCATGACAGCAGATAGAGTTCCATTAACTTTGGTTGCACGCATTTCAGTGGGCTTGGCAGACTGATATGCAATACCAATTTCTGGCTCAGTGAGGAAGGCAACGGGAAACTACCTCACTCCTCATTTCCCTAGTACGCCTCTCTAGTGACACCTAGGCCATCTATGGCAGCTAATGGTGGACCTGTTTAGGATCCAACCAGCCTTCGGGCTGAATACCCAACAAACAAACAAACAAACAAACAAACAAACAAACAAACAAACAAACAAACAAACAAACAAACAAACAAGCAAACAAACAAACAAACAAACAAACGTACATACATACATACATACATACATACATACATACATACATACATACATACATACATACATACATACATACATACATACATACATACATACATGTGTATATTTTGTGGGAGTGTAAAATCACGGTTTCGGTTTAGTATAAATCCCCAGTCAGTACAGGGATTTAGAAAAATATTGGCTCTGAAAACAACCCAAGGACAGGTGGATTCCAAATATGAAGTTTGGTAGAAATATATCCAGTAGTTTTCAAGTTATAAGAACTCAGACAAACAAACAAACAAACAAACAAACAGATACCGAAGCCAAAATATATGCAGATGGTCATTATTAGCTGAATAAACATTTCGCCAAAATAGTCAATATACAGACACACGGTTGTTACGATTTTATTTATATAAATGAATGTATGACTAAGTAAACAAATAAATAAATAAAGGACCAGGTGTCCACATTCGAGATCTGCTTCCGCAACAAAAGCAGTATAGTAATGTTTAAACTTATAAGTCGGAGGAATGAATAATAGCCACTACAGAGGGTCTGTTACAGTAAGTGTCCTGTATTTTACAATTCAGAATAAGGGATCCATAATAGTATCTCAGTTTTGTCTTGAACATAAGTTGCATACCGCAAGACTCCGAGTAAGACGAAATCGACAATCTTAAGACAGCTTTGAAATAAGGTCACCATGACTAATTAATGCTATGATAGACGAATATCATCAGCTTACGAACCACAAGTCAACAACAAAACAAAAAGGGTAAGGAGATGTAGCATACAATTAAGAGCTGTCTTATTAGCCTCTGGACCGTGTTAACAGGTAATTACCGGTCGAATACCAGGTGAAGGAGCTAGGAGCTATGGAAATGACTCAGCAACTTGTTCTTTGGATTAGCAGTGCATCCTCTACGCCCGCGGCGCTACAGCATGTGGTGGGACTGATGTAACGGCGCGTGCCAACTCCTGAATCCACGATGGACCGGTCTATTCATTACTGTGGAAGAGTGATGGGAAAACAAAGAAAAACAACCTACACTCAACCGCAATAAAACTGGCCTTCGCAGGCGACTTTCTTTCAAAGCCAATTGTAAAAATAAAATAAAATTTTAAAAAAAACAATACTTACCCCAATTAGTTCTCTTGAATTCCAACTTTGTCTTCTTATTATGATCTTTCCTACTTTTAAAAACTCCACTCAAACGTATTCGCCTATCAATGTCATTCCATGTCATCTCTCCACTGACAGCTCAAAACATACCGCTTAGTTGAGGAGCTCGTCTTCCCAGTTGAAAGACTGTAACATTTTCGTAACACTACTCGTTTGTCTGAAATCGCCCAGAACAAATCATGGTGCTTTCCTTTGGATCTTCTCCAGTTATTGAATTAAGTAATCGTGATGAGTGTCCCATACACTTTAACCATACTCTAATTATGGTCTTACCAGTGACTTATATACCCTTCCCTTACAACCTTACTATAGCCCCTAAATAACCTCATAACGATACGAAGAGCTCTGGAACCCTTATTTTACAACCTCGTTGTTGTCAATTGAGCTACCCATATAATCCTTGTTCAAGAAAATACTGTACGCCTATGTGGAGCTCTTCTTTTCAGACTTCTATCCATAAATTAGATCAATACAACACACATGTATTCGTTTATATTTGTTTAGAGCAGGGCTCTCTCTTATCATAAGGTCGATTATATAGTCTTAGAACAATAATTAAATCTAATTCACAACGCCGTGAATCTCAGGGTTTTTTTTATTTTTATTTTTAAACTGTTCCAGTCCTTGGGGAATAACTCACAGCTCCTAGAAAATATAAACATCCATATTCCAGACAGGCGCACAAGATTTAATCACACTGTCCACTGAATGGCGTAGAAATAACCACGCATTCCATGGCCCAATTGAAAGAATTGCAAGAGTCTTAAATAAAGTGGATATTAATGTGTTGTTTAGTATGATGAATCATTTATACAATCTCTATTATTTTTTCTGTACTTGTTTGTACTATATAAGCTTCGTTGATTATTTTTCTTCTTCTTCTTTTTTTGCTTTGTATTTTGTTTTGACATGACATCTGACTCAGCTGGCGTGTATGCAGGGAAAGTTGGCGTTAAGAAAATCAGCCGGTTTAAAACAGGTTGTTCTTGGCAAATTTTGAGGTAACTGAATGTACATATGTATGTTGAGTGCACAGTTCGGAGGCTAGTTTGCACCTCAGCAGCTCCGCCTTCAGCCGTCATAGGTGGCCCAGGTGTCACCGAAGAGGCGTACTACTGTCGGATTTTTTATTATGGACACTCGAGTTTAGGGTTTAATTACTACCGATAGGTCTATTGCAAAGTGACTTGTACCAATATTTTCTTGTTTAATGCTGCATTCGAGTGTATGAACAAATAGTTTTTTTTATTTCTGGTTGTAGTAAATATTGTCCGGGTTTTTGGTTTCTTCTGTAGGAACTACTCACTTAAAAATATATACATGTGAAACTACTTATCTGATGGTAATGAAATTTTTATAAGTTATAGCCACATGTATTCGTAATATAATACTCAAGCTACAACCATTTTCAACGACCCCAAAGAATGTTCTTATCATTTTTCTACAGCAACTTTTTCTCAGCCCAGGTTAAACGTACAACAGGAAACTTGGGCTTGTTTTGAAGCACTAATTCGTGGTTATCAGAAACTACAACCACTGTAAGAGTAGAGTGTGATACTGAATTTATGAAGAGTAAAATTGATGGGAAGTTGTGCGCGCGCTGGACCATGTAGGGAAATGAGGAGTTAGTTTCCTGTTACTTTCCTCCTTGAGCCAGAGGTTGCTATTACATATCAGTTTACTAAGCCCACTGAAATGCCCGCACCAATCAACCCTGAGCAAAATTTTTACACGATTCATAACATGGGCTGACTGCGTAAGGAATGGCGTTACTAGCATCACTCATACCCCGGTCACTTCCATGTTGCCAAAGCCGAGGATGAGACTGAGATATGTTAATGAAAGTAACAAATTTGTTCTAGCCCACACTAGAAGACACAGTGCAGTGTAAACACTATGTTTTGCCAGCAAAGGCAGAGGTAACTGAAAGCCTAAGCTAAATGATCCAACGACAAATTCAGCGCTTCCCGCTGGGGTGTAGTGCTTTTAGTGCTCGTCTTTGTGTTGATGGAGTGAATGTAACTTACATCAATGGGGACTGCTGTAAGTACCCAGATGTTAATACAAGGATAATATCTGCAATGGGATAATGACAATAACGAGGTTTTAAAATAAGGGTTCCAGAGCTCTTCGTATGGCTATGAGGTTATTCAGGGGCTATAGTAAGGAGGTAAAGGAAGGGTATATTAGACACTGGTGAGACCATAATTAGAGTATGGTTCCAGTGTATGGGACCCTCATCACGATTACTTAATTCAATAACTGGAGAAGATCCAAAGGAAAGCACCATGATTTGTTCTGGGCGATTTCAAACAAACGAGTAGTGTTAGGAAAATGTTACGGTCTTTCAACTGGGAAGATTTGGGAGGGAGGAGACGAGCTCCTCGACTACTGGTTTGATAAAACTCAGTAAGGAAATTCAGGGCGATGTGAGGGATCTTCAAAACGACGGCTGAGCGGATATTTTATTGGCTACGGATAGAAAATTAATTATATATGGTTATCATAGTAGGTACAATCATAACGTTGTCAACTTTCATTCGGGAGATAGTGGGATCGAACTCCACTGTCGACAGCCCTGAAGATGGTTTTCCGTGATTTCCCATTTTCACACCAGGCAAATGCTGGGCTACACCTTAATTAATTAAGGCCACAGCCGCTTCCTTCCCGCTTCTAGCACTTTCCTATCCCATCGACGCCATAAGACCTATATGTGTCGGAGCGATGTAAACAAAAATGTAAAGGCCTTTGAAGTACGTTCTGTCATTTTTTTCAATTAGCGCGCAGACTCTCTGGCTACTCTGTTTAAAGATCTTAATAAACGGCACATGTTTTGTTTTTCAAATGAACATCACAGGGATGATTTCCAGATCTTTCTGTTAACTAATATAAGCAATATGGTGCACAAAATATTATCTTCAATAAATGTGTAACTTAGAATATGAAATGTTTTTTTCTTTGTTTCCCACAAACTCTGTATTTGGCGCACTTTTGTGAAACTAAACTCTTCAGTTGGTTAGGAACTTGCGTGCTATTCTCAAGTTTCCAAGACTGAAATTCAGCACAGTCGTTTGGAATTTAATAATGGCTCGTGTCAGATGAACTGGCGCGTCAACGAACTCATTGTTAAGATGTGGCATCTGGAGCTATTGAGTTGCACCGCTAAGGGGAGAAGGTCTATAAACTGCACCCGTAATCCCCTTAAGTACAACAATGTTAATAATCTAAATTTGTATTTTAGATGCTAAGTATAGTCGAGGTTCGATTTCCGGCTCTGCCACGAAATTCGAAAAGTGGTACGAGGGCTGGAGCCTCGGGAGCTCAGTTTAGTAGAGGGGAGTCCGGTTCCCACCTCAGCCATCCTCGAAGTGGTTTTCCGTGATTTCCCATTTCTCCTCCAGGCAAATGTTGGAATGGTACCTAACTTAAGGCCACGCCACGGCCGCTTCCTTCCCTCTTCCTTGTCTATCTCTTCCGATCTTCCCATCTCCTGAAAAGGCCCCTGTTCAGCATAGGTGATTCCGCCTGGATGAGGTAGTCCCCCTCCTCCCCAGTTGTATCCACTCGACCCAAAGTCTCGCGCTCCAGGACACTGCCCTTGAGGTGGTAGAGGCGAGATCCGTCTCAGAGTCCGAAGAAAAAGAAACCCTGGAGGGAAAATGGATTAAGAAAGAAAGAAAGAAAGAAAGAAAGAAAGAAAGAAAGAAGCTAAGCAATAAAAACAACCTCTTTATATGCAAGGCCCCATAACAGATACTGCTACCGAGGCACTCTTTGTCTGTCGGTCTGCGGATGCCCTGACCGGTAAAAAATCTGATTGGTCTATCACAGCGGCGTCCGAAACGCTTCACAGTGCGTAATTCAGCATAGGTGGACACATGTGCAGACGTACTGTGAAATATACTCGGCAATTCAGGGGGAAGGAGTTGATGCGACCGAGACAGATTGTTCTAGCGAGCTCTACTGATGACATGGGCTGCAGCGCTCGATCTTGTCAATCCGCCAGAAGTCCGATTGTTACCATTTGCTTTACGTCGCACCGACACAGATAGGTCTTATGGCGACGATGGGATATGAAAGGGCTAGGAGTGGGAAAGAAGTGGCCGTGGCCTTAATTAAAGAACAGCCACAACATTTGCCTGGTGTGTAAATGAGAAACCACGGAAAACCATCTTCAGGGCTGCCGACTTTGGAGTTCGAACCCACTATCTCCTGAATGGAAGCTCACAGCTGCGTGACCCTAACTGCACGGCCAACTCTCTCGGTAGGCTACCGTAAGTCCACTCGCTCTCCAGCCAGGAAGGGACAAGGGATTTTTCAACAAAATATGGCTACCATTGTATGTGAGCGATCATTTTCAATATTAAAACTAAATAAACCAAGGTTGCGAGCAGGCATTTTTGATGAAAATTTGAGAAGTTGTTTACGCTTGCCTGTAACACGTTCATTTGCACCTGATTTTAAGACGATTGGTTACTCTCAAAAACAAGACTAATTAAAAGAAAAACAGCAATGTATAGGCCAATCTTGTGTATTAGCAAGCATATGGTAGTGTTTTGTTGTGTAAAAATAGAAGTACGTTTGCCAATGTAAAAACATAAGAATATACATTTGATTTAGTCTGTTAGTCAGTTGGTTTTTTTACGCTACGTGGAACAATGATTATTCTCCTCCTTTTGTATACAAAAATGTGTTAGGAGTTTACTGTGTCAAACTGTTAAAATTTGCAACAGCCATAATTTTGTCCTCAAATTATTTGTTGTTGTTTCGTAGCCCTTCTCTTCACGTGCCACACAATTTGATTGATAATTGACAAGTTTAATTGTTTAAAATGGTTTTCTCGTAATTTCCCCTGAAAAATCAATGACAACTGTCCTGTAAAGAGTTGTGTTGGACGAGAAGATGTCCCCGCCGCGCAAAGAGATGGGGAACCAAAGGCGGACGAGAATGGCGGGGATCTGTGCTGGCCAGTGATTACGAGTCACACTGTGTGGACCTCTGCAAACTGTGTAGAATTCTGGACGCCGTTGGTCTAACACGTCACGGGTGCATAGTATGTAGCCTCTCGAAGTGGCGATGGGGGGTGTTTTGTGTTAGAACAAGTATGCAAATACTACAAATATATTTTGAATAACAAGAGAGTAGTAGTAGTAGTAGTATTTCTATATTACCTTATTATATTAATCATCGGAAGCCCTACTCACTAAATACCTACACATTTACAACAACCAATCTCAACAAATACAGCAATAAATACCAGAAATTAGCATACCCCCATAAAATACAACCCCACCAATAAGATAAGGCCCACCGGGCGAGTTGGTCGTGCGCGTAGAGGCGCGCGGATGTGAGCTTGCATCCGGGAGATAGTGGGTTCGAGCCCCACTGTCGGAAGCTCTGAAGATGGTTTTCCGTGGTTTCCCATTTTCACACAAGGCAAATGCTGGAGCTGCACCTTAATTGGCCGCTTCCTTCCAACTCCTAGGCCTTTCCTATCTCATCGTCGTCATAAGACCTATTTGTGTCGGTGCGACGTAAAGCAACTAGCAAAAAAAAAAAAAAGATAAGGCCCGTTTTTGCATCATCTGCCCCTACACTAAAAATCAAATCAAATCAATTCAGGCATAAAACCCTTCTAAAACCTCAGAAATTCGACCCCAATCCGAGAAACTGTGGACTGCACAAGCCGACAAATAATGCTGCTATCAAGTTAATTCCATCCGTAGCACTTATTAAACAAATTTTCCGGCTCCATGGCTAAATGACTGGCCTTTGGTCAAAGAGGTCCCCGGTTCGATTCCCGGCAGGGTCGGGAATTTTAACCATAATTGGTTAATTCCGCTGGCACGGAGGCTAGGTTTAGGTGTCGTTTTCAGCATCATTTCATCCTCATCACGACGCGCAGATCACCTACGGGCGTTAAATCAAAAGACCTGCATCTGGCGTGCCGAACACGTCCTCTGACACTTACGGCACTAAAAGCCATTAGCCATTTCATTAAACAAATTAATAAGTAAGCTACATATCATACGGTGCAGTAGTTACAACTTCAAAAGCAACATTTAGCACGGTCAGTACCAGGACTACCACACCGTATCAGAAAATTACTGTGCCAGTCATACCCCGAACGAATAGCGAAGCCCTGACAATACACATATACATTTAAAACCACACCATAAACACACCACATCACATAAATACTAATACATAATTAATAATAATTCTATAATTAACAATTACCCAACCTTAAACAGAAAAAGCGCACGACAAGACCGACAGAGGAGCGTCATAAGCGCACAGGTATTGCACATACTGTGTAGAGATGAGAAGAATGCAAGAATGAGGAATGTGGCCTGCAAGCATGAACTACGGAAAATCATCTTCAGGGCTGCCGACTGTGAGGTTCGAATCACTATCTCCCGAATGCAAGTTGACAACGTTATTATTGCACCTACTATGATAACCAAATGGAATTAATTTTCTATCCGTGGCCAATAAAATATCCGCTCAGCTGTCATTTTGAAGATCCCTCACATCGCCCTGAATTCCCTTACTGAATTTTACCAACCAGTAGGAAATATGCCATGAGAGAACCCATTGAGAAAAGATTCACTGCTCCACCCATTCCACAAACACAGACAGAGCTGGTTGTGTGGTCTGTCAGACTGAATGCCTCAATACAGTGTTATCTATTGTAAAACCCTCAACCATGTACGTGCGGTTTCTTAGTTAATAGTATGATTAGTATGAATTTATTATTATATATTAGTTCTTTTCCTCAGAGCTTTCTCGTTTGTAATACCTTCCTGGCTTAATCAGGTCTATCACCCATCTTCATCTTACTGCTGTGAGTATCAATGTGGCCGAGATAATAAGCAGTTGAGTTTCGTAGCAGTCTGAGTGACCGCTCGTTCCATGGTTTGTACCTGGAGACAAGAGCACCTACGGTACATCAGACAATCGTATTATGCTGACAACTCGCAATAGTGATATTCTATAGACAAAAATGCAGGAGAATGTGGAACAAATATTCATTTATAGGCCGAGGAATAAGGGATTGTAATAATGTATCAAGGGACATGTACAATAAATTTCGAAGTTCTTTGAAAACATTTAAGAAAAGGCAAGATAAACATTTGATAGGGAACATTTTTTTTTTTTTTGCTAGGGGCTTTACGTCGCACCGACACAGATAGGTCTTATGGCGACGATGGGATAAGAAAGGCCTAGGAGTTGGAAGGAAGCGGCCGTGGCCTTAATTAAGGTACAGCCCCAGCATTTGCCTGGTGTGAAAATGGGAAACCACGGAAAACCATCTTCAGGGCTGCCGATAGTGGGATTCGAACCTACTATCTCCCGGATGCAAGCTCACAGCCTGATAGGGAACATGTCACCTGGGAAACAGCCCTAAATACAGATGATTGATTGATTGATTGATTGATTGATTGATTGATTGATTGATTGATTGATTGATTGATTGATTGATTGATTGATTGATTGATTGATTGATTGATTGATTGATTGATTGATTGATTGATTGATTGATTGATTGGTTGATTGATGTTAGAATGATAAAAGACATATTTCTTTCGAAGCTTTCAATCTGAACACGTCTATTTGCTGCGATTAGAATTTAAAATCACAAAATCTCTACAGTATTAATTTTCAAATTAAAAATGATAATGAGGTTTGTAATAGGTTAAAGAGAGGATTTTAAAATAAAAATTGGCTTATAGTCCCTTTCATCACACTTGCAACCAAGCCTGGCATTTTTTCAATCATGCCAACATCAGTGAAGATACTGCAACGAAATTTGGGTAGAGACCTAGCGCCCTAGTTGAACAAGAATACGTTTTAGTGCCTAATTGTTGCGACACGTGGTAGTCGCCAGCTAGCCAGAGTGATTGTTGCCAGCCTTTCTCTTTGTTGTTCTCTCTGCCATTTGACTGAGGTGCTTAAACAATACCGACCGATCTCACGCCACTTGGTAAATTTTTTAGAGGAATATCTGAAACGGACCACGAACCATAGACTTCTTGAAAGTAAACATTAAATTATGTAGGGTAATATAACGTGTGTGTTTTCATATTGTCGATAATTTCACGAGGGCGCAGTGGGCGACTGCCCTAAATGCAGATCAGTAGTGATTGACTGATTGGTATTTTATGCAATTATTATTATTTCATTGACTTTATTTCATACCTATGTGATTAACGTCGCATCTACAAAAAATATCTCTGTAATTACCGCCATATTTGATTTATTCACTGCCTTGTAAATGCTACGCATTATGTAATAAATCGGAAAGAATTGCGAATCACTTTCGATAATTTCCAAACAGTTGCCTGTCAGGTACGATGACGGCCGACTCGATGCGGCGCTCTAGCTAGCTGGAGCACAGCGAGGTATCCAGTCGGCCGTAGTAGGATAATCTCATTTCAATAATATTTTAGTGATAGTTGACCCTGATTGGTTGAAACTAACAAGAACTATAAATAGGATTGGTCAATATTCAGTTCGTGGACAAGGACTTTCAAGAATATGACGCGCTGGGTTCAACCCTGTGTGGACGCAAACAGCGGCCACTTCCAGCATAGCCTATATTATGATGTCTTCACATCCCTTACAAAGTGAGGTAATTCCTATTCAAATTTCGTTCCACTATCGTAACTGATATTGGGATTATTGTAGGAATACTGGGGACCTCCAGCCGATACCTTAAGGCACACAAGTGCTATGTCCATCGTTTTGGGGATATCGACATGACGGTGCCAACAGATTCGTCATGAGAAATGGAATTGAATGCACAGTTGTTCTCTGTCCATATCAAGTGGAAAATACCAAGAAAACCTAGAGACCTAAAATTATCATGTCCTCGCCTGTCTTCTTTACAAGCTCTCACAAGTACCAAGTCCAGAGTCCAGGTATCTTCCTTGTTGTCTAATCTCACGTGCTATATTTAATCAATCACCACTGATCTGCATTAAGGGCAACCACTCAGGTGGCAGGATCTCATCTGTTTTTTTAAGTAATCTTTTCTGAAATAATTGCAAAGAATTTGGAAATTTATTGAACATCTCCCTTGGTAAATTATTCCAATCCCTAAGTCCTCTTCCTATAAACGAATATTTGCTCCAATTTTTCCTCTTGAATTCCAACTTTATCTTCATATTGTGATCTTTCCTACTTTTAAAAACAGCACTCAAACTTATTCGTCTACTAATGTCATTCCACGCCATCTGCCCACTGACAGCTCGGAACATACCACTTAGTCGAGCAGCCCGTTTCCTTTCTCCCAAGTCTTCCCAGCCCAAACTTTGCAACATTTTCGTAACGTTACTCTTTTGACGTAATCACCCAGAACAAATCGAGCCGCATTTCTTTGGATTTTTTTCCAGCTCTCGAATCAAGAAATACTGGTGATGCTTCCATACAATGGAGCCATACTCTAGTTGGTTCTTTTAATAATAATAATTGTACCGGGCGGTACACCTCCACGCCGCTAATTTAAAATGCGCGCCAATTGAAACTCCTCTGCTGGAGGAAGTCTGAACTTTATCGACGGTATTAATTTTCAAGTTTCCCGGAAGATGTCACTACTTGGAAAGTTTGGAGTTTTTGAACTGTGCCACTTTTGATGTATTTTTGTTTTACCGGTAGTAAGAAGTGTGAACTTTCTCTTCTAGAGGACACTACTGAAGAACTACAATAGTGCACCCTAGTGCGAAGAAAAAGAACTGTTCTTTTGGAGAAAATTTAATTTCAAAAGTTTGTTCTTTGTTAAATTTCCTTCTGTCATTGTTTAAGTTGGCAATATTAACCCTTTCTTTCCCCTTGTTTTAAATTTAGCCAATCCCGAATTTCTTTCATTAATTTCTGACCAATCGGATGTATCTTCCCCCAACTTGAATATGTTGCTGTATCCTACCCAATAAAGAGTTTGTGGGAGGATGTTCTCATTCCCCTAACGCCTTGAACTTTCCGCGAGAGTATATAAACTGCTGATTTTAGGGTCTCCGGGCCACTTCTGTTCCATCTTTTCGTGTGTAAAGTACATAGCAGGGGGCGGGAAGCGCCTCTTTCTTCGGCGGCAGTCAACAACCAGGTAATGGCCGATTAATTACTTCTTTTCTTGCTTACTCAGCAGTTTAACTCTCGGGGCGGGTCCGAAGTTTTTCCATTATGTAACCTTCCTTAAAATGTAAAGAAACTTGTATCTATTCCATCTTTTAAACTGCATATCGGGGTAGAGAGTGCTTAACCCTCTCGAGCTCCCAATCATATTGTTTTGAGGTGAACTTATTTTTCTCAACCTATTCTTCGTTAACATAAAGCAAATTGTTCTTTTCTAAAGTCACCTCTGTAGTATGGGATTAGCCCTTGCATTAGTGGCCTAGAGCCAGATTAGGTTTTAAAAACAAGTGTATTAGGAGTGCAGATCGCCTCCTCTCAAATTGTTATTTTAGAGGTCATGTAATTAACCTTCTTGTCATTTAACAGACCTCAGTACGTTGGGTATTTTACCCCTGTGTATATGTCCTGAAAGGACAGCTTGAAAGTGGAATTAGGTGGGGCCTTTGACAGGCCTGAATTTTGAGAGCAAGTTCCTCTTTTTCTGAAAATTTTGTTTTCTGCGCGCCTCAAGGAGGCCTTACTGTGTATTTTGGAGCAAGTGCTCCTAAGCATGAATGGGGTTCTCTGCCCCTCTGTTGACACTTGTGTTTGGGGTAAAACTGAGCTAATTGCTCAAGGATTGTGATCGCGGGGCTCGAAGCCCAAATCCTGTAAATACTGTAATTGTACTTTTGTTGCCTTGCTACTCTGTACCTGCCATGTTTGTTATTTCTTGATTTTGAAAAGAAAATATAACCTTGTTAAATTTTAAATTAACTTTAATTTCGTAGCCTGAGACCTATTCACCAACCCGCACCTTCTTTCACGCATAACTACCACAAAAACACGGTAACAAGTGGTAGCAGAGCGTGGTTGAATGGGTCTCATTTTAGCCCATTTTGACGGCTAAACATTGTTTTGATCCTAACTCTAACCATTTTCTCAGTTGCTGGAATTTTTTGAGTTTTTCAAAATTGTTCTGTCATCATGCCCGGTCCTCGCGATGTTCTCCATCTTAACTATTTGCGCAAGGAGGAGTTGATCTATGAATTGACTATTAGAAATGTGCAATCTGGAGGCACGGTTGCGGTAGACACAAACAAGCTTAGAGAGTCCCGTGATTTGCCCATTTCCATCCCCACCTTGGGAGAGAAAGAAATTGACGACTCTCTTTCCACGATCGTCGAGAATATTACTGGGCTAGCATCTGTAGTTAGTTTTTTTGATGAAAATGATCCTTCTCCTAATCAAATTAAGCGTGTGCAAGCCAGGCTGTTTCATTTTTCAAATAGAGTTAACGATCTGTTGTCTCTAAAGTTGAATGACGTTCAGAAGAAGGAAGCTAGTACGCTACTTGAAAATATTTCTGAGTTATCTAGCAAGGTCACTCAATTGTTAACTGGGGAAATTCCTCCCAAAATTGATCAACCCACCACGATGAATGCAGGTTCCGAGGAAGAGCCTCCTAAGGGAGAAGTTAATAGGATAACCGTTGCTGCTCAAAACATCTCTGCCCCATTGGACAACGAGTCTGGACGCCGTGCATCGTTGAATAATATACGTTCGGAATTAACTTCCTTGCCATTGAAACCTTTACCTACTATGTCACCCGGGTTTAGCAGCTTGCCTCATCCATTGGCAATGTTGCTCAGAGGTATCTCTAAGTTTTCCGTTAATACCACCAGTGACGTAATTTCATTCTTAAGATTTTTAGTTGAATTTCAGGACCATGCCCTTGTGTTTTCTCTTTCTCCATGCCAAATTTTGCAAATCATCTATCCTTATGCAATTGGTATTCTCTCTGACAAAATAGTAAGAGCCATAGCCGAACAGTCATCTATTGAAGATTTTCATGCACACTTGCTTGCAAATTTTATTCCCGCCCGCGCGAGGTCATCTCTGATTCAGAAGTACTATTATCGAGTACAGAGATTGGATGAAAATCTGGCTGATTTCATACAAGACATTAAGTTTTATACTAGGGTGTTTGCCCTTCATTTTCCTGAAGATCAGATTGTACAGGCTATTGTAGAAGGAATTTCACCACCCTATAGGTCATATTTGTGTTTCGCGGCGTGCCCGCAAACTTTCTCTGAACTTGAAGCGTTGGCCGACTCAGCGGAAGGAGTGAGGTACGCCGATTCCTTGCGTGTCGCGAAAGAACCCCCACCTTCCTTTAGTAATACTCGGCCTCCACCTCGCCGACCAGTCACACCCCGTAAATGTTATGCTTGCGGGTCGCCCGACCATCTGCGCAATAAGTGTCCACTGATCAAGTCGAGTGGGACAAGGAATGGGGCTGGTTCATCACAAGGCTGTTTTAAATGTGGGGCTTTCTCACATATCGCCAAAAATTGCCCAAATTCAAATAGCACCCCCTCCTGCTCAACGTCTGGTGCAACTTCCAACAACAATCAAAAATGACTAGTGGCTTCGGCTGAGTCAACTAATACATCTTCCCGAGACTCAGCCCGGGTAAACAGGTTGTAAATTCAGGGAACGATCAGTCTTCAAATTCGTCTTTTGAATGCCCTAAAGAGTGTCTTAGGATTGCGGCGGGTTCCCCCGCGCCTGTTCCTTTTCTTAAGATTGAGTTAAATAATGAACCTGTAACAGCTCTCTTAGATTCAGGCAGTGTTTGTTCGATTATTTCGGCTGAATGGTATTCAAAATTGAAGTCTGTTTGTAAACTACCTGACTAGGTCTCTTCTCTTTTTCAATATGTTTCGGCTAATTCATCTCCATTGGAAATCCTAGGTGCTGTAAATGTCAAAATTCGTATTTTTAAATTTACATGGAAAATCAAATTGTTTGTGGCTAAGCACTTGTCTTGCCCCATTATATTGGGAGCTGACTTCATTTCTTACACTGGTCTTGTGCTCGATCTCCAGAGTAGGTCGTGCACATTCAAATTTGCGTCCAATTGTAAAATTCCCTTGTTAAAGTGTAATTCTGTATCATGTTCATCTATTTCGCCTACCCAGGATGAGATGTTGTTAGACCTTAGACATCTACCTGAGGAGCAGGCTGATAGTATTCGTAAGTTGTGTCAGTCGTTTCCAGAGGTGTTCTCTGATACTCTTGGTGTTACTGACCTTATTGAATACAAAATTGAGGTCACGGATTCGATTCCTGTCCGTTTTCCACCTTATAGGCTATCTCCACCTAAAATGAAGGCTCTGAAAGAAATCATCGATCAGATGTTGAAGGACGGTAATATTAGGCCCTCTAAGTCGGCGTATTCTTCGCCTATTTTTCTAGTCCCGAAATCCCAAGGAGGCTTCAGGCCTGTCATTGATTATAGGGCTCTCAATCGGAAGGTGGTGTTGCAATCTGTGCCCCTTCCCGACCTTCATTCTTGTTTTTCATGGTTTCGTAAGGCCACGTTCTTTACTATCTTGGACTTGAATCAAGCCTACAATCAAATTCCCCTGGCGGAAGAGTCTAAACATCTTACGGCGTTTGCCACGGACTGGAATTTATACGAATACAACCGCGTGCCTTTCGGGCTCCCCACGGGAGCAGCTGTACTCACTAGGCTGCTAGATAGGGTCTTCTCTGACATCAAATTTGAGTATTTGTATCACTATTTGGATGATGTCGTATTTTCGGAGACCTTTGAAGAACATCTAGATCATCTGCGAGAAGTTCTCAATCGCCTTCGTAAGGCTGGGTTAACTGTCAAGTTGTCCAAGGTTGCCTTTGCTAAGCCCTCTATGTCATTCCTAGGGCATATTGTGTCACCTGATGGTGTCGCAGTCGATCATTCTAGAACACAGGCCATCCGTGATTTTAAACCTCCCAAGGACATTAAAGGTATCGCCAGGTTCATTGGTATGGTGAATTTCTTCAGGAAGTTTATTCCTAACTTCGCTAATAGAGCGGCGTCCCTAAACCTTCTTCGTAGGAAAGGCATCAAATTCGAGTGGGGACCTTCTCAACAAGCCGCTTTTGAAGATCTTAAATTAGCTCTCTCTAATGCCCCTGTACTGGCTATGCCAGATTTCTCAAAGAAATTCATTGTCCAAACCGACGCGTCGTCATCAGCAGTAGCTGCAGTCCTTCTTCAAGAGACTGAACTAGGGAGGCGACCCATCGCCTATGCATCTAGGACCTTGTCGGCTCAAGAAGCCAAGTATTCCATCTATGAGCTCGAAGGTTTGGCAGTCTTATTTGCCTTAGAAAAGTTCCGTCTCTATCTGGAACATGTCAAATTCGATCTGGAGACAGATAATCAAGCCTTAAGCTGGGTCTTAGGTAGGCCGCGTCGTACTGGTCGTATAGCCCGTTGGGCCATCCGTATTTCTGCCTTCCAATTCGATGTCAGGCATATCCGAGGTACCGAAAATGTTGTTGCTGATGGACTCAGCCGTATGTTTTCCAACGAGGTCGAGACCCATAATCCGGTCGATAGTTCTTCACCTCCCGAGTCCATGCTATCTGAGGTTAATGCCATCTTAACAGATGCTCCCATGCTCTTTAGGGATATCGAGAAATACCAACGTGAAGATCCGACGCTGGCTCCGATAATGGAAACCCTTTCTTCTGGGGAACATGTTGTCCCTTATGTTCTGAGGAATGGTGTTCTATGTTGCCCTTCGAGGCATGATAAGATGATGAAGGTTGTCGTTCCTGCTGTTCTTGTGCCTATGATCTTCAAATACTATCATGAGACCCCATTAGGGGGGCATCTTGGAATCTTTAAAACTCGTGAAAAGATTCGTGAAAGGTTCATCTGGAAGGGTATGGACGGTGAAATCCGTGAACTAGTAAAAGCTTGTAAATCTTGTTTGCTTAGTAAAGCAACCATGTCCACCAAGGTAGGCCTTCTGTCTTCGCATCAAGCGTCGCGCCCCATGGAACGTCTGTATATTGATTATGTAGGACCCTTCCCCCAGTCAAAGGGAAATGCCAACAAGTTCATCTTTGTATGCGTAGATGGTTTTACAAGATTTTCCTGGTTATTTCCGACTAAGCTGGCTACCGCTCAGTCCACCATTACTTGCCTAAATTCTATTTTTGCTTCTTTTGGTCCGTGCCAATATATTGTGTCTGATAATGCTAAGGCGTTCACATCAAATCTTTTTCGTAAATTCTGTTTTGACTTGTCCATCTCTCATGTAACTACTTCTGCTTATTACCCTCAACCATCTCTGGCTGAACGGGTTAACCGTAATCTCAGGTCCGCACTTATTGCCTATCATCATGAAGATCATTCCAGGTGGGACACGTCCTTGCATTGGTTAGCTTTTGCTTTGAATTCGGCGGTTCATGAATCTCACAAGTTTACTCCAGCTTCTTTGATGTTCAAGTTCGTTCCCAACACGCCGCTCTCTAACCTCTGGTCTCTGAGTAACATTCTACCCCAGACAATAGATCCGGACAACATTAAAGATCTTTGGAAGAAAGCTAAAGCCAATCTTAAAGTCTCTCATGAAAAGGTTAGGGAAAGATATGATCGTGGACGGAGACCCACCCCTTTGAAGGTAGGCGACCAAGTGATGGTCAAGAATTTTGTTCCCGCGGGCAAGCTTGCCCCCAGATTTCATGGGCCGTGTACTATTTTAGATTTCCTTACGCCGGTTACGTTCTTATTAAGTAATCCAGCCACCGAGAGGATATTTAGGGTTCACCTGTCACAGGTGAAACCGGTGTAATTTCTGTGTTAACTTGCTTCATATAATCGTGAAAGGAATATGAAGGTTATATATTTTTTTTTTTTTGAGTTTTCACTTTTAAGGCTTTCTGCCCCTTCTATAGTATTTTGTTTTATATGTAAGCATTTTTGTGAAACCTGCCCCGAACCATTAAACTGCCATCCTGTCCTTGCCACGGCCATTACCACGCTCCCGTCTCCTGCTCCACTCTACACAGTGGCTTAATTAATGCAATGAATTTCTGCACGCCGCTGGCCCCTCAACCTCTCCACAAAGCCTGTGCCCTCAAAAAAAGATGATGGTCCAACAATTCTGCCGCCTAGCTTTAATGTTTCAGTGCCCCCGCAGCCGCGCGGCGCCGTGCTGCGACTGGGTTAGAGGATGGGCCCCCTCTTCCCCAGCGAGGACCACATGTGCACGGCGAGCCGGAGCTCTCCTCCCGGCCAAGGCTGATGTGCGGCGCACGACCTGCTACTTGCCCGCAGCCTGTATATGTTCACCGCGGGCGCGGCGTGCTTCAACACCTCTGCTCCCCTCATAGTGCGGGCGAGCGGTATCTCAGGGTACTTGTGGGGTCCGAGCGGCCGCCTTTGGACGCAAGCTGCAACGGCCGGTATGGCCATCCAACTTAATCAACATCAACTATATGGACATTCCAGATCAACCTTACTACCTTTTCTTGGGTATTCTACTGCAATATTTGGTGGACTTAGGAAATATTCCTCAACTTTAAAACTAAAGTTTTCCTTCTCAATTCAACCTTCTACAAATATTAAGACAGTACTTCCGCTGTTACTAAAAGAAATTTTGAAACTGAATCAAACTAAATTTCAGCCATTTCAATAAATACTTCGGCAATTAATCTCCGTATCAACATCAAAACTTGGACCTTGTTTTCAAACAAATTTCATGTGTCACCCCTGGAGGAACTTTTGTGGGGGGGGAGGTCTGTACCGGGCGGTACACCTCCACGCCGCTAATTTAAAATGCGCGCCAATTGAAACTCCTCTGCTGGAGGAAGTCTGAACTTTATCGACGGTATTAATTTTCAAGTTTCCCGGAAGATGTCACTACTTGGAAAGTTTGGAGTTTTTGAACTGTGCCACTTTTGATGTATTTTTGTTTTACCGGTAGTAAGAAGTGTGAACTTTCTCTTCTAGAGGACACTACTGAAGAACTACAATAGTGCACCCTAGTGCGAAGAAAAAGAACTGTTCTTTTGGAGAAAATTTAATTTCAAAAGTTTGTTCTTTGTTAAATTTCCTTCTGTCATTGTTTAAGTTGGCAATATTACCCCTTTCTTTCCCCTTGTTTTAAATTTAGCCAATTCCGAATTTCTTTCATTAATTTCTGACCAATCGGATGTATCTTCCCCCAACTTGAATATGTTGCTGTATCCTACCCAATAAAGAGTTTGTGGGAGGGTGTTCTCATTCCCCTAACGCCTCGAACTTTCCGCGAGAGTATATAAACTGCTGATTTTAGGGTCTCCGGGCCACTTCTGTTCCATCTTTTCGTGTGTAAAGTACATAGCAGGGGGCGGGAAGCGCCTCTTTCTTCGGCGGCAGTCAACAACCAGGTAATGGCCGATTAATTACTTCTTTTCTTGCTTGCTCAGCAGTTTAACTCTCGGGGCGGGTCCGAAGTTTTTCCATTATGTAACCTTCCTTAAAATGTAAAGAAACTTGTATCTATTCCATCTTTTAAACTGCATATCGGGATAGAGAGTGCTTAACCCTCTCGAGCTCCCAATCATATTGTTTTGAGGTGAACTTATTTTTCTCAACCTATTCTTCGTTAACATAAAGCAAATTGTTCTTTTCTAAAGTCACCTCTGTAGTATGGGATTAGCCCTTGCATTAGTGGCCTAGAGCCAGATTAGGTTTTAAAAACAAGTGTATTAGGAGTGCAGATCGCCTCCTCTCAAATTGTTATTTTAGAGGTCATGTAATTAACCTTCTTGTCATTTAACAGACCTCAGTAGGTTGGGTATTTTACCCCTGTGTATATGTCCTGAAAGGACAGCTTGAAAGTGGAATTAGGTGGGGCCTTTGACAGGCCTGAATTTTGAGAGCAAGTTCCTCTTTTTCTGAAAATTTTGTTTTCTGCGCGCCTCAAGGAGGCCTTACTGTGTATTTTGGAGCAAGTGCTCCTAAGCATGAATGGGGTTCTCTGCCCCTCTGTTGACACTTGTGTTTGGGGTAAAACTGAGCTAATTGCTCAAGGATTGTGATCGCGGGGCTCGAAGCCCAAATCCTGTAAATACTGTAATTGTACTTTTGTTGCCTTGCTACTCTGTACCTGCCATGTTTGTTATTTCTTGATTTTGAAAAGAAAATATAACCTTGTTAAATTTTAAATTCACTTTAATTTCGTAGCCTGAGACCTATTCACCACCCCGCGCCTTCTTTCACGCATAACTACCACAAAAACACGGTAACAATAATAATAATAATAATAATAATAATAATAATAATAATAATAATAATAATAATAATACTGTTTTACGTTCCGCTAAATACTTTGACGGTTTTCGGAGACACCGAGGTGCCAGAATTTTGTCCCGCAGGAGTTATTTTACGTGCCAGTAAATATACCGACACGAGACTGACGTATTTGACCACCTTCAAATACCACCGGACTGAACCTGGATCCAACTTGCCAAGTTAGGGTCAGAAGGCCAGCGCCTCAACCGTCTGAGCCACTCAGCCCGGCCCCTCTCCTTTATATCCTTACTGCAATTCTTAAATGCCTCATAACCATGTACAGAGATGTGTACCCCCTTGTTTATCGTTTAGGTGATTACCCCAATGAAGAATTTATATTAACATCTAGGTATTGTGCTATGTACGGACATATTATTCCTATGCATTAACTTTACGAAACAAGAATGGACGTAGATCATTTACACTACTGGTTCATTATTGCACCCCAACTTGAAAATCTGTGACCTGAAATTTATGGACAGTGGCCATAGCTCGCTCGCTTTCATTCCCTCACCCTGAGGGGGTGGGGCGGGCCACCTAGATGGTGTCGCCCTCTCCCTGGCCAGGGGATTGGACGGGGTTCTTTTGGATTGGAGGAAGAGAGAGATGGGGAAGAAAAGCATTAGTGCTTTTGAGGATATGTTGAAGTGCAGGAATGAGTGGAGGTGGGGGTGGCCATAGCTATCTCAAGGTTGACTCAATTCATGCCGCAATAGAGACATGTCGGACACACAAAAATATTTATACTCCACACGAGTATAAACTTGCCATCGAAATGGCCGGAAAGAAGTCTCGGACGTATACTGTAATTCAATGGAGCTGGAACTGTGCGTGGGATTTAGACCGTCAGGCTGAATTACTCAGACGGCAGAGCGCTGGCCTTCTTAGCCCGACTTGGCAGGTTCATTCCCTGACTCAGTCCGGTGGTATTTGAAGGTGCTCAAATACGTCGGTGGATTTACTGGCACGTGAAAGAACTCCTGCGACACAACATTCTGGCACCAAGGTGTCTCCGAAAACCAAAAAGGTAGTTTAGTGGGACGTAAAAACATTAGGCCTATTATGTTTTAGACCAGCTGACAAAACAGGTCTTGAAGAATCGAACAAAAGATTCGACAAATGAGAAAGTTAATTGGCTTCACGTAAAGTGTTTTAGTTTCCACGCAAATTATTCGACAATTCTGTTTAAATACGGTGTGAACAGGGGCGTACGCAGAGGGAGGGATTGGGGAGATAAATCTATCCCCCAAAATGTTGAAAGTTAGAACTTGTGATTAATTGCAGCAACCATGTAGACTTTAGGTAGCTCCTTGTTTTGCTTTTGATATGAACTACGTATTTGCCAACAATGTGTTGATGCTTCCACTAATACATATACATATACGTTTTTCTTCTAAAGGAAATCATCCTGAACCAATCGATTTCATTTCTGCACTTAACATTTTGCGACAGTGATATTTTCCCAACGATACATCGAGTACTGTTTCCTGTCTTACTAGTAACCAACGCTACTTCAGACCGCTCTTTTCCATGCCTGAAATATTTAAAAGGTTATTTGCAGAATATGACTGACTGCACAGGAAAGTTTGAATGTTTTAGCTCTTGTGTATATACACAAAAAATGTGACAGTAGAAAATATAATCCATGAGCTGGCCGAAAAAACGCAGGAGACGTCATGTCTTAATTAAATAATTGTGTTATTTTGAAAGTTGTAATTTAGTTTTTCTAATTTCACAATATGCACCCAACATTATTTTTATACAAGTATTCAAATGTTAATATTTAATTTCCCCACCCCCTCGAAAATAATGTCTGGATACGCCCCTGGATGTGAAGGACAATTTCTACACGTTTGTGGTGAATCCATGTGCTACTGATTGGGCAAACTTTGCTCTGAAAAGAAAATACAATGCTCAACAACCTATGTCGATTCCAAAAACAAAAAAATAAAGATTTCTTGAACCTGGTGAAAACTGGTGTATTCCCATCCGATTACAAGGCCTTCATCAACACTTTGCCACCTTCAAAGGATGTCTGTGATGAAGCTATATGGTCACCGACAGTGGGCAAGGAAGACGATTAGAATGTTCCATTACCGAGCAAGTGGCTATGTGTTTTCAGTCACGTAGCTACCAGCTTGTATTCGGGAGGTAGTGGGTTCGAGCCTCCACTGCCGGCACCCCAGATGATGATTTTCCGTGGTTTCCCATTTTAACACCAGGCAAATGCTGAAGCTGTACCTTAATTATGTTCACAATCACTTCGTTTCCAATCTTAGCCCCTTCCTATCCCATCGTCGCCATAAGACGTACGGTATCTATGTTAGGCGACGTAATGGGAATGCAGTCAAAACCGGTTGTAACGACTCCGAAGGGAGCACTCATTATAGGCGATCTCTCAGTTTTAGGCAGCACACTTACATGGTTATTTAACAGAATAAAGTTAAAACTTCAAAAAAAAAATGTGAAGTAAGTATTGTATTTGCAAAAAGGTATCTTTAGAGCGTTACTGTTGACACAGTACATACAGCAAAATATAAAATAATAAGTGAGGAAAGAAGTAGGCCTAACAACAATATAAATTGACCAAGAGTTTGAAAATAAGCTTTACATTGTTGTCAGCGATCCCCAAATACGTAAAATTCGAAAATCAACATAGGATGTTATAGTCGATACATTTGTCCAAAAAAAGTATAAAGAGGAGAGAAGATTGGAGGCACTAGATATGTGGGTATGGAGGAGAACAAGTGAAATGGGAAGACCGGGTAAGGTTGTTGAGCATTGTATTTTCTTTTCAGAGCAAAGTTTGCCCAATCAGTAGCACATGGATTCACCACAAACGTGTAGAAATTGTCCTTCACATCCAGGGGCGTATCTTTATACGATACGTCGTTATAAGCGATGTCGTAGTAAGCGTTTTTTTTAATACAGTGTTTATATAGGATTTAGACGGGACCGTTAGATTTCGCCGTTATATCCAATACGTTGTTAAAAGCGATGTCACCATAAACAGTCATTATCATTCAGGGATCCTCTTCCTTATGGCAGGTCTTGTCATGGGATGAACCTCTTCCACTTTGGCCTGTCCTGCGCCAAATTTTTCATTGTCCGAATATTTCTTTTCTTTTGATATTGTCCAACATATCCTTCCTCTTCCTCGTTTGCCTTTCGCCATTCCTTCTATTCCTTCTTTCAGTAAACAGTCCCTCCTCAGACAATGTCCGATCCAGTTCATTTTTCTCCTTCTAATGATTTGCAACATAGGCCTACTTCGTTCATCCCCAACTCTTCGTAATACCTCCTCATTCCTTACCCGGTCTTCCCATTTCACTTGTTCTCCTCCATACCCACATATCTAGTGCCTCCAATCTTCTCTCCTCTTCCTTTTGCAATGTCCAAGTCTCTGCGCTATTCAGTGCTATGCTCCAAATAAAGGGTCTTTCATAAAGAATGAACCGATTTCGAAGGCTTATTGCGCCGTACTCAAGCCACGCAGCGGAACGAGTCGCGTATTGTTACAAAGGACGTGGTCTCGCATTTCTATTAGTAGTCAGTAGAGTGCTCCGCACCTTCCTCCCCTCCCCCCCCAACCCTCCAATCTCCTCCCCTCTCCAACCCTCACCCTGACTCCATTCGCTTTCTTCTTCTTCAACACCAACACTGTCACAGGACAAAGCTATCTCGCAATGTTACGGACCTGGCTCTTCCCTTTGCTGCAAAAACACTTATGCGACTTCATTTTCCAACAAGATGCAGCCCCGCCCCATTGGAGCTTACCAGTGCGACCATTAATGAATGAAACCGTGCCTCAACGGTGGATTGATCAACACACTGCTACGGATCGTGCTCTACTCGCATGGCCTCCCAGATCCCCAGACGTCACTCCTTGCGACTTCTTCATGTGGGGATACGTCAAGGACAAATTTTATGTTCCGCCACTACCCACTACACTGGATGAACTTCAAGAGCGGATAACACGTGTGATCAACTCAGTGGATCGTGATATGCTGCAGCGCATTTGGGAGGAATTGTCCTGTCGCCTTGATGTGGTCCGTGCTGCTGCTGGTGGTCATATTGAACATTTGTAGGACTAAACTTGAACATCAGTCAAACACATGTGACTTAGGTTTAATCTTGTACTACTAATTGTTGGAAAAATATAACTTGATGAAATCGGGTTCATTCTTTACGAAAGACCCTGTATAATACTTAGCAAGACATTTCCTCGAATCGCTGTTTAGTGGTCCACAAAGTAACTTCGATTTTCTCTTAAAGCCTTCTTTTGCCATGCCAAATCTTTTCTTAATTTCTGTCGTGCAATACTTATCACCTCTGATCATACTTCCCAAATACTTAAAATTACTGACCTGCTCTATTTCTTCTCCCCCTATACTAATACGACAACTTCTTCCTTTTCCTCCAGTTATCATACTTTTGGTCTTCTTCTCATTAATTCTACACACGGTTTCGACTGTAGTAAAAGAAGAATGTTCCAGTGGTGGACTTTCTGTTTGGTGTATTAGATATCACATTATACATTTTTATGTATTCTAAGTGCTAAGATGTCATGAATGATACGGGTTAAAAGTATATACTTTTGTTCAAAATGCCCTGTTTAAGCCTTTGTGACACATTATAATATCATTAGTACTGCGTTCAAGAAAGGTAAACTTGCTAGTGCTCAGTTGGGCTATGTTCCGATTTATTTCTCTTCCTTAATATGTTTACCCCCCAGGTTTGGTTTTTCCCTCGAACTCAGCGAGTGATCCCACCTCTACCGCCTCAAGGGCAGTGTCCTAGAGCTTCAGACTCTGGGTCGAGGATACAACTGGGAAGGATGACCAGTACCTCGCCCAGGCGGCTTCACCTGCTATGCTGAACAGGGGCCTTGCGGGGGGATGGGAAGATTGGAAGGGATGGACAAGGGAGAGGGAAGGAAGTGGCAGTGGCCTTAAGTTAGGTACCATCTCGGCATTTGCCTGGAGGAGAAGTGGGAAACCACGGAAAATCACTTCGAGGATCGCTGAGGTGGGAATCTACCCCCTCCCCCGCCCCCCTCTACTTAGTTGACTCCCCGAGGATGAGTGGACCCCTTCAGCCCTCGTACCACTTTTCAAATTTCGTGGCAGAGCCGGGAATGGAACCGGGGCCTCCGTGGGTGGCAGCTAATCACACTAACCACTACTCCACAGAGGCGGACTATGTTCCGATTTACGTGGGAAGAAAGCCACTAAAATAAGAAATTATATTGAGAATTTTAAATCAAATTCATTAGAATTTCGGCTTCATAAAACAGCAGTGTAATAGCACAAAGGGACAATGGATGGCAAAGAAACATCAATTTGAAATCTTGTTTTGCGATTTCCCACAAACTGTTAAAAGTGGACATAGAATTAGAGTGCTTTAAGGTATAAATATAAAGTTAGCGGTTCTGAGAAATCACGTCCCTGTTAGTGTTACAGATAAAATATTACTTCAGGGTGTAGACTACATGTGGAGGGATGGAAGGAAGAGGGGTGTATATTCTTACACATGGACTTCTGTTGTCATTACCCTGCTACAGGACACTATTTTTGGGTTTTCAACGCTTGAGTGTTGAACGCTTCCAAGCAATAGCAGTCGATGCACAGTGGTTGGAATTAGTTTGAGTGTGATGAATATGACAAGCAAGTGCCTTGAAAACCTCTCATAAGCGTCTGGAAATGGTCAGTAGCACGAGTAAATCATGAGAGATATTCGCATTTTATGGCTAAGAAAAGAACGTCATAAACTGTTTTGAGTAGGACAGTGTGATGACATTTTGTAAGAACACCGTAAACTGTCATCAGTAAATGGCACTTGGAGTCCAGAGAATTCTGGAAATGATCAGATAAGGCTCATTTGTCTCCGCAGAGCAACCAGAGGCCGAGCTTTGGAATAGCATTCACTGTTATGCATCCAAACGAGCAATGATGCGGTATGGCTTCTCACTCTGAAAATGTATAGATAGACTAGCTTTTGATCGCGGCTTCTCCCGCATGGAAATTGGTTTTCATCCGCGAGATAGTGGGTTCGAGCCCCACTGTCGGCAGCCCTGAAAATGATTTTCCGTGGTTTCCCATTTTCACACCAGGCAAATATAGGGCTGTACCCTAATTAAGGCCACGGCCACTTCCTTCTCACTCCTAGGCCTTTCCTATCCCATCGTCGCCATAAGACCTATGTGTGTCGGCGCGACGTAAAACAAATTGTAAAAAAAAAAAAAGCATATGTAGTTTCATTCACTTTCAACCACTCATTCTGGCTGCTTAACATTTTTGTCAGACAGTGTAAATTCTGTGGTGAATACAGAAGTGAGTGTTATCCGAGATGATAGACTATTATTCTAGTTTTGAAAATCTAGGAGACCGGGAGAGTTGGCCGTGCGGTCAGGGGCGAGCAGTTGTGAGCTTACATCCGGGAGATAGTGGGTTCGACCCCCACTGTCGGCAGCCCTGAAGATGGTTTTCCGTGGTTTCCCATTTCTACACCAGGCAAATACTGGGGCTGTACCTTAATTAAGGCTACGGACGCTTCCTCCCCACTCCTAGGCCTTTCCTATCCCATCGTCGTCATAAGACCTATCTGTGTCGGTGCGACGTAAAACAAATTGTAAAAAAAAGTGGGGGGAGAGAAAATCTAAGATAACAGCAAAAGTAACTGACGATGAATTCGGGCCTTAGTGTCACCATAAACCTCCATGTGATAATGCTGGGTTACACAGCTAGCAAAGAAGAAAGGAAATGGATGTCCGGAATTTAAACCACTCCAACCTGGAATCCCCAATCGACTTATGACTCTTTGTCAACTTCTACGATACTGGTAATGTATTCATGAGAACACTCATTTAATATATTCTCCACGCGTTAAATTTTAAATGTCCTATTTGGTAACTTGAAAATACAGTAGCTGTTAACTGTGGACGTCTTCACCTCACGACCTCCACCTGCAGGAAACGAGCTCGCTTGGCCTCTTCAAGAACCGGACGACGACAATGCAGGAAGAAGAAGGTGACGACCTACAAGCTAACTACTTCGCTCTCAATAGGAGATTACCAGCTCGATATCGTTCGAAAGTGTTATAAAGAAAAGAGGCTTCATCGTTCTCCTTTATCTCTGTAATCATATACTTTCTTTTCAAAGAAGAGCAGAAAGTTGTGGGAAGAGTATGATAATATATCACCTCTATCAGTCATATTCAAGCATTTTTACGACAGTCGTCATTTCCGGAATGTAAAAATGCAAAACATATTTTTAAAATGAAAAAGTAGTTTTTCTTTTATTAGCCAGTACCGTGGTGTGGGGTAGCGTACTTGCCTCTTACCCATAGACCCTGGATTCAATTTCCGACCAGTTCAAGGATTTCAATTCTGGACTGCGGGCTGGAACGTGGCTCACTCAGCCTCGTGAGCCCAATTGAGAAGCTGTTGATAAGAGAACCAGCGAAAGCCAAGAAATACGACTGAGGGTGTGATACGCTGACCACGTGACACTCCAATATCTACAGGTCATCTGGATGGGCAGCAATCATCTTGGCAGGTGACACATGGTCAGCGCGTCGAATCCTCACAGCCGTTATTCTTTGCTTTTTATACCTGGACGGCTATCTCACCGTCAGATAGATACTGAATTGTTCTCACGTAGGCTGAATGGATCTAGAATCAGCCATCAGATCCAGGTTAAAAAAAACTGACCTGCCCCGGAATCGAGCCCGAGACCTTCGGGTAGGATGGAAGATCGCTACCCCTATACCGTGTGGCCTGCTTTCTAACATCACACGAGTGATAACGAATGATAAATTAGGAACATGTTACAATTGAGAAGCTACTAGTTGTTAGCTGTTACCATCATCAAGGTACAGGCTTAGCATTTGCCTGGTCTGAAAATAGGTAACCATCAAGCGAGATGGCTACACAACACGAGTGAGGAAACTGTAAGGTTGCATTCGGGAGATAGTGGGTTCGAGTACTATCACTGACATTCCTGACGATAGCTTCCTATTGCTTCTCATTTTCCAACCAGGCTAATGCTGCGGGCTGTACATTAATTCAAACTACATCAGCTACCTTCCCAATTCTGACCCTCTCCTTTCCCACCATCATCGACAACAACAGTAAGGTAGTGGGACATTATTTTAAAAAGTAAGAAAACCCCGAAAATCATATTCAAGATTACCGGTGGTGACGTTCGAAAGTACAATTTCCTTAATGCAAGTTGACAACTACATGATTCGTACCACGTAACTAACTCGATCTTCTTCTTGGATTCTTTTTCCATTCTATTGGGGTTGGCACTTCATGATTTGGCTTTGTCAGTAATTTTCTCTCGTGAAAATTATTCCTTTTCTAACTTTGAACTAACATTGACAATACCTTCAGACTGTTCCCACTTGACAATTCAATATTATTATTATTATTTTCAATATTATTATTATTATTATTATTATTATTATTATTATTATTATTATTATTATTATTCCACCGATTGACTTGGCCTTGCGGTTAGCGGCGCGTAACTGTGAGCTTGCATTTGGGAGATAGTGGTTCGAACCCCACTGTCGGCAGCCCTGAAGATGATTTTCCGTGGTTTCCTATTTGCACACCAGACAAATGCTGGGGCTGTACCTTAAATAAGACCACGGCCGCTTCCTTTCCACTCCTGGCCCTTTCCTGTTCCATGGCCGCCATAAGACTTGCCTGTGTCGGTGCGATGTAAAGCACATTGTATGGATGTATTGCACCTATCCCGGGCTCGACAGAGTGCTGAATATAAAATTTAACTTCACAAATATCTTGTTCGATGGAAATCTTCTGGATGAGGAACTTCGGAAGATAAACTGGCACAAGGGCTACGCTCAAGAGCATACGGGTGAATGGTTCTGTTCGTTAAACAAAAGTGGGCACTTAATCTAAATATATTGAAAGTAGGGTGCTACAGTAAAAGGAATACGCTAATCTACTAAATGATAAGAATTGATTGTTCCCACTTAAAAACACTATTTAATTACTGAGAAAGTCACATGAAAACATTTACACACACGAGAAATGCCATATTATTGCCTGCGTGGCAATTTTAAACACTGAAATGTATCATATGGTTAATGCCGTTAAATGTTTGTGACAGTTCGTTGATCACTCCTGAATATCATTCTGGCATTTCCAGATCAACTTACTAACACTGCATGTACACACTTTAATTACTAATCACTAGGGATCTGACCCTCTACCTTAATGTTGATACCTGTGGGTATCCACTATATTATTACATAACGATACAAAAATTAGATGAAAAAGCTGGCATTCTCGTGAGAAAAACTAATATTTTTATAGTGTCGTTGAGTTACGACGTTTATGAAAGTACTGTTCCGCATATTTATCCAATCATGAAAATCATGTCGTTGCATGTCGCAAATAAAGTCTACATTATCACACTAATTACTCATCAAACTATCGAGTATATGCATTTTTCCGGGCTAATAACTTATTCTAATATTTACAAAGCGGACACACGACGTTGGTTATCCTGCAACTCCCCAAAAATCAAGGTACACTGATACAATACATAAATTATAAGAACATGTTACAATGAAACATTAACGTACAAATGCATAAATAAAATATACTCAGTTCAAAAAAATTACGGGAACATGTTTTTGAACGTATGCCAAGCTCCATAAAACATTACCTCACACCCAGGTATATTACCAACTAAACCGTTATTCTTTACCGTTGAAGTATACAAAAGAACATCGATGGACTCGCATTCATTTTTAGAAAGCAAACGGAAGTGTCCAAATAGGAGCGAAAGCCAAGTGATAGCAGTCCTCCTGGAAGGATTGTTATCACTGTTGAAGAGCTTCGGTATGGTGTATGTCCACCACGACCATTTATCTCAACTTGGCACCTACGTGCCATGCTCCCTAAGTCGACGGATGTCACGTTGCGGTATCAGGTCCCATTCTTCAATGAGAGCCTGTTCGAGGTCTTGGAGAGTCTGTGGTGGAACAGGACGCCCACGAATACTTCTGTCAAGCCTATCCCATAATGCTTGATGGGATTAAGGTCGAGACTCACTACTGGCCATGCAATCTCTTGAATGTCCAGTTCTTGCAAGACAGCTCTGGTCATGCGCTACATGAGCCCTGGCATTGTCGTGAATGAGTACGAATTCAGGGCTAACACCGTATGCAGCAATCAACACATGCTGTAGCAGTATCTGCTCGATGTACCACGCAGCGGTGAGATTACCACGGACGACGACAAAATCCGTACGGCCATCAATACTGATGCCACCACACACCATCACAGAACCTTGTCCGAATCGGTCGCCTTCCTGGACAAATTTGGCATGTACTGCTCACCACGGTGTCTCCATACACACTGACGTCCATCACGCTGTGTCAGGGGAAATCTGGACTCGTCTGTGAACAACACAGGTCTCCATTGCCGAAGTTGCCAGTTGATGTGGGAACGGGTAAACAGAAGGCGAGCTGCGCGATGTCGCTGCGTTAAATGGGGCACTCGAACAGGACATCTGGGTCGTAAAGACACTTCTCTTAAACTGTTCCTTACCGTATGGTCAGATACCGTGGCTCCAGTGACCTTCCTGAGGTCTTGTTGCAGTTCTCTGGCAGTTGTTGAACGACGCCGCAACACACAGATGGTCAGATATCGGTCATCGTGGGGTTGTCATGCGTCCACGACCTTGTCCAACCCTCCTTGTCCTGTCCCACTGTCGCGATTTTACAAGCATTGGATAACTGACGGATAGACTTGAGATTCACAGCTACACGACGAAAAGTCCATCCTTCCTGGATCAAAGTGACGGCTCTTGCGACTTCAACCTCGTTAAGATGTCTCATAGGATGTGCTGGTTGACGTACAACGTGCTCAAATGACCGCAGTAGTCTGTTTACCTCACGACACACGGACGCACCGCTATTCACTTTGTTTTGAGAGGTGACCTGACAGTTTAATGCATGGCTACGCCTACAGATGGAGTATAACTTCGAGTTGACATACCCTGAGTATCTAAGGTCTCAAGGTATGCTGTAAGACCATTGGAACCCCATCTCCAAATTAACTTTCACATACCAGACGTTACAAATCATTTTCCCCTAATTTTTAAACTGTGTATAATCCACACACTGTAAGTCTTTCTGAGAATCTGTGACCACTTCAGCTCTCCTGGTATCGATCCAAGGACGTCGATACCAATCGGGTATCGAATCGATAGCACTTCGAGGTGCTATCTGAAAATCTCTACTATTGTCTTCTTTAAATATAAAAATTGGCGGATTACTTCGCCTGTCGGATCATGAAAACGTACAGCATTGATGGTAACAAACTATTGGCACGTGAATATTCAGTACAGTCTGAAATGGGAAAACATCTTATGTGGTTTATGCGAGCGGTTGACAGACTTTAACGGGACCAGCACTAGTGCCTGGCGCTCACCCTTCTTGTCCTTCATTCTGAAGGCCATAAATCTCTCTCTCTCTCTCTCTCTCTCTCTCTCTCTCTCTGAAAAGAGCATGGGCTTCCACCAGCTGAGAAAACACTTACACCCAGATACAAACACGTAATTCTTACTTCAACTATCTCGTATTCTCCGAGTATATGACCATTTATGCATACCTTCAAATATGATTTCATCTCAATGACTCAACCATATTCCATTCATTATTATTATTATTATTATTATTATTATTATTATTATTATTATTATTATTATTATTATTATTATTGGTCTCAAATTTGTCGCCTTGAACATTTTCAAATATACTGTTTCACCCTTCATTTTCACACACGTGTACCTAGTATCCACGTTATTTACACATTGAAGAGATCGTAATCGACTGGGATTTAATTTTAACATATCACTCACTCGCATAGCTATCTACAGTCATGGTTCGCTCCTCGAGTGAACTTTCCTTTCTCCAGTCGTCAGCCACCTTAAGACTAAAATGGGAAGTAACTGTATGTATACATTAATAATCTATATTTGAAAAACCGACAAGATCCATATCAGCTGATTGAAATTGGAATGGATTATGAAGCCTGCTAAATTATCTAAATCCACCCTTACGAATGCTTCACTCAAACATAACACATGATAGGGCATTATATACTACTTCATGCCACATCCACGGAGTTACATTTTTTTTTGCTATTTGCTTTACGTCGCACCGACACAGATAGGTCTTTTGGCGACGATGGGAGAGGAAAGGCCTAGGAATGGGAAGCAAGCGGCCGTGGCCTCATTTATGGAGTAATTCCTGGCTAATCTGACGACATTTATTTGTTAGGCTGATTGTCTCCTACAACTGCACGTACCTTAATCACAGTACCATAACAACTGGTTCTCTATAGTCAGTAACTCACTACGTCGCAATGATTGTTGAAATGTTGCCCGTTCTTTCTCAACATATTCATTTTAGCCTGCAATAGTACTGCTTGTCTGCATTCCCTTAATGCATACTGGGATTAGTATTTCCTATATCCACACACCACAACTATCATTTCACCCAAGGAAAATGTAACTTCACTATGAACTTGTATCGGACTGACGTGGAGTAGACCTCTGTCTAACACAATATCGAAAACACTGAGTAGTTGAGGGTTGCCCTGGTGTCCCTATATAGAAGACATGGGTCTTCAGCTAGGGAGAGGGTAATCTCCGCCCCCATGGGAAAAATCGCTCCGCTAATAATTGTCTCTCACAGTCGTATTTTGTAGATCTTGACGTCCTCTATTCACTGATCTACTTTCGTTTAAACCGCATCGCAGGTTTTCTGGTAATATTTCAAGAATCCTCTTGCATTTTAACACGCGAAGAGGTGGGAGATGGAGACTCCCCTATCTCTGTCAAAATAAGTGCTAGAGACAGCTGGTTCCCATCACCGCACATCTATCTAAAGTGCGTAATTAAGAATGCGCTCAGTAAGTAATTAATTTTCTCACATTATCAAATATTGTAAATTATGCTGAGTTCATTGAGTCTTTACTTGTAAATTTCTTGGTATCCAAGAATATGCAGGAAAATAGGTGACAATATCCAGTTCTTAAGTTAGAACCCTGTAAAGTTAACTCCGCCTCCTGACAGGCAGTATTTGAGCGTGGCGTCCTACTTCGCGCTCGCTTGCACGAAAGAGAGCGCAGTTCCAAGTTTTCGCTGTACTGAGAGCTCTCCCTTTCGGTACGCGCAATTAGAGCTTCTGCCTTCGAGCTCGCGCAGCGTCGCTCGTATCCCGGACCGGGCATAAAATGCTTGTTACAACCAAACATTTCGTAGAATGATGCGGAAAACGGCACATACGTCTTGCTGGGTATCATTAATGTTGTGAGATGGACAGCAGGCAATGGTATGTTGATAAACGGGGTTAAAAGTCAGGTTGTGAGTTTCACAAATAGGAAAAGTCCTCTGAGTTTTAATTACTGCGTTGATGGGGTGAAAGTTCCTTTTGGGGATCATTGTAAGTTTCTAGGTGTTAGTTTAAGGAAAGATCTTCATTGGGGTAATCACATAAATGGGATTGTAAATAAAGGGTACAGATCTCTACACATGGTTATGAGGGTGTTTAGAGGTTGTAGTAAGGATGTAAAGGAAAGGGCATATAAGTCTCTGGTAAGACCCCAACTAGAGTATGGTTCCAGTGTATGGGACCCTCACCAGGATTACCTGATTCAAGAACTGGAAAAAATCCAAAGAAAAGCAGCCCGATTTGTTCAGGGTGATTTCCGACAAAAGAGTAGCGTTACAGAAAATGTTGCAAAGTTTGGGCTGGGAAGAATTGGGAGAAAGAAGACGAGCTGCTCGACTAAGTGGTATATTCCGAGCTGTCAGCGGGGAGATGGCGTGGAATGACATTAGTAGACGAATAAGTTTGAGTGGCGTTTATAAATGTAGGAAAGATCACAATATGAAGATAAAGTTGGAATTCAAGAGGACAAACTGGGGCAAATATGCATTTATAGGAAGGAGAGTTAGTGATTGGAATAACTTGCCAAGGGAGATGTTCAATAAATTTCCAATTTCTTTGAAATCATTTAGGAAAAGGCTACGAAAACAACAGGTAGGGAATCTGCCATCTAGGCGACTGCCCTAAATGCAGATCAGTATTGATTGATTGATTGATTGATTGATTGATTGATTGATTGATTGATTGATTGATTGATTGATTGATTGATTGATTGATTGATTGATTGATTGATTGATTGATTGATTGATTGATTGATTGATTGCATGTCTATTAGCAAGGTGTTCAACGGTTACAGTATGCGTGTACTGTATTTATATTCTTATTGCGTGTTTCAGTGGTTGTTAGTAGTGTGCTGTGGTGGGTGTGTATGAAGAGGTGTGAATTAAGACGAACACTAACGCCAGTTCCCGAACCAGAGGAATTAACCATACGCAGTTAAGATCCTCGGCCCGACCAGCAATCGAATCCTGGGCCCTCTGAACCGAAGACCAGTACGCTGACCACTCAGGCAAGGAGCCAAAGTGCGATATCTCGAAAACTATTCATTCGACATATCGCTGGAAAGAAACTCTTTACTGTCATTAAATGCACTCGCTTCTGGTTTTTACAATAATCACGCAAACATTTTAAATCAATCAATCACCATTGATATGCATTTAGGGTAGTCATCCAGGAGGCAGATTCCTTTTCAGTTCTTTACCTAGTCTGTTCTTAAATGATTTCAAAGAAGTTGGATATTTATTAAACATCTCCCTTGATAAATTATTCCTATCCCTAATTCTTTTGCCTATAAATGAATATTTTTTCCCAAATCTGTTCTCATGAATTCCAACTTTATCTTCATGTTATCATCTTTTCTACAATCAAAAATCCACTCAAGATTATTTGTCTACTAATGTCATTCGAAGCCATATCACCACTGTTAGCTCGAAACATTCCCCTTAGTCGAGCAGCTCGTCACCTTACTTCGGTGTCTTCCAAGCCCAAAGTAGGTAACATTTTCGAAACACTACTCTTTTGTCTGAAATCACGCAGAACAAATCGTGTTGCTTTTAAATCTTTTCCAGTTCCCGTCTCAAGTAATCATGGTGAGGGTCCCATACACTAGAACCACATTCTACTGTACCTGAGGTCTTACCAGATACTTATACGCCCTCTCCTTTAAATCCTTACTACAACCCCTAAATACTATCATAACCATATGAAGAGGTCTGTAACATTTATTTACAGTCCCGTTTATGTTACTGTTCTGTAAACATTAAAGATGGAAACAATAAAAAATAGTTATCGTGAGCTATCTGCCGCCATAAAACCTATCTGTGTCGGTGCGACTTGAAGCAAATTGTAAAAAAAATTCCTATAAATGCCTTCCTTACATAATTCACTGGCAATTCACCAGCTGAGTGGGCTTTGCCCCGCCCCCAACCCCAAGAAAAAGTATTGGAACGGTAACCTTTCTGCTACGATAAAGATGTATAAGGCATGCAAGATCAGAATTTACTATTCTTCCTCTCCTTAGGGTCAAAGGATTCTTCGGGCAGATAATTAATTTAATGGCGCGTAGCCTCCGAAGAAGCCTGGCGCAGGACTTTCGTATTGACGCTTCGGGCAGATTAACAATTGTGGGACATAGACAACAAATAAAATAAAAATGTATGTTATTAGTTATTGGGCCTAGTATTCCCCAGTGAATCAATTTATAGTGCGCAAAAGATACGAATTTTTATTATGTAGCGTTTATCAATAGTATAACCGGAGATATTTCTTTTTTTTTTTTTTCAATTTGCTTTACGTTGGACCGATATCGATAGGTCTCATTGTGTGGTTGGGATAGGAAAGGGCTAGGAGTGGGAAGGAAGCGGTCGTGGCCTTAATTAAGGTACAGCCCCGGCATTTGCCTGGTGTGAAAATGGGAAACCTCGGAAAATCATCTTCAGGGCTACCGACAGTGGAGTTCGAACCCACTATCTGTCGAATGCAAGGTCACAGGTGCGCGCCCCTAACCGCATGACCAACTCGCTCGGTAAATGTTACTTTTTTAAAAATTTGTTTCACGTCGCACCGACACAGATAGGTCTTTGGCGACGATGGGATAGGAAAGGCCTAGGAAGTGGAAGGAAGCGGTCGTGGCCTTAATTAAGGTACAGCCCCGGCATTTGCCTGGTGTGAAAATGGGAAACCACGGAAAACCATCTTCAGGGCTGCCGACAGTGGGGCTCGAACCCACTATCTCCCGATTACCGGATACTGGCCGCACTTAAGCGACTGCAGCTATCCAGCTCGGTAAATATTACTTTTAGACCTTCCCCCAAACTACTGTCTCACCCAGCGTGAATAAAATTATTTATAGTCTAGATTGTAGTGCCGTCCGCCTCTGTGGTGTAGTGGTTAATGTGATTAGCTGCCACCCCCGGAGGCCCGGGTTCGATTACCGGCTCTGCCACGAAATTTAAACAGTGGTAGGGCTGGAACGGGGTCCACTCAGCCTAGGGAGGTCAATTGAGTAGAGTTGGGTCCGATTCCCACCTCAGCAATCCTGGAAGTGGTTTTCTGTGGTTTCCCACTTCTCCTCAAGGCAAATGCCGGGATGGCACCTAACTGAAGGCCACGACAGCTAATCACATTAACCACTACACCACAGAGGCGGACGGCACTACAATCTAGAATATAAATAATTTTATTCAGCAGGTTAGGCCGCCTGGTCGAGGTACTGGTCATCCTCCCCAGTTGTATCCCCGACCCAGAGATTGACGCTCCAGGACACTGCCCTTGGGGCGGTAGAGGTGGGATTCCCTGCTGAGTCCGAGGGGAAAACCGACCCTGGAGGGTAACCAGATAAAGAAGAAAAAGAAGTAGAAGAAGAAGAAGAAGAAGAAGAAGAAGAAGAAGAAGATGATGATGATGATGATGATGATGATGATGATGATGATGATGACGATGATGAAGATTGTAGTGCCTTTTCCTCTGATTTTAAACGCCGATTTTTATTCAATTCGGTTCAGCTGTTGTATCGTGATGCGGGTACATAGGCCTACATACAGACAGAATAACGGAAATTTAAAAATTGTATGCCGTCACTTTGGACTTCACCGACACAGAAATACGAAGGCCGTTTTTTCAACCTCCGATGGGCTATAAAAAGGCACATTTACATAACAAAATGATGTTTTCATAAAATGTTTAGTATTTTCCCACTTGTTTTTCCATATGATCGCCAAAACGATTTAGACATTTTTCGTATCGTGACATCAGCTTTCCGGTGCCCTCTGCAAAGAGGTCTGCCGCCAAGGAGGTAGTGTTCGTTTCGACAGCCTCCCGCTCCACAAATTTCATCAACAAGACACCTTTATGGTCCCAAAAACGACAGCCATTGTTTTCCTATTCCTCACTGTCAATTTAAACATTTTTAGCTGTTGAGACGCACTTTACCGCACTGGCGATAGGCTTATTTGCAGAGAGCATCGGAAAGATGGTGTCGCGATACGACAAATGCCTAACTCGTTTTGGCGATTATGTGGAAATTGACATGTCAATGCGTCTTTTTTTATAGCTCATCGAAGTTTGAAGAAAACAGCCCTGGTACCTTCTTTTCTTTTAAGAAATTAAACAATGTAAAGACAAATTTCGTATTTTATTTATAGAGAAAGATGTATTTATTTATCTCAGGAGAAGTTACAAGGGTTTAAACCCTCTAATTTCGAAGGCACAGGTCATTCTGCATTGTGAAATGAAGATAGTTTACCCATTTTGTTTCAGTATTTTCCATTTGAATGTGTTCGTACTTTATGAGGCATGACTCTCCTCACGCTTCAAGAGACATTCAGCTCCATTCACGTTTCATCAGCCCATTAACCTGGGCTTGTGCCTTTCAGCCAGAATCTGGACGATGCAGGACGTGGAGACAGACAAGAGGAAAATGTAGGACAGGCGGAGAGGAGGCGAGGGTCCAGTATGAACGGTAGTGTTAACACTACCTGCCCGCGGGATACGGGACTGCATTTTACGGTATCCCCGGCAGTATTGTGAGAGCCTGCTCGTCTTCCTGACGTAACGGACTAGGCTGGGTGTAGTTGGAGTCCGCTACATCTTCTGTTTAGAAAATACAGCAGAGCATCTATTGACAAAAAAATCCACAGCCTGTTCCCAGCCATTCGACCGGGTCAGGAATGGAATGAATGAAGCCCCAATCTAGCGGCGAAGATAGGAATTGTACCGGCTGCCGAAGTCTGTCGCACTCCTCTGGGCCAGGGCCGTAGACAGACCAGATCCAGTTTCCTCGGGTCATTTCTCCGGAGCCCGGTTCTCCCGGGACGGAGGCTCGGGTCGTAGTTAGCAAAAAAAAAAAAAAAAAAATCTAAATGAATAAAAAGCGGAAAGTAAATTAAATAAGGTACCAAAAATGTCTGGTCGTACTTGCAACTTATTGTCGGTTATCCTGTCCGGCTCCATGGCTAAATGGTTAGCGTGTCGGTTTTTGTCTCAGGGATCCCGTGTTCGATTCCCGGCAGGATCGAGAATTTTAACCATAATAGGTTAACCTCCTGGTACAGGGACTGGGTTTATGTGACGTCATCATCATTTCTTCCTTATCACGACGCGCAGGTCACCTGCAGGCGTCAAATCAAAAAACCTGTATTAGGTCTCTCCGGTGGCCACACGCCATTATTATTATTATTATTATTATTATTATTATTATTATTATTATTATTATTATTATTATTATTATTATTATTATTATTATTATTGTACCGGGCGGTACACCTCTACTCTGTTTATTTAAAAGTTGCGCCAGTTGAAACTCCTCTTCTGGAGGAAGTCTGAACTTTATCTACACTATTAATCTACTAATTTCTCAGAAGATGTCACTACCTGGAAATTTTTGAGTTTGTGAACTGTGTCATTTTTGATGTGTTTTTGTTTCGCTTGAAGTAAGAAGTGTGAACTTTCTCTTCTAGAGGACACTACTGAAGATCAACAATAGTGCGACCTAGTGCGGAGTCAAAGAACTATTTTGTTGGAGAAATTTTTATTTCAAGAGTTTGTTCTTTGTTAAATTTCTTTCTGTCATTGTTTAAGTTGGCTGTATACCCCTCTTTTTCCCCTTATTTTGGATCTAGCCAATCCCGAATTTCTTTAATTAATTTTTCCACCAATAATGTGTTTCTTCTTCCTCTATGTAGGGGTTTCTTTTCCCTAGCCAATAAAAATTTTGTGGGAGGGTGTTTTCTTTCCCCTAACGCCTAGAATCTTCCGCGAGAGGATATAAACTGCTGATTTTAGGGTCTTGGGGCCACTTCTGTTCCATCTTTCAGTGTATTAAGTACATAGCAGGAGGCGGGAAGCGCCTCTTTCTTCGGCGGCGTCTACAACAAGGTAATGGCCAAGTAATAACTTCTTTCTTTGCTTGCTCAGCAGTTTAACTTTCGGGGCGGGTTCTAGGCCTTCCGCCATGTAACCTTCCTTTAAAATGTAAAGACTACTGGTACCTATCCTATCTTCTAAACTACATACTGGGATAGAGAGTGCTAACCCTCTCGAGTTCCCACTCATATTGTTTTGAGGTGAACTTATTTTCTCAAACCCATTCTTCCGTGATGTAATGTAAATTGTTATTTTCTTAAGTCACCTCTGTAGTATGGGATTAGCCCTTGTATTAACGGCCTAGTGCCAAGTTGGTCTTAAACAAAGTGTATCAGGAGTGCGGTTAGCCTCCTCTCAAATTGTTATTTTAGAGGTCAGGTAATCAACCTTCTTTTCATGTAATAGACCTCAGTAGGTTGGGTATTTTACCCCTGTGAATACGTCCTTAGTGGACAGCTTGAAGGTAGAGTTTGGTGTGGCCTTTGAGAGGCTTAAATTTTGAGAGCGGATCGCTCTTTTGGAAATGGAGTGTCATATGCCTCATGGAGGCTTTTCTGTGTAATTCGGAGCCAGGGGCTCCTAGGGATGAATGGGGTTTTCCGCCCCTCTGTTAAAACTTGTGTTTGTGGTAAAACTGAGCTGATCGCTGAAGTCAGGGCGTGAAGCCCAAAACCTGTAAATATTGTAACTCCCCTTGTTTTGCTACATTGTACCTGCCATGTCTGTTATTGCTTTGTTTTTGAAAAGAAAATATAACTTTGTTAAATTTTAAATTAATTTTACATGCACTATAATTTCGTAGCTTGAAACCCATTCACACCCGCACCTTCTTTTACGCATAACTACCGCTAAAACACGGTAACAATTATTATTATTATTATTATTATTATTATTATTATTATGAGCGGTTATCCTTATATTCTTGTGTTTGTAAGTAATACAACAGAAAAGGATAGGTTTTACATTGCTTTGAAGAACCCGCACTATTGTTGTCTACAGGGGAAGAGCGTGCGGGTGTTGAGACTTTAACTCCTCCGCACCGTTTGTCTCGTCGCCTTTCCTTTAGTGTTGTAAAAGTGTTAGCTGCTAATACTGTATTGACATTCACAACGAAATTCGTGTATCTGTTTGGTTTTCGATCTTAATTTTCTAGTTGAGTGATCGTGTTCGTGTAGTAATTACGCCACAGTAAGTGTATTTGTTAACTTTTTTTAACAGTTAGGTGTCGGGCTCCATGGCTAAAGGGTTAGCGTGCTGGCCTTTGGTCACAAGGGTCCCGGGTTCGATTCCCTGCAGGGTCGGGAATTTTAACCATAATCAGTTAATTCCGCTCTCACTGAGGCTGGGTGTATGTGTCGTCTTCATCATCATTTCATGCTCATCACGACGCGCAGGTTGCTTACGGATGTCATATCAAGACCTGCATCTGTTCTCGGGCATTATCAGTGTAAGGGAGGTCAGCGAAATGTTCTTGCCTGGAGCATTTTTGGATGAGAGAGGGAGGGGGGAGGCCGGTCAAGTAATTTGCCCGGGTCCCGTCAAAGATGTTTACGGCCCTGTCTGAGACAATGATTAATGACTGACAGCTAAAATAAAATTATATTGGAGAGTTGCTGGAATAAAAGATGACGGGGAAAACGGAGTACCCGGAGAAAAAACTTTCCTGCCTCCGCTTTGTCCAGCACAAATCTCACATGGAGTGACCGGGAACCACCTGAGCCACGGAGGCACCCTAGAGGATCGATTATCCGAAACTTTCAGGGACTGTGGGTGTTCGGATAATCCATTATTTACAAAAAAAATGATGTTAACGCAAAACTGCATTATATTTTGTACCACACGTCTTACAAATAACTTAACCTAATAATACATTAAGGTAGGCCTGCAGTTTAGGAAAGAAAAGGCCAAACCTTTATTTTGTTTCAGAGCTGAGACTCGGTTTTGTTTTCTTGTTTTGTTTTTTCATTAAAGCTCGCAAACGTTTTAAAGATAGCAATTGGACAGCATCACATTCTTCTTGTTGTTCTAACCACTTCATAAAAGAGTAAAAGTAAAGTCATCTCCGTACAGGCCATGAAGGCCCTTGGAGAGGTGGATGGTAAAGGCTTCCACCATCCGTAACCTCGGCTCGTGTTGGGGTAGAGTGGTTAGCTCTACGCCGGGCCGCCTTTGCCCCCAGGAATTAACCTAGTACTCATTTTTGGTGTAGGCTGAGTGAACCTCAGGGCCATGTGCACCTCCGGAAGTGGAAATCTTGTTTCTTAAATTTTACGACTTCCTGACGGGGATTCGAACCCACGTCCTTCCGGCAGCCCCTTCTAACCACTTCATAGCCGTCTCAAAGCAGTGGAAAATCTCCTCGCGGGATGGCAAGCTCCCATCTTGACTGTCAATACACTCACAAATTTTGTAATAGCATTACTGCTTTTTTTTTTTTTTTTTTTTTTTAATGTTCAATATTGTTGCATTTTCCAACTCCCTATTCCCGAGCTAAGCTTGATCCGCTAGCACCATTCTTCAGCTGCTCTATTATTTTAAGTTTATCGGAAACACTGAAAACATCGCGTTTACATGTATAATAGTTGCCATTGCGAACGGCACAAGAGCTTGCAGAATTTGTACATCGCGCGCAAATTTAACGTTTTGAAACGTCATGTTGGCGGAGAATGGAGAGGATGAAATGGACAGATCGGAAGACATACGACGATGTACTAAGAGGAGTAGGAGAGAAGAAAACTATTTTGAATACTTCTTCTTCTTAATCTGTTTACCCTCCAGGGTCGGGTTTTCCCTCGGACTCAGCGAGGGATCCCACCTCTACCCCTCAAGGATAGTGTCCTGGAGCTTCAAACTTGGGTCGGGGGATACAACTGGGGAGGATGACCAGTACCTCGCCCAGGTGGCCTCAACTGTTATGCTGAACAGGGGCCTTGCGGGGGATGTGAAGATTGGAAGGGATAGACAAGGAAGATGGAGGGAATCGGCCGTCGCCTTAAGTGAGGTACCATCCCGGCATTTGCCTGGAGGAGAAGTGGGAAACCACGGAAAACCACTTCCAGGGTGGCTGAGGTGGGAATCGAACCCACCTCTACTCAGTTGACCTCCCGAGGCTGAGTGGACCCCGTTCCAGTACTCGTACCACTTTTCAAATTTCGTGGCAGAGCCAGGAATCGAACCCGGGCCTCCGAGGGTGGCAGATAATCACACTAACCACTACACCACAGAGGCCGACTATTTTGAATATAATTCTGCCAAAGGTCAGTTGGATCGGACACATACCGTACTTAGACACGAGGGTCTCATACATGACGTCATCGTCAAAGGAACTGCAGGACGAGGAAGAAGAAGAATTCAACATCTAGATAACATGAAAGATGTGAGGAGATACAGCAGACTGAAGGAAGAAGCTGAAAACAGGGAACATTGGCATCAGAAATTATCCGTGCGAAGACACGGACCTGCCACTAGGCAGAATACTGTATAATAACAACGTAGTGAGGAACCTCCGTGGCTCAGATGGCTGCGCGCCAGCCTCTCACCGCCGGTTACCGTGGTTCAAATCCCGGTCACTCCATGTGACATTTGTGCTGGACAAAGCGGAGACGGGACAGTTTTTCCTCCGGGTACTTCGGTTTTCCCTGTCCACTTTCATTCCAGCAACACTCTCCATTCTCATTTCATAGCATCTATCAGTCATTAATAAATCACTTTGGAAGTGGTGACCCCATCGTACTAACAGCCTGTATATGATTCATTCATTCCATTCCTGACTCGGTCAATGGCTGGAAAACAGGACGTAGGTTTTCAATAACATAGTGAATATATCGCGAATATTTTAATGGAATTTGTCTGGCGTGTTTCATCATCATCATCATCATCTGTTTACCCTCCAGGTTCGGTTTTTCCTTCGGACTTAGCGAGGGATCCCACCTCTACCGCCTCAAGGGCAGTGTCCTGGAGCTTCAGACTCTTGGTCGGGGGATACAACTGGGGAGTATGACCAGTACCTCGCCCAGGCGGCCTCACCTGCTATGCTGAACAGGGGCCTTATGGAGGGATGGGAAGATTGGAAGGGATAGGCAAGGAAGAGGGAAGGAAGCGGCCGTGGCCTTAAGTTAGGTACCATCCCGGCATTCGGCTGGAGGAGAAGTGGGAAACCACGGAAAACCACTTCCAGGATGGCTAAGGTGGGAATCGACCCCACCTCTACTCAGTTGACCTCCCGAGGCTGAGTGGACCTCGTTCGAGCCCTCGTACCACTTTTCAAATTTCGTGGCAGAGCCGGGAATCGAACCTGGGCCTCCGGGGGTGGCAGCTAATCACGCTAACCACTACACCACAGAGGCGGACGTCTGGCGTGTTTTCTGGTGAAAAAGAGTGTGTTCTGTTATTTGGAATTTGTTTTATTCTAGAGCTGTTTGAAGCGACTTTCAGACTTTTTTTTTTTTTTACATGCAGTAAGAAGTACGTGGTTCGTAGTATTGTGTAAGTGATTTAGCAGATTTATTTTGTTACATATATGCAAACATGGACGTTAAGAAGCCAACGCTCTTTCTTACATAATCTACCTCCAACCTAGACTAAACGATTCGATTACAGTTGAAGTCGTTTTTACACCAATTCACGCGTTTCTGCAAGACGTTTGATGAAAATATTATTCAAGGTAAGTATTCCACATGCATAATCATGAACAATATTTAATTTAAGACTACTGCCAAATTACCTAACTATGTGCGGTCCCATGTCCCATGTTGCTGCCATTGATTCCATCCACTATAACTGATGGACCAAATGATATGACTTTACTAGGAGGAGATCAGTTGCTGCCGTCAGTCACAATACCTGATGACTCACATAATGTTACTTCTCAGTCAAATATACAACCAACAGGAGAAGACCAGTTGCTGCGAAGTGTCAAGAACCTTTTGAAAAGGAAACTCGTGTCCTCATCCCGAGGTGGTGCAGCTCTTTTCAGGCACACCCCCATTGGAGGTGAGCTGCATGTACCATTTCAACCACATACCAGCCCTCCTACCATTGTTAAATTTCTGGCAGCACCGGGAATCGAACCCGAGCCCCCGAGGACGGCAGCTAATAACACTAACCGTTACGGTAATAAAGTAACATTATTTTATTTATTATACAGCCATTTAAACATTACGTTTTGAGTTAGTATAGGCTACTAATGTTAATAATTCTTGTTATCTTTGTTGCAGGATTTTGAAAATCATTTCTCAAGACCTTTGTCTGGAGTGTGCTACTGTATGGATGCGAAACTTAGACATTAGGGAAACGGGAAGAAACATCATTAATGCTTTCAGGTAAGCTGGCGGATGCCCCTTGAATTATGATGTTGTTCCAAAAGAGGCATTGGCACGAAGTAGGGTGACTAAGAGTGTGCTGCCATTGATTCCACCCACTGTAACTGATGGACCAAATGATATGATTTCACTAGGAGGAGATCGGTTGCTGTCGTCAGTCACAACACCTGATGACCCACATAATGTTACTCCTCATTCAAATATGCAACCAACAGGAGGAGACCAGTTGCTGCGAGGTGTCATGAACCTTTTGAAAATTCCTTCTGCTCCTAAGAAGTACACACCACTACAAAACAAGGAAAAAAAGATTCGCTTTCCAAGTGTCTCAACCCAGTTGAAACAAGTGTCTCAATCCAGTTGAAACAAGTGTCTCAATCCAGTTGAAAGCAGACAAGATCCTACTCCATCAACTTCCAATTCCACAGTAGAGGACACTGGGCAAATAGATGAAGAGAGTGAAGACAACATGGATGGTGACGACTGGGTTTGTGGTGTCTGTTTGGAGGCCTATTCATCTGATGTTAGGAAGAGAGAAGATGCATCATGGACCCAGTGCTCTTTCTGCTCAACACCTTAGCACGACAAATATCAAAAGGAGCCGAGAAAGGAAGCTGTGTACATGTGTGACAAATGTAGAGATGATTCAGCCTCTGAAGATGAGGAATTTGCACAGTAAAGACAAGAATAAAACAGTATTGCCAAATTACCTTACCACTACTGCCAAATTAACTTACCTATTGCGAATTTACCTTCCCATGTAGGCTGTATGTCTAATTATCATTATAAATAGTTCTAATGTGCAGAAGAATGCGATATTTTTATAAAATGTGTGCTACATATGTAATTACTTAATGCCGTCATTTCCAAAAATGTGTTACCTTGTTTCAGTAAAATACAGCATTTTGTACAAAATACTGCATAATTACCTTACCTTACCCTACTGTAAGAAAAGACAGCTTCAACAAGCGAAACGAAAGTAATTAGAACATTTATACCCAAAGCACTCTGGAGATGGCATCACGTTATATATGCCTACTGTCAATACAAAACTAAACCCCATGGCGCAACAGCCTGGACGGACCATGGCCTACCAAGCGACCGTTGCTCAGCGCGAAGGCCTGCAGATTATGAGGTGTCGTTTGGTCAGCACGACGAATCCTCTCGGCCGTTATTCTTGGCTTCCTAGACCGAGGACAACCAATACAAGAAAATCGTAAGATCTTAAGGAAGATAAATTATAAACAGAATTGTTTAACTGATGAACCGTTAAGTCGGAAAAGAAATTTTAAAAATATGTGGTTTGAAACAGAACCAAAAGTAAGTATGTAATATAGATATCTGGATATGAAATGATCCATAAACATTGAATGCCTACAGAGTGTTGCTGAATAACAAGCAGCGCGAGTTTCTACCGTGCATTGCATGCCTGCAACATAAATGCGATACAGCGCTGTAGGTGACGAAACTTCCGCTTACGAATATTGACCGCAAAGCGCTGATCTGTCCACATTCCTCAACGACCTCTACCCCTTGCATTATCATGGGAATAGTTAAGGTCGCGTGATCTGGGCGTTCTTTAAGAAAAGCCAGCACAGGAGAACAACACAATGGACTGTGTGAAACCTGCATACATTTACGTCGTCGTTCTGATATTCTATTGTGATCAAAGTTACGTGTCTCCGAAGTCCTTTGGACAGATTAGTGACCATTTCCTTCATATTCTTTGTCGTAATCAAGACAATTCGTCATTTTATTTTCCTGTAAGAGCTTTTGAAACAAAAATGTACAAGGGTATGGGAAGGGTTATTTAAGAGGGAACAGCACCCTTCCACAATCCTTGGAGCAACCCTTAGCGAGGCGTGAAAATCGAGTCATGTCTTCTCACCAAGCCAGCTGTGCTCACAGCAAGATATTCAAGGAGATCAGGAACACAGCAGATGCAGCTATTCTACAGTCCTCACTCAACGTTCTCTCTAAGTCGTGCCCTACTTGGAAGCAAAACCGGCGGAGAATGTTGGCAGAGCGTATTCGTAAACAAATTCAAAAACAATTAAAAATATCAACATAGAGTAGTCCGACTCCATGGGTAAATGGTTAGCGTGCTGGCCTTTAGCCCAGAGGGTCGCGACTTCGATTCCCGGCCGGGCCGCGGATTTCAAGCTTCATTGATTAATTCGAATGGCTCGGGGGCTGGGTGTGTGTGCCGTCTTCAGCATTAGAAGTCATCCTAGGTAGGGCGCGATCATCACAGACGCACAGGTCGCCGATACGACGTCAACTCGAAAGACTTGCACCAGACCTCTTCGGAGGCCACAAGCCGTTATTAGCATAGCCTAGAGTATATGGGATCCTGACGGCTGTGTTCGAAATAACAAAACCAAACCCCATGGCACTACAGCCCTTGAAGGGCCTTAGCCTACCAAGTGACCGCTGCTCAGCCCGAAGGCCTGCAGATTACGAGGTGTCGTGTGGTCACCACGACGAATCCTCTCGGCCGTTATTATTGGCTTCATATACCGGGGCCGCTATCTCTCCGTCAGATAGCTCCTCAATTCTAATCACGTAGGCTGAGTCGACCTCGAGCCAGCCCTCAGGTCCAGGTAAAAATCCCTGTCCTGGCCGGGAATCGAACCCGGGGCCTCCGGGTAAGAGGCAGGCACGCTACCCCTACACTGAAATTGATAACGATTAATTTATTTGCATCTAACCAGTCGTTTTCGTGAGACATTTGTGTGGAATTTGGGAGTTGACAAGTGTAGGATTCAGTACATCGAAAGGCGGAAAATGACTCAGGGCCTATGAAACTACTGCGAAGTATGATGAGATGAGGCCTCTTCTCTACTGTATGTCTCTCAGTCATGGCCATCCATCCGCAGCCTGCAAAATCACAATACTCTAACGCAACTCTTTGATAATGTGTCCCTCCGTCATGGCCATCCATCAATACTTCACACCGCAGCCTGCAAAATCGCAATACTCTAACGCCCCTTTTTGATAACGTGTTCCTCTGTCATGGCCATCCATCAGTACTTCACATCGCAGCCTGCAAGATCACAATACTCTAACGCCCCTCTTTGATAATGTGTCCCTCCGTCATGGCCATCCATCAATACTTCACATCACAGCCTGCAAGATCACAATACTCTAACGCTCCTCTTTGATAATGTGTCCCTCCGTCATCGTCATCCATCAGTACTTCACATCGCAGCCTGCAAGATCACGATACTCTAACGCCCCTCTTTTATAATGTGTCCCTCCGTCATGGCCATCCATCAGTACTTCACATCGCAGCCTGCAGGGTTGCTAGGTAACATTAATAATAATAATAATAATAATAATAATAATAATAATAATGCCGTGCGGCCTCCGAAGAGGCCTAGTGCAGGTCTTTCGAGTTGCGAGTTGACGCCTGATAGACGACCTGCACGTCAGTGAGGATGTGGTGCTACCTATGATAAATTCTGATGAAGACGGCGCACATACTCAGACCTCCAGCCATCTTAATTAACCAATGAATATTAAAATCCCTGACCCTGTCGGGAAGCAAAACCCGGGATCCCCTGGACCAAACGCCAGCATGCTAACCATTTAGCCATGGAGCCGGACATTATAACAACAACGGTGTATTAGGTTAGGACTGGTGAAGTGCAAGAAAGAGACTAGATCCCTAATTTTGCCAAGATAAATAATTTAAATCATCTTTACTTTTACAAGTTGCTTTACGATGCACCGACACAAATAGGTCTTATGGTGACGATGGAATACGAAAAAGCTAGGAGTGGGAAGGAAACGGCCGTGGCCTTAATGAAAGTACAGCCCCGCATTTACCTGGTGCGGAAATGGGAAACCACTGAAAACCATATTCAGGGCTACCGACAGTGGGGTTCGAACCCACTATCTTCTGGATGGAAGCTCACAGCTGCGCGCCCCTAACCGCACGGCCAGCTCGCCCGGTTTAAATCATCTTATCACATCTGATTTTATCCTAATAGTAAAGAAAATTCTAACGTGATAAAGAACGACGATACTCCACTTGTGCCGAAGAATTATTTTTGTCTCCAGATTGTCATAAGTATAAGAATCCAGATGTACCCTACTGTGTCAGTGGCGTACGTAAGGAGGGGATTAACAAGTTTTAAATACCTCTCCTCTTGAATATTTGAATTTCTCTTTCTTTTCAAACATAAAACAATAAGGTATATAACAATTATTATTCCTGGCCTTTCCCCTAATTTATTTGCTTTGGAACTTGAGGTGGATTTGGCTTTGTTTCACGGTCCTTCCTATCTGGAGGGAGGTACTCACTATTCTATGGCGGTTGGTATTGTGGTTTGGTGTATGTAGATGAAGAGAAGTGCAGTAAGGCGAAAACTAACATCTAGTCCACGAGCTAGAGGAATTAAACCAACGAAGTTAAAATCTTTGACCCCACCGGGAATCGCACCCGGGGGCCTCTGAACTGAACATCAGTAAGCTGACCGTTCATACAAGCCGCCGGACGGTACATGATAAATATTCTTTAATTGAATATATTTGTCTGTTTCTCACATTCAGAGTGACACCTGCGACCAGAAAAACGGCAATAGCAGCATAATAATAATAATAATAATAATAATAATAATAATAATAATAATAATAATAATAATAATATCCGCCTCTGTGGTGTAGAGGTTAGTGTGATTAGCTGCCGCCCCCAGAGGTCCGGATTCGATTCCCGGCTCTGCCAGGAAATTTGAGAAATGGTGCGAGAGTAGGAATGGAGTCTACTCAGCCTCGGGAGGTCAAATGAATAGAGAGAGAGGGGGCTTCGATTACCACCTCAGCCATCCTCGAAGTAGGTTTCCGTGGTTTGCCACTTCTCCTCCAGTCAAATGCTGGGATGGTATCTAACTTAAGGCCACAGCTGCTTCCTTCCCTCTTCCTTGTCTATCCCTTCCAAGCTTCCCATCCACCCCACTAGGCCCTTGTTCACTACAGCAGGTGATGCCACCTGGGAGAATTACGGTACTGGTCCTTCTTTCCAGTTGTATCCCCAACCCAAAGTCTCATGCTGAAGGATACTGCTCTTGAGGCGGTAGAAGTAGGATCCCTTGCCGTATCTGAGGGGAAAAAGCAACCCTGGGGGTAAACGGATTAATAAATAAATAAATAAATAAATAAATAAATAAATAAATAAATAAATAAATAAATAAATAAATAAATAAATAAATAAAAATAATAATAATAATAATAATAATAATAATAATAATTTAAAAAAATATGGCTGATGACCTAGATTTTAGGCTACTTTAAACAACAAGCATCAAAATAAAATAAACTTCAGCATTCCAGACACACGTGCCTTTGAGTGCTGGAAATATAAACACGAAATCTTGTAAATGTTCAATGAACATATATCTGATTACAGATATTGAACAATGTACATATATATTCTTGCTTAGACAAGCTGCTTGTAGTAACTACAATCAAAGGATAAAAATGAGCCTGCAAACTTGGCGAATTTATGCGGACGCCATTGTACTGTATACGTGTTCAGTCCTTACCTCGTAGGATGGTCGAATTCCAACATTTCATCATTAGCAATAAATCATAGAGAGTCTTAGGACTCTTGTGTAATGACGTAGCGACACTGAATTGCGTAATGAACGACAGTATTGAAAACGGACAGTTCAGACCCTATTAATCTTTCAATCAAATTTGTGGAGTCCGTTACTTTCGGTTACCAGTAGCAGGTTGAGTCCAGTCGAATTTAAATCTTCCTTTATTCTGTAACCGGCAGGTGTTGAGGTATGACGTCATACCACCATGTGGTGTTCCGCAAGTGCACCCTACAGTTCACTCTCCTTTGATTCAGCTTCCTCTCTCCTCCCACATCCAGCACCCTGATTTAAAACATATTACGGTACTTCTGTATTCTGGTACACTTCCTTATACAAAAAGTGATCGGATGAATATTTCTAATTCTCGAAGTACACATACGACCGAATAAAAGTAGCACATTTTAATAGATACCCGGGAATTTTTTTTTGCTAGTGGTTTTTCGTCGCACCGATACAGATAGGTGTTATGGCGACGATGGGATAGGAAAGGGCTAGGAGTTGGAAGGAAGCGGCCGTGGCCTTAATTAAGATACAGCCTGGTGTGAAAATGGGAAACCACGGAAAAACCATCTTCAGGGTTGCCGCCAGTGGGGTTTGAACCCACTATCTCCCGGATGCAAGCTCACAGCTGCGGGACCCTAACCGCACGGCCAACTCGCCCGGTAGGAATGGTATTTGTATGCATTTCACTTTTCCTTTACAGTAAGTTCCCCATCTCATCAGTCTCTCAAAACCAGTTTTAATGTTCGTGTCATAACCAGGAATCTAATCCTGGTGAAAGAGGCAGGAAATCTCCAGGTCTCTACGGCGGCTAGTTCTGTTGTCAATTGTGATTTAAAAAAAAAAAAAATCATCAACACCCAAGTTAGCCTACTTGCATTCTCTCTCTATCTACGCTCAGTTATCTTGACCCTTCTGTATATAATATTCATGGTGCTTCTTGTTCATACTTTGCTTAATTCCGCTGGCACGGGGGCTGGGTGTATGTGTCGTCTTATTTTCATCCTCATCACGTCGCGACGCCACAAATCAAAAGACCTGTATTTGGCGAGCTGAACTTGTCCTCGTACACTCCCGGCACTAAAAGCCATACGCCATTTCATTATTTTCATGATCTGTGTTTTGCTAGCACATCACATCAATAAAACAAGTTTATTCATTATTTTTTGCTGTGAGTGGAGTATAAAGATTATCACAAATATTAGATTACAAACTGCGTAGGAGCCTGAAACTACTTCCCATGTTATTGGTACTCTTTATATATTCATAAAATATCCATAGTCTGCCTCTGTGGTGTAGTGGTTAGTGTGATTAGCTGTCACCCCCCCCCCCGGAGGCCTGGGTTCGATTCCCGGCTCTGCCACAAAATTTGAAAAGTGGTACGAGGGCTGAAACGGGGTCCACCTAACCTCGGGAAGTCATCTGAGTAGAAGTGGGTTCGATTCCCAGCTCGGCCATCCTGGAAGTGGTTTTTCGTGGTTTGCCCACTTCTCCTCCAGGCAAATGCCGGGATGGTACCTAAGTTCTCTACTCCTTCCAATCTTCCCATCCCCACCAAGGCCCCTGTTCAGCATAGCAGGTGAGGCTGCCTGGGCGAGGTACTGGTCATCCTCTCCAGTTTCATCCCCCAACCCAATGTCTCACGCTCCAGGACACTGCCCTTGAGGCGGTAGAGGTTGAATTCCTCGCTGAGTCCGAGGGAAAAAACCAACCCTGGAGGGTAAGCAAATTAGGAAAGAAAGAAAGAAAGAAAGAAAGAAAGAAAGAAAGAAAGAAAGAAAGAAATATCCATATGATTTTGAAGATGCCGGGTTGAGTGGCTAAGACGGTTGAGGAGCTGGCCTCCTGACGCCAACTTGGCCGGTTCCATCCTGGCTCAGTCCGGTGGTATTTGAACTGAAATACGTCAGCCTCGTGTCGGTAGATTTACTGGTACGTAAAAGAACTGCGGAACTACATCCCGGCACCTCGGCGTCTCCGAAAACCGAGAAAGTAGTTAGTGGGACGTAAAGCCAGTAACATTATTATTATTATTATTATTATTATTATTATTATTATTATTATTATTATTATTATTTTAAATATTTCAGAACATTCCTTTGAAAAATACTATACGGTATCTTCTTCTTCTTCTTCTTCTTCTTCTTCTTCGTCTTCTTGACCTTTCCCAATTATCTCGGCTCGACACTATTTAGCCCAGCTTTACAGCCGGCTGTCTTTCCTGACGTTTGTAATGACTATTGGGCGTTTCTCTGGTGATTGGTGGTGTGATGCGTTGTACGTAACCCCCGCGCTAGGGAAGTAACTAGCCCGCACTCAGCACTCAATTAAAATCCCCGACCCTGCTGCAAATCGAAGCCGGGCCCCTGAGCCACTACGCTGAAAATTCAGTCAAAGACCCGGACTTCCTTTAAAATATATACATTGTTAGTAAATTTTTAGCATGTTTTAAACAGGGATTAACGGATAATTTGATAGGTTGAAAAGGTTGAACCATATGAAATAAAAATAAATCCGTTTCAGCCTCCGTAGGGTAATGGTTACCGCTATTAGCTGCCATTCTCGAGGCCCCGGGTTCGATTCCCGATACTGTCAGAGATTGAAGAATGGCACGAGGGCTGGTATGCGGTTAAAATGGTACACGCAGCTCTACTGGGGGTGTGCCTGAAAAGAGCAGCACCATCTCGGGACAAGGACATGCGCTTACATTTTGTCCGGCTCCATCGCTAAAGGGTTAGCTTGCTTGCGTTTGGACCAAGGGGTCGCGAGTTCGATTCTCGGCTGGGTTGGGAATTTTAACTTTCATTACTTAATTCCTGTGGTTCAGCATTATTATTCATCTTATGTAAAGCCCCATCCTCACAGACAAGTAGCCTAAGTCGCCTATATTTATCTATGCGAATGATCCTAAAAGGACTACGCAAAGTGCTGAAGAGGCGTGTGTTTGCCTTCCTTTGTGCCCATATTTCTTTCCTTTTTCATGTGGACTCCTTTCTGTCTTCAGGCCGGGTTATTCCAGTCTTCTACTTTGGTCTATCCTCTTGGTCAACTTACCATTTGTGAATTTTGGATCTGAAGATCTGCTGGTGTAATTCCTGCAAATTTCAAATCGGTTTTGATATGTTCAGTCTATTTCCTTGTGTCTGTTTTGGCTTTATTCCGATTTTCGTAGAATTCGACTATTTGTTTTGTAAGTATGTCTGGATGCATTCTTTTAATATGTCCTTTATTATTATTATTATTATTATTATTATTATTATTATTATTATTATTATTATTATTATTATTATTATTATTATAGTATAAAATCTAAGTGTAATATAGGTTTTGTATTCTCTATGAATATAGGCCATATAGCCTACATACAATTGGATCGTCGATTGGTGAATCCAAATACGTCTACTTTGCGCACTTTTCAAAAAATATTTAACTCCGCTTTATACAATGAAAGTGAAGTTCTTTGTTTGGAAGATTGCTTGATTTTACGTATGCGAAAGCGGAAATAATTAGAGTAAGCTTTTGCATATTATTTCGATTTTTAAAAATATTTAAAATGTCTGACTTATTTGGAGTTTCGTTTTATTTTACATTTAACAAAGGAAACTGAAGAATACTACCATGCCATGAATTATTTCTAATGATTACAAATAGGTATGGATACTGTATGGAAGCAAATTGAGCCTGTCGCTGGCCTAGAAATGACCTCATTGTGAACCAGGGTTGCTTCAGATGGCACGTTACTTATTCAATCGCTCTTTCTGGACATCTTCCTTTCTTGAAATACACACACTTGTATATGGGTCAGTCGATAGGGTATCCATAAAACCTAGAATAATAAGTTACACCTACAATAATACTTTCACATTCTACTCTCCTCTTAACCAACTCACCAATGTATGCAAGTATTACCACATCTTCAGTTTCAAAGTACATTATTTCTTTCACCAATCCCGTGGTGTAGGGATAGCTTGTCCGAAACCCTCGGTTCGATTCCCGGCGAGTCCATATATTTTAATTCTGGCCTAAGGACTGGAACGAATTCCACACAGCCTCGTGAGACCAATGATACGAGAGCCGGTATTTCATGACCACCAATAAATTTCACTGTCACATTCCTTTTGCTGTTAGCTGTTAATTTTATATTGAAAAGAGGTGTAAATTCGATCATGCATCTTAATTTTCCTTTTGAAATGTCCATAATTACGATCACCTGGCAGATAAGAAATTTGTATGTGATCTTCCGTAATATTTGGGAGTGGCAAGTTCTGCATACAATCGAATACTCTTGACTTCTGCGGTTTCGTCTACCTGGGCTTTCCTCTTCGCCTCCCGATGTGGCAATAAAATATAAAACTTCGTCTCATGTTCCACCAACTAAGTGTTGTATATTTCTACCTTCCACACGCACTGCCGCTAACTACTTACTCAAATTAAGTCAAAGACTAGTTTGATTTTAACACCAAGCGAGGAAAAAGCATATGAGTTTACACCATACAGAGGGTCTAATTCCTAACAAAAGAAAAATGGAGGGGCTCGCCTAAAAGCCATACTAGCCACCGAAACAAAACAGTAGTGAATTCGACATGTTTAGGAGTATCTCCGTTCATCATATTTCAGGCAACGATGTCAAATGTTCAATTAAGAAGAATGCTACTAGAGCTAGGAAACTATGTTTTCCATGGAAAAAGAAGTTTCCCTCTGAAAAAAGAGTGGAATTACGGCTTCCACGTACATTTTCCCTGCACTAAGAGTCTGTCTGCGACATGATTCATTTGAACACCTATCGGAAGCCTATAGACTAAGGTAAAAATTTCATGAAGAACAGAAAATCTCAAAATTTGACTTTTTTGGTTGTACCAATAGACGATTCTATTTTACACCTCTGATCGAGTGACATATCGAGAAAATGTAGGTTAGGAAGTGTGCGAGTACATTGCACCGACACAGACAGGTCTTATGGCAACGACGGGATAGAAAAGGGCTAGGAGTGGGAAGGAAGCGATCGTGGCCTTAATTAAGGTACGGCCCCAGAATTGCCTGGTGTGAAAGCAGAGAACCACGGAAAACCATCTTCAGGGCTGCCGACAGTGGGGTTCGAACCCACTATCTCTCGAGTACAAGCAAACCGCACGGCTAAGTTGCTCGGTAGGTTAGGAAGTAAGTCACAAATGTCGCAATGGAAAACAATTTCAGTAAGTTCGTTCATTCGTTCGTTCGTTCGTTCGTTCGTTCGTAATCTGTTTACCCTCCAGGGTCGGTTTTTCCCTCGGACTCACCGAGGGATTCCACCTCTACCGCCTCAAGGGCAGTGTCCTGGATCTTCAGAATCTGGATCGGAAATACAACTGGGAGGATGACCAGTACCTCGCCCAGGCGGCCTCACCTGCTATGCTGAACAGGGGCCTTGTGGGGGGATGGGAAGATTGGATGGGATAGACAAAGAAGGGGGAAGGAAGCTGCCGTGGCCTTAAGTTAGGTACCATCCCGGCATTTGCCTGCAGGAGAAGCGGGAAACCATGGAAAACCACTTCCAGGATGGCTGAGGAGGGAATCGAACCCCCCCCCCCCCCTCTACTCAGTTGACATCCCGAGGCTGAGTGGACCCCGTTCCAGCCCTTGTACCACTTTTCAAATTTCGTGGCAGAGCTGGGAATCGAACCCGGTCCTCTGGGGGTGGCAGCTAATCACACTAACCACTACACCACAGAGGCGGACTACAGTAAGTTACAGTTTTTTATTGTATGACTTCTCGAGTATCAACATAATGCACCAAAAAGAATGTTCCTGCAAGACAAGCAGAGATAGTAAAAAGCATGATAATGAGAATGTTTTAAAAATTCAACTAAACTATGGAAGTATTTTGGTTTATTAACCCTCTCCTGTAAGTCTAAAAAAAAATGCATTTCATCACGAAACAAGAGCAACATCCTGCATCTATACATATAGATTCCATATCACGTTTTCCCCGAGCATTTCCCTCGGGACTATTATATTCTTAGAACCGCGGCGTGTGCCAACATGAGAACCTATACAAAGTTGAGAAGGTAACATTTAGCACGGTCTGGAATAAACTGCTCTATGCAGAGTCCTCCACACCCGCACCCCCGCCCCCACTGTAGGTAGTGGCGGTAGAATCACTCACAGATCCGCTACCTGACGTACGAGGTAACTAAAAGGGGGACCAACTTGGGAGCGTGGTTCTCCTAGCTGAGTCTGGCATTACTCCCACTTACTTGTGTTAGGTTCTTCACTTTCAACTTTCTCATCCGACCTCTCTCGGCCACCTCTCGCTCCCTTCTGACTCCCCACGGCATTAGCTTTGCGAGTTCTAAGAAGTCTTCCATTTTCGCTCCCTTCGTGGCCTTTCTCAAAGGCCGTAGCCGTGTTGAAATACGGGATCACGTGAGATCTCCGAAGTTAAGCAACACTGAGCGTGGTCAAGATCTGGATGGGTTGACACGCGCTGTTGTTGGTGGTGAGTAAAGGAATGGAGGAGCCGAAAGGAACTGGCCACCCTGCCGTACGTAAACTCGGGCTCAGGCACACCTATGCGTAGGTTCGGACCTGCCTTCGGGCAGAATACACCCTGACCTTTACCGTCGCCTTTCCCTTTCTTTTGCAGGCATCTTCATATTTCGAAGGGTCGTGGTCGGACCTCTTCCATTTTTACTTCTGATTAGTGTTGAAAGAAGATGGTTACCCAGTTGTACTTCCTCTTAAGACTTAAAACAAAGATCACCATCACCATCACCCCCCCCCCACTCCCCACCCCCCACCACCCCCACCATCACTAAGCAGTGAGCGTTAAAAACGACAGTGCAGTATTACTCTTTTATTTTGCCCGAAGTTGAGTCCCATTACGAAATATAAAGAAGTGTTGTGTCCGCCTCTCTGGTGTAGTTGTTAGTGTGATTATTAGCTGCCAACTCCGGAGGTCCGGGTTCGATTCCCGACTCTGCCACGAAATTTGATAAGTGGTACGAGGGCTGCAACGGGGTCCACTCAGCCTCGGGAGGTCAACTGAGTAGAGAGGGGTTCGATTCTCTCCTCAGCCATCCTGGAAGGGGTTTTCCATGGTTTCCCACTGCTCCTCCAGGCAAATGCCGGGATGGTACCTAAATTAAGGCCACGACCACTTCCTTCCCTCTTCCTTGTCTATCCCTTCCGACCCTCACCCCCCCCCACCACCACCACCGCAAGACCATGTTCAGCATAGCAGGTACTGGTGCTACTCCCCAGTTGTATCCCCGACCCAAAGTCTCACGCTCTAGGACACTGCTCTTGAGGCGGTAGAGATGGGATCCTTCGCTGAGCTCGAGGGAAAATCCAACCCTGGAGGGTACAGAGATGAAGAAAGAAGAAGTATTGTGTTAAGCTTAATTCTGAAAGAGACTACTTCGGTTCAATTCTCTCCGAGAATGAATGGTTGAGACATAGTGGAACTCACACTGCAAATATGTTAAAAATACTAATAATAATACTTAATGTTATTGGTCTTTACATTCCACTAACTACTTTTACGGTTTTCGGAGACGCCGAGGTGCCGAATGTAGTCTCGCAGGAGTTCTTTTACGTGACGTTAAATATACCGACACGAGGCTGACGTATTTGAGCACCTTCAAATATCACCGGACTGAGCCAGAATGGATCCTGCCAGGTTGGGGTCAGAAAGCCAGAGCCTCAACCGTCTGAGTCACTCAGCCCGGCTATTTTTATTATCTTCTTCTTCTTCTTACTGTCTAGGGTTGGCTTTTCCCTCGGATTCAACGAGGGATCCCACCTCTACCGCCTCAAGGGCAGTGTCCTGGAGCGTGAGACATTGGGTTGGGGGATACAATTGGGGAGGATGACCAGTGCCTCGCCCAGACGGCCTCACCTGCTATGCTGAACAGGAGCCTTGCGGGGGGATGCAAGCTGCCAGCAACGTGACTCGAACTGCGCAGCCAATTCGCTTGGTGGCAACGTATTAGACAGATGGGTGTATTCTCTCTAAATCTTAAAACGAAGCTTGCTTTCGAGTGATGGTGGGTTCGAACCCTACAGTCGGCAGCCCTTAAGTTGGTTTTCCTTGGTTTCCCATTTTCACACCAGGAAAATGCAGGGGCTGTACCTTCCTTTCAGCTCCTAGCCCTTTCCTATCCCACAGTCGCCATAAGGTCTATCTGTGTCGGTGCGACGTAAAGCAAAATGTTTTAAGAAATATCTTAAAACGAAGCAAAAATTAAGAATACCCATGCTTGTAACAAGCGCATTAGATTTCAGAAAGAGCGGTTATAATGTGTAGTTTCAACCAATCTTCACGCTGAGGATTCAACAAGCTTACATTCGGAAGATGGTGAAATCACATTCCACCACCAGCAATTCTGAGGATAGATTTTCGTGGTTTGTCACTATCACACCAGGAAAATGCTGGGGCTGTACCTTAATTAAGGCCACGGCCGCTTCCTCCCAATTCCTAGGCCTTTCCTATCCCATCGTCGCCATAAGACCTATCTGTGTCGGTGCGACGTAAAGCCCCTAGCAATTTTTTTAAAAAATGCTATTTGCTTTACGTCGCACCGATACAGATAGGTCTTATGGCAACGATGGGATAGGAAAGGCCTAGGAATGGTAAGGAAGCGGCCGTGGCCTTCATTAAGGTACAGCCCCAGCATTTGGCTGGTGTGAAAAGAGGAAACCACGGAAAACCATCTTCAGGGCTGCCGACATTGGGGTTCGAACCCACTATCTCCCGGATGCAAGCTCACAGCTGCGCGCCCCTAACCGCACGGCCAACTCGCCCGGTGGACATCTCTTAAATGCCATTAAATACATAACAGAATCAACACTTTGGCAAACCCTTCATTTACTAAACTTCTTTGTTATCTGGATTTATCCATATTTGGAAGCGGAAATGTCCCACTGCCTGAGGAAGGCTAGTACTTTATCAGGTAAGGGGATGTATAGTCAGGTGCCTTACTTGGTTAGTGAAATCAGATGACGCACGTTGCGAACTAGTTAGCCATTGTGTTTGTTATGCAACTCCGAGCGGCGACTGATAAACACAGACAATAGCTACGTTACCTGAGCCGCAGTCTTACAGATTCGACAACAACATGGAGAGTGTTATTATCAAAACAATAGGATGAGGAAGGAACGGCGTAGACAGCAACAGCTAATGCCTAAATATGTAAAGATTTTGCTGGCATAATGTCTCGCATAAATGCCTTATTTAGAGACCTGAAAGCTTCCATTAAGTCCAGATCAATTTCTGGTGAGACTTCTCAATCAATCAATCAATCAATCAATCAATCAATCAATCAATCAATCAATCAATCAATGATCTCCACTTAGGGCTCTCGCCCAAGTAGCAGGTTTCCTATCAATTATTTACCTAGCATTTTCTTAAATATTTTTAAAGAATTTGGAAATTTATCGAACATTTCCAGTGATAAATTATTCTAGTCCCCCATTCCTCGTCCTATAAATGAATATTTGCCCCTATTTGTCCTGTAGATTTCCAACTTTACCTTCATACCATGATCTTCCCTACTTTAAAAGTTCCTACTTTCAAAAGCTCCGCTCAAGCTTATTCTTCTACTAATGTTATTCCTCAGCATCTCTCCACTGACTGCTTGGAACCTACCATTTAGACGAGCATCTCGTCTCCTTACTCCCGAGTCCTCCCAGCCCAAAGTTTGCAATATTTTCGTAACACTGCTTCTTTGTCGGAAGTGAATTGGCGTATGACTTTTAAGTGCCGGGAGTGTCCGAGGACAAGTTCGCCTCGCCAGATGCAGATCTTTTGATATGATACCCGTAGGCGACCTGCGCATCGTCATGGGGATGAAATGATGATGAAAATGACACATATACCCAGCCCCCGTGCCAATGGAATTAACCAATCATGGTTAAAATTCCTGACCCCCCCCCCCCGGACCCCTGTGACCAAAGGCCAGCACGCTAACCACTTAGCCATGGAGCCGCACTCCTTTGTCGGAAATCACTCAAAACATCTTCTTCTTGCTAGTTGCTTTACGTCGCACCGACACAGATAGGTCTTATGGCGACGATGGGACAGGGAAGGGCTAGGAGTGGGAAGGAAGCGGCCGTGGCCTTAATAAAGGTACAGCCCCAGCATTTGCCTGGTGTGAAAATGGGAAACCACGGAAAACCATTTTCAGGGCTGCCGACAGTGGGGTTCGAACCTACTATCTCCCGAATACTGGATACTGGCCGCACTTAAGCGACTGCAGCTGTCGAGCTCGGTCACTCAAAACAAATCGTGCTGCTTTCCTTTGGATCGTTTCCAGTTCTTGTATCAAGTAATATTTGAGTGTGATTTGATAGAATCTGATGATGTTCTCTCAAGAACGAAACATGTCATTCTATTTTAATTAAGTTTGTTTTCCAAGTATCATACTGTTACCATATGTTTTCTTTTAATGTTGAAAACTGCTGGGCTGAGTGGCTCAGACGGTCAAGGCGCTGGCCTTCTAACCCCAACTTGGCAGGTTCGATCCTGGCTCAGTTCGGTGGTATTTGAAGATGCTCAAATACGACAGGCCCGTGTCGGTAGATTTACTGGCACGTAAAAGAACTCCTGCGGGACTAAATTCCGGTACCTCGGCGTCTCCAAAGACCTTAGAAAAGTAGTTAGGGGGACGTAAAATAAATAACATTAATGTTGAAAACATTTCTTAACACACAAAGTGGGGGTCCTCATACTAGTTCTTCTTCTTTTTCTACCGCTTTTCCCACACCTGTGTCGCACATGTGGATTTGGCCCTGTTTTGCGGCCGGATGCCCTTCCTGACGCCAACCCTATATGGACGGATGTAATCCCTACTGCGCGTTTCTATGGTGGTTGGTATTGTAGTGTGCTGTCTGAATATAAAGAGGAAAGTGTTGGAACAAACACAAACACTCAGTCCCCTGGGCCAAAAGAATTAATCACAGGCGATTAAAATACCCGACACGGCTGGGAATCGAACCCGGGATCCTGTGAACCGTAGGCCTCAACGCTGACCATTCAGCCAATGAGTGGTCCCCATACTACGAAAAACTAAAATTAAGATATTTCTTCAATGTAACGAACGTTGAAGGGCTAAAGGGCCCGAAAAGGTTTCAAATTGTGAGTCTTGGATGGCTCTACAAAACAAAACAAAACAAAACAAAACAAAACAAAACAAAACAAAACAAAACAAAACAAAACAAAACAAAACAAAACAAAACAAAACAAAACAAAACAAAACAAAACAAAACAAAACAAAACAAAACAAAACAAAACAAAACAAAACAAAACAAAACAAAACAAAACAAAACAAAACAAAACAAAACAAAACAAAACAAAACAAAACAAAACAAAACAAAACAAAACAAAACAAAACAAAACAAAACAAAACAAAACAAAACAAAACAAAACAAAACAAAACAAAACAAAACAAAACAAAACAAAACAAAACAAAACAAAACAAAACAAAACAAAACAAAACAAAACAAAACAAAACAAAACAAAACAAAACAAAACAAAACAAAACAAAACAAAACAAAACAAAACAAAACAAAACAAAACAAAACAAAACAAAACAAAACAAAACAAAATCCAAAATTACTTCCGGCCTAAATTCAGTTCCGGAAAAACAGCCTAAAATCACTCGTTTCTTTACTCGTTTTCTTTTTGATGCAAATCCTAGGCAAATAAACTTATTTACATATATTTTTTTCTTTTTTTATAGTTGCTTTACGTCGCACCGACACAGATAGGTCTTATGGCGACGATGGGATAGGAAAGAGCTAGGAATGGGAAGGAAGCAGCCGTGGTACTAGCCTAACTAAGGTACAGCCCCATCATTTTCCTGGTGTGAAAATGGGAAACCATGGAAAATCATCTCAGGGCTGCCGAAACCCACTGTCGGCAGTGACTGTATGCCTTTGCTGGCAGGACCTAGTGTTTACAGTGCACTATGTCTTCTGGTATGGGCTAGAGCAATGTTGTTACTTTCATTGATCTGTCTCTGTCTTATCCTTGGCTTTAATTGTAGTACGAAAGTGACTTCTGCAGAGAGTCCCTGCTGTGAATGGTGTGAAAATGTTGCTCGTAGGGTCGGTTGGTGGATGCATTTCAGTGGGCTTGGCAGACTGATATGTAATAGCAACTTCTGGTTCGGTGAGGATAGCAACGGGAAAGTACCTCGCTCCTCATTTCCCTAGTACGCCTCTTCAGTTATGCCTAGGCCATCTATGACAACTGATGGCAGAGCTGTTGAGAAACCAACCAGCCTTAGGACGGAAGACTGAACACACATACATCAGTGAGCATGATTTTTTCTGAAAAAAAGAGCAAACAGTCCAACAGGTCTTTGGTCAACTGACCAACGTCTTCGTTGCTTCTTGCCATGCTAAATGACTCAAACGGTAGAGCCGCACGTTACTGGCACGTTGTGAACAACTCTTGCAGGACAAAAGTCCACATTAACGTCTACGTAAATTTTGAATAGTTACTGGGCTGTAAAGCCAATAAAACCAAAGCAAACAAACCCCATGGCGCAACAGTCCCGAAAGGTCATGACCTACCAAGCAACCGCTGCTCAGCCCGAAGGCCTGCAGATTATGAGGTGTCGTGTGGTCAGCACGGCGGATCATCTCGGTCGTAATTCTTGGCTTTCTAGACCGGGGGCTGCAATCTCATCGTCAGATAGCTCCTCAATTGTAATCACGTAGGCTGAGTAGTCCTCGAATCAGCCCTCAGACCCTAGTAAAAATCCCTGACCTGGCCGGGAATCAAACCTGGGACCTCCGGGTAAGAGGCAGGCACGCTACCCCTACACCACGGGACCGGCATCTGTAAATCCAATAACATTAAATCATTCTTCCTTGGTTTTTTACGACCGAATGCCCTTCTTGACGCCAACCTCATTTGAAGAACTAATGAAGATCAAATTAATGATGGTGAGTGAAATTGTGGTTGAGGCGCTGGCCTTCTGACCCCAACTTGGCAGGTTCGATCCTGGCTCAGTCCGGTGGTATTTGAAAGTGCTCATGTACGTTAACCTCGTGTCGGCAGATTTACTGCCACGTAAAAGAACTCATGCGGGACTAAATGCCGACACCTCGCCGTCTCTGGAAACCGTAAAAGTAGTTAATCGGACGTAAAGCCAATAGCATTATTTATTACCATCATGCGAAATAATTTTGATGACTTAATGAAAAATAAGATGTATTCAAGCTCTTTAGTTTTTTTTTTTTTTCAATCATGAAATTACTAATGTTTCGCCCCAATGTGGCATTGAGCTCGTCAGTTCGATTGTCACACCTCTCCAGGACGCTGGTGGCTAGTGCGCCGTTGAAACACCCCCTGCAAAACCTCCTTTTGAAGCGGCAGCGTGCTAGGGGAGATATGTATCTTTGCTTGTATAAACGAACTGAGAACTTAATGTTTAACATAATTACTTTTAGAGTCAGTAAATACTTCTTCTTTTTCTTTCAGTGTCTGGTTTAAACTTGAAGTCTCCAATGTCTAATAGAAAGCGATTGACACCGTCTTGTCATCTACTTAGAGCAAATCTTTCCATGGAGCAAGGAACATCAAGACGGGAACGTACAAAGAGAGCGCTTGGATCTTGAACAGCACCACATGCACACAAGGTGTCTGCATCACTTGGTAAAGGCCCCATTTCCTCATGTTCACCTTACAACTTGTATCTTGATGCTTCCGCTCTCTTGGGCCGATGACCTTCGATGTTAGGCCCCTTTAAACAACAAGCATCACTTCCGCTCTCGGGCGAATCGAAGTTCTCCACCGGGAGCCAGTTCTTCCATGGCTTTCAAGAAAGGATCATCTAGCTCGCTCCTCAATCTTACGAGGCGGTTTTCTTCCTGCGACCCTTTCAAGGTTTTGGTTCTTGAGAGGAAGTTCCTCCTTGGCCTGAGTTGTCGTCTAGCTGGCTGGTGACCGAATAGGGGATGACGGGGATTAGCTTCCTGCTTCGTCCACTCCACGTCTCCGGATGTGTGGTAGGGCTGTAGTAATAAATGAATATAGCTTCGGCTTTAGGCAACCGATTTCGATATCATTTACTTCAATGGCAACTTGCTTGGGGTGTGCAGAGATATTCCAAACTGATATTGTATATTCTGAGGCCGAGTTGTATAGCGCAAGGGCTGGGATCCTTAAAATTTTCAAACTTCCAAACAGTCGAGTCAGTAAATCAAACCCGACGATCTGTCCACATCTTATATTATTATTTCACTTGTACTAATATTATTTAGTGTTAGAGATACAGTACATGTCCATGACCGTATACGTTACATTAGAATAAGAGAAAGCCTACAAGAGTAAATGTTTCCATGAACAAAGCAAAGCCATACATCAGTGAAACGTAAATCTAGACTACAGAGGGTCAATAGAAGGTGTTTGAAGCCAGGAGAGTTCCCAGTAAGTGGCCGAGTCAATAAACATAGCACGTGTTGGTAATGACCTGTTAGAAAGCAAGAACTTATGATATAAACGACTATATTGCCATGGTGATTCACTAAAGGATTTCTGTGAGAGAGAACACTTGACACGAAATAGATTAAATATCTACGAGTAGTAACGTTTTAACATTCTGCACCGACAGTTTAAATTAGAGTGTGTTCTTTCTGAGCAATCGTGCTGAACAACAAGCAGTGCAGGAAAATAACTAGACCTGGCTTTTTTTTTCTTTTGTAGGCCTATACTGTCTAAAATCATCGAGTGATATTGTAGATAATGTATCAAGTAAAGAACACCTTCATGATTGCTTATCATATTATAATTAGATGGTGTTACGCCTCACTTGACCAAGGTCCAAAAATAGATTTGGAGATATTTACACAAACGCAATTTTTTTTTGTATTATTTCATCTTTCCTGTGAAATGTAAAGTATTGTATATCGAAATGAAGATAGAGACAAGAATTTTCTTGTTAATGTATCAAAATTAGCGATTTGTTCTGTTCTCTATCATCCACACCGGATACGTAACTGTCAATATCAGTACTTTCGTTCAATTCTTAAGCTCCTAGAAGACGTAATACGGCGCTGTCCTTTAACTTTAATGTTTATTTTCTTCGAAGACTCACGGTCAGGCTAGGTAAAACAAATAATTCCATGTAAACAAATGAAATAGAAAGAAAAAGCAATCGTGAACGCTCCAAAAATTTATAGTTACTGTAAAACCTACGACCTGTTTTCCAGTCTTTGACCGGGTCAGGGATGTAATGAATGAAGCATATATAGTCTATTAGTACGATGGGGTCACCACTCCCAAAGTGATATATTAATGAGTGATAGATGCTATGAAATGAGAATGGAGAGTGTTGCTGGAATGAAAGATGACAGGGAAAACCGGAGTACCCGGAGAAAATCCTGTCCCGCCTCCACTTTGTCCAGCACAAATCTCACATGGAATGACCGGGATTTGAACCACGGTATCCAGCGGTGAGAGGCCGACGCGCTGCCGTCTGAGCCACGGAGGCTCACACTATAGTTACTGTAATAAAACAAAATCATTGCATTAACGGAATAAGGTGTAGTGTGGTATGGGTAAAAAGAACCAAATGATGCTATAGAAAAACAATCGTGTGATGCAGCGAACATCAGTCAAATGGCCTTGAGGGAAAGGGAAGCGGCAGGTAGGTAGCTACTTCTGGGACTTTCTGGCAGAAGAAACGCAAAACATAGAGCGAAAAATTGACGCGCTTCGGCGATCCGACCCGCGCTACACTAATTGAGAGCTTATGTGTGAAGTGAATTTTTAAAGATTTCTTTATCGTGACATTGATTTATATTTTACGAACTCTTGTATAGTTTTGCGTTATAATTTATGCTTGTGACAGCCAGATTGTTTGTGAAGTTGAGGATCGTTTCAAATAAAACAAGTGATAGTGATATGTATTTACGTGTCGCGGTATAGATGTCATGTACACGATTTCACCTGCCATTGGGACTGACACCAATCAGCCTTCCGTCCCCGAACAATACCGATTCAACACTAATCTCGGTCATTTAGGGCATTTCATTTTTCATTTCCCTCCCTCCCAGGCCGATTGGGGGTGAACTTAGACTTTAATGCCGTTTAGAGCGTAACAATCCATCCCAGCGACCCCGAAAATTATGGATTCGACACTAATATAGTGTGACCGTATCGGCACAAGTAATATTTATTTCAAATGATATGCTTGGTAAGGAAGCAGGCAGCAAGCCTTCTTTGTGTGGATGTTGGGAGAAGCATCAGATTGTGCAATAGGACGCCCGCCAGAGCGGCGCCTCACACACCCACTGGGTGGCTTAAAGAATCCCCGAACTAGGCACACGTCATAGAAGAAGCAGCAGAAGAACACTATTTAGCGACTCCATATTGAAAAACAAATGCCAGCGTACAGCGATGCCAGAGCGATCGGGCCAAATTTAATGTGTTTTCGGCGTAAATAAGGCTTGATTAACAAAACTGCATCCGTCAGAGCAGTGTGCAGAATTTTGGTTGAATTATGAAGTCAGGAGTTCTGATAGAAAATACTCTCCAAGCGAAAGGCGTTGGTAAACAATTTATATAACTGGGTTAGCGTACGGACGCGATGGCTGAAACCAGATGTCTTTGGGGATTCACCATTTCCCCTCCGATGTTATAAATTAATTACGGCAGATCCGCCGAACATAATCAACTCCGCATGGCATAGCGCACTTGTGCGTAACATAGTCACACAATCTAGCGTATTGCTGATGTCAACAGGCTGGTTTATCCAGGAGAGGTAAAAATCAGAGTGGGGACATGGCACGCTTGCCACCCCTATTCCCGGCTTTGCTATAAGTTGTTGCAGATTCTCGGGGGAGTCTTTAGTCGGGAACGAGCTTCAGAAGGTGGAACTACGGTCGGTCCGCGAGCAAGGTCTACCTCTTCTTTGTCTGAATAACTGACACAAAGAAACGGGAGAGTGGCTTTGACCTGGCTGTGCTGTATGGCCGATAACTCCTCATGTGAGTGGATTAATGATACAATCCCAATGAGGGGAAATCGGAACAGGCCGAATAGGTCCCTTGACTATCGACTCCCGTGGAGCATGGTCCCATGTGTTCGTGACCCGAAAGGGTTGGTTTGTTGTCACATGGTCCCATGAGTCATGGGGGACGGTGGGAAAGGTCCCAATAGGTCATTTTCGATTATTTTTACATGTCATCCACCCCCACCCCTAGGGGTTCTATAGTAAGTCATATGTGCACCCAGTTTGGATGAGAGCTATTTTGGAACATATACCCATAATCTCGGTCATTTTGGACATTTTCCTTTTCACTCCTTCCCAGCCCCCATGCCAATGGGCATAACTTGGTCATAAAAGGCATCCGGAACATCACTCTTCATCTCGGGGGTCCTGAAAACTATTGATTCGACACTACGAAGTAATAGGGTCGTTTTCAACTTTTTTTGCGTGTCACTTCATCCCCTCAAAGTTATTTGTGTGCCAAGTTTGGTTGGGATCTATATTGGAACATATCGTCACTCCTATGCCAAAACCGCGAATGTGACAATGCTCTTCCTATCTACAATTTTCCTTAAGATTGGTCACGTCTCCCAGCCACATATTGATATACAGTCCATCAGAACAATTTTCGTTTTGAGTTCACTTTCCTATGCGCATGTATAACGGGGCCGACTCGTTGTCTGAATGATCAGCGTACTGGCCTTCGGTTCAGAGGGTCCCGGGTTCGATTCCCGGCCGGGTCGCGGATTTTAACCTTCATTTGTTAATTCTAATGGCTCAGGGACTGGGTGTTTGTAATATCCCCAACATCCCTGCAACTCACACACCACACACAACACTATCCTCCACCACAATAACACGCAGTTACCCACTCATGGCAGATGCCGCCCGCCCTCATCGGAGGGTCTGCTTTACAAGGACTGCACTCGGCTAGAAATAGGCACACGAAATTATTATTTATGTATAAAAGAAAATGAATCTTAAATACATCATACTCTAGGAGCGGGTGAATATGTCATTCAAACGTACATTCCTACAGTACGGTTTTCCTTTACACTTTCGCATAGGAAAATGAACTCAACGAAATTTGTTCTGACGGACTGCATATGAATATGTGGCTGGGAGGCGTGATCAGTCTTAAGGGAAACAATGGATAGGAAGAGCATTGTTACATTCGTAGTTACCGAGCTCGATAGCTGTAGTCGCTTAAGTGCGGCCAGTATCCAGTATTCGGGAGATAGTAGGTTCGAACCCCACTGTCGGCAGCCCTGAAAATAGTTTTCCGTGGTTTCCCATTTTCACACCAGGCAATTAATTAAGGCCACGGCCGCTTCCTTCCCATTCCTAGCCCTTCCCTGTCCCATCGTCGCCATAAGACCTATCTGTGTCGGAGCGACGTAAAGCAACTAGCAAAAAAAAAAAACATTCGTAGTTTTGGCATAGGAGTGACGATATATATAATATATCCATAATCTCGGTCATTTTGGATCACTTCTTTTCCACCCCTTCTCAACCTCCATGCCTATGAGGGCTGAAAATGGTCTTAAATGTCATCCAGAAAATGATAATTGAGGCCTGGATGTTTATGACCTTAAAATGATCGTAAATGATCTATAAAATGCCCCTAAAATTCTTTCTTTCCTTTTTCTTTCTTTCTTTCTTTCTTTCTTTCTTTCTTTCTTTCTTTCCTTCTTTGTTTCTTTATCCGTTTACCCTCCACGATTGGTTTTACCTCGGACTCAGCGACGGATCCCACCAATGCCGCCTCAAGGGCAGTGTCCTGGAGCGTGAGAGTTTGGGTCGGGATATACAACTGGGAAGGAGGACCAGTACCTTTCCCAGATGCTGAACAGATGCCTTGTTGGTGGGGTGGGAAGATTGGAAGGAATAGATAAGGAATGGGGAAGGAAGCGGCCGTGGCTTTAAGTTAGGTACCATCCCGGCATTTTCCTGGAAGAGACGTGGGAAACCAAGGAAAACCACTTCGAGGATTGCTGAGGAGGGAATCGAACACACCTTTACTCAGTTGAACTCCCGAGGCTGGGTGGACCCCGTTCCAGCCCTCGTACCACTTTTCAAATTTCGTGGAAGAGCCGGGAATCGAAACCGGGCCTCCAGGGGTGGCAGCTAATCACGCTAACTACTACACCACAGAGGCGGACTATCTTAAAATTACCTTATCAAATTATCAAATTATTTAATAATAATTGTCTTAGACAACGAATGAATATGTGGTTAGAACAGCTGTATTTTTTTTTTTTTTTTTTTTTTTTTGCTAGGGGCTTTACGTCGCGCCGACACAGATAGGTCTTATGGCGACGATGGGATAGGAAAGGCCTAGGAGTTGGAAGGAAGCGGCCGTGGCCTTAATTAAGGTACAGCCCCAGCATTTGCCTGGTGTGAAAATGGGAAACCACGGAAAACCATTTTCAGGGCTGCCGATAGTGGGATTCGAACCTACTATCTCCCGGATGCAAGCTCACAGCCGCGCGCCTCTACGCGCACGGCCAACTCGCCCGGTCAGCTGTATTTTAAAACAAAACGTCTTAGTACAAATAGTGTCATATTACTAAACTATTAATCAATTAACAGTTATCACTAGGTCATGCATAAAAGACCTGCACCAGCCCTCTTTGGAGGCCATTCTCCATAATTTTCACTAGGTCCTTTTCATTTTTACTAAAATAATATAAAAATAAATGACTAACTAAACATACCTTGGTTAGCATTGCTCTACACCATTATAGTCATCCTCAAGTAATCACAAGTGAAGGAACGGCGTTTTCAGCTAATACTGTTATCTCTACTTCCACTGATGTAATGGGAGCATATCTGAAAAAACACTATGCCAATGGCTGATAAATCCTCTCCAAAAATGTCAATTCTGAAGTCTTCTCCTGACAAAATACTGTGACGAACTCCCTACTGATTTGTCCATTGCCATGCCACTCTTTTCTAGGCGGGTGGTATTTGAAAGTGGCCAAATATGTCAGGCTCGTGTCGGCAAATTTAAAGGCAGGTAAAAATAACTCCTGCGGGACAAAATTCCGGCACCTCGCGTCTCCATAAACCGAAAAAGTAGTTAGAAACATTATTATTATTATTATTATTATTATTATTATTATTATTATTATTATTATTATTATTATTTACGATCGTTTCAACCTCCTATGAGTTACGATTACACAACTTCCTTGACTGTTGATGTTCTTTTTTTTTACGCCATTACTGCTTCATTCTATGTCTCGCTTTTGCTCGTTCCTCCTCCTCATCATCATCATCATCATCATCATTATCATTATAACTATTATTATTAGTATTAGTGTTATTATTATTAAATATGAAAATTTGATTTTAGGCAAGCAAATTTACCTTCCTTTTGAGGATCAGAAAACAGATCCTGTGCAATCCCAATTGCCTTAGCGTCTGTCCTCTCAAAGCTGTTCACTACTTTTCTCACTAATTTTCTGAAAATTGCCACAATCGTATATGCATGTTGTCAACCAGGTACCACAGCATGTTAAAACTGGTGCTGGGGGTAAAGCAACATCAGGGGCTTTGTCTGTGAAATACTTAGTTCGGGACGGTGCTTTGACGAAGATATTCTTTACTAATCTATATTTTCTGTCTTTCTTTCTTAATTCGTTTAGCCTCCAGGGTTGGTTTTTCCCTCTGACTCAGCGAGGGATCTCACCTCTACTACCTCAAGGGCGGTGTCCTGGAGCGCGATACTTTGGGTCGGGGGGATACAACTGGGAGGGGATACAACTTGGAAGAAGGACCAGTAACTCGCCCAGGCAGTTTTATCTGCTATGCTGAATAGGGTTCTTGTGGGAGGGGGGAAGATCGGAAAGGATGGATAAGGAAGAGGGAAGGAAGCAATAATAATAATAATAATAATAATAATAATAATAATAATAATAATAATAATAATGTTATTGACTTTACGTCCCACTAACGACTTCTACGGTTTTCGGAGACGCCGAGTTGCCGGAATTTAGTCCCAAAGGAGTTTCCTTTACGTACCAGTAAATATACCGACACGAGGCTGATGTATTTGAGCACCTTCAAATACCACTGGACTGAGCCAGGATCGAACCTGTCACGTTGAGGTCAGGAGGCCAGCGTTCAACCGTCTAAGCCACTCAGCCCGGCGGGGAAGAAAGCAGACGTGACCTTAAGTTAGGTACCATCACGGCATTTGCTTGGAGAAGTGGAAAACCACGGAAAACCACTTCGAGGATGGCTAAGGAGGGAATCGAACTCCCCCCACCTTCTCTACTCAGTTAACCTCCCGAGGCTGAATGGACTCCGTTCCAGCCCTCGTACCACTTTTCAAATTTCGTGGCAGAGCCGGGAATCGAATCCGGGCCTCTGGGGGCGGCAGCTGATCACACTAACCATTACACCACAGAGGTGCCTAATCTATATACTTCTGAAAATGTTTATCTGGTCTGTTCTGCGATTTGATGAAATGCAAAGGCCAGACAAGTAACATTCACCATCTTACTGTGAAATTAGTTCGTAGATTTTGCTGCATTTACCGTGTAAGGCGCTTCATCTGTTAGGAAGAGAAGCACATTCTCATGTTGTATCCCACTAGACCATATTAAACATATGGAGTTATCGAACAGTTTGCATATCTGAGTGTGGTTAACCGCTTCCAAAACCTCCTGAGGTCAGAAGTGAAGTTTGTCGGTACGATTAGTTTCTAGGGTATCTATCGCCACATTACCTACATGAGGTCCTCCTGAATCTGTAGTCTCTTCAGTTGATATGTAATATGTTTTCCCATTCATCTATTCGGTTTAATGTGTCTTCTTAATAATATATTGATAAGAAGTTTTTACGCAATGTTGATTCGTCAAGAAAATCTCTTTAGAATTGCTTAGTTTTCCTAGCGAAATGTCTGCACTAACAAACACTTCTAATAATTCTTTATAAAAGGAAGATGACTTGTTTCTTTTTGCCGACAGTTTGTTTTAACAGTAATTGGGACACTTTTCTTTTTTCACATGTACTAGAGCTTATTAATGCTTTTCGCGTCTGACAAGTTGTTGTACGATGAACCGTTTATTAACAGAGACTTTAATTTAGAGCACTTCACAGACCAATACAGTTCCATCAGTTGAGAATACGTTTTCGCCGATTCTGAGACATACTGCTTCAAACGGCTTGCATTTGATAGTTTCTGTTTTGGCATTTCAATTGCAATGCACAACTAACCGTCACAAACCTACAACACACACACGCACACCTTAGAAGTACTATAGTTGGCGGCTGAGTGAACGAGCACAGCTACGAGAGAGCTGTCAACATTTTTAATAAAGCGAAACGCAATACGGTACAAACCATATGGCGTTGAGGGTTCTTTTCTGAGACCGATATGCAATCCACACGTGCACGTGAATGAATCGGTCACACAAACTGTGCACACATTTTATCAAGGTCAAGAAAGATTAAAATTGCTGCGTAGATAAGAAACAGTTGAAATGAAATGGCGTATGGTTTTTAGAGCCGGGAGTGTCCGAGGACAAGTTCGGCTCGCCAGGTGTAAGTCTTTTGATTTGACGCCCGTAGGCGAACTGCGCATCGTGATAAGGATGAAATGATGATGAAGACGACACATACCCAGCCCTCGTGCCAGCGAAATTAACCAATCATGATTAAAATTCCCGACCCTGCCGGGAATCGTAGCCGGACAAGAAACAGTTAATGGCAACAGATGAGTAGCGCAGAACTACAATACGTGGGTGAGGCGAAGAATGTTTTACACTGACATGAGTTTTATAGTTTAGAAATGCAGAAAATGAAAACCTACAAGCTGTTTTCCAGTCAGTGACCGAGTCAGGGATGGAATGATTGAAGCCCCATCTAGCGGCGAGGATAAGAATTGTGCCGGCTGCCGAAACCTGTCGCACTCCTCTTGGGCAATGATTAGGTAATGACTGACAAATGAAATGAATTGAAGTGGAGAGTGTGGCTGGAATGAAAGATGACAGGCAAAACTGGACTACCCGAGAAAAACCTGTCCCGCCTCCGCTTTTTCCAGCACAAATCTCACATGAAGTGACCGGAATTTGAACCACGGAAATCAGCGGTGTGAGGCCGACGCGCTGCCGCCTGAGCCACGGAGGCTCCTTATACTTTACACATACAGATACTGTAAAAATGAATTTAAAATGAACATTTTACCATATCCCATACAAATGACCTATTATTATTACTATTATTATTTCTTTCTTTCTTAATCCGCTTACCCTCCAGGGTTGGTTTTTCCCTCGGACTCAGCGAGGGATCCTTCCGCTGCAGCCTCAAGGGCAGTGTCCTGGAGCATGAGACTTTGGATCGGGGTTATACAACTGGGAAGGCGGACCAGTACCTAGCCCAGGCGGCCTCACCTGCAATGCCGAATGGGGTCGTTGTGGAAGGATGGAAAGGTTGGGAGGGATAGACAAGGAAGAGGCCGTGGCCTTAAGTTAGGTACCACCCGGCATTTGCCTGGAAGAGACGTGAGAAACCAAGGAAAACAACTTCGAGTATGGCTGAGGTGTGAATCGAACCCCCCTCTAGCTCTACTCAGTTGACCTCCAGAGGAAGAGTGGACCCCGTCTCAGCCCTCATACCACTTTTCAAATTTCGTGGCAGAGCCGGGAATCGAACCCGAGCCTCCGGAAGTGGCAGCTAATCTCATTAACCACTACATCACAGAGGCGGACATCATTATTATTATTATTATTATTATTATTATTATTATTATTATTATTATTAAGCCCACTAGGGAGCGCTTATGACTAGTTCTTTTTGGATGCTCACTTTCGTTCCAATACCTCTTGAGTCCTGCTATTAATTTTTCCTTTCCTTCCTGTGGAAGAGGTTTGCGAGATTTAAACAACCTTTGGTATAGAAGACCATGAGTTTACCATTTTAAAAATTTGAGGCGGTCTGACATGTAAAAGCATGAAAATTTAAAAAAGACCTAAAATACACCGAAATGTTAAAAATGACTTAATTCCGGAAAATGTGGGAAACCATATTTTGATGACATATTGAAACCCCAACGTAATTGTTACAAACTTTGGACTGGGAAAACTTGGAAGGAAGGAGACGAGCTGTTCGACTAAGCGGAATGTTTCGAACTATCAGTGGAGAAATGGCTTGGGATGGCATTATTTGACGAATATGCTTGAGTGGAGTTTTTAAAAGTAGGAAAGATGATAAAATTAAAATAAAGTTGGAATTCAAGAAGACAACCTGGGGAAAATTGTCTTTTATAGGAAGAGGAATTAGGGATCGCGATAATTTATTAAGAAGGATGTTTGATAAGTTTCCAACTTCTTTGAAAATATTTAAGAACAGACTAGGTAAAGAACTGAAAAGTAAGCTGCCACCCAGGCAACAGGCCTTAATGCAGGGCGATGCCGATGCATTGATTGATTGATTGATTGATTGATTGATTGATTGATTGATTGATTGATTCATTGATTGATTGATTGATTGATTGATTGATTGATTGATTGATTGATTGATTGACCGTAAGAAGTAATCTCATATATCAACATGTTTATTGCAGAATACACTTAGCTGTCATTAACCATCGTCTCTGAGTTATCAGAACGCCGATGACTTTCTATTTTAAAAAATCTGAGCCCCAGTGATAATTTATATCGGCAACCCTGAAAATTATGCATTCGACATTAACGTAGGTCATTTTCGATTATTTTTACATGTAATCCACCCCCAACGCTAAGGATGCTAGGGGTGTCTTACTCCCACAGCATTATTTTCAGTTGGTAAGTCATATATTGCATCCATATCCCTCCAACATGTGTACCAAGTTTGGCTCGGTCATTTTGGACATTTTCTTTTTCACCCCTTCTCAGCCCCCATGTCGACTGGGGCCGAACTTGGACTTAACTGGTATCCAGAGTGTCATAATCCATCTCAGCGACCTCTAAAATTATGAATTCGACACTAATGTCGGTCATTTTCGAATATTTTTACGTGCTACCCACCCCCAGCCCTACAGGGTGGTGCTAGGGGTGTCTTACCCTCGCAGTACTTTTTTTCAGTTAGTTAAGTCATATGTGTATAACGTTTAGTTGAGAGGTTTGCTGGAATATAAATTCATATTCTCGGTCATTTTGGACATTTACTTTTCCACTCCTTTTCATCCCCATGTGGATGGGGGTTGAATTTTGACTTAAGCAGCATCCGAAGCATCATCGACCCACAAAACTATGGATTCTACATTAATATTGTTCGTTTTCGATTATTTTTATATGTCACCCTTTCCCCTCACTCTTTCCTAAGGGTTCCTTGGGGTGTCTTACCCTCACAGTTTTTTTTTTTTTTTTTTCAGTAATCATTTTATGCCAAGTTTAGTTGAGAGGTATGCTGGAATATAGAAAATAAAACCATATTCTCGGTCATATTGAACATTTTTCTTTTCTTTCACCTCTTCTCATCCCCCATGACGTCCGGATCCGTGGCTAAATGGTTAGCGTTCTGCCATTAGGTTCAGAGGGTCCCGGGTGGCAGGGTGTATATGCCGTCCTCATTATTAGAAATCACCTTAGGTAGGACCCCATTCTTGCAGATATGTAGGTTGCCTATCGGCTGTCTACTAGAAAAATACCTGCACCAGGCCTCTCCGGAGGCCATACGCTATTATTATTATTATTATTATTATTATTATTATTATTATTATTATTATTATTATTATTATTATTATTATTATTGTACCGGGCGGTACACCTCCACACCGTTTATTTAAAAGTTGCGCCATTTAAAACTCCTCTTCTGGAGGAAGTCTGAACTTTATCTACGGTCTTAATTTCCAAATTTCTCAGAAGATGTCACTACCTGGAAATTTTTGAGTTTGTGAACTGTGTCATTTTCGACGTACTTTTGTTTTGCTTGTATTAAGAAGTGTGAACTTTCTCTTCTAGAGGACACTACTGAAGATCTACAATAGTGCAACCTAGTGCGGAGTCAAAGAACTATTTTGTTGGAGAAATTTTTATTTCAAGAGTTTGTTCTTTGTTAAATTTCTTTCTGTCATTGTTTAAGTTGGCTGTATATCCCTCTTTTTCCCCTTATTTTGGATCTAGCCAATCCCGAATTTCTTTAATTAATTTTTCCACCAATAATGTGTTTCTTCTTCCTCTATGTAGGGGTTTCTTTTCCCTAGCCAATAAAAATTTTGTGGGAGGGTGTTTTCTTTCCCCTAACGCCTAGAATCTTCCACGAGAGGATATAAACTGCTGATTTTTGGGTCTCCGGGCCACTTCTGTTCCATCTTTCAGTGTGTAAAGTTCATAGCAGGAGGCGGGAAGCGCCTCTTTCCTCGGCAGCGGTCAACAATAAGGTAATGGCCGATTAATAACTTCTTTCTTTGCTAGCTCAGCAGTTTAACTTTCGGGGCGGGTTCTAAGCGTTCAACCATGTAACCTTTTCCTAAAAATGTAAAAACAACTGGTATCTATTCTATTTTCAAACGACATATTGGGATAGAGAGTGCTTAACCCTCTCGAGCTCCCACTCACATCGTCTTGAGGTGAACTTATTTTTCTCAACCAATTCTTCCGTAATGTAATGTAAATTGCTATTAAGTCACCTCTGTAGTATGGGATTAGCCCTTGTATCAACGGCCTAGTGCCAAGTAGGTCTTAATCAAGTGTATTAGGAGTGCAAGTTCGCCTCCTCTCAAATTGTTTTAGAGGTCATTTAATTAACCTGCTTTTCGTTTAATAGACCTCAGTAGATTGGGTATTTTACCCCTGTGTTTATGTCCGTTCAGGACAGTTTGAAGGTGAAGTTTGGTGTGGCCTGTGATTGGCTTACACTTTGAGAGCAGATCGCTCTTTTGAAAATGGAGTGTCATATGCCTTGCGGAGGCTTTTCTGTGTAATTCGGAGCCAGGGGCTCCTAGGGATGAATGGGGTTTTCTGCCCCTCTGTTAAAACTTGTGTTTGTGGTAAAACTGAGCTGATCGCTGAAGTCAGGGCGTGAAGCCCAAAACCTGTAAATATTGTAACTCCCCTTGTTTTGCTACGTTGTACCTGCCATGTTTGTTGTTTCTTTGTTTTTGAAAAGAAAATATAACCTTGTTAAATTTTAAAATTTAATTTCTCTTTAGTAGCTTGAGACCTATTCACCACCCAGCACCTTCTTTCATGCTTAACTACCACACAAACACGGTAACAATTATTATTATTATTATTATTATCATGCTAAAGGGGGCTGAACTTGGACTTAAACGGCATCCAGTATGTCACTATTCATCTCAACGACCCCGAAAACTAAGGATTCGACACTAATATTCGTTGTACTGGACTATTTACTTTATTTTTATATGCCATCTCATCCCCACCCCCTCCCTAGGGGTGAAATGGGTGTATTACCCCCGCGGTATTTCCGCAGATAGTAAGTCATATGTGTACCAAGTTTGGTTGAAATGGCTTGTTGCGTTCAAGAGCTATGATGGTAAATAAATAAATAAATAAATAAATAAAAAATAAAATACACTAATTTACAAGGGATAGATATCTGAAATGATGTTTACTGTTTCGTGTGCAGTGTTTCATGCTGATCTCAAATCTTCAAACCGTTTTGCTCTATCACACCAGGTTTTGAAGATATTGACAAAGTTTTATTTTTCATGCAACAGGGTTCGTAGAAAATTATTTTTATTGTTTTTGTCGTTTTTCAGACAAATTCGAACGTTCTCATTTGCTACTTGTAAATGTAAGTGACAGTGGGCATTATGGCGTCCAGAGGGTGCATACATTTACAAGATCTGTTTTGCTACGTGTGCGGCTCTAAAGAGACAGTCCAATAAGTGCCATGTGGTGCAGTTACACTAAAGCCATGTTCATTAGCACGCTATACCAACCGATACTCTAGTGAAACTTCTTCTAGAAGTTGTTTTCCCTGATACAATGTAAAACTTATGTAAATGGCTGATGTCGTATACCTCAAGGACGGTAGGTGATAAAGACAAATGGCTTGCATATTTTGAGTCAACGTGTTTCAGTTGTGAGCTCGTCTGGAATACCAAGATATACGCCGAAAGTAAGTTTTTGTTGATCAGTGTTATCACCAGTCCATAATTCCTCTGTTCTTAGAGTATTCATTCCCAGTAATGAGTCTTTATTTAATTCCTAGGGTTCGATTATTGTATTCCCAAACATGTACCTCTTGCGGGCTATAGCCTCGCATTACAGATTATGTGATGGGTTGTTCCAAACTATTTCCTGCATAATCTGCATTCTAAGTTCTTCTCTAAAATTCCCATTTTATTTAAGTGTATTTTATCAGGTGCATGATCTGTGAGGAGAGCTACTAAGAATCTTAACCGAATTCTACTGCACTTCAGTTGTTTTCTTACGTGGCATTATTTGTAACTAGCTCTATGGTCAAGTTTAGTTCTATATCGTTCATCTTTAAATCATTAGAAACAGACTCTAACTATCGTCGTCTTGGTCTCCTTCCACCCTCCATCACCGAGTCCATTATTCTCCTAGGTAATCACGTCTCGAATGACCCCCACCACTGATGGCCGGTTTATGCGTCAGCCTTAGCCTTTATCTCCTCATTCCTAGCACCGTCCTGCAACTACTAGACAAATTTACGTTCTGGTTGTTTGTTTCTTCCATGCCTACAAAGCATAGCATCACACCATCTGCAACTGTGCCCGTAAAGGATAGCCTGTTTCACGATAGTCAGTACGACGGTCAGCTTTGCATTCGGCTGCATTCCGTCAGTTCACGTCACCCCGTTATATGAACGCATTGTGTAAGAATGGATACCTAGCTGATCGTCCCGAACGCTTTACATCTCTTACTCTTGTTATTAATGTGACGCGCCATTTTTCATTCGCTGCTCATAGTGCAAGTTAAAGGTATATTTCAACATGTTGCGAATATCTGTACTAAACACATTTAATAAAACGTTGCTCTCTATAACTTCCGTATATTCATTTCCTGTCCTTCTCCTATGCTGTCATCATTACAGCGGGGATTTTAGCATATTTACATGTTTTGTTTGTTTCAGGATTAAAATATGCCAATAAGAAATAAAGGCGATTCATATCATTTGAAATCGATTGGCTAAGTTTTGCAGTGCATATAAATGCATATATACAGATTACGCACATATTCTTGACATCACTATGACTATGACTATCAGCCATCTTCAATCGTTTTTGCGATGTGGCCTCTTTAAGTCCGAAACAAGGTAAGTTTTTATGAGGTCTCTCCATCTGGAACGGTCTTGAGCGAAGTTCTGCCAATTGATCCCAGTAATCTTCTGGATGTCTTTATCCCATCTGTCCGGTGGCCTTCCCTTAGGTCTCAGGTGATCTTACGGACTCCACTCAAGCACAAGCTTTGTCCACCTACCACCAGTTCTCCGAGCAACATGGCCTGCCCACTGCCATTTTAGGGTAAACACTCTTTCTGAAATGTCACTGACCTTTGTGAATGACCTGATGAAATCTGCTCTCTTCCTGTCTTTCTTCGTGAAGCCTAGCATAAACCGTTCCATAGCTCTTTGGGCTGTTCTGAGTTTTTGCTTGACAAACTCGCGCAACGTCCAGGTTTCACAACCGTAAGTCAGTACAGGGAGAACACTCTGGTCAAAGACTATCTTCTTTAGGTGGGTTGGCATGTTGGATTTAAAAAATGAAGAATTTCTTCCGTAGGTTTGCCATCCTAGTTTGATACGTCGGAAGATTTCCGGTCTTCAGTCCCCTTTCATGTTTACAAGCTGTCCAAGATAGACATACTCATTGACCTGTTGTAATGTGGAGTTTGCCACATGTAGCTTTCCTGCTGGGGCCCATTTGTTGAGCATTACTTTGGTTTTAGAAAGGTTCATGAATAGTCCCACTTTTTGACAGGCTGAGGCGAGATCTTGTATTAGAGTTTGTCGTTGGCCAAAAGTGTAATGTCGCCTGCAAACCTTAAATTGTTCAGCCTTTTCCCATTGATTTTGATTCCTGTATTATTATTATTTTGTATAAGACAAAGTTAGTATAATATTGTATGTTGATATTCAAATCGGTACAACAATGCAAATAAATGAATATGTAAAATTTTTGTTCGCCGCCGGAAGCCTTGTTGTTGACAGTCGACAGTACTAACAAGAGCTTGACAATGTGTAGGTTTTTCTTCTTTTCTTCCGGTGGTGTTTTGGTATTCGGTTCGGATGTTGGAATCATACATAAATAATGTTTTACGGGATCTGAAGTAGCACAGTGGGGGGATACTTCCTCGATACTTGGCAGGTACCAATCTACCCACCCCAAAAATTATTCTTGTATAGAAGAATTAAAACAGCAGCACCATGAAGGTAAATAATGCCACCATTTTCTTTGTTCCTATGGTCTTGTCATTAGCAGGGCCTGACCAGTCCAGACGAATTGTCTTGTTCAGACCAATATTTTGTAGCTCTAACCTATCTTTGCCGTTCATATTTCGTGTTATTCAGTATCTGTGGATAATGGGCCGATGTTGGCAAGCCTGTTTAGTGCATTGCGAGCTCGCCGGAGTCGCCGCTGTGTCAATTCTATAACCTATACTTCCATTTCTTCGTTGTATGAAGATCAGTAACCACTAGAAATCACGCCATAAGAAAACGCAGCTAAAAATAGTCTGCTTCAGCAGTTGATATTTGGAGAACCAACCTTATTCCTAGAGGAAAAAACCACGTACGAGGACGAATCAAAAAGTAAGTTACATTAGCTCGCTGCAAGAGCACACTATGTATCATGACCATGGCCAATGCGGAGCAAGCGACAGTAACTGCTGACACGTCAAATAGGAAGGTTGGTGTGATATCCTGTCGTGGTCTGTATGCAGAGCGGGCTAGGATCAATGGCGCGTCAACTGGATGTTCATTCCAAATTGGAGGTACGTGCAACGACTAGATTTCTATGGGCTAACCGGCTCAATTGCACGGACATTCATCGTGAAAACACTGCTGTATATGTGGTGGGCGTGCAATTTCCCGCCCAGGTATTGTAAAGTGGTGTAAGCAATTTAACGCCGGACGCATGGATCTCATGGACGATTATCGCGACGGCAGGCCCGCAACGTCCGGTACCGTTGCAAATGTTGACCGTGTGTTTGGGATCATTAGAGAAAATCGGTCCATAAAACTCCAGGAGGTTGCCAGCACTCTGAAAATTTCGTATGGTAGTGTGTTCTCCATTGTTCACCAGCACCTTGGGTTTCGTAAACTGTTTCAACGATGAGTCCCATGTCTACTCACCGATATTCACAAAGGACAACGTTTCCAATCGTCACTGGCATTTTTGCAACGGTATTCTGTAGAGGGTAACGTGTTTCTGCGACGAATCATTACAGGGGATGAAACGTGGGTCCACCACTTCACCCCCGAAACAAAGAAAGCATCGATGGAATGGGTGCGCACCACATCACCACCACGAAAGAAGACCAAGGTCCAACCTTCAGCAGGAAAGGTAATGGCGACAGTCGTCTTTGATATGGAGAGTGCGGTGCACGTGGAATTTATGCCGAAATGCACAACAATCAACTCGGCTTCGTATTATCAAACGCTGAACGGGTTGTGTAAGGCAATTAAAGAAAAGAGGCGAGGAAAATTGAACGCCGGTGTAATTTTGTTGCACGACAACGCAACACCTCACATGGCCCGCCAAACGTCCGAACTGCTGGAGCAATTCAAGTGGGAGGTATGGCAACATCCTCCATACAGTCCAGACTTAGCGCCATGCGATTATCAAATGTTCGGTAAGCTGAAAAAGGATCTCGGTAGATAACAATTCCGAAACGATGAGGAGGTGAAGCAGCTGTCACCAGGGGGTTACATAGCGCTGGAGATGATTTATACGCTCCGGAATCGAAAAGTTAGTTGAGTGTTCCGAGAAATGTTTACAGTCTCTTGTGGACTATGTGGAAAAGTGAACTTATATTAGCCGTGTTGCCTATGTGTAGGTGGTTCCATAAATGGCCATAACTTGCAAGTATAACTTACTTTTTGATTCGCCCTCGTATTTTGCAAAGTATGCAAGAATGCATATGTGATTGGATATAAACCTATTGCTGTTTTTGTGCATAGATGCATACATATTTTGCCGTTTTTAGTGCATGTAAATTCGCCCTCTACTCATCATTGTTAGTACTGACGCTCTTGAATGATCTTAACTAGACATTGCACTTGCAACGTGAGACATTGCGGTCCACTGTTACTGGAACTTCTTCTCCCGGTCTGCAAAAATACACTGCCCGAAACAAGCCAGTCGGATCCATAAATATTATGTTCTGGTTTCTTCACTGCACAATATGAGACTGAAATCACGTTGTAAGTTACAGGAAAACTCGTCCTTGTGACCTGTTTTCTGAAAGTAATTGTAGTGCTACGTAATACTGCTTGACGTCATTCTTATCAGGACACGTCCATATCATCGACGCTCTTCTTACTGTGCATTTTAAAACGTTGCTTAGATGTTCATTACGACCAATAGGCCTATCCTGAAAACACTGTTGTTAATGTCTGTCTCAAAACATGACTACTCCCTCCCTGTTTTATGACAGCGTACACAGCATTACAATGGAACCCAGCAGTGCAAAATGTCGTTTTTTTTTTTTTTACAATTTGTTTTACGTCGCACCGACGATGGGATAGGAAAGGGCTAGGAGGGGGAAGAAATCGGCCGTGGCCTTAATTAAGGTACAGCCCCAGCATTTTCATGGTATAAAATGAGAAACCACGAAAAACTAACAGTGAGGTTCGAACCCACTATCTCCTGGGTGCAAGCTTACAGCTACGCGCCCCTAACCGCACGGCCAACTCGCCCGGTGCAAAATGTATAGGGGTGGGAGATATCTTCAGGCTATTCACACTGTCTCCGGGTTTTGTTTATTTATTTATTTATTTATGTGTGGTTATTTATTCATGTATTTATAAGTGGAGAAGTTAAGGCTCTTGGCCCTCTCTCACACTTAGCCACGTTCTTGGTTGCAGATTAGATCGTCTTTTTTTACAAATGAGTAAGATGATGATGATGATGATCGTGATGGCAGTGGTGGTGGTGATCGGGGGAGAAGAGGTCTTAACATTCATTTTTATTTTTTTTGCTATGGGCTTTACGTCGCACCGACACAGATAGGTCTTATGGCGACGATGGGATAGGAAAGGCCTAGGAGTTGGAAGGAAGCGGCCGTGGCCTTAATTAAGGTACAGCCCCAGCATTTGCCTGGTGTGAAAATGGGAAACCACGGAAAACCATTTTCAGGGCTGCCGATAGTGGGATTCGAACCTACTATCTCCCGGATGCAAGCTCACAGCCGCGCGCCTCTACGCGCACGGCCAACTCGCCCGGTCTTAACATTCAATCTACTGTGGGAGCAAAGGGGATGTGATAACATATTCAATAACTTTATTGTGGAATTATAACTAGACAACTGCTGATAATAATGATTACTCACAATAATATTTTTTAGAGGCAAGTAAATTATAGCATAGCATGCACGGTTGATTCTAGAAGTACGTAGGAGTCTAAAGATCTAAGAGACTTGGTGCATCGTAATACAAGTATGAATGAATGGAAGTATTTAACTACTACGTCATTCATTCTCGCATTCGCCCACATAGTCATACAAGCTGGCTACGCACTTAGGAGGAAATCCCAGCAAGATCTTTTAAAATAGACTAATGCCGCGTAGTTCCTAACTCTCTGAGAAAAGTTATTAGTACATTTGTCTCCGTGACGAAGATCTTTGAAGGACTTTTTTTTTCTTTTTGCTAGTTGTTTTACGTCGCACCGACACAGATAGGTCTTCTGGCGACGATGGGACAGGGAAGGGCTTGGGGAAGGGCTTGGACTGGAAAGGAAGCGGCCGTGGCCTTAATTAAGGTACAGCCCCAGCATTTGCCTGGTGTGAAAATGGGAAACCACGGAAAACCATTTTCAGGGCTGCCGACAGTGGGGTTCGAACCTACTATCTCCCGAATACTGGACACTGGCCGCACTTAAGCGACTGCAGCTATCGAGCTCGGTCCTAACTCTCTGTGGCAGATAATCACATAGTCTAGCACCAGGCATAAGGAATGAACGGTTAATATTCATGCACGATTTACAGGTGTCGTAAGCGAGCAGTTGGACCGAGTGTAATGCTGATGGGTGGAGGAGAGGTAGCTAAGATCTTAGGAATGATACTGCGGTGTTGCTTCATGCAGAACTTGGAAGATGATGGTAACAGTGTGTAAATATCTCATTTGCTTAAATTTGACCAGCCGAATGTCTCGTAATAGGGAGTGATATGAATTGTATGCTTTAATAATAAAATAAACGGATGCAGGAGTCCAATACCTTCTGGTGTTTCTTTCTTGTTCCTCAGTAGCGTTAACACAATAATCACAATAACTGAGTATGTGTAACACAAACGTCTCATTTAATCTGACCAGGCGAACTGGCCGCCCGTTTAGGGGCGCGCAGCTGTAAGCTTGCATCCGGGAGATAATGGGTTCGAACCTCATTGTCGGCAGCTCTAAAGATGGTTGGCCCTGGTTTCCCACTTTCACACCAGGCAAATGCTGAGGATGCACCTTAATTAAGACCACGGCAGCTTCTTTCCTTTTGTATTCCATCGTCGCCATAAGACCTATCTGTGTCGATACGATGTAAAGCAATATTGTAACAAAAAATCAATTAATCTTATTTTCATGTTATGTGGAGGTAGCGGCTGGTGAATTCTGAGGGTGTGGAGCGAAGATTTTCAGTCTGTCTCACACTTGTCGAGCAGCAATTGTTTGTATATAACTACAATAGTGCCTTATCTTTTTTTCGGCCGTATAGTAGACGATCTCCAGCCCGGACCTTTTAATTCGACTCAAATACCAGAATCTTCCTGTCAAAGAACGCCGATCGTTCTTAAAAGTGGCTACTTAGTAGTGTTGTAATCCGAGTTGTACTATGTTGCACGTGGGTATTGCTATTTAGGAAGGGAATGGGGAGATATCATCTTGTTCTGAGCCAGACTATACTTCAAAGGATACATCTATTCAGGATTTACTTATGAGCTAAGTGTAAGCTGCTTTCTGGAGGGGAATCTGTGTATTGGTATTCGGTAACTTACTGATTTTTAGTTTCATTAGGTCCAAACCTACATCGCTGTGAGAGAAACCGCTAAATGTACAGTACATCATGGCGAAGAGTGGATCGCTAGTAGATTATAGGTTCTTAAATGGCTTGAGATTTAAAACCACAAGCTCTGCTGTGTTGCTGGTACATGAAATCTAACAAAGCTTCTTGTTGTTGTGGTCAATTCTTGTATGATTTTCTGCTTCCTTTTTACGATCCTGAGCTGTTTCTATTGCTATAGCTCAAAAGATTGTGCCTTCGTGGGGCAACACGTCACCACATTGGGCGACCGGACTACCAGATGTATGCATAAGTTTTTGTCGGTTTTTGTAGTACAGAAAATACGTAGCCTAATTTTCAAGGGAAATCTTTGTTGTTGTTGTTGTTGTTGTTGTTGTTGTTGTTGTTGTTTATTCAAAATACTGGCCGTCGGCTTCTTCACACTTCGCCCATCTTTAGGTAAGTTATGAATACCACGCCAGGAAAACTGCTTGTTTTTTGCGGCAAAACATTCGTCCAGCCATTTTCCGACTTCCTTGAAATTGCTGAAGTACTGCTCTGCGAGCGAGTACCCCATTGATGCGAAGAGGTGACATTCAGATGGCGCCAGGTAAGGGCAGTACTTCGGATGTGGAAGGATGTTCCATCCAAGCGATTTCAAGGCGTCTTTCACTGGTTTTGCTGTGCGAGAAAGGCGCATTTTCGTGTAATAAAATCACTTTGCCATGTCTTCTGGCCCATTCCGGTCGTCTTTCGTTCAATGCGTAATTTAAATTAATCGTTTGTAGTATTGTGCATTAACGGTTTGTCCGGGCTTCAAAAGTTCATAATACACAATACCGCTCTGGTCTCACCAGACACAAAGCATGCTCTTCTTGTCAAAGAGATTTGTCGAAACCATGCCTCAAATGTTCTAATCAATGGAGCGTGTTCACCACATGTTTCTATAAGCAAACGATGACTTTCCATAGCCTTTTTTTATTAAATAAGAAAAGCAATGCGTGCCGCATATGTTCCTTTTCAGGCACAAACGTCGACATGGTCACTGAACGATACAACACAACGCTAGTGTTAGGTGGACTGAACTTGTGTGTGTTGGTAGGTTGGTAGGTTAATGTCAGACGAACAAACTGACTTAACTTATGTGTCAAATTCCTACGCTGCGTACTGTTCGCTGGCGCCATTTCTTAGTGAAATCGGAAAAGACTTATGCATACACCTGATACATCCTCCCAGTTACCGATGTCAATTTGGCACTTCTTCGCTTTCGTCTTTAGAACGTCCTTGTAAAATGTCTGCTGCCCTCCCTGATTGTGCTGTCCATCCTTTAATTGAGAATGTGACACCTGCTTTGGAGGGCGGGTGTTAGGTATGTGGGCGACCAGACATGATCGGGTCATTAAAATTGATGTTTGATAATCATAGCTACAATGCTAGTTCCATTGTCATCTTCCAAGATACTGATATTTGATCGACGATTCTGCCGTTTTATTAAGAGTAAAACAGCATTGAGCGGAGTAGCCGCGCATGTTAACGCACTACAGGTCTGGAGCCGAGTTCTGTATTCAGGATACAAGTGGCTTCGAATTCCACCGTTGGCTGAATATGGAGAGGAGAGTATTAGGACAAATACAAACAGCCAGTCCACAAGCCAAAAGAATTAATCAAACGCGGATAAAATCCCCGACCCAGCCGGGAATCGAACACGGGACCCTCCGAACCGAAGGCCACGTCGCTGACAATTCAGCCAGTGTTATACTATTATTATTATTATTATTCTTTCGAATGGGCCACCAGAGGACCACGTGCCAATTTCAATTCCTTCTTCTTTGTTCTTTCCTTTTCTTCCAGTACGCTTTCATCTGTTCACTATGTTTCTTCTTTCTGTCTTCAGACCACTTTGAACCAGTCTTTTTTACTTTCCTACCTTGGAATCCTTCTATTTTCAATACTTTTTCCCGAAAGCCTTCTCTATTATTTATTTCTTCTGTTGTTATATTGTTTTTTTCTAAATCCTTTCTTACTTCATTGACCCAGCTTGTCGTTGATTTCTTACTCCACAAATATCTGAAAATCTTACTGGTTAATCTACTATCTTGCATTCGATATAAATGTCCAAAAAACATAAGTCTCTTTTTCCTCATTACATCTGATATATTTTCTATTTTTTGATATATTTCAGCATTACTTCGTAATTTCCAACCTTCTGCTGTGTTTTGTGGGCCTAATATTTTCCTCATGATTCGCCTTTCTAGTATTTCTAGCTTATCTAAATTATAGTTTAATGCCAGACACTCGCTTGCATATAGGCATTCTGGCTTCACTACTGTGTTGTAATGCCTTATTTTTGCATTTTTGGATAGGCATCTTTTATTGTAGATATCTTTGGTGACACCATAAGCTCTCTCCATTTTATGTACCCTCTCCTCTACTGCAGATTTTTCTAAACCATTTTCTTGGATTATTTCCCCTAGATATTTGAATTTTTTTACCCTCTCTATTTGGCCAATATCTGTTTTCAGAAATTTTGGTGCATCCCAAATATTTGTTAAAAATTTTGTTTTTTCTGCAGAAATTCTTAAGCCAGTTCTGCTGGCGAATCTTTCCAAGACATTTACTTGGGTTACAGCAGATGTCACATTTTCAGAAAGTATTGCAAAGTCATCTGCAAATGCAAGACAATTTATTTCAATCCTTTTGTTTCCTCTTCCTAACCTTATCGGTGAAATGTTAAGTTCAATAAGTTTTTCGTTCCAAATTCTCACTATTTTCTCTAGGACACAATTAAAAAGAATTGGGGATAGTCCGTCGCCTTGTCGTACACCAGTTTTTATTTTGAAAGGCTGTGATATCTCTCCCAGAAATTTCACTTTAGAGACTGTGTCTGTAAGTGTTTCACGGATTAGATTTGCCAGTTTAGACTTTATGCCAAATTCTCGAATTATTTTATATATAGTTTCTCTGTCAACAGAATCAAAAGCCTTTTTGAAATCTACAAACATGACTACAATGTCCTTTGAATTAAGTAACCTGTGGCGAATTATTGACTTAAGATTAAATATTTGTTCTGAGCATGATCTTCCTTTCCTGAAACCACCTTGATATTCACCTAAATGATTGTCTAGTGTTGTTTCTACTCTGTTTAATAAAATCTTGGAAAATATTTTATATGCCACTGCTAATAAAGATATTCCTCTGTAGTTATTAACGTCCTGTTTATTACCTTTTTTGTGGAGTGGATGTATCAAGGCTACTTTCCATTCCTCAGGAATTTTTTCAGTTTTCCAGATTTCTTCAAAGAGTAATTGTAGCTCATTTGCTATATTTGGTAAGGACCACTTCAAAAGTTCCGCTGTAATAGAATCTTCTCCGCTAGCTTTGTTGTTTTTGAGGGTTTTAATTACTTCTTCAATTTCTTTTATAGTTGGTGGTATGTCTTCTTCCAAATTTTCATCAATATCTTGAAATTCTAATTTATGACTTGGTTCAGGACAGTTCAAAAGTTGATCAAAATATCTTGCTAATATCTCACAATTTTCAGTATTGCTTAGTCCAATTCTGCCGTTTTCATCCTTGAAACTAACATTTGTAGTTTGGTACCCCTTTAATTCATTCTTAAAAGTCTGATAAAAGTCACGGGTGTTATTTTTTATAAAGTTTTTGTCCATTTCTATAAGTTTCTCCTTTTGAAAGGCTCGTTTAGTACTTCTGATTATCCTTGCTGTTTCCTTCCTTTGTTGTTTAAACTGATCAAAATCTTCAATTTTCTTTGAGCATTTCCATTTTTTCCATGTTTTAGCCCTCTCTGCTAAAGCTTCTTCACATATTTCATTCCACCATATTTTCCTTTTATTTTTTATTGGCCCAAATGTTTTCTGTGCTGCATAATTAATTGCTTTGGATATTTCTTGCCAGTTGCCTTGTTTAGCCACTTTAATTTCCTCTTGGTAGTTTTTAATTGATTCTTTTGTTATAGTAAGTCTGTCTACATTATATTTTATTAACCTCTGTGGCTTTCTTTGTTCTTTATTAGGTAGGAGTTTGGCTTTAATTTTAGAGAGATAATGGTCGGAATCAAATTCACCATTCCTTACTACTTTCACATTCATAATTTCTTTTGTACTTTTTTTTGAAACAGCCACATGATCTAACTGAAACTCTCCTAACATTGGGTTTGGAGATATCCACGTTTTAGCTTTTCTGGGGAGTTTTCTAAAGAAGGTTGACATTAGTTTCAGGTGATAGCTTTGACACAAACTGATTAGCCTAATACCATTTGTATTTGTTCTTCTGTGGGCTGGGTAATGTCCTACTACATTTCTAAATTTCTTTTCTCTACCTATTTGTGCATTGAAGTCACCTAATAGTAATATGGTGTTCATTTTCGGAATTTTGGATATTTCATTTTCCAAACGAACCCAGAATTATTATTATTATTATTATTAACGGGGTTTCCGTGGAACAGAGAGAGGTGAAAGAAGGTGTGGGCTTGAATGGGTCAACCAAAAATTAATTTAAAACTTTAAATAAAGGTTATACTGTATTTCTTTTCAGAAAATCAAATTTAACAACAGTGTATCAGGTGCAATGACAATTTTGATATAAAAATAGAAAACTCCAGAATAGGGAATTTAACAGTTTTGGGCTCAAGCCCCTAATGTACGACTTTATAACGTCACCAATATAGCGTTTACTTCGACACCAAAAGGTACAAAAAGCCGATTATTGGCTGAAAAATAATTACAGAAAATTTCTGATTGGCCAGATTCAAAAGCTGGCGGAATGAGAAGGAAGTGTTGCAAACCTTGAAATATTGAAATAAATGAAAGTTTAGTTGTAAAAACCAATGAACACAAAACTTCTTTAAATCACTCATTCTTCTACCTTGCACCAGAGTGCATTACCTCAGTTTTTGTAATGACATCTATGGAGACAAATTTGAACTTCTTGCTGTACACCAAAACAAAATAAATCCAGTCAGTTTATGAAACATTAAAATAACAGAATACTCTGTTATTTATGAGTGACATCTTCCGATTAATGTCCCAACTTCATGCACTAGCTGTTTCCAGATTTGTATGAGGGATGGCGTTCCTTAAGGCGCTTCTTTTAAATGTGCGGAGTTGAGGTGTACCTCCCGGTACAATTCTTCTTCTTCTTCCTCCTCTTCTTCTTCTTCTTCTTCTTCTTCTTATTATTATTATTATTATTATTATTATTATTATTATTTCAATTCATTCTTCCTTGTTGCTTCCTCTTCCGTTCTCTCCAGTATTCCTTCATCATTACAGTATGCTTTTTCTTCTCTCCTCAGACCACTTTGGACCGGGTTTCCTTTTCATTCTTCCTTGGTATCCTTCCATGGTTCAGCCCTGAAGATGGTTTTCCGTGGTTTCCGATTTTCACACCAGGCAAATGCTGGGGCTGTACCTTAATTAAGGCCACGGCCGCTTCCTTCCCATTCTTAGCCCATTCCTGTCTAATCGTCGCCATAAGACCTGTCTGTGTCGGTGCGACGTAAAGCTACTTGTAAAAAATTATTATTATTATTATTATTATTATTATTATTATTATTATTATTATTATTATTATTATTATTATTATACATACCAGTTCGCTCCGGAATATCCTTTGTTCCGTCACTGCAGTTGCCCGTGGACAAGTCATGAGAAAATTAAGAGCCGATTGCAGAAACGATGACTAGTTATAAGGCTTAGACAACGTCTACCTAATCAGCGTCTAAATCGAGCACGATCTTTCGCTGCATAAATAATGTTCAGCCGGTGTTTAACTTGACATCGTTTAAAGTTCCAATATTGGTTTGAAAATGAACATAGAAGTATCTTTCATGCAACTCTTTGCTTGTCGCAACCAATGAAATTCGTCGGTGCGCACGCCGAACACCAGTCAGCTGTTTGTCTTCCTATACACCATACAAATTACTCAAATATGGCTAAGCATGTGCATGACTTTCCCACAGATAAGAATATCGCTTTCGGTTGAAATTAAATCTCATAATATTATCGACAGTAAAGCGAAACGCCACCGCACGAGGAAGTGTAGCTTTGATTATAGCGTTGTTACGGTGAGTGTAATTTACTCGTAAATAGCTTGGATGAAGGGAAGATGAAACAATAGTAATATGTAACCGAATGTGTTGTACGGGCCGTATAGATGTAGCTTGCATTCTGGAGATCGTAGGTTTGAAACGCATCATCGGCATTCCTGAAGATTGTTTTCCGTAGTTTCCCTATTTATACACCAGGCAAATACTAGGGCTGTTATTATGGCCACGGCTCTTCTTCCCCAGTCCTCCTCTTTAAACAGTAATCACCACCATCATCTCATAGTTGCCGAAAACTTATCTGAATTAGCGTGACGATTATATATATATAAACCACCACATACAACCTACTTTTTAGTTTCACTATTATGTGTGCTTACTTGGCAGTAAATATAAGTGAATCCCTTCCGGTTGATGTATGTAACAGCCCTCTGGTGATTGTGACAAATAATTCTGACATGTATGTAGTTGGAGTGAACTATAATTCCTTGGAAATTACCCCATGTACAATAAAATATATCGGTTGCCAAGAATTGTATTCAAGTCGACAGTTACTGGACTGTCCCTTTGTCAGTCTCAAGAAACAAGTCTCTTGAAAAGCGAAATCTTATTTTAAGCTCTGCCTCCACATACATATCAAATGAAATGCTGCGATTTCGCAGCGGGCTACCCACAGAGAGGCCGTCGGATTAACCTTTCTTCTCGGAATCGTCTCAACATAATATAAATTACATGTTTCATGCTACATAACCTCTGATTGTGATTCACTCCTGTCATTTGAGGTTAAACAGCAACACCGGTTGAACATCGGTTTTAGACAGTGTCTAAGTGATAAATAACGTCTCTGCAAATCGACAGCCATACTTAGGCACTGTTTAACCACAGACATCGTCTAAACACCGTTTCTGCAATCGGCCCTGAGAATTCTGCGCGATATTTTGATGGAGAGAGATGGCGCTTCCTCTTAGAAAGCGAGAGCTTTTCAAATTTACTGTAGACTACAGCTCTGCGTTTGACCTCAGGAGATACTCACTTTTAGAAATTTGAAGTGGTGCGAGTGAGTCCTGTTTGACACTAATTACGAACTTAGTGTATCGCAGTATATAACTAAATGCAAACTCGTGTCCTCATCCCAAGGTGGTGCAGTTCTTTTCAGGCACACCCCCAATGGCGGTGAACTGCATGTACCATTTCAACCACATACCAGCCCTCCTGCTGTTCTTAAATTTGTGGCACTACCGGGAATCGAACCCGGGCTCCCGAGGAGGCAGCTAATAATACTAATAGTTACGATACGGAGCAGACAGTATATAACTTATTAGTACAATAACGTTGAGATGTTCGATTATGTATTTCCATGAAAATGAAAGTGAACTTTTCTCTTTAATATTCCTTGGCGCCTTGCATCTCGACACCCCATTTTCTCTCCCCTCCTCACTTTCATTGTATTTGGATCCTCTCTAACTCACAGTGGTGAACCTCACCCCCACCCCCACCCCCAGCCCCGCCCGATGCAACAGCTTCGAAGGGCCTTGGCCTACCAAGCGACCGCTGCTCAGTCCGAAGGCCTGCAGATTATGAGGTGTCGTGTGGTCAGCACGACGAATCCTCTCAGCCGTTATTCTTGGCTTTCTAGACCGGGGCCGCAATATCACCATCTGATAGCTCCTCAATTGTAGGCTGAATGGACCTCGAACCAACCCTCAGATCCAGGTAAAAATCCCTGACCTGGCCGGGAATCGAACCCGGGGCCTCCGGATAAGAGGCAGGCACGCTACCCCTACACCCACAGTGGTGTGTGGCCTCCGAAGAGTTCTGGTACAGGTCTTATGATTTGACGCCCGTAGGCGATCTGCGCGTCGTGATGAGGATGAAATTATGATGAAGATGGCACATTCATCTAGTCCCAGTGCCAGGGGAAGTAACCTATCACGGTTTAAATTCTAGACCCTGCCGAAAATCGAACCCGGGAACCCTGTGACCAAAGGCCACCACGCTAACTATTTAGCCATGGAGCCATGGTGATTGAGAGCCAACCACTCACCGGCATACAGGGCTTCAGGACCTACTGCCATGGTACAGTGGTGGTATTTAGGGTCGGTAGCTGCAGAGTGGGTTTCGGCCCATCTGGTCCGTGGTCCAACAGTTCTGCACTCTGACCGGCCAATCGAGCAGAAGAGGGGTGGCCACAGCTCTACCGTAGCTCTACGCCTCTGCATTCAGGAGACGGGACAGGGCTGGACCTCACGGCTGGCCCCAACCGTCGGCTGTCCTGAGAATGGTTTACCGTGGTTTTCCATTCTCCTCCACTAAGGCAAATGCTGGGACAGTTCCTAGTATATGCCACGGCCACCAACCTCCTCACCATCTCCGTGCATCTCCTTCACCGTCACAAACATCGCGGCCTGAGAGACGGCGTCACCGTCTAAGAGGCCCGCCTCCCCCTTCAGGGGAAGAATGAAAACATTTTAGTAGTAGTGGTAGGTATTTGGGCCGGCCCCGTGGTGTAGGGTTCCGGGTTCGATTCCTGGGATTTTTACCTGGATCTGAGAGGTGGTTCAAGGTCCACTCATCCAACGTGATTAGAAATGAGGAGTTATCTGACGGTGAGATAGCGGCCCCAGTGTAGAAAGCCAAGAATAACGGCCGAGAGGATCCGTTGTGCTGACCACACGACACCTCGTAATTTGCAGGCCTTCGTGTTGAGCAGCGGTCGCTTGGTAGGTCAAGGCCCTTCAGGGCTGTAGTTACATGGAGTTAGTTCGTAGGTATTTGGTCTGCTGTGAGACTACGTACATGGCGTTCGTAGATGTAAAATAGGCATTCGATAGGTTAATGTTGATTGGATCAAGCTATTTGAGATTCTGAAGGTGAACGGGATCAGATACCGAGAACGAAGAATTATCTACAATCTAAGTAAAAGTCAGTCTGCAGTGATAAGAATTCAGCGCTGTGAAAATGAAGCAATAATCCAGAAAGGGGTGATGCAAGGCTGCAGGTCATCCGCTTTTCAGTATTTGTATAGAACAGGTGGTAAAGGAAATCACAGAGGAATTTGGAAAGGGAATCACAATCCAAGGACAGGCAATCAAAACCCTGAAATTTGCCAATGATATTGTTATTTTATCAGAGTCTGCAGAAGATCTGGAGAAACTGCTGAATGGTACGGACAGTCTTGGGGAAGGACTACAAGATGAAAAGAAATAAGTCCAAAACAAAAGTAATGGAGTGCAGTCGGATGAAGTCAGGGGATGTCATAAATATTAGATTAGGAAATGAAGTCTTAAAGGAAGTAGACGACTATTGTTACTTGGGTAGTAAAATAACTAATGACCGGGCGAGTTGGCCGTGCGGTTAGGAGCGCGCAGCTGTGAGCTCGCATCCGGAAGATAGTGGGTTCGAACCCCACTGTCGGCAGCCCTGAAGATGGTTTTCCGTGGTATCCCATTTTCACACCAGGCAAATGCTGGGGCTGTACCTTAATTAAGACCGCGGCCACTTCCTTCCCATTCAGGCCTTACCTCTCCTATCGTCGCTATAAGACCTATCTCTGTCGGTGCGACGTAAAACAAATAGAAAAGAAACTAATGATGGTGGAAGTAAGGAGGACATAAAATGCAGACTAGCACTATCAAGGTAGGGCTTTCTTAAGAACAGAAATTCGCTCTCTTCGAACAATGATATAGGAATTAGAAAGATGTTTTTACATTCATCTGGAGCGTGGCATTGTAAGGAAGTGAACTACTATTACTAAAATGTTTTGATTCCTCACCTGAAAGGGGAGGTGGGCCTCTTAGACGGCGACGCCGCCTCTCGGGCCGGGAGATTTGTTACGGTGAAAGAGATTCTCTGAGAAGGTGAGGGGGTTGGCGGCCGTGGCCTATACTAGGAACTGTCCCGGCATTTGCCTTAGTGCAGGAGAATGGAAAACCACGGAAAAACATTCTCAGGACAGCCGACGGTTCGGGCCAGCCATGGGGTCCAGCCCTGTCCCGTCTCCCGAATGCAGAGGCGTAGAGCTACGGTAGAGCCCACGGACCAGCTGCAGCCACATGAGGGCGAGACCCACTCTGCAATGGAAGATAACTACTTCAGAAAGAAAGAGAATAGGAGCTTTTGAAATGTGGTGTAGCAGAACAACGCCAGTATGGGTAGATGAAAAGACACTGAATCAAATTGGTGAAAGGAGATCGATTTGGCGAATTTTGACCTGAAGAAGCGATAGAATTATAGGACACATATTAAGACACCCAGGATTTGCTCAGTTGGTTTTTGAGGGAGGCGTAGGTGGTAAGAACAGCTGGGGTAGACCAAGGTATGAATATGACAAGCAGACTGAAGCAGATGTATGGTCTGACTCACTGGATCTGTTCTGAGGGTTACGGGTTCGATTCCCGGCTGGGTCAAGGATTGGAATCGCCTCTGATTAATTCTTCTGGCCCGGTGACTGGGTGTTTGTGTTTGTCCCAACACTTTCCTCTTCATATTCAGACAACACACTACACTACCAACCACCACAGAAACACGCAATAGTGATAACATCCCTCCACATAGGATTGGCGTCAGGAAGGGCATCGGGCTGTAACACAGGGCCAAATCCACATGTGCGACGCAGTTCGCGCCCGCGACCCCACAGACGTGGGAAGAACAGCAGTAAAATAAAAAAGAAGAAGACGACTGACGCAGATGTAGTAGTTACGTAGAAATGAAAAGGTTAGCACAGGATAGGGTGGCATGGTTTGCTGCATCAAACCAGTCTATGGACTGATGACTCGAACAACAACAGGGTGGCTTCCCACACCAGGCCAATGCTGAGGCTGTGCCTTAATTAAGGCCACGGACGCTTCCTTCCCACTCCTAGGCCTTTCATGTCCCATCGTCGCCATAAGACCTATCTTTGTCGGTGCGACGTAAAGCAAATAGTAAAAAATATTATTCTTATTCTTATTACGTAGGTCAGTTAGGAGTCCTCTTTGACTAATTACGAACTTCGTGTATCGCCGTGTATGTTAGTTACAATTATGTTGAGATGTTCAGTTGTGTACTTCCATGAGAATTAAAGTGAACTCTACTCTTGAATATTCCTTGGCGCCTTGCATCTCGACGCCCCCCCTTTCTCGCCCCTCTGTGCTTCTCCCACCTCTTCGTCTCGGGGCCCCTCCCCCATCCCCCTCCCTGACTGTCGCGTGGACCGAGCCTGGGCCAGCACAAGCAGGTGTCCTCCTAGCTGCCCGGCTGATTCATGCATCCAGCCCATTACCAACCTCTCCAATAATACACTAAACTTATGCAATTTACATATTATTAACGGAACTTTTCACTTCATTGCACTAGAGAGGATTTATTACATTCGTAGGACTGAAGCACACAGGAATCCTTGGTTAATGCAGGCCCAAAGATCACTCAAGGAAATTAACGAGATGTACGTTGTATTTCACTCGTCAAATGCGTACACCCTAGTTTCCTATTCTATATAGAAATTTAAAACGTATTTCCTTCTTTGTCTATCATTCATTTCGAATGTATAATATAATTCCGTATTTGTCCGACTCCTTGGTTGAATGGTTAGCGTTGAGGCCTTCGGTTCAGTGGGGGCAGGGTTCGATTTCCGGGCGGTTCGGGGATTTCAATCGCGTCAGATTAATTCTTCTGTCTGGGGAACTGGGTGTTTGTGTTGTCCCAACAGTCTCCTCTTCATATTCACAAAACACACCACACAACCAACTACCACAGACACACACAATAGCGAATACAGCCCTCCGCATGGGATTGGCGTCAGGAAGTGCATCCGGCCGTAAAACAAGTCACCTGCGACCCCCCCACGTATGGGGGATGTGGGAAAAAAGTTCCGCATTTATGTTATCTACCTCCATGTCTGTTCTGCCAATGAAAAAAATGAAAATCCACAGCCTGTTTCCAGTCATTCGACCGGGTCAGGGATGGAAGTTCTGCCAATTGTAGGCCTATTATACTAACCTGACCCCATGGCACTACAGCCCTGAATGGTCTTAGCCTACCAAGCGACTGCTGCTCAGCCCGAAGGCCTGCAGATTACGAGGTGTCATATGGTCAGCACGACGAATCCTCTTGGCCGTTATTCTTGGCTTTCTAGACTGGGGCCGCTATCTCACCGTCAGATAGTTTCTCAGTTCTAATCACGTAGGCAGAGTAGACCTCGAACCAGCCCTCAGATCCAGGTAAAAATCCCTGACCTGGCCGGGAATCGAACCCTGGGCCTCCGGGTAAGAGGCAGGCACGCTACTCCTACACCACGGGGCCGACAGGCCTATTATACTGTAGCCATATATTGCAATGCTGATAAATCAATTTTCTCCATGCACTCTATCGAATCGGAAAGTGTGAGAAGTCGGGCTAAGTTACTCAGACAATTGAGGTGCTGGCCTTCTGACTCCAACTTGTCATGTTCGATCGTGGCTCAGTCCGGTGGTATTTGAAAGTGCTCAAATACGTCAGCCTCGTGTCTGTAGATTTACTGGCACGTAAAAGAACTCCTGCGGGACTAAATTCTGGCACCTCGGCGTCTTCGAAAACCGTAAAAGTGGTTAGAGGGACACAAAGCCAATTTACCCACAAAAAAAGTGTGAGAAATTATGTTTTACAGTGCAAGCGGCTACTGTTTGCATATACTTTAACCATATGTGAAGGTGGGGAGCGAAAATTTCAGTAAGGAGCATGATTAAGCAAGGTAACTTTTCGACAGTATGAAGCAACATAAGCTCGAGGGAAGTTTTACGATACTCTCCTGTAAAGTAACGATTTTGCAGTTACCGAGCTCGATAGCTGCAGTCGCTTAAGTGCGGCCAGTATCCAGTATTCGGGAGATAGTAGGTTCGAATCCCACTGTCGGCAGCTTTGGAGGTGGTTTTCCGTGGTTACCTATTTTCACACCAGGCAAATGCTGGGGCTGTACTTTACTTAAGGCCACGGTCGCTTCCTTCTCATTCCTAGCTCTTTCCTCTCCCATCGTCGCCGTAAGACCTATCTGTGTCGGTGCGACGTAAAGCAGATTGCGAAAAAAAAAAAACAACAGATTTTGCAGTTTCAATAGAATACGTAGGGGCAGTCGGTAGTATTATTATTGGAATAATAATCACTCTGTTGATACTAAACAAACCGGACAAGTTGGCCGTGCGGTTAGGGACGCGCACCTGTGAGCCTGAATCCGGGAGATAGTGGATTCGAACCCCACTGTAGGCAGCCCTGAAGGGCATCCTACCGTAAAACTAGGCTTAATTCGCATCAGTTCCCACCGCAGATTATAGGGGAAGTGCTAGGAAAGGAAAAGAACAAACCCTCATCCAATGCAGTTATATGTTGTGACAGATGAAAGGTCGGGTCCTTGTAATATCGGCTGTGTAGAACTTATAGCCTATGCTCGTGTATGGTGCTCAAGATTGCGGTACAGAATACCGAAACATTTGGTTGGTTGGTTGGTTGGTTGGTTGGTTGGTTGGTTGGTTGGTTGGTTGGTATTTACGTTTACGATAAACTCTTGCCGATATATTTACCGGACCGTTTATGCGTATCATGAAATCCTTCTTTTTAAACAGGTAATGATACACGAGATAGTAAATATTTTGAGAAAGGATACATCGTTTAGAAGTGATCCAGTTTTACGGCACTTTCTTAGTCGAGTCAATAGTAGGCCTATACCATTTCACAATCTGCACTTCAAACCGAAGTCAGTAGGCGCCCTACCCTACGGGGTCATAAATTATAGGGTAAATCGGTAAATCGCTTTGTTTAAAAATAGACTGACCATTCAGTCAAGATTGTTAGTAGTTGGAACGGGTGTTAAATGAATTACAGTTCTATCATAATAATATACACAGCCTGATTCCAGTCATTCCACCAGGTCAGGAATGAAGCCCCATCTAGTTTTATAGCTTCACTCGCATACTGAGTGTACGTGCATCGACAACAAACGAGGGAAAATACTTGTCACGACGTATAACACACATTATATGCATGAAGAATGCCACAGAACTAGCGAAACCTTCACCTATAATCCAAGAGGAACACTACAAAAATTCACTATATACCACCATCACTGACAGCCAAATACAAAATTATTTTACTTCGCGCTTAACTCTGTGTTAATGCTGGGCAACCTAAAGATTTTTCTGCGGCTATGGGAACACATACTCTAAACGTGCCATCAATGAATTGCTCGAATAAACTGTATACATACCGAAACCCAAGGCTAAAATATATTCTTCTATATTACAATTGATTTCATATACTGGCTCTCTTTTTATTAGCAAGACGATGTCAAGTGGCTGTACTGTTAAGATGTTGATATTTTTCTTGCAGTCTCTAGTGTGTGTGTGAAGACTTCGAGTGTCAAGTATTAAAACTAACATTACCTTACCTAAGCTAGCTGGCCTGTCGCCGTAAATTGCTGCCGCGGGAGGGTCCACAGTTCCGCCCAGCTCCCAGGACAGGGAAGCTTCAAGTGCATGCGTCACCCAAGCGACCTTAAATTTCGCGGGGGTAGTTCTCTTTTGCGCCGGCAAGGAAACCCAACTCGCTGGAGAAGCTGAACTGCGGCAGTGCGAGCGGACTGTCGAGACAGCTGTACTTCGCTTGGTTTAGATGTTCGCAATTTTTTAAACATTAAGTTATAAAAAGCGTTCTAAGGAGTAATTAGAAAATGTTAATACAAAGCGCTGCTGGAGTAGATGGGGTCAATGCACGCCACTGGTAAAACCTGTCCCGCCTCCGCTTTGTCCAGCACCAATCTCACATACAGTGACCGGGATTTGAACCACGGAGCCCAGCGGTGAGAGGCCGGCGCGCTGCCGCCTGAGCCACGGAGGCTCTGCAGTTCCTTTATCTGTTCCCAAATGGGGAACTATTGCAAGTGAAAAGTTACGAGGCTAGGGGCCACGTAGAATTCAACGCAGTGAACTTCATATGTGGTGCCGCCTTTGTGGTGTAGTGGTTAGTGTGATCAGCTGCCACCCCCGGCTCTTCCACGGAATTTGAAAAGTGGTACCAAGGGCTGGACGGGGTCCACTCAGCCTCAGGAAGTCAACTGAGTAGAGGTGGGTTCGATTCCCACCTCAACCATCCTGGAAGTGATTTTCCGTGGTTTCCCCACTTCTCCTCCAGGCAAATGCTGGGATGGTACCTAACATAACGCCACGGCCGCTTCCTTCCCTCTTCCTTGTCTATCCCTTCCAATCTTATCATCCCCCCCCCCCGCAAGGCCCCTGTTCACCATAGCAGGTGAGGCCACCTGGGCGAGGTACTGGTCATTTTCTCCAGTTGTATCCCCCGACCCAGAGTTTGCAGCTCCAGGACACTCCCCTTGAGGCGGTAGAGGTTGGATTCCTCGCTGAGTCCGAGGGAAAAAACCAACCCTGGAGGGTAAACAGATTAAGGAGAAGAAGAAGAAGAACGTCATGTGTGTAAGTGCTATCCGTCTAGGTTGTTGCCTGTTCTTAGTATATTAGTATATTATATGGCTTATGAGATGAGACGGGGTAAAACATGGCCCTTCGAATGACCTTCGACCTCTGATATATTACACCTCATACATCTTCTACAGTCACAGTTAGAAAATTAAGTTTAGACTGAACCATACTGGATCATACAAAATGAGGGAACTACTTGTTTTCGTGAATGCTAATACCATGTTCATAGCCACGGCATCCGAAATTCGAACCACAAAAATCCTACATGCTTAGGCCGGGATTCGAACCGCGGTCACCTTGATGTGAAGGCAGTGACAATGTCTCTAGGCTATCGCGTCTCCGAAGTCACAGATTTCCTCATTATTTTTAAACAATGTAAAAGAAAACGATGTTAAAATATCGGAATACGAAGTTGTAGCCTGTCGTAGACTTTGAATCACCGAGCTCGATAGCTGCAGTCGCTTAAGTGCGGCCAGTATCCAGTATTTGGGAGATAGTAGGTTCGAACCCCACTGTCGGCAGCCCTGAAAATGGTTTTCAGTGGTTTCCCATTTTCACACCAGGCAAATGCTGGGGCTGTACCTTAATTAAGACCACGGCCGCTTCCTTCCCACTCCTAGGCCTTTCCTGTCCCATCGTCGCCATAAGACCTATCTGTGTCGGTGCGACGTAAAGCAAAAAAAAAAAACTTTGAATCCTGCTCATATTATTTTCGATATCGTTTTCATGTTAACAACTCTATGGAATGCTCTCTCGGTTTATTTTGAACAAGTAAGATATTTCAAGGTCCGCCTCTGTGATGTAGTGGTTAGTGTGATCAGCTGCCACCTCTGGTGGCCTGGGCTCGATTCCCGGCTCTGGCACGAAATTTGAAAAGTGGTACGTGTGTTGAAACGGGGTCCACTCAGCCTCGGGAGGTCAGCTGAGTAGAGATGGGTTCGATTCCCACCTCAACCATCCTCGAAGTGGTTATCCGTGGTTTCCCACTTCTCCTCCAGGCAAATACCGGGACGGTACCTAACTTAAGGCCATGCCCACTTCCTTCCCTCTTCTTTGTCTATCCCTTCCAATCTTCCCATCCCCTACAAGGCCCCTGTTCAGCATATCAGGTGAGGAGACCGCCTGGTCGAGGTGCTGGTCCTCCTCTCCAGTTGTATCCTCCAACCCAAAGTCTTACGCTCCAGGACACTGCCCTTAGGGTGGTAGGCCTACCGCAGGGGCGGACATTATTTTTTTAACGTATTGTAAATTACTCTTTCATTCAAAATATAGTCTATTTTTGTATTTCTCAGTTTCGGTGCCTAACCAACAGTTCATGTGCCTCACTCTGCTATTATACACGGGATTCTGGAATCGAATCTCAGTTCATTCAGATAACCACTAACTCAAATTTAACGCCCAATATTCGTGGGATTCTTAAAATAGAAAGGCACGTGTTCGTAGTTCGGATTACAGATAAAACTATAGGTTGTTATCATTTAAAGACATTTCGTGGGAAACTTTCAGCCGAGACAGCATTTCCCTTTGTCATAACGTCGTCTGACTTCTTGGCTACGCCACAGGTGTGAGAATAATGCGAGAAGTAGCAGAAGAAGAAGAACGCTGAGAAATAACTCTTCTGCTTTTTTTTTTTTCTTAAGAGGACTATTTGTTATACAATATTAATCGTGTCGATTTGGATGCAAATATCGTATTCTGCTTGTCAGGATGATTGATTGGACTTACGAAGTATAGTATGTCATGAAATGAAACGTCGTATGGCTTTTAGTGCCGAGAGTGTCCGAGGACATGTTCGGCTCGCCAGGCGCAGGTCTTTTGATTTGACGCATCGTGATGAGGATGAAATGATGATGAAGACAACACGTACACTCAGCCCCCGTGCCAGCGAAATTAACCAATGATGGTTGAAATTCCTGATCCTGCTGGGAATCGAACCCGGGACCCCTGTGACCAAAGGCCAGCACGCTAACCATTTTGCCATGGAGCGGGACTGTCATCGTGCAAAACAAAATCGTCGCGCAACGTGCTCCGCCCGATCGGTTCATGGCAATGGTTATCAGGAACGTGTTGGTAGTTACTCCGCAGCCTTTATGTTGGTAGCCTTGATTCCATCTCCTATACCTGTCACTGCTGCTACAGCGTATCGCATGATTCTTTTCCCCCCATCCGAATGTAGCCGAGCGGTCAGTTGCTCGCCGAGCGCAGCCGAAGGAAAGGATCCCCAGCAGGAATCACTCACACATGCTCTGTGACAAGATCAGTCAAAACCTGGGCGCTGAGAGAACAACATGTGTACCGTATCTTCCTTTCAATTTTTTTCTCATTTTTTCTCTCAAGGATCGGTTGTGTAATATTTATTTCATCTGTCAGCGTGTGATACAGATACTCTACCTGTGTTAAGGTGATGAAGACTGTTCTTCGGAAGACTTGTCATGTTGTTTTTCTTTTCTGTTTTTTAAATGACTGTGAATGTGACGTTCAACCCGTGATAGTAAAACAAACCAACCATCGTTTTACCAGAAACAATCAACATCTTTGGAAGATCTCAGGTAGGATGTTAGAATGTAATATTTTATCATCTTGAGGATGTGTTTCTGAGTGTGTCATTGCTTATTATTCGTGTTAGCGTGTTTGATAAGTGCTCCTAAAACCGCAGTGCAGTGACATTCATTCATCCTGTCGCTTGATTTAGGGTTAGGTTAGACTATTTTCTTTCTCTCATCTCGAGCGTTGATAGTGTGTGGAGGGAGCCTGGCAGATACTATTGTTTTTATGCTGTAAGCTTCGTCATTCGAGATTACTAATGTGCCGGGTGGAGTTAAGCGCGTGCAACGTATCTTGTTGAAAGATCTATGTTTCACTCATAAATTACTGTACTGGTTAGAACTCTTAATTAAAAAGACTGAACCGCCAGTTGCCATTTACTAGAAAATTATTGTAAGGTAGGTTTTAATTTCTCTCACCTATCGTGAGCATTAAAATAAATTAATTTATACGCGTATATCCACATAGCATATTTCAGTGAAGTTAGTCAAAGCCCTAAGAGAAACATTCACTAAATAGTATCTGTCACTTTGCAAGGATTACGAAAGATTGATTTCTGTTTAGATTTATGTGTTGCGAATTTCTCACTTGAGGCTCTAATCATTTAGTGCCTGTTGACCTTAGTTTTGCCATTAATATTTTGTTTATAAATTGTAGCTGCTGTTAGATTTTCTAGTTTTATTCTTCAGCCGTTCGGTCCGTCTGCTACAAATATATTTTGTATTTCAGTTATTCGGGAGGAAATGAACGTTCTTTACCATCCCTTGCTTATAATCATGTAAGATAAGTCGTTTTAAGATGTTTCTCCTTGGCTTATTGTTTGAATCTACGTAACACCGATAGACTGATGTGATCTTTTAAAGAACGAGCAGTGTCTAGTTTTATCCAACATAAGAAACTAGAAAATTTGAAGGAATGTCTGCTTATATCTAAATAACTTATGAATATGCTTCCCGAGGTTTTGAAATATCACTGTGTGGGATTACAAAATATGAAATTATAAAATTTTGGCTCAGTTATTTTATTGAAGTTTTATCAAATTGAGTTCACCAATATAACTTTTGTTATTGATAGACTATTATTTTCATATTCCTTTGTAATGCACTTTATTATACAGACTGCTCTTTGTAACGTTGTTAGGGTGAGTTAATATTGACACGGTGTAGTATGATGGGGTGTGTGTTGCCATTAACACGCAGAGACCCCCTCTGACCCGCTGAGCTGTTTGAATGGTAGAAGCCGAAGCAGCCTCCATTATCTGCAACAGGGAAGCTTAGCTATTGTTGTAAACACACATACACAGCCGTCATCATCGAGCTCTTTAAATGTGAGGTGGCTGCAGGTTGAAGCCTTTCAAACGTCATGGTTATCCCATTAGCTTTTGAGTAGTGTGTTGTTGAGACTTCATACAGGTACAGAACTTCTACAACATTCAATTTCCTACTTATATTTGCTGTTGCTTCAAGACTGTGTGCGTGTCCTGTAAAATACAATATCCGTGGTGGCTCTCTTCGTACCTATTGATTATTGGGATATTTTGTATACAATAATAATAATAATAATAATTATAATATGTGTTGAAAATCCTTCTAACTGCTGCTGATTTAAGAGCCTTCGGAATTTGGTCCTCTAAAGGCTTTTAACTTGCCGTAAAATCTACCGGCACTCTTGCATTGGCGAGCGCCTAAGGAATTACCCTGCACAGGCAGTTGTGATATTTTAATCGCATTAAAAGAACAGGACGTTACAATATCGGTCTTAGCCCATTAGTGCTCCGTAGCAACTAAACTAAAATAGTTTCTTACGTTTCGCTAGGTATACTTTTACGGTTTTTGGAGACATTCTTAAGTTAAGTGTAGTGTAGTAAGCATATGATATTTTGTATTATAATTATGCTACTGTCTACGTAATATGGTATAAAATGTAAGGACTTCTATTAAATCTTAATTTTCATTTTAAAATCTCACCAAAATTTATTCTAGAAATTTCATTTTGTTTTAAAATTAGTGCCAGATCGTAGAATCGTTATTGACATCTCTTACAGTTCTGTGGGCTCTGAAGTTGCCGTCAAGTTTCGTCATCTTCCCACAGCCGAAGATTCCTGTGCCATTTTCCCCTGTACGCAGGTGTTTCATTATTTATACGGAAACAAAAAAAGTTTGAAATTGTAAATAAATAATGCTGAGCACTAATGGATCTATTTTATTAAGCCGAGAGGGACAGGCGTAAGTTTCAGTTCAGGAGATGGGTTCGAACTCCGACGTCGGCAACTCGGAAGATCGTTTTCTGTGGTTACCCATTTTCACACTAGGCAAATACTGGGGGATTAAACGGCATCGATCTTTCCTGTGTCACAACGTCGCCGAATTTCTAAACGTGTTTACACGACGTTAAAGAGACAGCAGAGAAGAGCATTTGTATCGTTTGCCTATATTTTATTATTCTTTAATTTCCGTATTTAATTTCCCTTCGCTGGGAAGAATTGGAAGAAACGGAGAGTTGCGTGGCTTGGATCTTAGTGGTGGGTGTGATTTTGTGTGTAAGGATACGCATGTCTGTTCTAGAGTGGTACTGCATCGCACTGACTTCCGGAGTCGGCATATTGTGGGACTGAAGATTAGCCTCATCACCACCTTCTTCTTCTTCCTCCTGATCTTTATTCAATTTCCTGGGGTAAGCACGTTTTGTGCATTTAATCCACTTTTACAATCGGGTATCCTTCCTGACACTAATCCTATGTGAAGGGATCTATTCACTATCAGATGTAGTGTGATGTGTATTGTAAAAGAACATAAAACCCTAGTCCCTGAGCTGGAGGAATTTAACCAGAAAAAGTTAAAATCTCCGACCCGGCCAGTAATCGAGACAGAGACCCTCTGAACCGAAGGCCCCCTCATCACCACGTTCAGTGGCTAGAAATTCGGAACTGTCTTCGGAAAAACAAAAACAAATGAGGATTGCCGGTGAGATTTCCATCGCCCGATTTGTAGAAAATATTGGTCTATTATTATTATTATTATTATTATTATTATTATTATTATTATTATTATTATTATTATTATTATTATATTACCTAAATGGAGGCGTGGTAGCTGAGAGGCTTTTTCGCTGGTTTCTCAATAACACTTACGCGGTTGGAATTACAGCCAATGCAATTGGTACTTTTAAAATGAAAAGTTACGTCCTGGTGGTTCGGATTCTACGTAAAGCTGGAGATCTCTTGGCTCTGATCACGAGTTCACAGTCACGTGAAGCTATAAGCTGACTTGCTCTGCAGTCTGCTAATATATTGGAATACACCGACGATTTATGAAATAGGCTACTGTAAATTGTAATAACTGCCACGTTGAGTAGCTCAGGTGGTTGAGTCCTGGCCTCCTGAGCTCATGTTGGTGGGTCCGATCCCGGTTCAGTCCGGTGGTATTTGAAGGTGCTCAAATACGTCAGCCTCGTGTCAGTAGATTTACCGCCACGTAAAAGTACTCCTGTGGGGCAAACTTCCGGCACCTCAGCCTCTCCGAAAATCGTAAAAGTAGTTACTGAGACGCTAATCCCATAATAATTCTAAATATTACAGAAACTAAATTACTAAATCCTTTTTTAAATTCCTCATTGATAATTTAGGAAAATTTACTATTAGTTATGCAACTGTGAACCGTGTTTGTGAATCCAATTTTCTTTGGCTTATTGTAAGCACCACTTCAGGCACCTTTTAAATGGCGTGCTTGAAAGCACCATCCACAGTAAACTTGCATCTGTGTAATCTTGCTTCTTGCCAGGTTCAGAGGTTCTTGCCCTATTTTGATGGGTTCGATCCCATCTGAAGGTGCTCAAACACGCCAACTTCGTGCCTGTAAATTTACCGTCATGTAAAAGAATTCATGCGGGATAAAATTCCGGCACCTTGGCGTCTCCGAAAACCGTGATAGTATTTAATGAGGCCAAAACCAGTAACGTTAAATTGTTATATGGACATATTTTCCATTGTATACTTCAGCTTCGCTCCGAAAACCGTACAGGTAGGTAGTGGGACGTAAAGCCAATAACATTATCACTTCAGCTTCGTAGCCGAGCGTGTTATAAGGGAGATCAAATCATTTAACTCTGGCTCCTTTAGCTCTCTTGCCAGAGTTAAATGATTTGATCTCAGACCAACTTGAGTGTTTTTAGCAAGGTTCTTTCCCGACACTGGCTTGGTCGAATGCTGGAATAGTCTTAAATATCGTCTGGGTACAACCAAATAATTGTAATTAACACGTAAAGTTGCGCAGAGCTGATGACTTGACCTGAAATACTCGATGCCTCTTCACAGAATCGGGATCAGTAGTGTGTATTTACGATAGGCGTTCGCTAAATGTGGTTGATACATTGAAAGGCATGTATTCAGGATTTCTTTGAACTTGAATTTGACCTATGTACTTGACTCAGCTCTGTGAAGCTGAGCAATGGGAAATATTGCTTAGGGCTATCGAGCGAACTACGGAAGTTTAGTCACTGGACACGGGAAGCCGACCAGCCACTCCTAGAGAGTAGGCTTTAACAATCACGTCTTGCGCTGTATCAGTAGCAAACAATGAGACTGTTTGGCGCCTCTTGTCTCACTTTGTTTTCTATTGTGATTATGTTTTATTGCTCGTGTTGAGGCATATCATTGTTTAGCTATGTAATTATTATTCCCTAACAATTAAGACTTGAGGTATTGTACTTCGAATTAACATGCCAGGTCAATAGGGGTAAGCTGACCATGATCGAGTACCTAGTAAACTGATTTCCAATATTTTTTAAGTTTCTAGAACGTTTTAAGAGATCAAAACATATCAAAATCACTTTATGTGCAAATGAGGTGTCTACCTCAGTGGCAAATGGTACACTAAAATACATTATTCTCAAGCACTACATTTTAAATTAACAAGAGAAGAAGATATTTTCCTAGAATACAATATTATACAATTTACACTTACAATTTTTTCTATTAAACACACAGCTTATCCTTAATAAATTTATATTGTTTACAAAATTCTACTTATAATATCTCCTGTACTTACAAACATAGTCAACTCATATACAGTATGCGGAATTACTTTAAATAATACTATACAGCTGGTATAAGATTAAAATTTACATTGCATTTATTTATTTATTTATTTATTTATTTATTTATTTATTTATTTATCTCCAATTTTGGAACCTAAGTAGCATACTTCAGAAATAATATAAACGCCGAAAGAAACTTGTTGAGTTAACATGCAGGGACAGAAATATATAGCCTATATATATTGTATGATCCTTTGATGATGAATGTGACGTTTCTCTCACCATTTCCACTGAAATTAAAATATTCTAAACACTTTGTGCTTCGAAGAATTAGTAACGAGAGAACAAAACATGGGGGTGTTCCGAAAATTTTACATGTTTTTTTTCTCTTTGCTTTACGTCGCACCGACACAGGTAGGTCTTACGGCGACGATGGGATAGGAAAGGCCTAGGAATGGGAAGGAAGCGGCCGTAGCCTTGATTAAGGTACAGCCCCAGCATTTGCCTGGTGTGAAAATGGGAAACCACGGAAAACCCTCTTCAGGGCTGCCGACAGTGGGATTCGAAATACATGTTATTTAAACAGCCATTATCCAGTAAGCTTTAAGATAGTTAAACTTCAGGAATATTCTCCTGCTAACTGATTGAACAATGGAATTCTTATTTTACCGGTATATATTTTATTAACATTTAACGTGTATATATTATGACATATTTATATAATCATTGTTATGTACAGTATATCACTATCAGACTTCCGTTCGTTCGGAAACTGCTATGTTAATGTATACAAAATGTAGAAAGAATAAATAGTCCGCTGTTCTTATTTTCTGGAGTCTATGATTGGTAACGATATCTTTCTATTCGAAAAAAATTGAAACCTTACAAAAGAAACATCAGGTCAACGGTATGATCGAGTTACAAAAATCATTCACTGCCGTTGAATTATCTCTTTCCGTAACCCACGCACGCCTTGTTTGTTGCCAGGGTACTTTTTTAAAAGCAAAGGAAACATCTTGGTGAAGATGGATAATTCAGTTTCATAGTCCTGAATTAATTTCAGAATACTTGCTTTTGGGCTGAATTGTCTTTGTCCGTACTTGATGTATTCACTTGTCTGGTAGGCTATAGGTAATGAGAACGTCCCAACACTTAAAATTAGCTACGAAACCAGAATACAAACATTCCACAATAGGAATGAAATTCTTCGGTATCGAGCCACTTCAGAATTATAACCATTCGACAATACGAATAACCATTGAAATTCTTCGGAATCGACCCAGTCCACTTTGAATTCTTTTATATCTTTTTAAAATCCTTTTCCTATCAACAGAGGTATTATATATGTGATATGTTATTATTATAATGTTAAAGACAAGTTTACGTTTCTTTTTCTTTGTGGGTTTCATCGAGGAGATTTTGAAATATTTAATTTCTAAAATTTAGATAATTTGGTTAACAACTAAGTTTTGTATGATGGTGAAATGTCCGGTCATTTTATCTGTGTACCTTAGGAAGTCCGGCAGTAGCCAGTACTACTTGTCCGTGCACAATTACTCTCAAGTAATTGCTGAGTGACCCTTGCCCTGGCGTGCTGGGCGCGTGGCAGCTAGTTTAATGCTGAGGTGAGACTTTATATGTCAGAGTGGACAAAACACTCGCTCTCCCCTAGTCAGCACTGCACGGCCCGTGCTGCCTTGTGCTGACATGACACCGATCTTGCTCATCCTGGGTAATCGCCTCTCTTTCCTTCACCCGACGTCGATTATCTACGCTCATATTGTATATTCCAACAAATTCATAACCTCTTAATTTTCAGTCTTGCTCAGACTCGTTTACATCCCGTCAAAAGGTGATTTCAATGCGCTATAGAAGGGGATCATGTCTGAAAATCTAGACTATCTTAACTTTAATTTTAAAATGCTATTTTTTTCGGGGCGTGGATCTTTTGCCCCTACTAGCACCATATTGTATGAACCTGCGTGTAATTGCAATGGCGGTAGTGTGGAATGTTGTGTGTGAAGAAAGGAAGATTAATGACGTCACAAACACCCAGTACCCAGACCAGGGATATTAATCATTACAATTAAAAACCTCTGACCCGGCCGGGAATCGAACCCGGGGCCGCTGGGTGACAGGCGGACGCATTGCCCCTACACCGCGGGGTCGGACTGGCATGGGGTTTAATTGTGGGGGAAAATTTCTGCAATATATTGAGTCGAGAGATGTTTTCCGGTACGGCAAATGTCTGTAAATTGATGTCATCAAAGAATAAAATAATGTGGCAAGACTGCCTTCTAAATATGATGATATCCTGACCAAAAAAAAAAAAAAAAGGCAGGGGAAACAAAGCAGTTGCTATGCAAATTATTGAAGTTCAAAGTGGGAAACATAGATTCTTGATCATTATGTGTTATAGTTGCGAATGTCATCAGGATAGTGATGCTCATGGGAAGTCAGTAAGTACTCTCTCTATATACGTTTATTCAGAGAATAAACACTTCCTCCATAAGGAGGTTGCCCATGAGGACAAACTATACTAAGTATATTTGTGACCATATGAATGATTCCTCAGTCTTGATAATGGACCTTTCGAGGCTTTGAGAACCACATTCTGCGTCAACGACTCTGGTAGTTTTAATCTTGAGCGGAATTCTTCGAGTTACTTAGGAATTGTTCCTCTTGCACCGATTATGAGGCCTATCACCCCGATGTTATCGGGTACGTATTCACATCGGTAGAAGGGGATAGTTGGTTCGTAGATGCTTTTCATTTCCTCGTTTTCCTTCACTGGGCTGGTTAGCGTGCGATTCGAACCGATCAATAATATATTCCTTGTTATTTTTGAAGGCTATTATTGCCGTTGTCCGGCAGTCCATGGACCCCTTCGTGCACTGTATAACCAGCGTCTCGTAATGACAGCGATGAAATGGCGTATGGCTTTTAGTGCCGGGAGATCCCAGCACGGGTTCGACTCGCCAGGTGCAAGTCTTTTGATCTGACGCCCGTAGGCGGCCTGCGCGTCGTGATGATGGTGGTGGTGGTGGTGGTGGTGGTGATGATGATGAAATGATGATGAAGACAACACATATTCTTAGCCCCCGTGCAGGGAAATTAACCAATGATGGTTAAAATTCCCGACCCTGCCGGGAATCGAAGCCGGGACCCCTGTGACCAAAGGCAGCACGCTAACCATTTAGCCATGGAACCGGACATGGCAGCGATGGAGCTTCGTATCGCATGGTGTTTAGGAAGTCGCAGGGTTTCTAAAACGGAAAGTGTAATTCTATCAATGATCTGCAAAAAATGCGAAATAGCTTAAAATGAGAGGTGTCTGATTTATTCTCGCTCAATCCCCCCAGAACTAAAGAACCAATTGTGGATATAGGCCCGTTCCTCAGAAGGAAGGACATTCCTATTCTAATTTTTCACTAATTGTCTAATTGAGAATGGGGTCCATTAATATGTTGCTATTTACTGAATCTGTGCATGTTTTATCCGCTAAAACAGAAATAATGGGCAAATAGTCATATCACAGAATAAAGCCTAACCAGTGTACTTAAAATTAAGTTTTCTACAAAAACAAAGCCATATGCATTTTCTTTGAAATACAAATGGTTCTCCAGGAAATTGAAAACACTCGTTCCAGAGCACCCGAACAATGTCCATCAACAGCATGCATCGCTGTTGTGGAAATATTGTTCTGTAATCATGGAAACTAATTAACAAACTTAACGAACTAACTCACTAGCGATGGCGGTGGTTGTTTTAGTGATTTTTATAAGCTGCAAATCCGCCAGGTCACTAAGCTCTATTAATCTAGAAGATAATGAAGATAACAATAGAAATGAGAAGAAAAATTGAGTCAGTCGAGAAATGAGGAGAAAAACGAATTCTAAAATGGAAGGAGCCGGTCTTAAAGCCTAGGCTTCGTACGCTCTGATATCGTCGAACAGGAAGAAAATAAAATGTGACGACCTACAAGGTTCTAAGACGCTAAAACTGATGAACAATAACACAAGAGTTGTTAGTTGAGGTGTGCGCTTTCTTTCTTTCTTTCTTTCTTTCTTTCTTTCTTCTTCAGCCACTCATTTCCTCTAGATGGCATTGCTGCTTCAAGTACAAAAGCTAACCCATTAATGGACGATACAAATCAGGTAGTCGTTAGTGACTGTGATAACCTGTAACTGCGTTCAGATTGTGAGAACGTTCGGAACATTTCTTAACATTTCAGTTGGGTTTTATCTCGGCTTAAATCGACAATATTTGAGAGAGTTAATGCGGTAACTCCGTCTCTTTGATTTCCAACACGTTAAAGAAATTCTAGGGGACAGTATTCCAACACCCTAGTTTCTCTTAAAATCCGTAACAGTTGAAGGGACGTAAAACAAATCTTGTTCTTTTTCTTCTACTTCTTGGCCTTCTTCAGTTTATTGGGGTGAGCACGATGTGAATTTGTTGCTTTGAGGAAAGACAACATGTTATTTCTCTTTTTTTTTTTCTGCAGTGGTATAATGCATATATACGAGCAGAAATTTTCCGACACATGAAAAGAGAGAACAATTAAAATGAAATGTGTAATGGAGTATAGTTTTGATAAAGGATGTTGCTAGATGTGTATTTTTCAAAATTTACTATAACAAGCCTGCATTTTACTTCGCGTTAGAGATCTTCTTTAAAATTGAATTGTGTATTGAAAATGAAATGGTGTATGGCTTTTTTTGTTAGTTGCTTTACGTCGCACGGACACAGATAGGTCTTATGGCGACGATGGGACGGGAAAGGCCTAGGAGTGGGAAGGAAGCGGCCGTGGCCTTAATTAAGGTACAGCCCCAGCATTTGCCTGATGTGAAAGTGGGAAACCACGGAAAACCATTTTCAACTGCCGACAGTGGGGTTTGAACCTACTATCTCCCGAATACTGGATACTGGCCGCACTTAAGCGATTGCAGCTATCGTGCTCGGTCGTATGGCTTTTAGGACCGGGAGTGTCCGAGGACATGTTCAGCTCGCCAGGTGCAGGTCTTTTGATCTGACTCCCGTAGGTGACCTGCGCGTCGTGATAGTGATGAAAACAACGCATACACCCAGTCCTCGTGTCAGCGAAATTAACCAATGATGGTCAAACTTTCTGAACCTGCCGAGAATCGAACTGGGGACCCCTGAGACCAAAGGCTAGCATGCTAACCATTTAGCCGTGGAGCCGGACTTATTTCTGTATTATTTTCCGCCAAACAAGGTATCTTTTTTCTCTCCGAACGCAACGTTTTACAGCTTCGTCTTGTCCACAAATGTCCTTCCCAACTCTTTAACATTTTACCCGGGGTCCTATAACCGAAAGCTGACTTTTCAACCAAGGAGCCGGATAAGGGTCATTTAACAAAAAAAGTCAGTCTGTCAGTGAACAGCAACTTGAGTTACTAAGGGAAAGTTTTCTTTAGAAATTAGCATTAATGATTAACATTCATTTTACTTTCTAAGAGACGAACCCTTGGTTAATGGGTAAGCTTACATGCCTGGATAAGTATCCTATCGTCTTTCTGATCGCCTTACGATTGTGTGCTGCTTCACGGTCCAACAGAGTATAGAGCTAGTTTCTCTCGTATTGATGATGCTTGTCGTTTTAAGGGGCCTAACATCGAAGGTCATCGGCCCTTCTCTCGTATCAGGTTACATTGTGTTCGTTTGGGGAGTATCTCATTCAGTAAGTAGTTAAAGATAAATACAACTGTCATATTATATTGACGTAGTTTTATGGTCCGTCACAACCCAGTATCTTTCCTTCGTACGGCAAGGTCGATTCGTTGCACATACTGACGTAGAACCTTCATCTCTGTCTCTGTTCTCTATTTAATTAACTCAATTACTGAGTCCTTCTCGACAGTTCTATCTTTCACAATATTTTTCATTAAAGTCAACCTGTCTGAAAGATGCCCAATCATCCGTACCTCTCGGCGCATGTTGAAATTCAGGATGTGTAATATGGAAATGTTCAACAACTGAATTAGTTTCAAGGTCCTTTAATTCTTTCTTTAACTGGCACCGACGACTTCTTTTAGTTGTTTGAAATGCATTACAAAACATTTCGGAACATTCCTCTTTGGTCATATTTTTCGATACACTCTTATTGCATTGTTCTAATAACAGCGGTGCTTTCTAACATAATTGTGCCGTTTATTCGTATTGTCTCCGACTGGCAACACCAGTATTATTCATGCAATTATTATTATTATAATTATTATTTTGCTTCCTGTGAGATTGATTCAAGGTGCAGTAAAGCTAATGCAGTGAACTCGCAGTTGCGATCAACAGTAACCTGTAAGAAGGTCAGCTCCCGGACGAAACTATTTTTACATCGGACTGTTTTCGGACCAACTTTGCTTTACGGGAGAGAAAACTGGGTGGACTCAGGATATCTAATTCATAAGCTTGAAGTAACAGACATGAAAGTAGCGAGAATGATTGCTGGTACAACCAGGTGGGAACAATGGCAGGAGGGTATTCGAAATGAGGAGATAAAGGCTAAGTTAGGAATGAACTCGCTGGATCAAGCTGTACGCATAAACCGGTTTCGGTGGTGGGGTCATGTGAGGCGAATGGAGGAGGATAGGTTACGTAGGAGAGTAATGGATTCTGTTATGGAGGGTAAGAGAAGTAGAGGGAGACTAAGATGACGATGGTTAGACTCATTTTCTAACGATTTAAAGATAAGAGGTAAGGAACTAAACGAGGCCACAGAACTACATAGTTACAAATATAGGATTGTGGCGGCGTTTAGTAAATTCAGAGGCTTGCAGACTGAACACTGAAAGGCATAACGGTCTATAATGATGGATGTATGTATGTATAAGGAGCTTGGGATATTTTGATCCTCACTCTCGTGTTCTTACTGTGTAGAAGGTTGTTTGATTCCGCGTTTCGATGTAAGCTTACATGCTTCTCTTGTTTGTACTGGTGTGTGTTTCAGTGATTAACTGGGGCTAGGATTGGGAAAGAAATGGCCATGGGTTATGTGTCAGGTCCCATCCCAGCATCCACACGTTGAAATGTTAGGGAGGAGACCGAGAAAGAGGTGACCCACTCCCAAAATAACCGACTCGTCCGCTGTTATGTGCACTCCACCCCAGTTATTCAAACTGATATAACATTTTGGCATTAATCAATATAACAGTATTCAGAAAACGCATAAATTTACACATTAAAAGGTGCACTTTTATGGATTAAAAAATTATAAGAACTCCCTGTCATGAGAACTGTGGAACACAGAGATTAAAAGTGCCCCTAGAAATCAGGTAATGCATAGTGAAAATAATTTAATCGAACCTTTCATGTGTACAAGTACAGTACTTCTAATTATATGCTTCGTAATAAAATAAGGCGATCACGTACAATGTTATAACAATGTTAAAACTATTATACGCCGGTCATTTAACCTGACTTTGGTTAGCTATCGTATATTCTAGAAACCACGAACGCCAGTACTTGAATTTGGAATGTTATAATCCTATTTATTTTTAGTGTATCTGTCAATAACTGTTCGGATTCATGGCTAAATGGTTAGCGTGCTGGCCTTTGGTCACAGGGGTCCCGGGTTCGATTCCCGGCAGGATCGGGAATTTTAACCATCATTGGCTAATTTCGCGACCACGGGGGCTAGGTGTATGTGTCATCTTCGTCATCATTTCATCCTCATCATGACGCGAAGGTCGCCTACGGGAGTCAAATCAAAAGACCTGCACCTGGCGAGCCGAACTTGTCCTGGAACACTCCCGGCCCTAAAAGCCATACACAATTTCTTTCTTTGTCAAAAACTTCATGAAGGAAGAACAGTATGATGTTATTTCTCTTTTTTTCTGCAATGGTATAGTAAATATTTATAAGTATAAAATCTCCGACACGAGAAAATATAGAACAATTAAAATGAAATGTGTAGTACAGCGCCGGGCTGAGTGGCTGAGACTGTTGAGGCGCTGGCTTTCTGACCCCAACTTGGCAGGTTCGATCCTGGCTCAGTCCGGTGGTATTTGAAGGTGTTCAAACATTCGTCAGCATCGTGTCAGTAGATTTACTGGCACTTAAAAGAAAGAACTCCTGTGGAACAAAATTCCGGCACTTCGGCGTCTTCGAAAACCGTTGAAAAGTGGTTAGTGGGACGTAAAATATTATTATTATTCACTATAGTTTTGTTAAGGATGTTCCTATTTGCAGTAGGATATTTTACAAGATTTGCTGTAACAGGCCTGCCATTGTCTTACTGTTAGAGATCTTGTTCAAAATTGACTGGGGCCGATGACCTTCGATGTTAGGCCCCTTTAAACAACAAGCAAGCAAAATTGATTTCTGTATTTTTTTTTTTTTTTTTTTTTTTTTTTTTTTTTTTTTTTTTTTTTTTTTTTTTTTTTTTTTTCGAATGCAACGTTTTACAGTGTCAGCTTGCCCGCAGCCTTTCCTCACTTCGGCATTTTTGTTTGACTTCTTTGTGCTCTTCCTCCATCTACCAATATTTGAGATTAATGTGAAAGTCTTTTGAGTTGTAGATAATTCGGCTTGTAGGCCTACAGTGCATTTTAATGCTACACTTAAATTACGTGGCCATTGCTCCAAAAACGCCTTTATTTCACATCAAATAATCCTGATCAGATCGTATTGATTGTATCTTCTCAAAATCCTTCAGAGTACTTGAGGTCGGAGAACTGGAAGTAGCTGCATTATGGGATGGAATAAAAAGCCAATATTTCGTTATCTGAATGGTCAGCGTAGTGGTCATCGTTTCAGAGGGTCCCGCGTTCGATTCCAGGCTGGGTCGGAGATTTTAACGTCAGCGGCTCCTCATAATGGTATATATCGCTAGTAAAGTAGAACCACGGTATTTCTCACGTAGTGATACTAATCACAAGTAACGTAGACTCACGGTGTTCACACACATTATGGTACTACTCACAAGTAACGTATGCCACACAGGTAACACAGACCCATGGTGTTTCTCACATAATTGCGCCACTCATAGGCAACGCGAACCCGTGGTGTTCCTCACATAGGTGTACTAATCACAGGGACTCGTACTATCCCGTGATATTCCTCACACAGTGGGTACTAATCATAGGCAACGCAGATCCACGGTGTCGCTCATATAGGGGTACTAATCACAGGAAACTTAAGCCCATGGCGTGCCGCATATAGTGGTACTAATCACGGGTACTGTAAAACCCATACTGATTCACACTCTGTTGCTACTTATCACAAACCTATTGCGTACCTAACATAATGGTACTACTCGAAAGTAAAGGCGACCTATGGTGTTCTTCGCGTGATGGTATTAATTACGAATAGAAGTAGTCTCATGGTTCTAATTCAATTATCCCTTAGTCCCCCCTTTTAGTCGCCTCTTACAATAGGCAGGGGATACCATGGGTGTATTCTTCGTATGTGTCCCCCATCCACAGGGGGTTGTGTGTTTGGTCCGCGAGAGCTATTTTATTTCGCTTAAGTCCGCCGAAAAGCCGGTTAGAACCCCCCTATCCGCTACCTGGGACGCGCTACGTGGGAGTATCACCTCTCACCTTGCTAAGCCAGCGTAGTAGGTTCGTTGTCACATCTCCTTGTTTTCCCTGTTCTGGTAAAACAACCACTAGAAAACATGATATGACAAGCCTCATGCCGAGAATATAATAGTCCCCACAGTCAGACCGAATGTCACATAATGACAATACCAAAAAAAAAAAAAAAAAAAAAAAAAAAACTGCTAATGGAAAACCACAGGAGAAGGATGGAAATTTACCTTTGGTTTGGTGCTGCTGAAAGGTTCGGACTGTGAATAGGAAGTTGATCTACAGGAGGTTCAGGCGCTTTCACTGTTCCCAACATTCCTGTAACTCGCACTTCACACCCCACACTACCCTCCCCCTCAACATGCAGTATTCTGTACACTCTCGTCGTGACGTCAGAAATCACAAAATGAATCATGCTGGGCTAGGTAGCTCAGGTGGCAGACAGCTGGCCTTCTGGGTTCAACTTGATGGGTTCGATACCTGCTCAGTCCGTTGGCAAATATTTCAGCCTCTTGTCGTTAAAAATACTGGCACGTTAAAGAACTCCTGCGGGACAAAATTCCGCCACGTCGGCGTCTCCGAAAACCGTAAAAGTAATTAGGAGGACTTAAAACCAGTATGATTATTATTAACTTGAATCATAAGTAGCGAATGGAGAAGGGGTCCCTGGACTTCATTCTTAACCAAAAGTGAACTCTTTCGGTGTGGTTAGCCATTCCGGACTATTAGGAATGAAACTATTCTTGAACGCATATTTGAAGGACTATCTTCTTCTTTGTGACATTTTCACACTTTCTTGTTGTTGGTTCTTTGTGTAGATTTGATCCAGTTTTATGGCCGGATGCCCTTCCTGACGCAGACTCTACAGTTTGTGGGGGATGTATTCATTGTTGCGTGTTTCCATGTTACTTGCAAGTGTGGTGTATTATTTTGTACGTGAAGAGGAGTGTATTGGCACAATACATAATCCCATGTTCGACGAATTAACCAGATGCAGTTAAAATCCCCGACCTGGCCGGGAATCAAACCCGGGATTCTCTGTACCGAAGGCCACTGCGGTGACCATTCAGCCGAGGAGCCTTACATATTGATGTACTATGCTTTACAAATATGAAAGCATACCTTTATTTTTTCAGTCGAGTAGCTAGCTTATATCTACGAAATGTCCAATTCCATGGCTGAGTAGTCGGCGTCCTCGCCTTTGGTCCTTGGACCCCTCGTTCGATTCTCTGACGGGTCATGGGACTCTAATCGTAAATGGTTAAGTCCTTGACTCGGGGACTAGGTATTCATACTGTCCGCAACTTTCCTGTAGGCTAACTCGCACACCACACCCAACACTGCCCCCCCCCCCCTCAGTAACATGCAGTATTCTATACACGGCAAACATCACTCACTCTCATCGGAGGGTCTGCTTTACAAGGCTTGCACCAGGTTAGATTATAACCACAATAAATTATTATTAGTTTACTTATTTATTTATTTATTTATTTATTTATTTATTTATTTATTTATTTATTTATTTATTTATTTATTTATTTATTTATTTATTCATTCGCTATTCGGCCAACTAGGGAACACAATAAGTTTCATTATACGTTGTGGCGTTTACTAAGATTTCGATTGATCCACTAGGTTTTCAATTATTATTATTATTATTATTATTATGATTATTATTATTATTATTATTATTATTACTATTATATAAGAAAAATTAATTCCACCTTTAGTATGTAATAAATCCATTTAATAATCTAATTTCGATATTGTACTGTAGGACTACGTGTTTCACTGCGTGTGTTATGTATCCTGTTAGTTTGGTTGTAAACTGTACTGAAGTAATACTGTATATTTCGTGTCACTGATTGTTCGTAACGTTTGGCCGAGTCGCAGTTGTTCCGTTGACAGTGTGTGTCTTGAAGTAGAGATGCCTAAGGCTGAAGGCCAGCACTTAATAACATAATTGGTGTACGGTTAATGATTGTTATTAATACTTTCAAAAGCACGTTCTCCTCTTTTAATTCAGTCTGTGTCGGGCTCCATGACTAAATGGTTAGCGTGCTGGCCTTTGGTCACAGGGTTCCCGGGTTCGATTCCCGGCAGTGTCGGGAATTTTAACCTTCATTGGTTAATTCTGTTGGCACGGGGGCTGGATGTATGTGTCGTCTTCATCATCATTTGATCCTCATCAGGACGCGCAGGTCGCCTACGGGAGTCAAATCAAAAGATCTGCATCAGGTGAGCCGAACATGCCCTCGGTCACTCCCGGCACTAAAAGCCATACGCCATTCCAATTCACTCTGTACATGCTGTATATTCTCAAGAAAGTTTGGATATGCTGATAACTGCACAATAGCTAGGCAACATACAAACATAGAGACCGCCGAAGACACACGAATAAAGGATTTGAAATTATTTTCAACAGTGAAGACTTCAGCCCAGCATGAACAAAGCGGTAGTAGCGTGTTTCCATCTTCATAATACTTGTTTGCAGAACAGCAGGTATTCTAATACGTAAGTGTTATACTTGATAGAACATATTCAAAACTCTGCTACCAAGCTAAGGACAAGAAACAACATTCAGTACTCTGAAATCTATGCGGAACACCGAGCGAGTTGGCCGTGCGGTTAGGTCGCACGGCTGTGAGCTTGCATTCGAGAGATAATGGGTTCGAATCCCACCGTCGGCAACCGTGAAGACGGTTTCCTGAGGTTTTCCTATTTTCACACGAGGCAAGTGCTGAGTCTATACCTTAATTAAGGTCACGGCCGCTACCTTCCCAATCTGTTTTGCTATTTGTTTTACGTCGCACCGACACAGATAGGTCTTATGGCGACGATGCTACAGGAAAGGCCTAGGAATGGTAAGGAAGCGGCCTTGGCCTTAACGTACAGCCCCAGCACTTTCCTGGTGTGAAAATGGGAAACCACGGAAAACCATCTTTAGGGCTGCCGACAGTGGGGTTCGAACCCACTATCTCCCGGATGCGAGTTCACAGATGCGCGCCGCTAACCACACGGCCAACTCTTCGTTGCTCTGTCGTTGGACTTAATTCTGCAGGTGAGACCTGTGCTTTAGCATGGTTAAACGGTCCTTGTCTGAAGAAGGTCGATACTCAACTGAACCACTCCATGTTTTTGATCACTGAAACTATCAAGAGCAGTGGCTTCCCATGCCAAGTTACATCCCTCCACCACACCTCCGCAGTCGCACTGCTCTAATTTGAGAATATAATAAAGTAGTTAATAACCAGCAAC